>NW_020665189.1:11957135-12061717 GCF_002925995.2 Terrapene triunguis | reverse complement strand
TAGAGTAGACGCAGCAAACATACAAATATGTTGAAAGTGGGGTATATTTGCTATATAGTGTACCAGTCTATGACATCCATCTGTGAAAATCTTGTGCTCTGAAACATCTGTTATACGTTGGAATGAACAAAAAAGGATATATGATACATATGTCCAGTTACCGGTCCAAGATATCAATGGCCAGTCACACGTACTGACTCTTAGGCATGACAGCAGGACATACACATAGCAGAGAATACTATTTTATTAGTTAAACTGGAAGACCAGCACACCATTAGTAACATTGAACACCCCTTACTAGTTCTTAGTAACAAGAATTTGCCCCAGTATAGTACCCGTTGGTAGAGTCTTAATATTTTGTTCCTTGCCCACTATCAATTCCACTTGGCAGTTACTTCAGAACAACAGATATCAGGAATCAACTGCTCATTTTATAGCAATTATGGCCAATACTATAACATTCCCACAGGAGCAGAGGCAAAGCATAACCTTACAGAAATACAGAACACTCACCAGATGCCTTAAAAATGTAAACAAGTTTAGTATGCTGTTGGAATAGCACATATCAACTGCCTCTAAACTGTGCCAATATTGGAAGTTACTGGTGTCTGTTGTGGAGGGGAGGAATCCTGAACTGCACTCTTCTCCTTCCTAGGGATACTTCTAGTTGAGTTATGAGTACAACCAAACTGTCAAGGCTTGCCTGACACACAGACAGTCCCTATACATTCGCCTCAAATCTTTAAAAAGAGCTTCAGAATCTGGCATATTAGACTGAAGGAACAAACTGGTTTGTTAAAATATGTTTTCTAAACAAAAAATGCATTCCATACATTTATGCATAGGAATGCGTAGCCTGATTTTGCTTGAAATATTCAGCAGTAAGTTACCAGTTTAGTAAGCTGAAGGAATTCATTTATGTATTTCTAGTTTTGTCATGAATTTACTGCTTTGCTCCTTCTTCGTAAAGTGAATTTTGAATCTCTCAACTCTGAATCTGTTTTATTACTAACAGATAATAAGCTCAGTTTGATTAATTTAGGTAATCCTATTGCAATGCACACCCCAAGCAACCATTTTCACCTTCAAGTAAGGACGTAGGTTGAAATGACATTTGTTTTAAATAGACTGATGCACTTCTCTCCATTTTTAAAATTTTTTACAAATAAATACTTATTTCTACCACTATGCCAACTTCACCAGTCTAAATACACCATTGCTGCTGCTCTCATAATACACATTTCAGGTTCAACTGCCCCCAGTTTGCACATAATTTTATCAAAGCATAACCTTTATTAACAAAATCAAAATCTTGTCTAGACGCGATAAATCGATCCCGGAAGTGCTCGCCGTTGACGCCGGTACTCCTGCTCTGCGAGAGGAGTACATGGAGTCGACGGGGGAGCCTGCCTGCCGCGTGTGGACCCGGGGTAAGTACCTTGTAGTTCGAACTAAGGTACTTCGACTTCAGCTACGTTATTCACGTAGCTGAAGTTGCGTATCTTAGTTCGAACTGGGGGGTTAGTGTGGACCAGCCCTTTAACTCAACCTGCTAACTCTGCAAAAAGTAAACTACGCCCTGCCTTGTCTTCATTAGGACTTTAACTCATGTTAGTTAACGTAAGTTAAGCACATCTTTTTTCCAGTGAAGACGGAAGAGTCTACATAGTCCCATAAATGTTAAATAGTTTCCCAGGTTAAAGTAACCCAGAGCTTCCTTCTGAAACTACAGCTGCATTTCCACTGTGAATTGAATCAAGAAAAAACTAATCCAGGAACGGCAGCTTAAAAAATGTTTCCATTAGTAATTTCTTCATCAGCTAATGATCCTGGACACAATGACCTTTTCATCACAGTGGTGGTCCCTTCGGGACAAGGTTAAGGCAGCTTCGGAAAAGTTGTACCGCTGCCACCTCTATACTGTAGCTAAATGAACTTCTACCTTCAGGTATTTCAATGCAGCACTGTACACAAAGGTTACAGACACTACAAAGTTCTTTACTTTGAATAGCTTCATCTTGGCTTGCTGCCCCTGTTACCCGGCTTCTGTACAGGAAGCAACAATACACTTCTTACTCTACATCTGTTCCAATGTTATAACTTTTGAAACAGTCTAGCAGTTATTATTTCACTGCTAGAAATGGTTGCCAAAATGCTCTAAAAAGTCTGTGGATGCCACTGACATCCAGGGAAGATTTAGGTGCAGCTCCTCTTAACTCTAACGGGAATTAAGATAATTGGAAAATAGAGTCCCAGCTGTTTAGATATGATCTAAGGACATCCCCCCCAAAAAAACAAACTGTACCAATATGATACTAATCAACCTGAGAGGAGGCAATAAACTTTATCAAAAGGAAAATTTGTGTTGACCTACATTAGACTCCTGATGTGCCAGGCTAATTTGCGGCCTGACAGCAAGGAACTTTAAGACATGTGATGTCTGAAAGGCTATTTTGGTAGCACTGGCATACATATTAAATACCCAACTGATGTTTTCTATGGATGCACACAGAGTATTCCAACGCTCCCAAAGTGTTAACACCTGAAAAAAGGGAAATACTCATGAAGGCATGGCACTGTATCGCACCAACAGTATAGGATCAAACTTGGGCACCACGTATTAGAGATGTAACAAGGCACTTATAAATCCTGGCTTAACTGAGCTACTGTAATCATGAATATTATTGCTCTGTAAACTAACACAGTGCTTTAAAAGTGCAGCTAAGAGACGCCAAAGCTCAGTGAGGACTAAACTGGAGTCTGAGATATCTGTTTATGTAGAGCAGAGCCCATCTAGTTATTTAGCCTGTTGAAATGGTCACCCATGTTACTTTTTGATCAGGGAAGCAGCCTAGCCTAGTAGTTTATGCAGAAGAGACATGAACTCTTGACTTCTAATACTTGCTCCGTCCCACGGCCACTTTGCCCCTCCCAGTCTCAGTTCTCTTGAGCTGTGAAATCAAGAAATGTATTTTATCTTAAAGTGGTATGGGGATTAAAAAATATTTGTGCAGTTCTTGTAACCGGTGTACAAACTTTGTGTGTTAGCCACTATCGATAACTACCAACCTCACTACATTGTTAGAATTGTTTTTGCCCCTATACAGTTACACAGATACTACAACAGGATCTATCAATAAACCTATTGACCAACTTTTTAAAATAGATATGCTAGTAAACACAGGATGATTCTAACTGCTTACTCTTTTTTGATGCCAATATAGCTGCTCAGATGCTTGTAGGGAAGGAGTCAGGCCCTCCTAAATAGAAGCAGGAAATGGGAGATCCTTTGAAAAGCTGGCACAGGAGTGACACTCCAAATTGTATTACAATTACATCCTCTTTCTCAGGATTGAGCAGAAGGCAGATTCCTAGAGATTGTACAGCATTATTTGCATATGGTATGAAATACCAGAGTGACTCTGACATGGCAACTCCTCCTCACACATTAAATACACTGTTTGGTTTTATAAATATTTAAGCAGTTGGAAAATTTCCATTTCCTGCAAGCCCCATTAGTTTAATCAGAGATTAGAGGCAGCACTTTAAAGTTAGCTGTTTTCTCTTGAGCCAAAGGTGATAGGGTCACTGCCAAATGTTTATGGGAAGCAAAACACAAATGCATGACCTGTGCCAATTTTCCATATAGGATTGTAATATAGAGTTACGTAGGCTGGTTATCACATAACCAAAATTTAGAAGGGATGATTAGGTCCAAAAACCAAACAAATGCTCACATTAATATGAATATTCATATTTTTATTAAAATGTCAATGAAGATTTGAATTTAAACATACCCTCTGCAGTGTTTGCTGCCCAAGAACAGCAGCCCTGTGCTAGTATAGGAAAGGCAGAAAATGAAACTAACCAGAAAGAGCACATGAAACAAACTAGTCTAATCTCAGTCTAAAATGATGAAATACTTCATGTAAACAAGCAGTATGAATGGTAACTAGAACTTTAGAATTTAAAAATACTTTGTTTTAGTAATTTAAGAGTAACAGGTAAGGATATTTGTTTAAAACTACAGCATATAAATTTATGCTTGACAGTATTGCTGCAATATATTGAACATAAAACTCATTCTTAATGTATTGTTTTGGGTTTTTTTTTTTAAAACAGTTGTCCCTCGCTACCACTTTCCTGCATTTGAAAACTATAACATCTCCACTATCAAGGTAAACGCACATCTTTCACCTTCATTGTGTCACAATGTAGTTTTCCAGTTTTGATGGATAAGAATTAGATGGTGATCGGGGTTTAAGAAAATTGAAGGGGGAGGGTTTTTAAGTCTGAAATTGTTCCAAAACCTTGCAGATGGTGAACATTCCTGCTGTTTGCAGCAACTCCATACCAATTATCCCAGGACTCTCCATTTCAGCAGCACTAAATTGCATAAGAAATCGCTATGAAAAGTAAGATTTGCTCAACACTCCCAGCTCACCAGGAAGCGTAGCAGCATCTCCTCCTTACTCACAGCAGGTACAAAGGAGAGAACAATTAGTGTAGAATTAATTTTAACTTTACATGATTAGGCTAGGACGCCAATTTGTGAGGCTACAGAAATAATTCAAAAGAGTTTTGTTCCCTCTTGATCCCTGTGTGACACGTGAAGGATTTTTTCCATAATACAATAATCTTACTATGACAGCAAAAGGCAAGCCAACAAAAAAACAAAACAAAACAAAAAAAACAAAAAAACAGCAAAGCAGTTGGCTCCAATACTAATCGGATGCTGCTGCCTCCTTCTGTTACTGGTAATGCTGAATCTATTGTCCTTCTCAACCACCTCTATCTGCTCCAAAACTGAAGTCAACATGCATGGGACATGCTTGGCAGCTGCAGCAGCCAGATGCCAAACTCCGGAATGCATTGTTCCTACAACAAATTAGCCTATCCCAGCACCTACTAAGCTAACAGGTTCTTCATGAAGCCTCTTGCTTGGTTTCATTGTGGGCTGTGATTCAAGCTGTTGAGTTGACTCTGGGGCTGATCCAGGTTGCAGATAAACTTATTAGTCCTTCCTGACATCCTTGGTCTGTATTCCGTGTTGCATCTGTAAAATTTCATATCAGTTGTCCATAAACTTCAGCTCCTAGGAAGCCAATTCCCATTTGCACATGTGCTGTGAAAAACACGTCCATTGGACTAGATCCACCCAAATACCAATGTATTGCCCAGCTGTACACCAAAATCCCAATAGGTATCACAAATCAGATTTCTAGCCTCCGGCAGCACCACAAATGTATTTACAAACACTTGTAGTTCTACACAAAAAATTATACCGCACAATCCACTGGATATAATTGTTTCTGGCCATTCACCTCAATTAAAAGTGTATGCCCTCAAATCCTTTCAATAGTTCCTTTTGCCCTAAAAAAGTATATTCTGTTTTCTCTGGAGTACTGCTGTCCCTGTTTCAGTGTCACTGCCTGCCAGCATATACACTCACCCACATTACAACTCTGTCCTTGGGAGTCAAGTCTTCCAGTATACCCCGGAGACACAATTATTTGCTCTGGCTCAGCTTTGCAATCAATGTCTCAGTTGTAAACTCCCCTGGAACCATATGAATTTGAGCAGCACCTTGTGCATTACCAATGTTAATTGGAGAGTCCCTACCAAATATTTAAACGATAATCTCCTGGCAAGGTTGGGGGGGGGGGAGGAATGCCACCCCCTTTACACATACCTATTTACTTGTTTTGAACTGAATACATTTGAAGTGCAAGTGTCCTGCTGCAGTTATAAAGAGGATGATGAGGTTTTTATTTGTAAGTGAGCTAAAGCATAGCAGCCACCTAACTGCTCTGTGCCTCAGTTTACCCTACAGCATGTATTGCAGGAGACACACAATCAGTGAGTTCAAGGTCAAGATGGTCTCTGAAGAATCTAGGCCACTGACCTAAATGCTTTAAAGGCACGTTGTTTAGCGGCAGAATAACACCAGGGAAAAGAAAACCTACGTTCTCACCGGGCCTGGCTACAAGCCCGACTGCAGAAAGACTTCAACTAACAGGTGAAAAACTGGGGAGTGCCCAACTCAAAGCCACCCCCGACCAGCACACTGAACTGGAGGGAATAAAGGGGGGGGTGTGCTATTCACTAAGGTTAGGAGAAAGAGACACACACACCCCGCGCGCACCCCTCATCCATCACCAAGGCAGGTTTCTGCAGCAGAATTACCACCGTCTTTGCAGGGTGTCGGTCAGAGTCCCCCCAAAGCGCGGAGAGCGGGCGGGACCGAGTCCCCAGCCAGCCAGCGGAGCACCAGTGGCAGCCCCAGCGCGCTGCGCTCGGAGCGCTCCCCTGGCGTCTCACCCCGCGGAACACCGAGCCGCTAGTGCCCAGGCATCCTCGGCCCGGCCCCGGGCGCCAATCGGTCTCGGCCCCGCTGCTCCCCTCCACGAACATTCCCCCTTCTCCCGCTGGGCATCAGCAGCCGCCCGGCCACTCACGTGTCACTATCATCCTGCCGGCTCCCCGCTGCGGCTCGAGCTCTTCCCAGCCCAGGGCAGCCGGAGCCGCGCGGCGGGCGCTGCGCTGCGCTTGCCTGCGGGGCACGGCCCTTGTGGAGTCCTCCAATCCGGGGCGGAGGGCGTGGGAGGCGGCCTGGGCTCCCCAGCGCAGCTGGGAGGGATCCGGCGCAGCCCCGGCGCGCAGCGAGCTGGCCGCCCGGTGCCACCACTACTGAGGGGGTGAACAGCAGCTAGGCTCCGTCCGTGTGTCCCGGGCTCTCCCCCTCCCCCGATCCTGGGGGCAGCTGCCTCGGCAGCCTCGCCGGCTCCTAGCCCTGAGCCAGGGGACAAAGGGGTGTTAAGTGTTAATGAAATTAACTTTACTACCCGCGTGATTGAAGGCTACAAGGAAACCTGGGCAGGCTCCTGTTACCTACCACTGCTTTGACAGACGGCTCGCACCTCCCTCCCCCCCCCCCGCCCCTTTCCGGGTTTAACTAGAAGCGGAGAGTGATTTATCTGTAGGGAGAAAGCCAGAATCCCTTCCCCTCCACTCGGATCCTTGCCCTTCAATGGTCAACAACTCCAGCATGGATTTTTTTCTGCTCGCTGTATGATCCTGGGGCGTGCACTATCATTTATTAAGAGCTGTAACAATTGCTCTTAGGAATTTTTTTTCCTAATAAATTAAAATTAAGTTTCACTTAAGTAGCTACATGCAGTGCCATGTAGCTATAATGCACTAACCAGGAAGGCTGTGCTCAAAAACTGGTACACAGTATCCCAGAAAAGCTTGAACCATACTTGAGATATTTATCCCAGTGTGCTGCTTTGATACTATTAGCATAGGACTCTTCCACCTCCAGCCTTTGATGGTTCACTAAATAAACTTCTAAAGACTAAGATTTGTAAAGGTATGTAGGTGTTTCTGTGCTCAGCATTGCAATGCGTAACTGATTTAGAAGTTTAAGACCCATTGATTGTTAATGCGATTTTGACTCCTAAATCAGGTTAGTTATTGCTATGCTGAGCATAGCAAAACTACATTATTTTAAAAATCTGAGTTGAAGGACCTGTCTATATGGGGAAGCTATTGCAAAATAAGGTAAGGTGTGAATTTAAAGTTCAATAGCTATTCCACACTAGCTCCTGGAGTGGATACTCTTATTCCGCACTAAGAGAGTGCTTTCATGCTGTTAATCCTGTGGGCTATTCCCCCGTGAAAACAAACCCTAATAAGGAGTTTTTCAACAGAAAATGAAGTTTCATCAAAAAATGAAGTGAAATTTCTTGATTCCCTCTAATTTATGGGGCATCAAGAATAATAGTTGCTAGAATCCTAAGCATCCTAGAATATTACTGTACTGCAGACATTGTTAGCAGATTTTGGGGGGGGAGGGAGATCAGAGAGAGGGGGCAATACACTAAATACATATTACTACACCTGTGCCCGTGATAGTCAAATCTATTTGTTTTTCCATAGTAACTCCCTATTTTGAGACATTTCTAATGAAAGATTTGTCACAGGCCAAAGTTCATGACAATTAGCAGCCTCACATTCTTGCTGACACTACCTTGTTGGTCAAAGAGCTCCTCACAACACTCCTGCAAGGCAGGGCAGTGCTGTTATCCCTGTTTTACAGATGGGGAACTGAGGCACTAGATGACTTGATCAAGGTAACATGGGAAATCTATGGCAGAGCAGGGAATTGTTCCCTAGTCTCAGAGTCCCAGGCTGGCATCTGAACTACCGGACAGTCTTTTCCTCTCATGGGTATTGATAAAGTCACCCTGTGTAATTCACTTGAGCTTGTTTGTAAATGGGTTTTGTTGCATAGTACATCAAACTGTATAAAAAGCCTTAAAATCAACAACCATGTTAGTTTACTTAGAAAAGTAGCAACTGTGTATTGTTTGGATAGAAAAAACTTAAAGGATAGTTAGGACATAGGGGATATTCTTTCACACTGGTCAGTCAGTTGTCAGTTCTTTAATTGTGTACCTGGTGCAAATGAGATTTGAAGAGCCCCAGGGCAACCAGGCATGGCAAGACCTATAAACTGAACTTTACACTGGCATAATAGGCTTTCAGAGGCTTCCCAGTATGGGTGAGAACATGCTAGATTTGCTGAAGCTGGAACACTAAAAATAGGAGTGTGACTGCAGTGGCACAGGCTAGCCCTGAGTACAACATTATCAGGGTTGGGTGGGATTGTACTCAGGCTGCTACTCACACTGCCATTTTAGAGCACCAGCTTGAGCAGAGCTAACACACATCACACATATGGGAAGAAACATACATATATATATATATATATACATGGAGATATACCTATCTCATAGAACTGGAAGGTCATCAAGTCCAGTGCCTTCACTAGCAGTGACCAAGTACTGATTTTGCCCCGATCCCTAAGTGGCCCCCGCAAGGGCTGAACTCACAACCCTGGATTTAGTAGGCCAATGCTCAAACCACTGAGCTATCCCTCCCCCTGTCACATGGGTATCATAATGTAATTTGGCACTCTCTTGATTGTGTGTTAAAGGGATGCAGACAGTTTAATCATCACTTCACACTTCTGATTCCATTTTCCCCTACAGGCTGCTTCTAAGATTAGTATCTAGACTGCATCTGCATTAGAAGTTTTTCCTTAAAATTTCCCACTATTGTTACCAGCAGCACAGTTGTCTTAACCTTTTTGTTGTCTACTCCTGACTAGAGCTGGCTTACGCAACAATGACTGCAACACTGGCAGCCTATTGCCACTAGTGCTCCCACTGTTGTTCCAATTATGGAGCTACACCTGTGGTAGTGCAATGGTGTAATATTGTAAGAAAATGTCTAGGGCAGATAAGACCAAAGATTAGAGTGGGGAAGTTTCTATACTTTGTACATTTGAGAGCATTTTGTGTATAATCATTTTGCTGTTTCCCCTTTTTGTGAGGATTTTTCACATAGCAACAGTGGAGAGACAAAATATTGTTTCAAAAAGGAAATGCAATTGTAACACCCCCCCGCCCCCCCCCCAAAAAAATTGGTTGCGGGACTAAAGGGCAGGTATAGTACCTGAAACTGCTTTTCTATTTTAAGCAGTCTAGATTTCAAGTTCATACTATCCCTTTAACATAACAGACTTCCAACATACTGTGCCAACAGTCCACGCAATAAGGGTCATATTACATATTGACACAATTCATCATAATGCTTCCCATAAACCATAATTTTATGCCCATATATTAAGGAAGATCAGAGTGCTATAGTACCAATAAGTCTATGGGGGAGAGGGTATAAATATACACACACAATTTCTGAGGAAGTCACCAACCCACTACAGCTTGGCTGAGGGAATTCTGAACAGCCCAGGCACAAGGCTTTCAAATATGCACCAACATGTACTAGGGCTGGGCATGTACTGATACCCCTCAGTCAATATTAAAGACAAGTTAATGTGCCATGGAGATTATATTGGGTCCTATTTGAGGTGATAATTGTAATTGCACTGGGATTGCAATACATATGTTAAATGAAAAATGTTTTGTCATTAAAAAGAAAATTAGAAAGTAAAGTTAACATTACTATTTCAACCAATACAAGCTAGGAAACAGATGAGAGACAGTCTATGACTCTAGATAGACCGTGTCAATATCTGTTCAGACATAAAGGTAAAAAAGATCCTGAACAAAAACAAGTGTGTTGTTTTTCTAAAAGAGCTGCTCTAGAAATTATTTTGGCCTGTGTTATACAGAAGGTCAGAGTAGGGATAGATCTACTTAAAACGCTGAAGCAGTGCAGCTGCACCAGTGTACCACTTCAGCGTAGACACTGCCTACACCAATAGGAAGGCTTCTCCTGTTGGTGTAGGAAGTCTACTTCCCGGAGAGGTGATAGCTAGGGAAACAGAAGAAATTCTTCCACCGACCTAGTGCTGGTCTATGCCTGGGGTTAGGTCGGCACAGTTACGTCTCTCAGGGTGTGGATTTTTCGTACCCAAGAGACATAGTTATCCTGAAGTAAATTCCTAGCATAGACCAGGGCTAGCTGATCACAGTGGTCCCATCTGGCCTTAAAATGAATGACTCTATAAACTTAGATACTATGATGTAGCAATTTCCTTGTTCTTGTCAATTTATAATTCCATGACATGCTATATATTACATGGATTAAGGATATAGGATCTCTCAGGCATGTTTAAAATGAGTCACTAATAGCTGCAACACTACCCAGCTGTGTTCAGTTTAGGGCCAAGTGATTCTGTTTGCACCCACTGAGAATTAATTGCCACAAGTTCCACAATTTATTTGTCTGATGTAATTAACATACCAATGACCTCAGCTCTAGTTGGGTAGCTTCATATTCGGATATCAGTGCCCTGTTATACTATTCAAATATGACAGACATTACACTAACAGCTTACACCTATTTCTTGGAGGAAATCTATTGCACAAAAAGATTCAGCTGTAAAATTTATCAAATTTATCAATTAAGATCTGTTAGTTTTAAATCAGGTTTATTCCCTTCACTTTCCATCAGATATAGGTAATCTTTCTACCATTGCAGAAATTCCAGATTTTGAGAGAGGGTATTTTACATGTCAAAGACTTTTTTCATTTGAACAGTCCCAGACAAGCTCTTGTTGATTTTCTCAGGGCGTCTTGCACCTTTTTTGGACCTTAAGGTGCCTTAACGTGCCTTGTGTGGTCACGGCTGTAAAAAAAAAAAAAAAAAAAAACCCACCTCAATGACGGGTGTAGCTCCGAGAGCTCCAATTTGCTGAGCTCAGGGGGTGTTTTTTTCACACCCCTGAGCAAGAAAGTTGCAGCACTGTTAATTGCCAGTGTAGACAAGCCCAAGATTTAGTTAGTCATCACAAACTAAAAGATCTCAAGTTGTTGGATCTAAAAGGTGGTAGTGGAAAAATCTAAAATCTATCAGTTCAGTGTATGGTAGCATGATTAATTACAAATCTGGGGGAATCAGGAGACTTGCATTCTATTCCCAGTTCTAATGAGTGACTTACATGTTCTTAGACAGGCTTCCTTGGACTTTTGCAAGAGATAAACAAGATTTGGGCTCATGATTAAAACCCACTTTGGGTCCCATCTACACTGCCAGACTAAACCATATCATGGACTATTGTGTTATAATCAGGTCCATTGGCATAACAGATTTTATGGAATAGAGAGTACCTTTCAGACTATTTTGCCTATGTAGACTTAGTCTAGACAAAAATAGTTTGTGGTCTGAAATATGCACACTTGTTGAGCAATGCACTCGTGTGCTAAAAACATTCTGAACTTTGTGACTGATCACAGATTTCTCTGAATTTGCTGTAGGCTGTTTTCAATGAACCCTTTGATTATATATTTTTAATAAACCAAAACAATTTAATTAGCCAGCCTGATATGTGACATTTTCCGAATGTGGCTTATCTCAAACTTGTAAACATTTTCCTATTCTATAATTGCAGAGGCCACATTTTTTTAAATTAAAAAATTTAAAACTCTGTCCACATTGTTTCTGGAGCCAAGTTAAACCATACATTATGGTGCATTATAATAAAAATATTTGAACAACCTTTATGGATGCTTAGAGCCATATGGTACCAGATTATAATGTGGTTTGGCTTCAGAAGCATACCTTAGGTTACTATTCATACATTTTTTTTCAGATACACTTTAAATCAAGGTTAGTTTGGTGGCTTTTGAATTGTTAAATATTATGAGTAGAAAGGGGAGACCCTCGAAAGGATGAGATGCTTTGATCATTCTTCAGGTTCAGATACTTATCCAAAGTCTATGAACCACTTCAGATTGCAAAACTGGGTTAGAAATTTCCTTAATACAACATCTTGTGATGTTTAGGCACTTCCAGTTTGGAACCTGAAGTGCACAGGGAGATAAAAATGAAAAAGAATGAAGTAGTTAATCAAATATATTTTTAAAACTTCAAATAAAAGTTCCTTTTGGGTTTGGTTTGATTTTTAAGTGAAGATTTGAAAAGCAAGGTCATGCAAGATTCTATCCAATCCATTTTGCCCAACCCTAATTGTGATAGCCTGATAAAGTTGCAATTTAAGGGCTCAGTTCATTAAAATTACATATGGTTTCCACATGGTAAAAGTGTCCCTCAAAACTTGGTATTTTAAGACTTGTACAGCCTTGTGAAGGAGCCAATTCTAATTTGAGTAGAACTGGCCTCTAAATTGGCAATTCTTTATGACAGAATAAAGCAACTGTATTATTATGCTCTTGATTCACTGAGCACATGTGCTACAAATGAGATTACATAAACCTGATTTAGGATATCCAACGGTGATTAATTTAGAAATTGTTGCCAGTCAAGTAAGAGATCCACCCATTCAATGTAAAAAGTACACACCCTTCACTGATTAAATTCTCATCTATGCACTGGGGTTAAGAAGACAGAATGTATTATTGTCAATTGGGGAGAACATCTGTAGACAGACTTTCTATGTGAAAAAAATGCTCCATCTGTATGATCATACAATCTTTTTCCCACTCTAATTTTCCTTTGAACAGCTGCCAGTATGTGATGAGACAGGAAGAAATGATAGCATTTTAGTACTATTTCAAAGAGTTAGTTTATTAGTAAACGGTGTTTACAGTGATCTTGAATGCAAGCCTCATATTATATAGGTAATTGATCAAGAGCAGGTAGACAGAAGAGAATGTTAATATGGTAGGACCTGGTCGAGTGCCGTGCAGCCATGACTGAATGGTGAAGGGCTTCAGAAGGCCTTTGAGGTCAGTTTTGAGTATGTAGGTGCTGATCCTGCACTACGATGGAGGTGGATGGACCCATGCACCCACAAAGAGCCCCACTGAGGTAAATGGGACTGTGCCCCTGCACTAGGGTGACTAGATGTCCCGATTTTATAGGGACAGTCCCGATATTTGGGGCTTTTTCCTATATAGGCTCCTATTACCCCCCACCCCTGCCGATTTTTCACACTTGCTATCTGGTCAGCCTACCCTGCACAGGGGTTTCATGTTGCAGCATCACAGGGCCTTTAGATTTTAAAGTTCCTTGAGGCAGAGACTGTGTGTGTTCTACCATGTTGAGGCCCTTGTACTAGATTTTGGATGAGATCTTTAGGTGTCACCATAATTTATATAAATACATCAAAATCCCCAAGCCCAGTTCCAGGGTGGCACGCTGTAGAGATTCACAGGATAGGAGCGTGAGACAGTAAGGAGATATTTCCCCGCTTTCCTATGCTTCATAGTTCCTGATTCCACAGCCCAGCCATGCCCACTACCGCACAGTCACTCTGCTTACATATTGGCACACTAGAGTAACTCTCTGGTGCTGAACTTCCTCTCTTCCAGTTCGTATCAATGGTTTATAGCCTTCTGCTTTCTCACCGTCTTGCATCCAGAACAGAGCTATTGGACAGGAAAAGTCCAATGCCACTGGGTTGGGGCCACTTTCACAAATCATCTCTGCTGAATGCCTGACACTGGTGGGATTCTGGTGCTGGATGGCACAGATAGATACCCTTAGCACTTTGCAAATATTAAGGACACACAGTCCCTTTTTCAATCTAAAACACTACAGTCTGCCTATTGTAGCCAACACATGTAGAGATTTTATAAACGGTATCTCCAAATCAGAGGCATTCCGGGTTGCGGAGACTCCTAGATTTACCCAAATATGGTGAAAGATACTTCAGCAAGTCATCTTGGAGCAGTTCACTTGAAACAAATTCAAAAGCTATTTCATGAACAAAATTAACCTTTTCATAAATGGAAATGAACTTTTTCCTGTCTTTCCCCCTCCCTTATACTTAACCAAAACTGTAGAAATTGCTCTGAAAGTTACTCAAACTACTTCAGACAGGCACTGATCCCATCAGTGGAGTCACATCTCATTAAAAGCCAACCCACTGCATATTTTAACTCCGATGTCATTGGAATATTTCCCATGTAAACATGAATCTACCAGAGATCCCACAGATCACCTCTCCCTGGTTGCCTCACCCCCACCCCCAAATGAAGAACTGTATAAAGGAATGTCCTGTGCTCTAATTCTGGAAACAAAGCCAACTTCATTTCAGCTATGATTAAATTCTGTGATAATTTTTAGTGAAGGGTGTTCTGCATAGAAGTACTGTTTCACCATAATACTCTATACTGGATAAAACATTCATAATCATACAGAAGTAGCATCACTGTTTCAAAAGCAGAGGCCCTGAGGTTTATTTTAAACAGTCTACTGGGATCCTCAGACCCCACCCCCATCCCCACATAGGCTCCTGAGTCATGGGGATATTTCCTTTGGTTACAGGTTGGAGGTGACTCTCTTTGAGATCAGTCTGTACCACCTCAGAGGGGGTTATGTTCTCTTCCCACCCCTACAGCATATTCTATGATTCTTCTGCAGCCCTCCTGAAACAACATTCCAAGGAAAACCCAACCTGGAATCCGATAACCTCCCCCACACGTGGCAGCAAAATATGCTGCCAGTGCCACTTGCCCACCTAGGTGGCTACCCCATTACACTTTTAAAATCATTCCAATTGTTTTGGCTTTTCTTTCTTTTTTTTTTAAAGAGATAAAATTAATGGCTGTTGTTTTTGGCAACACACATATTTAAAGGTATCACATATGAACTACAAAGCACTACATTAATGTATCATGAAGTTTGCCTCTGAGCACCCAAAAGGAAGGAAGTGCCACAGCAAAGGCTGAACACATTTCCAATTGTCTCTTTGTTACCATATAGATCAGGGGTTGGCAACCTCTGGCACGCGCGGGCTGGGCCAGTTTATTTACCTGCTGACGTGGCAGGTTCGGCCAATCGCAGCCCCCACTGGCCATGGTTCGCCGTCCCAGGCCAATAGGAGCGGCGGGAAGCGGCATGGGCGAGGGATGTGCTGGCTGTGGCTTCCCGCCGCCCCTATTGGCCTGGGACGGCGAACCGTGGCCAGTCGGGGCCGCGATCGGCCGAACCTGCCGGGTCAGCAGGTAAATAAACTGGCCCGGCCCGCCAGGGTGCTTACCCTGGCAAGTCGCATGCCAGAGGTTGCCGACCCCTGATATAGATAAATACTGTTCACCACATACTACACTGTATTTTTCTGCCACCTAAGATACACATTCAGCATTGCATGTTGCCAGGGTTCCCTTTTGTGTACGTCAGATGGGAAGGATATGTTCAAAAAGCAAGCTGGGCATTGCGTGGCCAACAAATATCCAGAGTTGTTATAGTTAATGTTGAAAGAAAGTTTGGAGAGGGAGATAAACTCTCACGCCTTAGATCTTAAGCCACTCTCTAATTATTCCAGAATAGGCTGAGACTTTAATGTGAGCATATTACTACTGCAGGATTTCTTGCACTTTCTTCTAAAGCATGTGGTGCTGGCCACTATCAGAGACAGGATACTGGAGTGGGTGGACCATAGGAATTGCCATACTGGAATCCGACCTATGTTCCTATCTACATGGAGGAACTCTGGACTTACTCTGGATCACACAGCAAGTAAGTGTTAAATTTGAAACCTATATCTAATGAACTAGAGTATTCCTGCACACCCAGAAAGGAAGTCAATCTGTCAGTTTTCCTACCTTGTGAAATGCAGCGAATACCTTGAACTTGCATAGTACCTTTTCATCTCATCTCAAAGCACTTTGTAAAGGGAGCTACTCATGCATACCCACCTTCACAGATATTGCAGCTGGGGTACAGAGAGACTAACGAGTGTTGGCAGACTCAGGAGTAGAATCCAAATCTCTTAGCTCCAGGGTCAGTGTTTAACCCACTATGCCACAGTGCCTCCTCCTAGCCAAGTCCTTCAGGGTATGTCTACCCTGCAACTAAACACATGTGACTGGCCCACGTCATCTGACTGGGGCTGCAGGGCTGTAAAATTGTGGTGTAGACATTCGAGCTTGGGCTGAAGCTTGGGTTCTGGGATCCCCCCCTACCCCCTGTTGCCCCCCCACCCCAGCAGGGTCCCAGAGCCCCGGCCCCAGCCCGAACATGGGCCAGCTGTGGGTGTTTAATTGCAGGGTAGACATACCCTTTGAGTGTCTGTTTTTAGTGGCACCCTCTGAAAAATGTAGAGCGTTTTCATCCAGCAAACTCATCAGGCCTGGTCTACACTACGAGTTTAGGTCGACTTTAGCCGCGTTAAATCGACTTAAGCCTGGACACGTTTACACTACGAAGCCCTTTCTTTCGACTTAAAGGGCCCTTTAAACCGGTTTCTTAACACCACCTCGACAAGGGGATTAGCGATAAAATCGGCCTTAGGGGGTCGGAATTGGGTTAGTGTGGACGGAATTCGACATTACTGGCCTCCGGGAGCTATCCCACAGTGCTTCATTGTGACCGCTCTGGACAGCACTCTCATCTCAGATGCACTGGCCAGGTAGACAGGAAAAGCCCCGCGAACGTTTGAATTTCATTTCCTGTTTGCTCAGCGTGGAGAGCACAGGTGACCATGCAGAGCCCATCAGCACAGGTAACCGTGATGGAGTCCCAGTCCCAGTCCCAGGATCGCAGAAGAGCTCCAGCCTGGACCGAGCGGGAGGTACGGGATCTGATCGCCATCTGGGGAGATGAATCAGTGCTCTCCGAACTCCGAAGCAGTAAAAGAAATGGCAAAACATTACAAAAGATCTCCAAGGCCATGAAGGACAGAGGCCATAACAGGGATGCACAGCAGTGCCGCGTGAAAATTAAGGAGCTAAGGCAAGCCTACCACAAAGTCAGAGACGCAAACGGAAGGTCCGGGGCAGAGCCGCAAACATGCCGCTACTACGCGGAGCTGCATGCCATTCTAGGGGGTGCAGCCACCACTAGCCCAAGCGTGTTCTATGAGTCCCTCTCTGGAAACGGGGAAGCGGGTTCGGCGGACGAGGAAGATGAGGATGGAGAGAACATAGATAGCTCACAGCAGCAAGGAAGCGGAGAAACCAGTTACCCCAACAGCCAGGATATGTTTGTCACCCTGGACCTGGAAACAGTAACCCCCGAACTCACCCAAGACCCTGAGGGCACACAGGGGACCTCTGGTGAGTGTACCTTTGCAAAAATTACACATGGTTTAAAAGCAAGCGTGTTTAATGATTAATGATTAATTTGCCCTGGCAATCGCGGCCAGTACAGCTACTGGAAAAGTCTGTTAACGTGTATGGGGATGGAGCGGAAATCCTCCAGGGACATCTCCAGAAAGCTCTCCTTCATGTACTCCCAAAGCCTTTGCAAAAGGTTTCTGGGGAGGGCTGCCTTATCCTGTCCGCCATGGTAGGACACTTTACCACGCCAGGCCAGTAGCACGTAGTCTGGAATCATTGCATAACAAAGCATGGCAGCGTATGGTCCCGGTGTTTGCTGGCATGCAGACAACATCCATTCCTTATCTCTCTTTGTTATCCTCAGGAGAGTGATATCATTCACGGTCACCTGGTTAAAATGGGGCAATTTTATTAAGGGGACATTCAGAGGTGCCCCTTCCTGCTCTGCTGAACAGAAATATACCCCGCTGTTAACCACGCGGTGGGGGGGAGGGTTGAAGTGACCATCCCAGAGAATTGGGTGTGTGGGGGAGGGGAGTTAGTTGGGTTTGTGCTGCATGTTAAACCTGAAATCGCAGCCCCTCCTTTTACATTGCAAACCCATTTTAAATGGCACGGGTGCTTGGTATGGGAAATGAGGGCAGAACTGTTTGAAACCATCCCCACATGTTAAGAAGGTTAAAAAAGCCCAAAGACTATATGTCTTACCATGGCTGCCTGCAAGCTGAAATCTGTGTCCTGGCACTGCGTGAGTGATCTCTCACACCAAACCAGGAGACTCTCAATATAAGAGGAAAAATGCGACCTTGTAACGAAAGCACATGTGCTGTGTGATGTTGTGAACAGCAAAATCTAACGTGAAAGAGTCTACCCATTGTTCTCTAAAATGTATCTTTTTTTAACAACCTCTCCCTTCTCCACCAGCTGCAAATCTTACTCCTTCGCAGAGGCTAGTGAATATTCGAAGAAGGAAGCGAAGGACGCGTGACGAAATGTTTACTGAACTTCAGACTGCCTCCCACGCTGACAGAGCACAGCTGAATGCGTGGAGGCAGTCAATGACTGATTTTAAAAAAGCCCAATATGAGCGAGAGGAGAGGTGGCGTGCTGAATCGCGGGCTGAAGAGGAGAGGTGGCGTCAACTTGTAATCAGAAAGCAAGAGTCGATGCTCCGGCTGCTGGAGCATCAAAGTGATATGCTCCTGCGTATGGTTGAGCTGCAGGAAAGGCAGCAGGAGCAGAGACCGCCGCTACAGCCCCTCTGTAACCAGCAGCCATCCTCCCCAAGTCCCATTGCCTCCTCACCCAGACGCCCAAGAACACGGTGGGGGGGCCTTTGGCCACCCACTCACTCCACCCTAGATGATTTCCATAGCAATAAGTTTTAAAGTTTTAAATTGGAGTGTGTCCTTTTCCTTCCCTCCTCCCCCACCCATCCCGGGCTACCTTTCCAATTATCCCCCTAGTTGTGTGCTGAATTAATAAAGAATGCATGAATGTGAAGTAACAATGACTTTATTGCCTCTGCAAGTGGTGCTGAAAGGGGGGAGGGTAGTAGGGGAGGGTGGGGTGGTTGGTTTGCAGGGAAGTAGAGTTAACAGGGTGGTGGGGGAGGGGCAGAGGGTTCATCAAGGAGCAACAAACAGAAGTTTCACTCCGTAGCCTGGCCAGTCACAAAACTGGTTTTCAACGCTTCTCTGATGCGCACCGCGCCCTGCTGTGCTCCTCTAACCGCCCTGGTGTCTGGCTGCGCGTAATCAGCGGCCAGGCGATTTGCCTCAACCTCCCACCCCGCCATAAATGTCTCCCCCTTACTTTCACATATATTGTGGAGCGCACAGCAAGCAGCAATAACAATGGGGAGATTCTTTTCGCTAAGGTCTGAGCGAGTCAGTAAGCTGCGCCAGCGCGCTTTTAAACGGCCAAATGCACATTCCACCACCATTCGGCACTTGCTCAGCCTGTAGTTGAACAGGTCCTGACTACTGTCCAGGCTGCCTGTGTACGGCTTCATGAGCCATGGCATTAAGGGGTAGGCTGGGTCCCCAAGGATCACGATAGGCATTTCAACATCCCCAATGGTTATTTTCTGGTCCGGGAAGAAAGTCCCTTCCTCCAGCTTTCGAAACAGAAGAGACTGCCTGAAGACGCGAGCATCATGTACCCTTCCCGGCCAGCCCACGTTGATGTCGGTGAAACGTCCCTTGTGATCCACCAGGGCTTGCAGCAGCATTGAAAAGTACCCCTTGCGGTTTATGTAGTCGGTGGCTTGGTGCGCCGGTGCCAAGATAGGGATATGGGTTCCGTCTATCGCCCCACCACAGTTTGGGAATCCCATTGCAGCAAAGCCATCCACTATGGTCTGCACGTTTCCCAGAGTCACTACCCTTGATATCACCAGGTCTCTCATTGCCCTGGCAACTTGGATCACAGCAGCCCCCACAGTAGATTTGCCCACTCCAAATTGATTCCCGACTGACCGGTAGCTGTCTGGCGTTGCAAGCTTCCACAGGGCTATCGCCACTCGCTTCTCCACTGTGAGGGCTGCTCTCATCCTGGTATTCTGGCGCTTCAGGGCAGGGGAAAGCAAGTCACAAAGTTCCATGAAAGTGCCCTTACGCATGCGAAAGTTTCGCAGCCACTGGGCATCGTCCCAGACCTGCAACACGATGCGGTCCCACCACTCTGTGCTTGTTTCCCGGGCCCAGAATCGGCGGTCCACGGCATGAACCTGCCCCAGTAACACCAAGATTTCCACATTGCTGGGGCCTGTGCCTTGTGAGAGGTCCATGTCAATTTCCTCATCACTATCGTCGCCGCGCTGCAATCGCCTCCTCCTCAGCTGGTCCTGGTTTGGCTTTGGCATGTCCAGGAGGCTCTGCATGTTTTCCAGGACAATGCACGTGGTGTTCATAGTGCTCATAATTGCCGCGGTGATCTGAGCGGGCTCCATGATCCCAGTGCTGGCTATGGCGT
This sequence comes from Terrapene triunguis, assembly GCF_002925995.2. Lineage (NCBI taxonomy): Eukaryota > Metazoa > Chordata > Testudines > Emydidae > Terrapene > Terrapene triunguis. Next base: position 12,041,243 of record NW_020665189.1, on the reverse strand, counting down.
CTGGTCTGAAAAAAGGCGCGAAAGTAGTATCTGACGGACCAGGGGAAGAAGGGAGGGAGGGAGAGAGGGAGGGAGGGGCGAGTGACACCGCGTACAGGTACAGGGAATTAAAATCAAGAAAGGTGGCTTTGCATCAGGGAGAAACACAAACAACTGTCACACAGAATGCCCCCCCCCCCCAAAGATTGAACTCAAAAGCCTGGGTTTAGCAGGAGGGAGGGGGGAAGCAAATGAATGGAGAATAAATCTATTTTTTACATCTTAAGACGACGGTGCAGCATGACTGATAGCCCTTGGCATTTTCTGGGTGCTTGGCAGCAAATACTGGGCGCTTGGCAGTTAGCCTTCAGGTCTATTGCACCATCTGATACCCACTGCAGTACGACAATGATGGATACCGATCGTAATATGCTATCTACTGCCCAAAAGGCAAGGGGTTGCTGCTGTGTAGCAATCTAGCCCCACGTCTGCCAGCCCCATGTCTGCCAGCACCCAGATCGCCATCGGCCTCTTCTGGGTGCTTAGCAGACAATACTGGGCACTTGGCAGAAAATAGCATACTACGACTGATAACCATCATTGTCTGCCCGGGTGCCCATGATTGACAGCCGCTGCAGTACGATGACGACGGATACCAGTCGTAATAAACCATCTTCTACCAAAAGGCAAGGGGCTGGTGCAATGCAGCCCTACGGCTGCCAGCCCCACAGCTGCCAGCACCCAGATCGCCAATGAAGGCTACCAGTCATGCTGCACCGTCTACCGCCAAAAGGCAGTAAGCTGCTGCTGCTGTTTAGCAATGCAGTCCCACGTTTGCCGGCACCCGGAAGAGATATGGTGACGGTGCGCTGAGCTGAGCGGGCTCAATGCTTGGCGTGGTATGTTGTCTGCACAGGTAACCCAGGTAAAAAGGCGCGAATTTATTGTCTGCCGTTGCTGTGACGGCGGGGGAGGGGCCTGACGCAATGTACCCAGAACCCCTCGCGGCACTGCTTTGCATCATCCGGGCATTGCGATCTCAACCCATAATTCCAATGGGCGCCGGAGGCTCCGGGAACTGTGGGATAGGTACCATAGTGCAATGCGCCGGAAGTCGACGCTAGCCTCGGTACTGTGGACGCGGTCCGCCGACTTCATGCACTTAGAGCATTTTAGGTGGGGACACACACAATCGGCTGCATACAACCGGTTTCTATAAAACCGGCTTCTATAAATCCGACCTAATTTTGTAGTGTAGACATAGCCTCAAAGTGATCTACAGAGGTAGGTTTGCGATACTTCAGTTTGCAGAATGCCTAACTAAGCACACGTGTTTAAAGCAATTTGCCTGAGAGGCACTGCCATCTAGAAGATAAGCCTCTGGGTCTACCACATCAGTGACCTACGCTCTGTTCTCAGCTCTGCACTAAGCTTCTTATGTGTCCTTGGGTAAGTCCCTGAGAGTAAAATAGTCAAACCTGAATATCTGAAGTCAGGCACCTAAATACATGTCCTGATTTTCCGAGGTGCCAAGCACTTGCAACTCCTACCTACTTTAATGGGAGCGGTATGGTGTTTAACACTTCTGAAAAATCATGCCACCTTTAATGAGAGAGAGAGAGAGAGCAAGTCACCCTACGTGCACTTGAACCGCTCAACCTTTCTGTCTTCCCCCCCTCAAGCTTTCCAAGAATCATCATCTCAGGACAGAGTCCAGCTTTTGCATTGAAATTGTCCAGGCTTTATCATTTCACAGATTGATGAGGTTCTCACATTTAAGTTTGCAACCTCAGCTATTCCCAGGTCTCCACTCTAACAGTTCATTGAACTAGTTTCCTTGTAAAGGTTAATTGGTGAACACGGGTGTATTTTAATGTCTATTGCTATGCATGTTAATTCACACTAAAAAACTGCTGTAGTGAAGTCATGTTTTTTTGTTTCTTGGAACAATGTCACGATGGGTGCCCCAAGCCTGATAAGCCCCTTCAGTACATAAAAATAAATGTAAGCAGAGTCTCACTCACTCTTCTGGTGAGAAGGGAGGGCCTTGTGGTTAAGGCAATTGTCAAACTCAGGAGAACTGGGTTCAGAAGCCAGATGTGCCTCAGACCTCAGTGTGACTTTAAGGTGGTCATGTAATGTGTCTGTGCCTCAAGTCCCCATCTGGGAAAAGTGGACAATCTTTTTTCTCCCATGCTTTGTCCGTCTTGTCTGTTTAGATGAGGGATGTATTATTTACACTATATTTATTATGTTTCTATGTAGAGTGTCTAGCACAATGGGGCCCAGATCTTAGTAGCTACCAGCGATGTGAGCACGGATCCCAGTGCTGGTGCACTGTTTACAGTGGTGCTTTACAGCGCTGAAACTTGCTGCGCTCAGGGGCAGTGGCGTATTATCGTTTAGGCCGACAAGGCCTAGGCCTAGGGTGGCAAATTTGCAGGGGCGGCAAATTTATAATAGCAGCATTTTTGTAATCGTGGCCTCAGTGACGCCATGATTCTACCAATCATAGCACGTATTGAAACCACCAATGACGGCGCAATGCCATTTAGTAAACATACTCGCGAGAATCCTAAACATTAATAATATGACCGGAAGGAAGAAATTAAGCGGTTCTCAGTTAAAAAAAAAAAGCGATACAAAAGAAAAAAAGGGAAAATGAAATGATAGCAAAAATGCGCAAAATAGATTCCTTTGTTGTATCAGTTAGTGCCGACAGTGAGACAGAATAATTAGTAGAAAGTAGTAGTGAAGTAAAAAGTGAAAATATTGGTGTTGATATTGAAAATATTGATGTTTAATAAGTTCATATGGGGGCAGGGGCGGCAATTATTTCAGGGCCTAGGGGTGGCAAAATCATTAATCCGCCACTGCTCGGGGGGGTGTTTTTTCACACCCCTGAGTGAGAAAGTTGCAGCGCTGTAAAGTGCCAGTGTAGACAAGCCCTTAGACTCTGTTGTAATACAAAAGACCAAGTAGAATAACAGAATTGGAATTTGAACATTGCAAAGCAATAAAGCACTTCAGACTTTTTCCTATATGAGGAGACATAAGAATTTTATTCTACTAGAGTTCACATTGAGTTAATTCAACTCAGTGCAGAGGGCCTATGCAATGCTCTCTAATGCACCACGTAAGATGCATACTAGCAGCTTACGGAGGTCTTTAGTCCCTTAGCAGTTTGGTGGATTTCACCCCAGAAGGCCATTCCACTGTATGCTTACATGATTATATATTAGATACATTAAGACTGGAGTATTTGCCTTTGTCTATTACATAGCTATGCAACAATTAACATTTATAGAAATGAGAAGAGCCTCTCACTAAGATCACAACTTTGGTACTCAGTTTCTGGGTCTAACTCACTGGAATGAACTATATTGAATCCTTTGATTACATTCCTTTATTATTTACAATTCCTAGTGCCTTCAAGTAAAAGTGTTATTTGCTTTGGATGAAACATTTTGTTTATGTAGGGCAAATTAAGGCCCCTGTTCAACATTGTGAAATCTTATGAGTTGTGACATACTGATAGCTACGTATGAATCAGTTCTTTGTTTCAGTAGTTAATACAAAAGCTGGCTCCAGATGCCTCACTGTGAAGACAAATAGTCTACACGTACCCAGTCTCCACTCCAAGACCCAGAATAGTTAGGATGTGCAGACAGACAGGAATACTACTGGAGTAAACATTAGATACTCAAACGTGCACACTCCCCAGCCTATCAGAGTAAGGTATATTCACACTGGGTAATATAGTGCGAATATAAGACTCTTTACAGAAGAAGAAATCACATTAATGGTTATGCATGGTCAGTTTGATCTCACCCTAAGCAACAGCATTATCAGGGAAGCACGTTAATTTCATCTCATTTTGAGAGAGAGAGAGAGGAAAAAATAAATGTGCTTCCTGTGCCCAGAACTGGTCACATTATTTTGCACTGTAATAACTGCAGCCTCGCAGTTTTGAACTATGTTCTCAGGCCATAGGCACTTTCCCTCCTAATGGAAAATGCATCTTTAAAAAATATATAACAAATGTTTATGATATTTTCATGAAGAATTGCTGCAGGCTTGATTTCTCTCTTTCTAGTTTTCAGTGAGGGGCAGCAGATAGCTAATCCTCCAGGGCAGCACAGGGAGGGAATTGTGACTCTTAGGGTATGTCTACACCCAGCCGCTAGTTCGGCGGCTGGGAATCGAAGTTCTGGGTTCGACTTATCGCGTCTTGTCTGGACGCGATAAGTCGAACCAGGAAGTGATCGCCGTCGACTGCAGTACTCCAGCTATACGAGAGGAGTACCGCGGCGTCGACGGGGGAGCCTGCCTGCCGCGTGTGGACCGAGGTAAGTTCAAACTAAGGTACTTCGACTTCAGCTACGTTATTCACGTAGCTGAAGTTGCGTACCTTAGTTCGAATTGGGGGGTAAGTGTAGACCAGGCCTTAGTCACCTTTTCCTGTTTGTTTCCCTCATTTGCTCCAGTAAGAAGTAATCAGTGACTAGTTCATAGTAGTAAATGGGGACAGTCTGCAATTTGACTGACTCATCGAAAGCCTCCTAAACCATAGAAAGTAATGACTAATTACACTGCTGTCTGGTCTAGCTAATATGTAGCCTCTACACCCTCACACCTACAAACCCCTTTCAGAAAGAAGGGAAGGGGAAGTATACTGCACAAAAATATATTAAAAATAGAAATGAAATATTGCTCTGAGTGTAAAAAAAAGTTAACAGCCCTGAATTGACTTATGCAGTAGTCTGCACTGGCAGTAGAGAGCCCCAAAGACTGCTCTAGTCAATTGGCCTTTTGCACACAGTAAGCTTGCCATATGTACTTAGTGTATCATAAGAATGGTGTGGGCTTTTTTAGATGTTACTTCTTCCCGGGGCTTGACTTTCAGGGCCAAATGAGCAAAGGGCCTCTGAAAAGTCTCATGGTTCTTGCAGACACCTCTTTCTTGGCAGTCTGCCATGGCCAAAAGGGGGACAAAGATCCAAAATGAGGGGGGGGGGGGAGGAATTATTCAAGCAGGAAAACAAACTGCTGTAGGATTCCTTCCTTCTGGGTAAATAACTTCTCTTTTGTAACCTCTGCTGCATGATTCTGCACCTTTGAGGTAAATAGTTTTCAACAAAAAAAGTTAAGGTGCACCCCTTTATTTTTATTTTTTATTTTTTTTGTAGGACATAACTAACTTTGGGTCTAAAATAGCAATAATATCCCTCAAAATTAGGTTAGCTGACAGGTATACTGAAGACATCATACAAGGTAATAAGAATCATTTGAATACATTTCCTTGTTTCATGGCTACTTTAAACACTGCAGCTCCAATTTTGCAACCATGTATAAGCATCTGTTTTAGTCCTTTCAAATATTAAATGTGCTGTGCCAAACAAAATTAGAAAGTAAATAGTTACAGACTCAAATACACGACTTTAGCAGAACCTGCAGTAATATCTTGAGTTTCGTCTTACCCAGCCATCACGATGCAACTCCATCACAATGCAACATCAGACAAACTTTTTTTTGGGTGGGGGGGCACGGAGGGGGGAAGAGGAAGAAGGGAAGGAGTATAGAAAGCATAGGAGAGCTAAAGGAGGATGAGAAGTGGTAATCGGAGTTGGCCAGGAAGCTGAATTTCCATCCTGAGAAATTTTTGGCATTTTCAGTCCAACACCACAAAAAACACAACAACAACCCACAAACCTCAAAATTTTTCATGGAACTGAAATTCAACAATGTTTCATTTTTGTCTTTCCAAAATGAAATATGTGCCCCAGAATCCCCAGCAGCCAGCCTGGCAGGCTGCCTAGCTCTCTGGGCTCCCAGGTTAGCAAGTCAAACAGGTAGCCCAGCAGCTCACCACGTGTGCTGCTAGGGAACTGGGCAGCCCAGGGAGCCTGTCAGTCTGCTTGGTTTCCATCAAAACTGTCACTGTAACAGAGACATTCCCGCAGAACATTTTGTTTCCATTGAATCAGCATTTTCCAACAGAAAGCAAGAGTTCCGTATGAACATTTTCAACCAGCAGTAACCAAAGTCAAGGTAACAAAACGAATGCAGTAATGCACCCAAAGATGGGTCAGAACCAGATCCAAATACCTCCTAATTGCAGGAAAGCACCACAATATACACATTTTACATTTCAGGACTAACACTGAACAAACAAAAAATCAAACTTTTAACATTTTAACCTTTGCATCAATGGAAATGTGTAGATCTAGAAACTGGTGCACTTTGGTACAAAAAGAAGCTTGTATATCCTATTAAGTATGCGGTGACCCTGCAAACATGCATAATTTTACCCATGTATAGTCCATGCTTAAGAGTTTGCAGGATCGAGACCTATGTTATATTCTTCTCATCCCAGTGCTTATCGGTGCAACCCTTCACTAAACACCTAAGCATCTTCATATATGCAAATGTATAGGTATGCACAGCCTCCCAAAAGAAAGAAGGGGGAAGTATTCAATCCTGCTCAGTCCCATTGCTATGAGGAAAACCTATTGGGCTTACACTTGCTCGTTTTACCCGCCCTGTACTTCCCTCTCAACTGACATTGATTCATATGGACCACTTTTCCCAGATTTTATATTCAGACTTCAATCCTGAGACATATACAGATGTGAGTAACTTTACACACTTGAGTAGTTCCACCAATCTCAGTATTTGCATGATTGGGATCACAGTCTTTGCTGTATAAAAGGCTTTTAAAACTAAGTAATTTTTCCTACTTCTTAGGAACAGACACAGCTCTCATGCATACAAAGAGCCATGCAGCCTCTTCAGATGTCAATTTAGAGACAGCTGTGTCTGGATATTATCACATGACCTGCTCTGAATGCAGCCAAGATGTCCAAGCCCATTGGAGTGACATCGTAACAAGACATCTGTGCAAAGAGACGGACAGACTCAAAATCTACAGAGTTCCAAACACTTCAGCAGCAATATTTGGGAAATGAAGAAACAGTTGTAGTGCTGGGAAATAACATACTTAAATGGTTATTTTCAAGAGGGTCAGAGAGACAACAAAACCCCCCCACAACCCACTGCTAAGGCTCAGGACTGTGATTCCTTTACTTGTGTTGAATAACACCTTACTCCACAAGGGAGCTCATTGACCTCAGTGAGTCTTCTGCTATTATTACTGATACTACTACTCCTTCTGGAGTAAGGTGCCACTAAATGTGAGTAGGGGCTTGTCTACAGTTAAAAAGCTACAGCCACAGCTGCATTGTTATAGCATTTCAGTGTAGACACTACCTACACTGACAGGAGGGGTTCCCCCATCAGCGTAAGTAATCCACCTCCCTGAGAGGTGGTAGGTAGGTTGACAGAAGAATTCTTCTGTTGACTTAGCACTATCTACACTGGGGGTTAGGTTGGCTTAACTACACTGCTCAGGAGTGTAGATTTTTCACACCTGAGCAATGCAGTTAAGCCAACTTAATTTTTCAGTGTAGACCAGGCCTAAATTTATTATAATCTCGGTCTGTCAAACCTGCAAGATCTACAAGGGGTTTCTTTCTCCTGATCTCCAAATTTAAAAGTTTTTCTTTCTTCCAAAAATTTCCCATTATCCCCCCCATTTCATTCAAACTATCTGAATTTATTGGTAGAAAAAAACAAGGATGGGATAACTTACACATGACAGGGGCTCTTTGCCATCACATGCTGCTGTTTATGCAATACTGTGAAGGCAGCATTAAAGAACAGGAATTCCAGCTGTTTCCCTCTTGCCTAGCCACATTTTTATTTATAAGACCATGTCTATATATAATCACACCCTGTATTAGTTTATCCTTATAACCCACCCCACCCACTTCCACAGAATACTATTTTAGTAAATACAAAGAAATACTGCATTGTTTTTAATATATTTGGGTTTCCAGAGATCACATACAAATGATCTCTTCTTTACCTAAGACACTTAGGTAGGAATTGCCATACTAGGGCAGGCCACCTGTCCATCTAGTGCTTATTCATTCCTGACAGTAGCCAGTATCAGGTGCTTCTGAGGAGGGTGCTAGGAATCTCCTGATGCACAATTATTTAATAACATACCCATAGGGGAAGTTTCTTCTTGCTGCTCTCAGTTAGTGGTTGGCTTAAACCCTAAAAGGTGAGGGATTAGTATCCCTATTTAAAAAAACAAAACAAAAAACACTTCTAACATAACTGGAGGTTTTCATTATCATTAAAAGTAAATTAGCCTTTTATATCTAGGCTCACATTCTCGGTAACATCTTGTGGTTGTGAATTCCACAGGTTAATTATGATATGAAAAAAAATTCCTATGATCAGTTTTAAAGTGTGTTGCCTGTCAATTTCATTGGACGTTCCCTGGTTGTTCTATAAAGCCAGGGATGTGTGAAACAAAAAAGTGCTTGATCTACCTTATTCACACCATACATTGTTTTATATACCACTATCACATCGCCTCTTATTTGCCTCTTCTCTAAACTAATCAGTCCCAGACCTTTTCAGTTACCTTTCAGATGGGAGTTTTCCATTCCTGTAATCGTTTTCATGTGTCCCATCTCCGAACACCCTTCAATCTCTCTTGATACAGGCTGACTGGAACTGAACATTGTATTCTAGGTGGGGGCATATATTGATTTATATAACAGCATTATGTTTTTGGTATTGCTTTCTGTAACATTCTTTGTAATTCCTAATGTTCTGTTTCCTTTTTTGACCACTGTTGTGTACTGACCAGAGGTTTTCAGCGAGCTGTCCAAAACTATACTAAGAGAAAAAAGCCTTGTCTGATTACAGTTAGGTTAGAAGCCAGGTAGCTCAGATTATTTTTTCATAACTGCCCTATGTTTTTTTCATGTTCTTCACACAGTCAAGAGTCACATGAATCAACTTTAATAAATACACATAGGCAGACCTATTTTCCAGCAAATTTCAAACATTTTGTTATTAGAATTGATCAGAATAACTTAAAAGCTAAGAATACAGTAATTATCCTGCATGAACTGAATGCTATAGTAGCCACGTAAGCTTTATAAATAGAAACAGAAGGACCCTTATACAGTATTTTGCTATGAACTCTTTTAGTATATACAGGCTGTTAGTTTCCCAGTAGAATGTAAACATCCACCTAATTTGAAGATGGTGATGCACACAGCTATCTATTAAACTAGCCATGATGTCTGTCCAAATAGGAACCCTGAACTCGAAGCAAAAGGCAATGGATCATTAGCCATCAAATCCCAAAGCTTCCCTCTTTAGCTATATTACTGATCTGTTGCAGTAACATTTAGACCTAGATACAGTACTTATTTTTCGTCCACCATCCCAATAAAAAGAAAAACCACCTCTATTTAGAAGGGTACTGTAACCACATGTGCATTGTAACATGTAATTTTGTAGACCATTAAAGCTTTATAGAAAAGTTAAAAAAAAAAAAACCCAACAAAACTCCCCCCAAAATGCATGATAGTAATTCCACCTCTGTCCCTTTCTTTTCACCACCACCAAAATTACAAGAAGTTGAAAAAGATACTGTCAAAAGGGCTTTGTCAGGGTACAAATCCTATTATAAGAGAAGAAAGCCCTTACATGTGTTACTAACTTCTCACTAAGTACATTGTAAGATCTTACTTCTTCAACATTTTATGATCTTTGCACTTCACTGAGCCTGGAAAATGAAAACAGACTAGTGAAGTCGCACTGTCTGGTTCTCATGCACTAGGCACAATGCTGCATGTTTGGGAAGCAGAGGAATGTTTAGACTCAATGTCTCAACCTACTTTTTTAAAAATCATGAAAACCTATGAACTTTTACTATTAGGGTTTTGTAAATAAAATAAACAACATTTCCCCAAAGCCAAAACTTCCTTTTTGGAATTAAATTACTCAACAGCATCCCTTTAAATAGTCCTTCAAATAGTAACTTTGGTTCCTACTCTTGCAATAGTGGATGAAAACCTCTAACTGCAACTGGATTGCTGAATTATTTGGAACTAAGTGCAGTATTTGTGGTGACACTTTCTATTACAGCCCATCCTACTCACAGGCATCCAGCAAGGAAGGAACACGCTCACTGAATAGTCTCACTTGTACCAATTAATGGAATAATTATTTATTGTTGGAATTACAGGAACACCTACTTATCCTAATCAATGATCAGAGCCTCACTGTGCTAGGTGCTGTACAGACATAAAGTGAAGAAGACAGTCCTTGCCCCAGAGGTCTCACAACCTACATCGTCAGACTACACACAAGAGGAGAAAACAGACTAATAGGGTGTGGGAGGATGGGAGGCTGAGTGAACAAGGTGGAACAGGAAAGCAAAAGTTACAGCTCGTTATTTGCCTAACCAATGCCAGCCAAGAGTGAAGGTGAATGTATGGAAACGGATTAAAAATCTTAGTAATGTATTACTGAACCAATTAGCTCTCTCCAGGAGAGAGGGGTGGAAGGTGGGGGAAGGAGACTTCTTAACAGTCAAAAGTAGCTCTTGAAATAAATTTAGGATACACTGAACTACTTATCTTATTAGCACCTAAACTAATCATATCATTTTTGGGCAGAGCAATATTAAAATGATTATATCAATACTTTCAGTCTCTTCTTGCCAAAATGTCTTGAAGGAACTTAGCAGGAAGCTGAACAGGAAATTCAGATCATGATATATGTTCTCTGTAGATGTGTGGTCAGGCAAATTACTGCTCTTTCGTGATAACCTGAACAATAATTTGATACCAACAAAATTCTCAGGGTATAATTGGGTTAGATACTATTTGGCTGGTTGGAAATCTTCCATAGAAACTTTTTTTCTGACAGAAAACTAAGATGTTTTTGGGCTACCAAACAATTTTTAGCATTTTTCATTTTTTCAGCAAAAAGTCAAACTTTCAGGATAAAAAGAATTATTTGTTGATCAGCTCTACTTAGAGTTGCCAACCCTCATGGTTTGGCCGGGAGTTTCCTGGAATCGGGCTCAATCTCCCGGAGGCTACTGAAGCCAATCCAGGAGATTTTAGGCTGCTAAAAGTCTGGTGACACAGTGGGGCTAAGGCAGGCTTCCTACCTGCCCTGGCTCAATGCCACTCCCAGCTTCTAGGAGGAGCTATGGCCAGAGGGTCTCTGTGCATTGCCCCCACCCTGAGCACCGACTCTGCAGCTCCCATTGGCTGGGAACGGGGAACCGCGCCAATGGGAGTTGCGGGGGCAGTGCTTGCAGGCAGGGGCAGTGCGCAGAGCTGCCTGTGAGCCTAGGAGCTGCTGCTGAACATGCCGCCGCTTCCAGGAGCCACCCGAGGTAAGTGCCACCTGGGTGGAGCCTGTACCCCGAACCCCCTCTTGCACCCCAACCCCCTGCCCCAGCCCTGAGCCCCCTCCTGCATCCAGTTTTCAATTTTTGGAATTTGGATGAAAGTGCAAAGTTTTCTACCAAAATATCCTCCATTTTCTCCATCAGCTCTAATGATAACCATCTACATCTGTCTATTGAGAGGGACAGAAGGGAGTAAGCTCCAGAGAAAAAGAAATCATTTAGCTTAATGCAAAGGATTTTAACTAAGTAATGGGATGAAATTAAGAAATGGAAGATTTAGGCTGAATGTCAGGAAAAGCTTCTTGACAGAAATCTATTAGATTGCTAAATAATTTCCTCAAGGACAGCGGATGAAACCTTATCACCTGGGACATTTAAAGCAAGACTGGGCAAAGCATTAGGAAATACATTGAAGGGAACGAACATGTATGGGCAGAAAAGAGGACTGGGTGACCAAAGATGCCTTTGCCATCTCTAATAAGGATAAGCTGAATACAATTGAAACTGCTTAACAGCAGGAAAATGATAATGTAAAAAAGATTCTCAGATATAGTATACAGTAATGGAGGTTCAGAGAGCAACTGTGAGAAAGTAGAGAGGCCACTTTTGGAAGTGAGTCTATTACCAGAAGCTGAGGACAATCAAAACTTTCTAGGGCGTCCAGGATTTTATAGTTATTCAGAAAAGTTAAGAGTTAGAAAACCTAGGCACAGAGGAAGTTAATACACTGAAAATAGGAGTCCCCTAAAGGTATTGGGGACAAATGAGTTCCCTGAAACATGGGGAACAAGAGGACCCAGACAATTATAGACCAGACAGCCTAACTTTGATACCTGGTAAGATACTGGAACACATTAAAACATCAATTTGTAAGCATGAGCCTGAAGGTTATTCTAAGTTTACAGTAAAACTGAATATCTTGTAGGGAATAGAAAAGAGAAGGAGGAGAAAGTGGATGAATGAGACATCATGCAGAGGGGGAGATTTTCAATGGCACAAATGGTAATTAGGTGCCTAATCCCAATTGGTGAGTTAGGCCTCTAACTGCCAATTGTGCCTTTAAAAATCTCCCTCAGAAAGTGCATGTGCATAGGCATGCACTGTGAGAGTAGAGGTCTGAGAGGCAAGAGCATTTGGCAGGCCACCAACACCTAGGGTGACCAGATAGCAAGTGTGAAAAATCGGGACAGAATGTGGGGGATAATAGGAGCCTATATAAGAAAAAGCCCCAAATATCGGGACTGTCTCTATAAAATCGGGATATCTGGTCACCCTACCAACACCAGTGACAGAGTTCTCCATAAAAGTCGAGACAAAATGGTGCAACTTAAAGACAACGAGAGCACCAGGTGGCCTAGCACTGAAGTGAGCACATCCCCCACTCAGTTTATACTCCAGCCAGCGTGAAGGTCTCAAAACCAATCATTCAAAAATCTTCATTATCAACATTTCAAATTCTGACCCAAAAAAAGTTTCCCCATTTTTTAGCCAGCTCCACTCAACAGCTTTTCCTGGATTCTCCTGGTTTCACACAAAGCACAACTACAAGATTCCAATGCTCACCTGGTGAACTCCAACCCCTAACTGACTCTGCAAAGAGTTCTCCCCCACTATGGGTCTCAGTAAAGGTCAGTGAAGCCCTCGTTCTCACCACCACACCTTCCCTTCCAAACGCTGCCATCTAGGGCTAGATGAAGACACCACAAATCACCTCTGGAAAAGTGCCCTCACTGCCCATGCACTGGACGATACCAGAAAGGGAAGGACCCTCCCTCCCACACAATAAAGGAGAATGAGCTACCCAACCTCACATTAAAAAAATGCAAACCACTCTCCAAAGGGAAGAAGAAAATATTCCTTCTTATACCTGCAAATTCCTAGAAGATAGTATTAACTACAATCATATGCAAAGAAGTATCAGTTGCTGCAATTGTAGCAACTATTCTAAATTGTGTTATAAAGAAGTAGATCTGATGGCTGGAGGGCAAGGGGGACTATTGCATTGTACAGCTTAAGTAAATTGACTTTCCATCTTCCATCCTTCTTAAAAACCCCATGCCCATGACCATTAGAATTGTGCAGTGCTTCTGTTAACACATCCTCTCTCATGTTGCAAGTTTGACATTTTTAAAAGGGAGGAAAAAATTATGCTTACGCTATGAGTTCCAGGAATTTTCCCAGCTATAATTTTTATCATCAGACTAAACAAATTGAAGAACTACCGGTATATCTTTATTAATGAAGTCTATATCTTAAAGGTAGGTCAGTCAATGCAGGACAGGACATTTTGTTTCATAGTTTCAACACACAATTAAATTATTTGATTTTAAAAGCTCAGGAAACAGAGGGATTTGTAATGGTTGACTAGGATTCCCTTATGTGTTGTTCCTGCAAGGACTTTGGGTAACAGGATCACTGATGATTACCTGTTCTGTTCATTCCCTCTGAAGCATCTGGCATTGGCCATTGTCACAAGACAGGATACTGGACTAGATGGACTTTTGGTCTGACCCAGGATGGCCATTTTTATGTTCTTTTGACTTATGGACATGCTTAATTTTTCTCACTGTGATTTCTCCCATCAAAATCAATGGGACCACGCTCTGTAGATTATGGTTAGCACGTGCATATGCCTTTGCAGGATTCAGATCTAAATTACTACCCTGGGCTCCCATCTGAGTGTGATGGGCAAAGCAAGGTCTTCGAGCTTAATTTCATTCTTCTATTCCTCCTCATTGGATGCCTCAACTGCCCAGTCACTAGGCTAATGGTGTCATTAAGGGCATCCTGACAATTTTTAAGTACATAGGCACATACATTAAACACTGAAGTTTGAATCTGTAAGCACAACGTGGATCACTTTTGGAAGCAAAATGGTCAGGTCTACAGTGTGATCACTCATTATTTTATTCTGTTAGTGCCCATAACATACTATGTGGCTTTCCACACGCATAAAAAGACACAGTCCTTGCCACAAAAGGTTTATGATATAACATGACCTCTTCGCAGATCGAGTGATATTGTGTCAAACAAATCATATTTTATGGGACTGCTGCTTCTGATTACTAAGAATTGCCCTCATCCTATTATTTTTGTTATCCTCCATCACCTCCTATTCTAGCCCCCTTGCTTGTCTTATCGACCTCTTGCAACTTGTCTTTTAGACTGTAGGCCCTTTGGGAGCGAGCACTCATTTTCTATATGTTTTGTAGAGCAAAATGGGGGCCCTGCCTTGGCTGGCTTCTGTGAAATAATGTTAAGTACTAGTAATTCTATTTTATACCTGCCGCGTCCGCAAGTCCGGCCGATTGCGGCTCCCACTGGCCGCGGTTCGCTGCTCCAGGCCAATGTGGGCTGCAGGAAGCGGTGCGGGCCGAGGGATGTGCTGGCCGCCGCTTCCCACAGCTCCCATTGGCCTGGAGCGGCGAACTGCGGCCAGTGAGCGCCAAGATCGGGCGAACCTGCGGATGCGGCAAGTAAACAAACCGGCCCGGCCCGCCAGGGGCTTTCCCTGAACAAGCGGCGGACCGGCTTTGAGAACCACTGCTCTATAGTTCCTGCCACACCTGTTATTATGCTGAGGTTGCCATTCTTCACAAAATTCAGCACCATCAATTCTATGCCACCATAGATGGAAATGATGCTGTGCCACGATAATTATACAGTACATTGAATGTGGAGTCCGAAGAGCTTGTAAACTAAAGGTCCTATCCTGTTCCCACTGAAGTCACGGCAAAGCTTGCACTGACTTCAGGGGGAGCATTGCTGCCACAGAAAACCAGGCTCTAAAATGGCATATTAAAATACTTTATTATTTGTATTCCTCCTGGAAAGGGAGGAGAGTAATTTGAAACCATGATTAAAGTCCATTCAAACATTCTTTATGTCCATGATACAAGCTGTTTTCCATAAAAGTTTATCTAGATTTACTGGATACTCTTATCACTATGCTAAACCTCCTGACTGATCAAGGAAGGAATTTTAAATGCGCTATATTTAAAAAATTAGCTAATCCCTCTTTATTCTCTGTCCAGCCCCTAAATCAAAATCTGAATATAAACATCCTATCTAGCTTAGGAGAATGTAAAGAATAACTAAAAGTGTCCAGAAAAAAGCTGTATTAATTGATTGTAAAAAGAGATTTAGACTAGAAACCTAAAGTGAGGTTTTTCTGTAGCGTGAATTGAGTGGTATCAACCCAGGTTTGATAGCCCTGGGCACCAGATACACAGTGTTATCAACTTTCATGGTTTTAATTACACATTTCATTATAGTTGGTGTTTTTCTTAAAGTCTCAGCTGCTGGAGTCAAATGATTAACTGGAAATCTCAGTTTTCATTGTAATAATGTTTCTAGCCCTCACAGAAAAGAAGAAAAGGTTAAAACATTAAGTAATTGTGGCCTAAAGGCTCAGAAGCCAAATGACAAATAAAAATAACCCATTTAAAAAAAATTCTCATGGTTTTGGGGGGCCTGACTTCTGGATAGAGAAGACGCAGCAGTAACGCAAGCTGCC
This sequence comes from Terrapene triunguis, assembly GCF_002925995.2. Classification (NCBI taxonomy): domain Eukaryota; kingdom Metazoa; phylum Chordata; order Testudines; family Emydidae; genus Terrapene; species Terrapene triunguis. Next base: position 12,025,452 of record NW_020665189.1, on the reverse strand, counting down.
CCACAGAAAAGAGGACATTGCTGGGAAGTAGCACCGAACCGTTTGCGTTTTTGGAGCAGCTTCACTTTTCTGCTTGGTTCACTTTTCACCTGAAACATGATCAGCTGTTCAACTGAGCAGATAACTTCTCCCTCTCCCAAACCTCAGCACTATAGATACAAAAAAGAGGAGCTGCTGAACGATCTCTGAAACAGGGATTCTCAGACTCAAGCTTGTGCCCTATGGGGAGGTGGCTGGTCACATGATGCTTGCTCTTCTCCTAGCTTCCAGCTACTATACTGCATTGAAAGACAGCTAAAAATACAGTACATACTTTCCTAATATTACTTTTTCATGTAAGCAATTGCTTTATCTTCTACAGGGGTGTTACGCAATCATGAATCGAGGAAGAGTGTGGTCTCAAATAGTCAGCCTGTCTATTAAGGTTCAGTCCACACTATAAAATGGCAAATGGAGATGAGCAAAGATGAATTGGAGTCTGACAGGCTTCTTGGTTTGTTGTTTCCCAAGCTTCTCACTCAGCAACCAAGCCCCTCTGAATTAAACTAAAAACTTAAGACAATTTGGTCATTCAATGCAACACACACACACACACACACACACACACTTAGTTGGGTATAATTTGGGGGTGGTGGTTAATTTTTATTCTACATTATTTAAGGCCTTCTCCAACATCAGGCAAGGGGGTGGATATTTCATGAGCAGCATCCATCCACACTGTTGGCATGATAGCCTCCAGCATGGAAGATGGGAGCCCCTCATTTCATCCTGTCACCCCTGACAAGAGCAGCTGTACAGAGTAGTTGGTTGATAATCTGTGTTTTTTCTGCTCTGGAGAAAGAGGAGAACTATTATTCCCATCACATTCCAGGAGGCAGAATTTCCTCCATGCACGGCACTGTTGATAGAACATTGACTCCAAGCCAAACGACCTCTTGTAAAGAACTCAAACAAGAGTAGGAAATACTTTTTTTTTTTAAGTCACTTATTAAAGCAGAGTGTCGTCATACCATTTTCACTGCTGCCGTGAGAGGTGAACTCAGAAAGGAAGTCCACCCAATTTCAAAGTTATATAAATGAAAGTTTCATGCTGCTTCCCACCTGATCTTTGCCAAAAACCTGAGGATATTACATAAGAATGTTAAGTGCCCTGTGTTTGTTTTGCTCTGTTTTCATGGATTTTGGGATGAGCTCAAATTGTTGGCTAGCAACAAAGGGCTTGCTTTTAAATCAGAGGTTCCTCCAAAGTTCACAAAAAAGTGTTAAATAAGGGATTTTTTAAAATTAAAAAAAATGCTTTTCTAAATGAGGAAAAAGCAGCGCACCCTGCTACAAAGCCTGAAGTCAAAAGAAAGGATGGAATTCACTACCCAGATGAAATATATAGTCCTTCACACAAACTCTTTATATTTGGGGCGGGGACTGTCTTATTATATGCATATAGTGCCTAGAAAAATGGAACCTCTACACACTATTGTAACTAATAATCATAAAAGCACCTTAAATTCGTAACATTAACGTTATATGTATTCATGCAATATGTAAAATCTATTATTTTGCAATGTACTTAGCACCCCTTGGAAGTTTACACTTCAGTTCTTCCTTCTGCTAACACTTGGAAGACAGCTTGGATAAACAGAAATGGACTCCAAGCATGGTCCAAAATTCAGTTTAACTCAAGCCAATAACCAAGAAGGTTTGAAAAAGTTTAGTTAACTTATGCTAAAGGAAAAAAGTGTCATTACTGGTAGTTTTTCATTCCCTTTTGTCTATGCATTTCCTACCTCCAGTTAGGCTAAACATCCTCTGTTATGGTATCTTGACATTTCTGTATATAGCCACCACTTGAAGTGCTTCCAATATCACAAAAACACTTGCTCTTGGGAGATTTCCAGCTCCACTTTGCAGATTTAAGACATTCAGCCAGCATAAACAACCTGGTTCATCCAAACTGAACCTCCAAAATTTTTGCGGTTCAATCAGTGCTAGCTAGTGTCACAGTTCAGGGCAACTCAATCTGTAGTCCCCTCTATTGTCCAGCAAAGGGCACCCGCTGTAGGCTTCCAAGCCATCATCTCTCTTGGATGGAGACACACATTTCACTCACTTCTGACTAGCGTAGTTCCAGGCTGCATAGTTCCCTGACTATACTTTTATCCCCAGCAAAAGACAAGCTGCATACGTGGGCTTCTTTTGCCTTCTCTTCAGAGATGGTACGCAGTGTAATTGTCACAGGTACAGTTACCACATAGCTATTTCTAAGCAAGCACATTTTATTCTTAAGGTAAAAGCATTACAGAGAAAACATGTTAAAAACAATAAAAGAAACTACACACATAGATTCATAGATTCTAGGACTGGAAGGGACCTCGAGAGGTCATCGAGACCAGTCCCCTACCCTCATGGCAGGACCAAATACTGTCTAGACCATCCCTGATAGACATTTATCTAACCTACTCTTAAATATCTTATAAGCTTACAAGGGATCAACCCAGTTCTAACATGGGCTCTGGCAAGAGGTACTTTAAAACCACACACGGGTTTTCCTGTAGTTTCAAGTTCATAACACTCTTTGTTCAGCACAAGAACACTCATGAGTCTGTAAGTCTTTCATTTATCCACTTTGGGCCTTTGAAGAGACCGTGAATATGTTATAAGCCAATCAACGGTTTTCTGCTCAAGCCGCAACTTCAAAAGGATGGATTCAGAGATGCGTCATTTGTATTCCCCTCATCTCAAGTGTTTCCTAGGAAATCCACTTCACACATATTGTCCCAAAAAGTCCTTTGAAGTTCCTGGTGCTTCCCAGAGATTGCATTAATTCTGACTTCCTCTTAAAGAAATTCTATATACTCTCACAATAATATATACACATTTGCATTTTTAATACATTGGACTCCTAAACCTTATTGAATTAAGTATTTTAACTTAATTCCATAAAGTTTGTTTCAGATATTGTCATATCTGTCATGGTTAGAGTGCAGTGTCCCTCCAAAATAAAATGAGGATTATCTTGAGGAATGTTTTTGGGCCTCACCTATTCATTTTTGGATCTGTGATACTTTGAAAATAACATTTAGCTCTTCTAATGGCCAACAGACAAGGGCCTTTAATATTGGTGTTTTGGAAAATTCGCTATTAGCTCCACTTTTGTTTGTTCTTGACTTGAAGCAGTGTTTCTTAACACGTTACATGCATTTTTACATGCCACAGTCAGGTTGGGATCTGTAGTGAATTCTAAAGGAACAAGGTGCTCCCTAGAGGAATGTCACTTGAGAGAAATCCAGAAGAGCAAGTCATAGCATAGTCTTGAAGAGCTATGCTAAATTATGTTCAATGGTTTGAGAGAGTAGGGTCCTGCCCTGGGCAATACAGATCATTGCCAAGGCCTTTACATAAAATAGGAGGGAGCAGAGAATTAAGTAGGAAGAGTCAGTGTAAAGGAAAAATTTGAGGTTTCCCTATTATAATCTGTGTTGGTCTGGAAACAAAAGAGAAGCTTCTTCTTTTGGCTTCTCACAGGGAAACAGTCAATGTAATTAGCCTTGGCTGACAGGTATGTATTTCACAGGTACCCTGCCCACCCCATGGCCCTGGTTACAGTATCTACCTAATGCATCTAAACCCAACTGTATTATGAAATTAAATTGATGATGAGTTATTTGTTAAATATGTATGCATGTTAGATCTTATGAAATTGAGTAATATTTTATTTCCTTGGCACCAACTCTCAGGCTTTCAAAAGAGGGCCCCTTCTCCACTGTTTCTTATAGGAAAAAAACGGGAGGTGCAAATTACTATGTACTGGAGCTCACACAATCTTTGGACTGGACACAGGACCACAACAAAAGTAGGAAGGAACGGGTGTGAGAAAAATCCATAGTCAGCGGCAGGCCCCCTTCCTGGTTATCAAGTCCAATATAATTATCTAAGCTACTAGAGTTGATGTAGTATAAATGTTTTTTAATGGAGACTTAAAAAAAGCTTTTCAGACCATGTCTTCCTGTGGACGGAAGAGAGTTCATGTGATAGTGAGCTGCATTGTTCAGTTTTACATTCCACAGAGATACATCACTTTTTTACATAAAATACCTATTATAAATCACTTCTATACCACTGTAAAATACATGGCACTTCATGTCTAACTATGTTCATAGTCTTTGTGCAGAAGAGTGTACAGCCTATGGGCTAATCCTGAAAGGTTCTGATCACCCTCAGTTCTTATTGATTTTAGTTGGAGTTGAGAGTTCTTAGCATCTTCAGGGGGTTATCAGTTAGCAAAATTAGACCCTAAATATGGGGTATTGGTAAATTTAATTAATATTTTTCAAATGTTTCTGCCATAACAGGGAAAAAGACAACCATAGAGAGATGACCATTCTGTTTTAATCTTATATTTAACTTCTACAAGTAAAATGTTAACGCCTCATTCAAATAGATCAGAGATCAGCCCCAAATAAAGTCCCAGAGCCATGCATCTGCAAACGTAAGAGGAGTTTAGAACTGGATCCAAATTTTATAGCTGACAGTTTCTCTCAAATGGGCTGAACCACACTCTCTCCATTTTGTGCAGAGTTGAGATCCAGATATACACAATGGCTGAATGCCTTTTTTTTTTTTTTTTTTTTTTAAACTTTGTGACTGTTTTAAAGCTCAAGAAAGAACAGAACTAATAGAATTAACTTGAGCTAGGCGCCATATATGATTCACCATTCTGCTCTGTCCAACACACCTCAGTACTGACCTACATACCACTTCTATTCCTCTTTAAAAGACTGGATTTCAACCTCATTCTCCAGAGGCACAAGACTACCTAAATTCAATTAATCATTCTTAATATTCTTCTCCAGATTGCTAGCAAAGGTGATTCTGTGCAGGTAAAACAACTGCCTTTATTTTACCTGCATGGTACAGCATGTCACGAGGATAGAGCCCAATATTATCAGTGGTCCTGCTGCACAAAGAATGTGAAACATGTATAGTAAATCCCACTCATTCCTCACTTATTTTTTAATGCTTATTAAAATGATGGATTGCTGCACAAACAACTCCACTCTTTCACCTCCTGTATCTACACGAATCACCTACCACCTCCAGATCAAAGTTCACTCCTGGAATAGAGCTGGCTTCCACATTGTGCAGTTAGCACAATGAGGAAGGTATAAAGGGAGTTTAATGTACTTCAAGTTAAAACATTTTGGCAAATGAGACGGCATAAAAGCACTGGCTAAAATAAAACAATCTATGTATAAACCAACCTCATAAGAATTTGACAAGAGTTTCCATTAAAAAGATTCCAACTGATTGTGAAAAACATTTTTAAATAAATGGTGGTCTGTTTTAATCTTGTGAAAGTGTCTTCTTTTTAATCCCACTTGCCCTACAAGATTAAATTCACAATCAACTGAAAGCCAGAACTGTGACTGAAGTATCTTATTTAGGGCTGCCAGGTGCCCTGTTTCCATTAAAAGTCCGGTCGGTGGCGCAGCTGGGGCTCTGTGCAGCTCCCGGAAGCAGCAGCATGTCTCCTCTCCGGCTCCTACGCGTAGGGGAAGCCAGGGGATTCCGCGTGCTACCCCCACCTCCACAGCTCATTGGCCGGGAACCACAGCCAATGGGAGCTGTAGGGGCGGTGCCTGCGGATGGGGCAGCATGCAGAGCCACCTGGCCACACCGCCATGTAGGAGCCAGAGGGGGTACATGCCGCTGCATCCCCCTTCCGCCCTCCAAACCCCTCGGTCCCCACCTGGAGCCCCCTCCTGTACCCCAAACCCCTGCCCCAGCCCAGAGCCCCCTCCTGCACTCTGACCACCTCATTTCTGGCCCCACCCCAGAACCTGCACCGCCAGGCCAGAGCCTATACCCTCTCCTACACCCCAACCCTCTGCCTAAGCCCGGAGCCCCCTCCCATACTCTGAACCCCTCGGCTCCACCCCCCAGCCTGGAGCCCCCTCCTGACACCAACCCCCTCATCCCTGGCCCCACCCTGGAGTCTGCACCCCCAGCCGGAGCCCTCACCGCCTCACCCCCTCCCACCCCCCATCCCCCTGCCACAGCCCGGTGAAAATGAGCGAGTAAGTGAGGGTGGGGAGAGTGAGCGACAGAGGGAGGGGGGATGAGTAAGTGGGGGCCGGCCTCGGAGGAGGGGTGGGGCAGGGGGCGGGGCAAGGGTGTTCAGTTTTGTGCAAGTAGAAAGTTGGCAACCCTAATCTTATTACCATGTTATCGGATTAGGCAGTACTGATTTCCAACTGTATTTAGGCATCTAAAGAGGCAGACAGGTGCTTCTGAAAACCCCTTGACATGCCTAAGAAAGTTAGGTGCCTTTCTGCATCTTTAGGTTCCTAAATACTTTTGGAAACCTGGACCCAAGGTCACTGAGCCCAGAAATAAACTGTAAGATTCACAAAGCCTCTTTGAGAGCCTGTCAGCACGCCAAGTATACCTGTGCCTTCGTCACGAGATCCTGACACACTCACCTCTTCTGGTGACCACGAGCATGGATTAATTGGGTACAAACAGTAACTTCCACCCCACCGCCATCCTCCAAACCATCATTTATCTAGACATTTTGGTACTAGTGCATTCTAGGAAAAGCTGGAAAGCTAAACCATGATGCTTCAGCTGGAAATTGAGTGGCAGGGGATTATGCACAAAGAGCAGCACCAGCAGAATATGGAGCAATGCATTCTGGGATTTCTTACCACAGAGACCAAGGGGAGAAAGGAAAGTCTAGTTACAGGAGTAGTTACGGGAACCCATCTGCACAGTAAAAACAGTGTTACAAGCTGGTTACAGGAAGATGTAGGGTAGGTCACTGGCAAGGGTGATACGTGGTTAGCTACAATGGTTTTGAGGCAGGGGTGCTGGAACAATTTGTATAGTGGGGTGCTGAGAGCCATTGAACCAAACTGCAAACCCTGTATACGATGGAAACCATTTCAAGTCGGGGGATCTACAGCATCCCCTGCACCCCTAGTTCCAGCACCTATGCTTTGAGGTGTTGCCTGGGCACAAATCACATTAGTAACTGGTTACAAATGGTTCAAGTCACAGCATGGACCCTAGCAATAGCAGTTGAGTGTCTCCACACAGTAAGGCACTAAGTACAGTAGCTGCAGCTAATATTCATTAAATCAAACTCGATTATACTCCTTCCACTTCCAAGCCCACTCTACCACACAAGACTCCTATGGCCCAACGCTGTAATTTTCCAACTTGGCTTCTAGTTTTGCTTTTTGTTTTATGGATTCATGAACATTTTTCTTTCTTCTCAGTGTTTAAGTTGTGTACATAACTCATGCTGACCTCTTCATCTCTTACTGAGGCATGCTCCTTATCCAGATTTCCGTCAGGAATGCTGCTTATTTGACACACTATTTGAAAATATCTCTCAGACATTTAAACAACATTTCTGCTGACATTAGATGTTTAGAAGACATCCAAAAATGTCAAGAGTACCCAAGTTGGTTGAAGCACAGCACTGAAAGGATTTTATGGGACATTCCACAATCTCAGTCAAGTTAGACCGGCTAATACAGAGCCCCTGGCAGGGTCAGGAGATGGCTCTCAGAAGCCAATAAATCAAGTTAAAATCCTCTCAATAAATCAAGTTAAAATCCTTTTAAGTCACTTTGTAAGTGAGGACACCATGCCATAACTGCTACATGTCATAATCATGGGTATAATCAAGATTGGTGTGTAGGGGCTATAGCAGTGAACTGTAAGTCAAGACTCCAGGGATCTATTCCTGTCTCTGTCTGTCTCTGTGACCTCTGTCAAATCATTTAAATGCTCTGTACCTGACTCCCTGTCTGCTGTTTAGTGGCAAACACCACTTACCATCACTGGCTAACAGTTCTATGCAAATTCAGAGAGAAGGATGTAGGTTTAGGTCTCAAAGCTGCCATAACTAAGCATCTCATTTCGCATAGTATCATGAACTGGCAAAAGCCCAGATGGGATATTAACTGTTATTCATATTGACATTTTCTATAACGTTCCCACTTGTCATAGGATGTCTACAGACATACAAAACACATGAAAGAGACCACAGTCGAGGTCATAAAGTAAGCAACATTTTTGCCCAGTTCTTTTATTGGCAACATACCGTGGTTGTAAGGTATGATGCAACACAACCTGTTTTTCACAGCTGAACAAAAGTCTTTTGCCACCATTACGGATTTACAGCAGTGGAGATACAAATATTGCACATGTGTGGGTTTGACCAGTGTTGCTGCTAAGGTAACTGAAGCAAGAACTTTTGCATTGAAAACATATTAAACCAGAGTACTGTAAAAATTAAGGGACCTTGAAATCTGTCCCATTTTTCTCTGGTAGCTGCTTTGGAGTACCAGTGCTTGCTTCAAAAAAGAAAACAAAAGCTTGTGACTAATAAGCTAACAGATGTACATAAAGCTGTGTATTCCTCAGTGTGACTCAAATCCCACAATTTAGATGGATGTTTTAGCCAAACATTTTTTTTAAATGGATGGATTGGGCTATATTATAGGATTTGGAGCTGACGGCTGGGAATGGGTTATGCTGTGCTTGGGAGAAGGGGTAACAAGGAAGGTAGGGTTTTGAGCACCTGGAATGTGAAGCACATTTGAACTCCTAGGGTTTCTTTCTTTCAAATAGGAAGCCTGGTCTAGTGGCTAAATCAAAATACCAGAAGCCAAGAGGCCCATTTTCCTGACTGCCACAGACCTGCTGCGTGACTTGCGGCAAGTCACTTAGGCCTTGTGTAGATTAGGATTTGGAAGGCGTTAGCTAATACATGTTAACAACCTAGTATAGACAAGGCAATGGGCTTTTAACACATGCTAAACTGGTTGATATAAAGCTTTAACTTGACCACTGTAAAACATATTAAAGGCACACTGCCTTGCCTACACGAGTCTTAACACTAACACATGTTGTCTAGACTAGGATTTGGAAGGTGTTAGGAATCCGTTAGTGTTAACAGTCTAGTGTAGGCACAATAACGTGTGTTACAGTGGTCAAGTTAAAGCGTCATATCTACAAGTTTAGTATGTGTTAAAGGCACACTCCCTTGTTTATACCAGGTTGTTAATGTATTAGTTAACACCTTTCAAATCCTTGTCTGGATAAGGCTGCTCAGTCCCATTCCGCCCCTGCGCCCATCCTTTGTAAAAAAACAAAAACAAAAAAAATCACACCTTCAAAAGACTTGGGAAACTTAATTTGAGATAATACAAATCTGTTATGTATCTCTTATCTGTATATCTCAAAGTACTTTGCAAAGGAGAGATCATCCCCATGTTATGAATGGGGAAAATCAAGGACAGAGAGAGAAAGTGACTTGCCTTAATTCTCTGCCATGGCAGAAACAGAAATAGGATCCAGATCTTCTGAGTCCCAGTCTAGTGCCCCATCCACTGTATTATACCCCCAAGCCATGAAATTTGGTTCCAGATTTCAACTTTTGCCAAAGTTTAGTGGTATTAAAATCTCCATGTAATGAGCTGGCCAGCGTACATGAACCACTGCCCTCTACAGGATAGATTCAAAACTTCAAGACTGTGTCCAGGGCTGTCCCTAGACATTTTGGTGCCCTACGCACAGGGCCGGCTCCAGGCACCAGCATAGGAAGCAGGTGCTTGGGGCAGCCAATTCAAAGGGGCGGCACTCCGTCCGGGTCTTTGGCGGCGGGTCCCTCATTCCCTCTCTTCCTCTTTGAGCTGCCGCCGAATTGCCACCGAAAAGGAAGAGAGGGAGGACCCGCTGCCAAACTGCCGCCGAAGAAGCAGTGCGATTTAGCTGCCGCTGAAGTGCCGCCACTCGTCGTCGTCGTCTTCTTCTTTTTTTTTTTTTTTTTGCCACTTGGGGCGGCAGAAAAGCTGGAGCCGGCCCTGCCTATGCAGCCCCCGCCGCAGGGTGAGGGGTGGCTGACCCCAGGCCTCCGCGGGGGGAGCAGGAGCAGGCTTGGAGGACAGGGGGAAAACCGCCCCCCAGCATGAGCCGGTGGAGTGGAGCGGGTTGGGTCCGGGTCACTCTACTTCCTGCCGCCTGGTGATTGCAGGGTGGGCCCGACCCCGCACTCACGGGGCGGCGGGAAGTGGAGCGACCCGGCCCCAACCCACTCTGCTCTGCTCCCCTGGCTCCCAGCCTTGGGACTTGGGGGACAGGGGGGAACTGCCCCCTGGCCACCAGCACTCACCCGTGGAGCAGAGCGGGTTGGGGCCAGGTTGCTCCATTTCCCACCACCCGGTGAGTGCAGGGCACGCCCGACCCCTGCTGCAGTCCCCCAGGATGTAGCTCATGGTAAGAGGTGGAGTGGGGGCGGGGCTGTGGCAAAGCAGGGGTGGGGGCTTTGGGGAAGGGACGGGGCTGGGGCAGGGGAAGCTTTTCTGGTGGGGGATTGGGCTGGCTGCTAGAGCAGCACACAGCTGCGTAGGGCATCACCCTACACAGCTGCGTAGTTTGCGTATGGGTAAGGACGGCCCTGACTGTGTCAATCATAAGCCATATATAGCCAACAGTTTAGGGAGATTTTCCTTAAACTGAAGAGGGCAGGGTGTGTGCTTTTAGACTAGGAAGACTGGAACACTCATACTGGCAGCTGCTGCTGTGAAGTGCCAAGTGGCCAAATTAGTTTCCAGCTGTGAAATTCAGATGCATTTTTGTTACATGAGTCTCGAGTTTAGGGCTGTTTGGTTCCAGTGGGTTGGCTTAAGTCCATCTCTACTTAACTAACTTTGGTAGCTCCTTGGGATTCTCATATGGGAGATTCTATAAAAATACAAAGGTGTTTTTTTCCCCCAGGGATGCCCCCACTTTATCTTTAAGGAGTAAAACAATTAAAAAAAAATTGGCCACTGCTCTCTTGCAGTGTCAAACCAGCATAAGCCTTGACAGCACCCACATGAAATATTTTACCATTAAAGGCTAAAAGGGCTTTATGGTGCTTTAATGAGAGGGAGTTACTCTCACCCATACCATTATATTTTATTAACAATTTCTGAAGGGTTTTAAAAAACCCCACAGCTGAGCTGCATTTGTTTTTCTGCTACATTTAGAATGTGCCAATACTTAAATCATCAGCGTGCGTAGCTTTCATATTTACCATACCTTTTACAAGCATGCTTAGCATACCGCCCGAGAGAGACTACTGTGCCCACAGAAATGAGGAACCTGGATTAATTTAAAGGAGAACATTTCACAATCCATTTCCCCAGAATATGAGAGCAAGGAGTTTCTCAGTTAAATTAATGGCAAGTAAATTTGGAACAAATAAAAGGAAATTAATCTTAACGCTACGTCTAGCCACAATGTGTAATTAGGTGCTGATGGAATTCAAACTCAGGCATTGTGGCTGGAATTTTTTTTTAATGGTTGGATAATCCTAAACCCAATAGTCATAATAATATTTTTGTAGACTGGCACGATAAGCTACAAGTAACCAGAACTCAGGCCTCAGAATGTAAACTGACAATCACAGGGGGGCCAGATGCTCATCACTCCATATACTGCTAAATGGGTAGGTGCATTCTGGGGTGCTGGTTTACCTTCTTCCAAAGCATCTAGTAATGGTCTCCGCCCAAGAGAAAGGCTACCAGCTGGATGGATCAATGGTCTGACCTATTATGGTATATCCTATGGTGATCCAGCAGGAGGTGCTATACTACACCTTTGACTATCATATATGCTTTAGTTTAGCAGAACTAGCTGTGGCCTGGAGGGTGAGGAAAGGGAAAGGTGGATTGAATAGAATAGAGGCCTCACTGCTCTCTATACTTCAACTCTTAGCCCTAACACCCACTTTAAGTTGTACTAACTAGAACCTAGAACTTCCATACCGAAAGTCACATGAAGTGCATTCCAGCCTCCTCAGCTCTGCAACTGTTAGTATTTTGTTATTTATTTACTTAATGCCTCAGAAGGCACCAGGTTGACAAATAAAAGACCCTGAAGAGCATATGATCTACTGACAACAGTTTCCAGAGAAGGGGAGAGGCAAAGAAACACAATACAAGATTGTAAAATAATTTCACATTCCTACTTGTGCTACTTGACCCCCGCCTTGCTGATACTAATCCAAGCCTGTCATCTTTTGTAGGGAACACATTTTTAAAATAACTTTTGCTTGTTTCATTTATTTTTAGTTTTAACTCATCTCCTCTTTAGATTTTAACCCTTGTATATTCTATATATTTATATTTCACCCTACCCTTTTCATACTAGCAGAAATAGTAGGTTGAGATTCCCAGAAAGACGACTCCACAAAATTCAGTCTCTTTGACAACCATTAGTTTAGTCTGCCAGTCCTTCTCTAAAGTACCTCAGAGTATTATCCCCACTGTATCACACCTGAAAGCAGTTTCAGGCAAAAACTAGTGGATTTTAATTTGTGTTAGTTTTCACAGATTAGGCCTCATCTAGACAGCTTTGCCCCAATTACAGCCAATTCAGTGTAGCCAGCAGGGCCGGCTCCAGGTTTTCTGCCGCCCCAAGCAGCGGAAAAAAAAAAAAGCCTATCGGCAGCACTTCAGTGGCAGCTCAAAGAGGAAGTGAGGGACTGAGGGACCCACCGCCGAATTCCTGCCGAAGACCCAGACGTGCCGCCCCAATACCGGAGGGAGTGCCGCCCCTTTGTATTGGCCGCCCCAAGCACCTGCTTCCTTCGCTGGTGTCTGGAGCCGGCCCTGGTAGCCAGACCAGTGCAACCTCTAGCGTAGGTTGGCAAATCCACTATTGATGCTCGGGGAGCTTTACCTCTGCTTGAAACCATGGGATGCTAAAAGGGTGTCACTGGGATGGCTACACTAATTGTTGGCTATTAATGACCAATCGAGGCAGGGCTTTAGAGCTTTTGCTGATGGTGCAGGGGCTTTCAGCCCAATGAGAAAAGACCTACCATGCACTCCCCATACTAATGCCCACAAAGGGAAGGGAGCTAGGAGCCCTATACATTCCTAAAAACTACCTCCCAATGAATTAATCTGCTACTGCATTCAGAGCCCGCCCCCAGATTAACCTGCTACCCAAACATACAGGCTCAATGGCCCCCCAATTAATGTATCTGTCCACCCCTTCCCCCACCTCTAATTAAAATTCTGCCTCACCACCACACACACCCCTCTCTGCTGTACCCTCTCATATTGCTCCTTAAGGGGGGGCTCTGCCTCTTCCCCCAACTATTTTAATCCCTCACAGCCCTCCACGTGCTGCAGGAGGCCAAGCAGGGGTGGGAGCAGCCTAGAGGCTCTCATCCCCAGAGGCATGGGGGAGCTAAGAGAGAATTTCTTCATGCTCACAGGGGCGTGGTGAGGGAGGGAGGGAGGGTTACAATGCTGGAAGGCAGAGGCGAACACTCATTGAGCCAGCTGACGAGCAGGAGGACAGAACACTTCAGGTACTCTCCTGAGCCCTTAAAAGGGAGTAGGCCAAAATCCCATCCACGTTCAAAATGCTGAAGCAAGGAACCTCTTAGCACATGAAACACGTCTACTTAGTGGCCTTTCCCCAGGAGGGCAAGTTGGAAAAAAAACAGCCAAAGTAATTGTCTCCATAGACTGACAGGTTTTCAAGTTTGAGGAAACTGAGGCACGGAGAAGTTAAGTGACTTGTCCAAAGCCTCACACAAAGCATGTGGCAGCCAGATATACTACCACAATCTCCTGACACCTCCCCCGCCCTGCACTCCCCAGATTCTAAGTCACCAGATCATCCAAGGGAGGTAGGATATCAATATAGATATATAGGTCTCTTGTGTCACAATTGTCTCCAAGCGGAGATATCAAGCACTAAGCCCTGCCACTACTGCCAGAAACATTCAGAAACTCAAACCCTGTAATTACCTAAAACCTTTCCAGGTACAGCAGTTTGCAGCAAATGAAAAATCAGTCAGACTCTGTTTGGTGGTAATAGATTCCTTCTGTTAATTCCTAAGTGCTTAAATCATTTCTGAAAACGACACTTGGGTATTCTTGAAAATTTTACCCATTGAGTCTGGTTGTTTGCAAGATTTTCACTTTGAATATGTTGGGCTGGAATTAGATGAGCAGAAGTAATCTTCCAAAATATTTCTTCCCCTTCTTCCTCTTTGCCAAATTGTTTTTGGGTGTATTCTTCTAATCCCATCCAGCCATAACAGCTGCCATGACAACATATTTTAATTACCTGTGTTTCTGGTCCTCTTGTTCATTGACTGTAATGCTGGTAAAAGGTGCTGGACTGAGAGCCCTGGAGAGGAGGAGTGGTCTAATGGTTAGGATGCTAGCCTGTATCTTGGGAGATCTGAGTGCAATTCCTGCTTTGACATAGGGTACGTCTACACTTACCGGAGGGTCCGACGGCAGGCAATCGATGTTCTGGGATCGATTTATCGCGTCTGGTTTAGACGCGATAAATCGATCCCGGAAGTGCTCGCCGTCGACACCGGTACTCCAGCTCGGCGAGAGGAGTACGCGGCATCGACGGGGGAGCCTTCCTGCCGCGTCTGGACCCGCGGTAAGTTCGGACTAAGGTACTTCGAATTCAGCTACGTTATTAACGTAGCTGAATTTGCGTACTTTAGTCCGAAGTGGGGGGGTAGTGTGGACCAGGCCATAGACTTCCTTTGTGCCCTTGGCTAAATCATCTAGTTCAATGGCTTTCAACCTACAGTCCACGTACCCATGGGGTCCATAGATCATGTCTAAGATTTCCAAAGAGGTCCACAAATGAAAAAAGGTTGAGAACCACTGATCTAGTCTCTCTGTACCTCAAGCCCCCAGGTGTGATGGGGATTAATAATGACTAATATGGTTAATAATGCATTAATGACTGCAAGGCGCTTTGGAGGAGGATGGGGGAGGATTATATAAACACCTAGGATACACATTCTTATTGAAACAGCATTTTGTTCAGAAATTTTGCTAATTAAGAAAAAAGTGAAACACACCCCAAAACAACCTGAAATAAAAAACTGAAAAAAAATCAGTTTTTTAAAAAGTTGTTTTTCAGTTCAGCCTCCCAAGCCAAAACCTCAGTTATTTGCTCAACTCTCCCGATAAGCAATGCAACATATTCTTGAATGCTGTCTATAGGTACCTTATATGTAATAGCAGCAATGTTACAGTAGTGTCTAATTTACAGTTGCACTAGGGCACTGTACAAGTCATGCATATAGTAAGAGGCAGTCTCTGCCCTGAAGATCTTACAATCTAAACAGACAAGACAAAAGGTAGGGAAGGAGCACAGATCAGTGAAGTGACTTGTTCATGCAGGTCGGTGGCAGAGCTAGGCATAGAACTGAAGACTTACTGTACCAGCCTAATGTCTACCCACTGGACAACACTGCCTATATTTTGAAAGCATCAACAGATATCACTTACATTCTCTTATTTTGTAGAGCTGGCTAGGAAACTCAGTTCCACTTCAGGAAAAGAAATGTGAGGTTTGGAAAAATTTTCAGCCTGATTCAGGCTGGAAAAAACAAAAACAAAAAACAGAAAAAAATTCAAAACTTTTTGCCAAAGTGGAATTTTGCAAATTTAGTTTCAGAAACACCAAAACATTCCTACAGAGGGAACATTTTGGTGTTTCCAAAATAAAATACGTTCCCTGCATTCTCAGGGTCCCTGGGATCTGGAGCCTTAGCTATATGGTTGCCTGCCTGGTGGGTCCCTGAGGAGCCTGGAAACCCAGCAGTCACCAGGTGGGCTGCCAAGAAATCTGCCTGACTTTCTTAAAAAAAAAAAATCCACCCAAACTGACAAATTCCCATGGAATGTTTTGCTTTCAATGAATCTTCATTTCCCGACAGCAAGTTGTTCATTTGAAAAAAATTCCAACCAGCTCTGTTATTCTGATACCTCAGATTGTATCCAGGATGGTAATTTAGTGCTGCAACACTAACCAGGAATGGTGACAGGTTTCAGAGGGGTAGCTGTGTTAGTCTGTATCAGCAAAAACAACGAGGAGTCCTTGTGGCACCTTAGAGACTAACAAATTTATTTAGTCTCTAAGGTGCCACAAGGACTCCTCGTTGTTTTTACTAACCAGGAAGATGTTGTTTTCCCTCTTGGTTTACTTGTTTGTTTCTGCACCTTTGGTAAACACCTTCACCTTTTGTTTTCTGGGACGATTTCAGCTCAGTTTTCCAGGCATGTACTGCAGGGGATTTTTCACTAACGGTAACTAGATTTAATTTCACTGCCACATTGAGATGGCTATAAATCTCAGCATGCCAATTCACAATGCGCCTCGAGTATGAAAGCCCTGTTTTACTACAGGCCAAATAGCAGTGTCTATTTCAGCGATGTAAAGTGTTTTTCAAATAACACATTTGTACAGCTTAAATGGAAACATATTGTCAGCTTCTGGCAGTTTAAGTGCAAACATCTGTCTTGAAAGATGTGTGGTACCACAAAAGCCTTTCTGATAGGAAGTCAATCAATAGAGATAATAACTGGAAGTGATCTGAGGATTTAAGATATTCTAATTTGCTCACAGAATCATAGACAGAGGACAACTTTAAATGCCCTATGATGGGAATCACACCGCTGCTCCTGGGAGGCAATGCCACAGCCTGAGGGAGTTCAAAGAGGCTTTCCCCAGATACTTAATTCTAATTAATTTTTCCCCTCTGAATTTCATCCTAGTGTAGCCTTATCTATAGTTATAGGTCTTTATAACAAAATTACCCACCCCAAGGTGAGGGTTTACAGCTACTTTAATCTGTGAGAGCCCAGCTCCCAAAATGGACTAAAGTAGAGAGGTGATCAATCGGAGGAGGATCCCATGGTGCACAACAAACACTACATAGTGCTTTTTCTATAATAATTACTTTTACTAGTCTTATAATACACACATAGCAATCTGGTAAAGGAGAGAGAGACGAATACAGAATACGTTGTATTTGCATGACTCACACCATGCCTCCTGGGAAAACCCAGAGTGTTAGTCCTCCTCATCCTCACTAGGATCGCCCCAGTGGTTGGCATCTCCCCCCATCAAGGCACGCAGACACGTAATGTATTATGCTGACACCCACGGGGGTTCATACATATTTATGAAAGTTTTAACCCCTTTTCCTTATTTGAACTTCACATCTCATGACTTTTGGGGTATCCTGTTTTTCACAGGCCAACTCATTACCATTTACATCACTTTATCACCACAGTAACCTTAAGGAAGTCTCTGACGTTATATCCCGGCTACCAACAGTCATCATGTGGTGTCTACTAATCTCTGGTAGACATTATTAACCACACACAGCAACTATTTTCAAAACATCAGCATATCACAGAGACACAAGCTCAGCAGGTTTATTATTAACTTGCTTATGCTAACTTATCCTAGATCCTAGGGCCTAATTTGGCTAAGCTAAATATTTTACAGGCAAGGAGGCCCTGTGTTACAATGTTGCACCTCTATATCCTAAATATCCTGGATACCTTTTGTCCTTGGCTATGTTAGTACTCCTCATTATTCCTGTTCAGGGTGCCTGAATATTTCCTCTCCCACCAGGGTGCTTACACACTATTAATACTGGAAATAGTTGTGTTATAACCACTTGAATTGAAGGGCAACCACTTGAAGGGCAACTAAAATGATTAGGGGTTTGGAGAGGGTCCCATATGAGGAGAGATTAAAGAGGCTAGGACTTTTCAGCTTGGAAAAGAGGAGACTAAGGGGGGATATGATAGAGGTATATAAAATTATGAGTGATGTGGAGAAAGTAGATAAGGAAAAGTTATTTACTTATTCCCATAATACAAGAACTAGGGGTCACCAAATGAAATTAATAGGCAGCAGGTTTAAAACAAATAAAAGTAAGTTCTTCACACAGTGCACAGTCAACTTGTGGAACTCCTTACCTGAGGAGGTTGTGAAGGCTAGGACTATAACAGCGTTTAAAAGAGAACTGGATGAATTCATGGTGGTTAAGTCCATTAATGGCTATTAGCCACGATGGGTAAGGAATGGTGTCCCTAGACTCTGTTTGTCAGAGGGTGGAGATGGATGGCAGGAGAGAGATCACTTGATCATTACCTGTTAGGTTCACTCCCTCGGTAGACAGGATACTGGGCTAGATGGACCTTTGGTCTGACTCAGTATAGCCGTTCTTATGTGCTTAATTGTGGTAGCACTTTGGCACCCCAGTCATTGACCAGGACCTCATGGTGCTAGGTGCTGTACAAATGCAGAACAAAGACTCAGCCCCTGCCCCCAAGAGCTTCTCCCCAGCTGTAGAAACCTTTTAGTCCAGCTATCCACATTAATTTTCCACAAAAAGTCAGCCCATTCATGACCCTGTTCACTTTTGTTGCTTTTTTCTTAACTCAGATAGGAGTTTAAATTATGTTAATGTGTACATTTACATTTAGAAGGCAGTCTCCACATTATTTATTGCAATTCATATAACAAATGGACAGACTTCTACCTATCTACGTGTACAAGTATCCTCAGTAGCTTTTTTAAATGAAGTTGTTACCACAACTCCATCAGCCTTACTACAGCTCCATCAGTTGCACTTAAGCAAAAGTGATGAGGCCTAAAGAAGACACTGAAAAATGCTCCCCACTTACCACCTTCCATATCCCCACCACATTGGAGCTATTTGATACAAAGAGGAGGAGTAAGTGCCACAGGCAAGGGACAAATTTTTTGGTAGGCTTCATAGCAAAGTAGTTTAAAGTATGATAATGAGTTAGTTTTGCAGATGTTTATGAGGAGCTTCTCCCAAGCATGAGGGGCAGCATGAGAATTGAATAAGAGGGTGATGAGGCAGACGTTGTGGGCTGATCAGACGTAAAAGTTGACCTTTCAATTCTGAATGAGAGAAGATAGGTAGGGCAGGGGTTGACCATGAAGGGCATTAAAAATGAAGACAATAGCTTATTTCTTATGCAATAGAGAAGGAAGAGCCAGTGGAAGGATGCAAAGAAAGGGGTGACATGGTTAAAGCAACTGGCTAGAAAAAATGATCTTTTCAGCAGCATTCTGAATGGACATGAACAGATTAAGATTGTCAAGGCCAGAGGGAAGGATGCTGTAGTAATCAAGATGAGAGCATGGACGAGAGTTTTAGCTGTGTGAATAGCCAGGAAAAGTCGTATCTTAGAGAAGTTATGCAGAAGATTCTGCAAGATTTAAACATACCCTGGATGTGAGGACCTAGAGAGAGGTCTGAGTTGAAGATGACATCCAGTTACTGGACTGCTTGACACACAGGATGATGGCATTGTCCATAGTGATCAAGAAAGGAGGCAGTGGGGAGAGCTTGGGGAGGAAAAAAGTAGGATCTCTGTTTTAGCCATGTTGAGCTTGAGCTGCCAGCTAGGCATCCATGAGGAGATGTCAGAGACACAGGCTGACATTGTTAGTTTTGACAGGCTGGAGCAGAGAGACAAATCTATGAATTGTCCACGTAGAGAAGGTAGTTGAATTTGTGTATATGCTACATGTGACTCCAGTTTGGAACAGGGGTGTTCCATAGTCTGTTTACAACACAGCTGCAAATTGTACTGTGGATGGGGCAGACAGTATTTTTAATCTGTGCTCTCTAGCTGGGCTAAAGCCTGGGACTTGCAGCTTTAGTCCAATTATTGAACAGATAGGTCACGTCTACACATCCTTGACATAACTAGGCCAAGGGACAATTGTGCTGCAATTGGTTTCCTTCCAGCCCTTCTCTTCTAATGAAAGAAAGAGACTAAGGTTTATTCTGCTCAGAGCTTGTTCTCCAAACATTCCTACTTTTGAGAAAAAAACATTGTATATGCATTAGGGAAAGTCAGTTAAGGAATCCCAGAGGGATAAGTGCCGTTTTATTCTTATAAATCAAATCAATTATGCAGGCTCTTCAGGGCAGGGGCTTGTCTTGCTGTATGCATTGACAGACCATAGCACACTGTGGGCATTACACAATAATTGTCCTATGGTGACAGATATCAGATTATATTAATTATTTGTATTATGGTAACATCTAGAGGCCACACTAGAGGCTGGGATCCCATTGTACTAGACAGCCACAACCCCTTTACATTCAAGTAGAGCAGAGGGGCAAAGCGTGACACCAGAAACACGCACAGAGGTGAAATAACTAGCACAAGGCCACACAGCAGGTCACCGGAAGAGCCAGGATTAGAACTCAAGTCTCTCAAATTCCACTCTAGTGTCCTCTTCACTGGACCGGACTGTCTATCAATGCTAGGCATTGGCTTCTGCAGAAATGCCTTATGTAGCATGCAATGCAAAGGGTTTTTCCACACTGCAGCTGAATTCCTTCCAGAAATGCAAAGCTGGCTCTTACACACACTGTACTGCTCTCTTGCCCTTGTCAAGTTAATACACTGTACTCATAGCCTCATGCATAAAGAAGTGGTAGGAAAGTTGCATAAGTGCTGTGTAAGTCCTTGTGACCATACTTGGTAAGTATTTTGACTGAGATGGATGTGTCAAAAGAATTTTTGACCAGTGTCATTTTAGCAAGCTCCTTCTCTGCCACCTCCCAACATCAGGTCCTGTCCCCTGAACTACACTGCCATCTCTCACACTCTTGGGAAGACAGACTTTAAAATAAAATGTGTAAACGTATTCCCCAAACTCCGGAAGTTCAAAGGTTTCACAAGTTTATTTCCTGAAGTGCAGAGGAATTCAGCTCTTTCTTTGGACTCACTGACTGCTGCACAGCAGTGGTCATGAAAGGGAGGTGTCCCTTTGGGGAAGTGAATTCCTTTGCCAGCAAGTGGGTGGACAAAGAATCGGAAGACAAAGTCATGACAAATATTTTAAAGAGACAGAACAGGAAGACAATGTTTCGAAAAGAGCAGGTCCCTTTGAAATTCTCTCTGGGTCAGGAGACTGTGTGTCTGGATTTTGCAATGGCACAAGGCAGAGAAAACTCTTTAAAAGGAAACTGACTGCCCAGAACAGATGCAGACTTGCGCTGCTAGGACAAGTGGCCCAGCAGCTACACTACACACTACTAGTGCATACTTGTATTTGGGTTTATGAACAAGAGAGGGACGCAAGCGTGGATGGGAATCTCAACTGCTGCAGAGATGGGGGGTGGGCAGGACTGGAGCAAGGATATTGGATCCAGTCTGTGTCTGCTCAGAACAAAACTGCATAAAACACACAGTTGTATCAGTTGGCAGGGGCTGTGAAAACATTGTCAGTTGATGTGAGTTCACACTCTCACATTCTATATCCTAAGAATCGTCAATAGGGGGTCTACCATGCCTCCAATCCCAAAGGTCTGCAGGATGCGGCTTGCCACCGAGGCTCAGGACAGTGGGAGCTGGACAGCTATCAGGATGCAGGAAATGCCACAAAAGACATAACACCTAAGAAGGCAAAACACAGCAAACCATGGAGTAAATCTCAGCAACCACTAGGAACATGTTGTAAAGCCGTTTTCTCATGCTCTCTTCTGTAGCGTGGAGTAGACACAGTAAGAGCCAAGACAACTCTGGTAGGAAGCCATGGGGAACCGTGCGATGAAGGTAGAGGCTGGAAAGCTGGGGGAGTCTGCACATGACCAGTCATATCACTCTCTCTCCTCCCCCACTAGTCACATGTCCATCCCGTGGCATGTGAATCCAGTACCAACCCTTCCCCTATTTGTAGTCACATGAGCCATCCAGCCTCAACCGATCCCCTCCCCCAACCCAGAGAAACATTCTGCCTTATCACTTCCTTAATAAAAGTGGAAAAGGCCCAGACTGGCAACAGCTGCAAAACTACCCTGAGACCCACCCCCTCCCCAGAGAATTTCCCCTCTCTACATCCTGCAATTACTCTTCACCTTTAGACAAGTCTTGAAAAATCCTCTTGCCTACTTTACCATGGGCAAGTAGGACATTTTGCTTTGCAAATTAGTGAGCAAAATTCTGCAGATATTGCTCTAACCTTGCCCTGAATTGTTTCCAATTCACCTTGATTGTGACAACCTTTCCAACAGGAACTGCTGCAGTGTTGTTTTCCTCAGTGTGCAGACAGATACCTCAGTGGCTGCTGCTCAGAGTTTTGACAAGCAACAGCAAAAGTGAAATTAAAAGAGTGATTTAAAAAACAAAACAACCCTGTTCTTAAGATTCCTAAGGAAAACTTGCATGTGAGGGACTTCAGCCTAGTGGTTAGAGCACAGGCCTGCACACATCAGGAGTTCTAGTCTCTGTTCTTGCTGCCAGCTCACTGTGAATACTTGGTAAGTCAGCCTCTCTGTTTCTTGGTTTCTGTAAAATAGGGGAGGAATAACAATTACCTTCTTCAGAGGAGAGACTTAATTGACTGTGAAGCACCTGGAAATCCTTGAATGAAATGGTCTACAGCAGTACAAGGTATCTTATTATGTACAGCTGAAAACCTCTCACAGCTTCACACCCATGGCTTCTGTGATTTTGGGATTTTCCTTGCCTTGTTTAAAAACATCAGCCTGTGTTTTCAAATTTGGTGGCTGCCTATGTAACACTGACAGACCCCAGTTGTTGGTGAGCAGGCTTGAACCTGGGACCTCTGGAGCTTAGTGCATGAGCCAAAAGCCAACTAGCTGTTAGCTAAGGCTGTAGAGCAGACTCATTTTATCTCTCTCTCTCTCTCTCTCTAAGTGGTCTTGGTGCCACTAGATGGGACAGAACACCACACGGTGTGTGGGTTACATACATCCCCTAGCTGAGGAAGCACATCCCGAGCTTCAAACACTTCCCAGCTGAAATCCCAGACAAGCCCCCACTTGTAATGCTGACAGACCCCAGTGATCAGCAGGAGGGATTGAACCTAGGACCTCAGTGCATGAGCCTCTACTGCATGAGCTAAAGGCCAACTGGCCCTTAGCTAAAGCTGTAGAGCAGATTCATAGTGGTCTCGGTGCCACTGGATGGGACAGAACACCACAGCCAGGAGGTGTGTGGGTTACACCTACAGTGGTAAATACTAAAAAGAGACACACTGGAGAGTTGATGGCTGTACAGTTTTAGAGTCATAAAACAATTGGCTAGTTCAGGGATCAGCAACATTTGGCCCACGGCCTGCCGCATCTGCGGGTTCGGCCAATCGCGGCTCCCACTGGCTGCGGTTCGCTGCTTCAGGCCAATGGGGGCTGCAGGAAGCGGCACGAGCCGAGGGATGTGCTGGCCACTGCTTCCCACAGCCCCCATTGGCCTGGAATGGCAACCCGCAGCCAGTGGGAGCTGTGATCAGCCAAACTTGCCGGTAAACAAACCGGCCCGGCCCGCCAGGGGGCTTACCCTGGCGGGCCACATGCCAAAGGTTGCCAATCCCTGGGCTAGTTCCTGCTACATGTAAGCTTTCATGTAGAACAGGGGTTCTCAAACTTCATTGCACCACGACCCCCTTCTGACAACAAAAATTACTACACGATCCCAGGATGGGAGATTGAAACCTGAGCCTGCCGCCCCAGGTGGGGGGGAGAGGCAAAGCCAAAACCCGACCCCCAAGCAGGGGGCCTATAACCTGAGCCCTGCCACCCAGGGCTGACAATATAAACTGGTGCATTCCTAACCTCTTTAGCCAACATGGTGAGTTAGCAGCTGCAAAAGTACTTGTATGCAATCTAAATGAGGTATCCTTATTAGAACCTAAGTGAACCCATATATAAGGTTGTCATTAAGGACAGCAAGCTAATCCTGAATGAGCGGCAGGTGCTGAAAATCAGACTATGAGATAAACTTTCAGCTAGAAACCAGGCACTTTCACACACAGGGCCAAATTCCACTCTTAGTTACACCAGCACAACCCAAATTGACTGCACTGGGATTGCACAGGTAAAACTAGGGGCAGAAGTTAGCCATTGTCTTAATACTTTCTAGTCCTTTCCTCTTTTCCCACATGAACTCTGGCTACCTTGTCCTGCCCAAGAGGGCTTTCCCATCCCTTCCTCTGTTTGCACAGAGTCTGGGGCTCTCTATGCCCTGAACCCCCCTGGCCTTCCCCTTCCCCATAGTAACCACCACATGGACCCTCACCTATCTCCAGGGTAGGGCATGCAGTTCTTTTCTGGACCAGCCAGTACATAAATCATCAGGGAAAAGAGTGCTATGGAGTCAACACACCTTGCAAACAGGCATATGACTTTTCAGTGCCCAGTCTCTTAATGAGCTGAAGAGTGGAAGACAGAATACCCAGCTCTAAGCTGCCTGATAGTGTTCAGCTGTTGCTTTGCTGAGTAGATTTTACCTCAGTGCATCTCTCATGGCACTTACAGAGACAGTAACACCACAGCAATATGAGGAATTGAGCAAATACATAAGACTATTGCAATGTGCAAATAATTGCAAATAAATCCT
Source organism: Terrapene triunguis (assembly GCF_002925995.2). Lineage (NCBI taxonomy): Eukaryota > Metazoa > Chordata > Testudines > Emydidae > Terrapene > Terrapene triunguis. Next base: position 12,001,189 of record NW_020665189.1, on the reverse strand, counting down.
TAGGAAGAGACCAGACCTTCACCAGGGAAACTTCATATTCTTTTCTACAATATTCCAATAGCCTTGGTTGCAAAGGTCAAGCATTATCACTGCTCCCAAGTCTTTTCAAATTAAAAAACAGAGACTTTTTAAAATTGGAGTCAGGTTGCTTGAGTTACCAGAGTAGGCTCTGGAATTTCTAGACTCTAGAAGCAAGTCAATTCCTCAATGCAAAACCATTCATTTCATAGTCCATGCCCTATTCTTGCAAGTACACCAAAAGTAAAGGTTATTTGGGGATATTGACAATGCCCATGACTTCTGATATTTAAAATACATATTTCTATGATGTTCACTACATGAATAACCTCATTGAGATTTTTTCCTTAATGCTATCATATATTTAAGGGATTAGAAATAGGTCTCTAATTATTTAATAGAGAAAGGGGAGTCGCTTATAATGGAGTAGTCAGTCCCAAAAGTAATTACCATAGGGTGATCTGTTCCACAAGAGGTTCCTGGTAATAGCCCAGTTCCTGATAAACTGAACATTAGGAGGAAGAGTTGTATGTGCCTACATCTTCATCTACAGCATTAAGCTCCATCTTAGTTCATGGAGGAGGGATCAGTAAGGGGGGGGAAGCTCCAACAATTATATTTTAAAGTCACAGTGCTCATGCTGAGCATGCCCAGCAAAGCTTCTCACTGATTCCCAGGATAAGGAATAGATTTAAACTCTCTCCCCTCCCCAAAGCTATTTGCTTCTGGTTGAAATGCTCTTGGATATTGGGAGAAGTCTCACAGATATTATGGGAGAGCTGGTATATGAAGTTTGCCTCATACTTTCCACCATAAAGCATTCTTGCAAACTTCTTTGAGTAGCTGTCAAACCTCTATTGTTTGCAGCAAACCTTTGATATGGGGTAGGTGGAATCCCCTTAGGCTACAGAAATGCCTTTTCTTTGTCCCATGAAATTCTATGCAGAATTGACTGAGATAGAAACAGTTTAAAATCACTAATTCCCTTCTCCGACTTGCATTCCTCAGGGAAATTTTGACAACCTGCCAAAAACTCTGAACATTCTGAGGCCACTGCCAAAGCAGCAGCACACGCTATACTAGGTACTTGGGGGTGTTGGCAGGGCATGTGCTGGGGAAAGAGTCAGGCCAGGTTCCTCTCCCTGCTCACCAACAGACCCAGCACGTGGCTTTAGTGGCCCATTAACCACCCCTCCCCCCTTCGTCTCACATAGGGCAGGAGCTCCCTCAGATCTCAGGCAAGGAGAGAGAAAGAGATAGTACAGACTCCCAGCAACCACTCTCCAGCCAATCCCCTCTGTGGGGCAACACCTGGGGCAGGAGCTCCCCCAACTCTGGGTGTGGGGAAGAGAGAGAGCCAGGTTCAGCTGTGCTACCCTCAGACCATATCCTAGACCCAGCAACCCTTACTGCTCTGAGATAATAGCCTTCTCCTGCTGCTTGCTGGTGCTATTAGTGCTAAATCAGGGGTTCTCAAACTGGGGGCTGGGATCCCTCAGGGGGTCGTGAGGTTATTAATTGGGGGGTCACGAGCTGTCAACCTCCACCCCAAACCCCGCTTTGCCTCCGGCATTTATAATTGTGTTAAATATATTTAAAAGTGTTTTTAATTTATAAGGGGGTCACACTCAGAAGCTTGCTATGTGAAAGGGGTCACTAGTAAAAAAGTTTGAGAGCCACTGTGCTAGAGCTCAAACTACACTGCTAGACATGAGGGTTCAGACCCTATTGGTAATGTGTGTTTTTTGGGGGGGGAGTGGGTTGGGCGGAGGATGTAAAGTTGCACATAACAGAACTTTTTTTTATCATTTTCTTTAAAATAAATACATAAATAAACAAACCTGGGTTTTTGCGACCATAAATCTGGCATTTTCTAACTTTTTGAGGGTTTTACTTTGCAACCTATGTTCTTTTAACGTAGCTTTTTTGTGTAATGATACATAGACTTGCTCATCCACAAAGGTCTCACGGTTAAATCAGCTGCTCAGATGGCTTTGAAGGAGCTGTGCCATGAATCTCAAACCCTGGAGTACAGGAAAGAAAAAATTGACCTGCTGGCCCCAGACCAGACAGTGGGAAAATGGCTCTCCCCCCTAAACCTGGTATGCCATGCCTTTGCTGGGAGCACAGCACAGCACCAGTTCCTGTACTTTCCAGACAGTTCTAGTTTTGCTCTCCCTTCCCCATCTTGCTAGCAGAGAATGAATGTGGAGGGGTTTAGCCAAGAGCTGTGTAGCAAAGCAGCAGCATCTTCCATCTCAGGAGGAGGAGGCTCGGCTCTTTGGGCTTTTCCCAGTTCTCAGTATTGGCAGAAAGAGCTCTAGTATAGGGACAGCTCCTCAGCCTACACACCAGAAATACCATGTGATCTCCAAGCAAAAGACAGAGTGTTTTAAGCACTTAACATAAATCTAAACATTTTATAAAGTGACTATAATTTTCATGTCCGGGGCAGGGCCGGCGCTACCATTTTTGCTGCCCCAAGCAAAAACAAAAACAAAAAACCGCTTGGACTCCCGCCGCCCGAACTGCCGAAGCGCAAAAAAAAAAAAAAAAAGCTGCCTGGACTCTGCCGCCCCAAGAATGGACGGAACGCCGCCCCTTAGCATGTGCCGCCCCAGGCACGTGCTTGCTCTGCTGGTGCCTGGAGCCGGCCCTGGTCCGGGGGTCAGATTGTCGATATGAAACTGCCACCTTCTATTTATCCACAGATTAGATACAGCATAAGCAATAGATGCTCCTGACAAGATGCCTCAGCCTTACACTGGAGGGAGCACCTGGAATGGATAATAGGTTCATTCAGATTTTATATCTACTCTCTGATTGGCTGGTGATTTTCAGTGATTTTGCTGAGCTTGCACCTTCTGAAAATCAGGCCCCTTTAAAGTTGCTCATGTTTAGCACCCAAAAATCACTAGTCACATCTGAAAATCTTGATTGTATATATACATGCATATAAATACACAAGCACATATAGGCACTTCTTGTGCTGAGATTGCAAACAATCAGGCAGAGATTCTCCCACCTGGGGATATGAAAAATAGCCATACTGATTGCAGTTCTAGTGGCTTACATCCTGAGGGAAGAGAATTAGACCAAAGGGTGCCAATTGTCACTGTGGTATTTGCGATGGTGACACACCAGTCCACTAGCAATTGGACTGAAGCTACAGCTCAGTTCATATCAGCCATCAAAACATTTGGCAGATAAGACAAATTTCCTGCAAGGGCCAGATTCAAAGCAGTGACCTTAAAGTAAATGACTGTATCCTGCTGCCAATCCTCTGATCTTCTTTTAAGTACATTTTTAACATTCTCTCATGCCAAGTCAATAGAATTTAAATGTCACATTACGATAAGATCCCCTTTCCAGCATGCTCAGATCATACCTTAAGTATAGACTAATCTCACTTGAATCATAAGGGCATGGGCTTTAGGGAGTGAGCTAAACCAGATAAGGACATAAGTTGAGGAAATGCTAAAGATAGGAATTTGTGATTTATCCAAACTCTTCACTCGAGATAAACCCACCTCATCAGCTGCAATAAATAACAGCTACTTTAGCCATGCAGGTTGAAGTATCAGTTCAACAGTAGAATAAACTCATTACGAAACCCAATAGGTGTTTTCTTTGGCAGCAGCGAGAGACATATTTCAAGGCACAAGGCAAAAACTGGAAGAATTTCGAAATGATCAATTTACTAGAAAAAAATCCCTCTTGGTTTTAATCTCTGGGGCCATAGAGGTAGCTGCATGCACTGAGCCAAATTCTGATCTCAGCTACATGATCCAAAATCCAGTGTAACACCAGTGGAGGCAGTTGAAGTCCATTCCATGCAGGGCCGGCTCCAGGCACCAGCCCACCAAGCATGTGCTTGGGGCGGCGCCTGGAGGGGAGCGGCACGGCGGGGCGCCCCGGCCCGAGAGCGGGGCTGTGACTGGGCTCGCCGCCCTCCCCGTGGCGCTCCGGCCGCCAGGGAGAGCAGAGCCGCAGCAGGCTCGCCGCCCTCCCCCAGTGCTCCGGCCGGTCGGGGAGAGCGGGGCCCCGGCCAGGCTCTCCGCCCTGCTCCCGGCGCTCTGGCCGCCGGGGAGAGTGGAGAGCGGAGAGCCCCGGCCGGGCTCTCCGCCCTCCTCCCGGCGCTCTGGCCGCCGGGGGCTCTCCGCCCTCCCCCGGGTGCTCTGGCCACCGGGGGGAAAGCGGAGAGCCCCAGCCGGGCTTGCCGTCCTCCCCTGCCGCAATGGGGAGCAGGGGGCGGCCGCTGGCTTTTTTGCCTAGGGCGGCAAAAAAGCCAGAGCCAGCCCTGATTCCATGGACACAGACTGTGATCCTGCTAAGACATACATGTGCCCCATTGAGCTCACTATGTTTAAAATTAAAGGTGTGTGTATCTTGGCAAAATTGGAACCTTATCCCAGATTTACACCAGTGTGATAGGAAGCAGAATTTGGCCCAAAGTTTGCATTATTCAGGGTGAAAAACCTACTTGGCTGGGAGCTGTGGACTATCTTGAAAACAAAACCAAAATGGAAAGGCCTTCCTAGAGAGATTTGGTTCCATGTTGCAGCTGACTCTGTGTACCCCTTATCTTTATTCCTCTTATTAGAATTGTTTGACCTTAAATGTTAAAGGATAACATGAGTCAGAATGAATGTTTAGTATGTACCAGATATTTTTATTTCATGTTAGTGAAACTTCTTTATAAAGCATTTCGGCAGAGATTCTTGTTACAGCTGTGTAACATACCCGGGGTGACAGACTGTAGCTGTAATCTAACATTATTTGTCTCATTAAAAATGCAATGAAAAGGATGCAAATTTAAAAAAAAAACGGACTGAGATCAAATAGCTTCATTTTGGTGCCTCTCTTTTCCCATTCACTTCACCTGGGACTTCAGTCAGTGGCTCATTGTTTTGAGGCTTTGTGTAGCTGGAGTATTTGTAGTCTCTAATTTAGTTGTGGCAATACCTTGTATTTCTATAGTGCTTTCTATCCATAGATCTCAAAAGGCTTTACAAATACTAGTGAAGTAAGCCTCACAACACCTCAGTGTGGTAGGTAAGCTTTAATAGCCCTTTTACAGAGAGGAAAATAGCAGCACAGAGAATTTAGAGCTCATAACACTGAGACACATAAATAGACGTTCCTCAAATCTGAGGATGTTTTTGAAAATTTGGGCCCAAGACACTTGACCAAAGCTGCACAGATGCAGAGATGACTGGAACACAAAGGTGAAATCTTGATCCCAGTTGACATCAGTGGTAGTTTTGACTTAACTGAGGTCAGGATTTCACTCCAGTTCTCCTGATTTCCACCGCACAAATGAATGTATTGAACTCAGATAGAATCGAGTCAGATTCTGTCAATCTTGTTCACCTTAAGTTGTACTTCATTACTCTACAGTTAGTCCCATAAATGTCAGTGGGACTGGTGGCGTCGTACAGCACTACTTTATATGAGCTAGGGCGGAAGAAGCTGGCCCTATCATTGCTAATCTAATTGTCAGTGCTAATCTACTCTAAGAGAGTTTGTGTCCTGTAAAGTGAGATTGTAAGGAACACTTTAAAAGAATAAGAACGAGGAGTACTTGTGGCACCTTAGGGTATGTCTCCACTACCGGCCGGATCGGGGGGCAGCGATCAATCCAGAGGAGATCGATTTATTGCGTCCAGTCTAGACGTGATAAATCAATCCTCAAGCATTATCCCGTCGACTCCTGTACTCCAGCTCGGCGAGAGGTGGAGGCAGAGTCGACGGGGGAGCGGCAGCAGTCGACTCACTGCGGTGAAGACACCACAGTAAGTCAATCTAAGTACGTCGACTTCAGCTACGTGAATAACGTAACACAGAGAACATGAAAAAATGGGTGTTGCCATACCAACTATAACGAGACCAATTAATTATAATGAGACTAATTGATTAACTATAACTAATCGTTATAGTTGGTATGGCAACACCCATTTTTTCATGTTCTCTGTGTATATATATCTTCCTACTGTATTTTCCACTGCATGCATCCGATGAAGTGGGTTTTAGCCCACGAAAGCTTATGCTCAAATAAATTTGTTAGTCTCTAAGGTACCACGAGTACTCCTTGTTCTTTTTGCTGATACAGACTAACACGGCTACCACTCTGAAACATGTTAAAGGAAGGAAGTGATTATATAGTTATGTTTGTTTTACCTGCGAAAGGACCTTAGAAGTTATGGTCAAATCCATGCTGCTTTTTTAAGCCTCTGATCTGTTTGATATTAAACAGGATTTGCACCTAGAATCTAATGGGCAAGTCCTACAAAATTAAGACGTGTATTAACCACATTATTACACATTAGACTTCCAGCAAAGTAGAATAGAAATAATATTCCTTATTATACAAACAGATCCCAGAAAAAAAAATAACATCAGGATCTCTTTAAAATCACTGATCACCACTATGCATGGCCAGTGACGTTGAATTTTTCCCATACAAACCTCTTCCTCGGTCATTTATTCACTTTGAAGACCTTTCTTCAATCAGCATTATTCCATTCTGTGCTCAGTTTCTTGTCTTGTCCATGTACAGCAGGTACAGGTAATTGCAACAGCAAAGACAGAACTTCCAAAATCTCGCCTCAGAAAAATATGATATTGTCATTCATTTTAGCATGGCGATTTGTTATCTACGGTTTTGGTGAAGAACAAATCTAAATAGACCGATTTGCACACTGAATAGTTTTCACTTTGAGATGTATTCTCCCCTGCACGTTAAATATGTGAATAGTGAGTGTGTTGCAAGCTCTTACACTATCTGTATCAGCAAAAAGAGAGAGGCTCAATAATTCAGAGTATCTGTGATTCAAAATCTGGAGATACCATAACATAAGAACAGCCATGCTGGGGCAGACCAATGGCCCATATAACTCACTATTCTGTCTTCTGAGAGTGGCCAGTGCTAGATGCATCAGAGGAAATGAAGCATCCCATCATCCAGTCCCAGCTTCTGGCAATCTGAAGTTTAGGGACACCCAAAGCATGGGGTTGAATCCCTGACCATCTTGGCTAATAGTCATTGATGGACCTATCATCCATGAATTTATCTAATTATTTTTTGAACTCAGTTATATTTTTGATCTTCCCAACACCCCCCTGGCAATGAGTTCCATAGGTTGATTGTTTCTTGTGTGAAGAAGTACTTCCTTCTGTTTCTTTAAAGCCTGCTGTTTATTAATTTCATTGGGTGACCCCTGGTTCTTGTGCTGTGTGGAGGGGGTAAATAACAGTTCCCTATTCACTTTCTCCACACCATTAATGATTGTATAGACCTCTATCATATCCCCCCCCCCCCCAGCTGTCTGTGTTGAAACCTGAAAAATCCCAGTTTTTTAAATCTCTCCTAGTATGGAAGCTGTTCCATACCCCTAATCATTTTTGTCGCCCTTCTCTATACCTTTTCCATTTCTAATATATATTTTTTGCAATGGGATGACCAGAACTGCACATAGTATTCAAGGTGTGGGTGCACCATGAATATATAGATATAAACAGATATTTTCTGTTTTATTATTTCCTAATGGTTCCTAACATTCTGGTAGCTTTTTTGACTGCCACTGCACATTGAGCAGATGTTTCCAGAGATCTGTCCACAGCAACTCCAAGATCTTTTTCCTGAGTAGTAACAGCTAATTTAGAACCCATCATTTTGTATGTATAGTTGGGATTATTTTTTCCAATGTGCATTAACTTTGCACTTATCAACATTGAATTTCATATGCCATTTTGTTGCCCAGTCACCCAGTTCTGTAACTCTTTGCAGAGTGCTTTGGATTTAGGTATCTTGAGTAATTTTGTATCGTCTGCAAACTTTGCCCCTGTTCCCAGATCATTTGTGAATATGTTGAACAGCACAGGTCCCAGTACAGGTCCTTTGGGGACCCCACTATTCACCTCTTTCCATTGTGAAAACTGATCATTTATTCCTACCCTTTATTTCCTGTCTTTTAATCCATTAGTGATCTGTGAGAGGACCTTCCGTCTTATCCCACGACTGCTTACTTTTCTTAAGAGCCTTTGCTATGGTACTTTATCAAAGGCTTTCTGAAAGTCCAAGCACACTATATCAACTGGATCGTCCTTGTTCACATGCTTGTTGACACCCTCAAAGAAGTCTAATAGATTGATGAGGGAGGATTTCCCTTTACAAAAGCCATGTTGACTCTTTCCCAACGTATCGCAGGGATATTGTATATATCTATACTGTAATTGCCAGTGTCACCTCTGGAGCCTTTTTAAAAAATTGGTGTTACATTAGCTATTCTCCAGTCATCTGGTTCAGATGCTGATTTAAGCGATAGGTTAGATACCACAGTTTGTAGTTCTGCAGTTTCATATTTGAGTTCCTTCAGAACTCTTGGGTGAATACCATCTGGTCCTGGTGACTTATTACTGTTTAATTTATCCATTTGTTCCAAAACCTCCTCTACTGACACCTCAGTCTGGGACATTTCCTCAGATTTGTCATCTAAAAAGAATAACTTGATTGTGGGAATCTCTCTCACATCTTATGCAGTGATTTCATTATGGTTGCTATTACTGTGTGGTTCAGCTATATTCACCTCTTGGATCTTGTGCACCACTTAGGACTAAATCAAGGATTGCCTCTCCCATGTGGATTCCAGGACTAAGTGCTCCAAGAAGCAGCCACTAATGGTGTCTAGAAAGTTTCTCTCTGCATCCTGTCCTGAGGTGACATGTTCCCAGTCAATAGGGGAATAGTATAAATCCCCGATTATTATTGGGTTTTCCATTTCTGTAGCCTCTCTAATCTCCTCAAGCATTTCACAATCACCATCCTGATCAGGTGGTAGGTAATATATTCCTTACTCTTATTACTGAAGCATAGAATTTCTATCTATGGAGATTCTATGGTACAGTATGGCACAGCCAACTCTGTCCACATATCTATTCAAGTGACACCATCATAGGACCTAATCACATTAGCCATGCCATCAGGGGCTTGTTCACCTGCACATCTACCAACGTGATATATGCCATCATGTGCCAGCAATGCCCCTCTGCCATGTACATTGGCCAAACCGGACAGTCTCTACGCAAAAGAATAAATGACACAAATCTGACATCAGGAATCATAACATTCAAAAACCAGTAGGAGAACACTTCAACCTCTCTAACCACTCAGTGACAGACTTGAAGGTGGCAATTTTGCAACACAAAAGCTTCAAAAACAGACTCCAAAGAGAGACTGCTGAACTTGATTTAATATGCAAATTAGATACCATTAACTTAGGTTTGAACAGAGACTGGGAATGGTTGGGTCATTACACTAATTGGATCTATTTCCCCATGTTAAGTATCCTCACACCTTCTATGGGCCACCTTGATTATCACTTCAAAACTTTTTTCTCCTGCTGATGATAGCTCATCTCAATTGATTGGCCTCTTACAGTTGGTATGGCTACTTCCACCTTTTCATGTTCTCTGTATGTATAAATATCTTCTTGCTGTATGTTCCAGTCTATGCATCCGAAGAAGTGGGCTGTAGCCCATGAAAGCTTATGCTCAAATAAATTTGTTAGTCTCTAAGGTGCCACAAGTACTCCTGTTCTTTTTGCGGATACAGACTAACACGGCTGCTACTCTGAAACCTATGGTACAGTTTGATTCATTTAAGATTTTTACTATACTTGACTCTGCTTTCTTTCACATATAGTGCCACTTCCCCACCAGCATGACCTACTCTGTTGTTCCTATATAATGTGTACCGTGGTATTACTGTGTCCCATTGATTGTCATCGTTCCACCAAGTTTCTGTGATGCCTATTATATCAATATCCTCATTTAATACCATGCACTCAAGTTCACCCATCTTAGTATTTAGACTTCTAGCATTTGTATAGAAGCATTTATAAAATTTGTCAATATTTAGTTGTCTGCCCTTCATGTGATGTAATTGAATGGGACTCTTTTTTGTTTGACTGTTTCTCTTCAGCACCTACCTGTACTTTATCAACTTCTAGCCTCTCTTTGTTACTAGGATAGAGTATCTCCTTTAATAAATCCTCCCCTAAGCGATTTCTTTGTCCAAACTGTCTGCTACTTCGTACATGTCAGCTTTCCCTCAGCCCTTAGTTTAAAAACTCCTCAAAGACATTTTTAATTTTATATGCCAGCAATCTGGTTCCATTTTGGTTTAGGTGAAGCCCATTCTTCCTATATAGGATCCTCCTTTCCCAAAAGATTCCCCAGTGCCTAATAAACCCAAATCCCTCCTCTTAACACCACCATCTCATCCATGCATTGAGATTCTGCAGTTCTGCCTATCTAACAAGCCCTGTGTGTGGAACTGGAAGCCTTTCAGAGAATACTACCGTGGAGGTCCTGAACTTTAATGTCTTACCTAGCAGCCTAAATTTGGCCTGCAGGACCTCTCTCCGACTCTAGGGATAGAGCTAGGATAACATTTCCAAAAGTCCCTACATGATTTAAGGGGCTTCAGTTCCATTGAAGATCACTGGATTTTAATGGTATTTAGGCTCCTAAATCACTTTGGTTATTTAAAATTTTACCCTCTTCCTCAAAGATACAGACTTTAGCAATGGACTATTGCCTGGAGACAGGCTTTGCTTGGAAACACTAAGAAGTAGGCAGTGTGGGCTATAAAGCAGGAGTCTGGGAACCAGGACTCCTCCACTTAAACTGATCACTGGCATAAGTGAGCACAAGTCCATGAAATAGTATCATATGTATAATGTGCAGGTATTTTAAGTGATATACCAAGGACACAGTGAATCAGTGGCTGAGCCATCAACAGTGCCTAGAGACCCTATTTATTGCTGATCCAAACAGGATCAACTGAATTGACTTCAGTCAGCATTATACTCGCTTAGCATATGTATAGAAAGGGGTACAGGGAAATTCAGTGATTTGCTGAGGATGACAGTAAATCAAGAGCAGGGTTGAGCTCAGATCTCAAGAGCTAATTTCATTCCAGCTGTAACCAGGCACAACCTCAGCAGTGAATTTGGTCTCTGAGTTTTCTCTCCAGATCTGCTATTGACTAGCTTTTAGGTAAATACTTTGACCTCTCTGTGCCACAGTTTTCCCCATCTGTCCACTTGCCTACCTGGAGGGCACGTTGTGAGTCTTACTTAGGCCTTGGCTACACTCGGGACTGTGAAGCGCAAGTGTAGTCGCAGCGCTGTATGTACTCCACCTCTCCGAGGGGAGTAGCTTGCAGCGCTGCGAGCGAGCGTGCAGCGCTGCAGGCTCTGATTACACTGGCGCTTTACAGCGCTGTACTCGCTGCGCTCGGGGCGGGAGGGGGCGTTTTCATACCCCTGAGCGCAGCAAGTTGCAGCGCTGTACAGCGCCAGTGTAGCCAAGGCCATAATGTTAGTAATGTGCTCTGAGATCTTCAGATGAAAGACACTAAGGCTTTGCCTACACTATCAAGTTTTGTCGCCAAAAACTGCCTTTTGGCAACAAAACAGTGAGAGCCTACACACTGCAATGCAACTTTTGTCAGGAAAAATGGCTGGTTTCGGCGACAAAAAAATACCACCCCTACGAGAGATTTTTTTGTTTTCCCCTCCCTTTATTGTCGACAAAGAGCCAGTGTAGACATTGCTGTTTGTTTTGTCGACAGAACTGGCTTCTGCCAGTATCCCACAATGCCTGACCTGATTGCTGTGCTCAGTGTTTTGATCTCTGATGCCCTACAGACATTTGCCCCTCTCCTTTCAAAGCTGCGGGAAGTATCTGACACGGGTGGGCAAACTTTTGGGCCCGAGGGCCACATCTGGGTATAGAAATTGTATGGTGGGCCGTGAATGCTCACAAAATTGGGGTTGGGGTGTGGGAGGGGGGAGGGCTCTGGCTGGTGGTGCGGGGCTCTGGGGTGGGGCCAGAAATGAGGAGTTCAGAGTGCAGGAGGGGGCTCCGGGCTGGGGCAGGGGGGTGAGGTGAGGACTCCAGTTGGGGGTGCAGGCTCTGGGATGGGGCTGGGGATGAGGGGTTTGGGGTGTAGGAGGGTGCTCTGGGCTGGGACCAAGAGGTTCGGAGGGCGGGAGGGGGATCAGGGCTGGGGCTGGGGGTTGGGGCACGGGGGGGTGGCTCGGGGTGCAGGCTCTAGGCAGTGCTTACCTCAAGCAGCTCCCGGAAGCAGCGGCATGTCCCCCTCTGGTTCTTAAGCGGAGGCATAACCAGGCAGCTCTGCTGTGCACTTCCTCATCCACAGGCACCGCCCCCGCAGCTCCCATTGGCCGTGGTTTCCGGCCAATGGGAGCTGTGGGGGCGGTGCTTAGAGCGGGGGCAGGGCCACCGAGAGCGGGTTCAGGCCCCGGTGAAAAAAAATTTTCGGGCCCCCCAGCAAGGGCAGACCGGCTAAACATGGCTGATGAGAGGAGGGGGAAACCAGGCCCGGAATTTTTTCGGGCCCCCCAGCAAGGTCGGAGTGGCTAAACAGGGCCAACAAGGGGGGGGAGAGCCAGGCCCTGGGCCCCCTTCCGGACCGCCAGGCCACGGTAATTTGTACCAGCTTCCCCCCCTTCTCATCGGCCCTGGCTATACCTACATGTAGGAGCTGGAGGGGGCGACATGCCGCTGTTTCCAGGAGCTGCGCGGAGCAGCCCCCGACCCTGCTCCCTGGCTGGAGCACCAGACCAATGCAAGCCCGAGACCCTGCTCCCCAGCGGGAGATCAAGGGCCGGATTAAAATGGCTGGTTGGCTGGATGCAGCCCATGGGCCGTAGTTTGCCCACCCCTGATCTGACAGCTGAGTGTGCTGCTCCATTTGGGGAACAAAGAGCAAATCATTAACATGGAATGCTCCTATTCTGCCCTGCACTAGGAACACAGCAGCATGAAGACTGCAGTCGCAGGGATGTGGGGAGGAGAGATTGCTGTGCTGCCTTGACAATCCTCAGCACAGAGAGCTCACAGAGCTCCTCATGATGCTGCTCCCGGCAGCTGAGGAGGCTGTGGAAGAACTTGAGGGGAATCCTCCCAAGATGCGCAGTGATCAGCTCCGCCTTCCCACAACACTGCACTGTGGGATACATACCCACGGCGCATTGCTCACACTGTCGATGATGGTGCCCACAATGTGGACATGATCTGTCGACAGAGGGAGCAAGTGTGAACACCCTTTGGCGATTTTGTTTTGTCCACATTTGGGTGTCGACATAAGTTTTGTCAACAAAACTTGATAGTATAGACAAAGCCTAAGTAACTTGGATCGTATATCCATGCTGCCACTAACAACTATGACCATGACAATCTGCTACAATGCACTTACCAACAAGCTTTTCAGATCTGCTTTTCACAACCTAGCCTTTAGGTCTAATGTTCCAGTGATATTTCTCATAAAGGCAATTTCCTGTTTCCTAATTTGAATGGTTACTGTAGTCATTCTTCCACTGATGTTCAAGTGTTGTTTGAAAACATCTAAACAAGAAAAAACCTGAATTCTTCTCCCTGAACATTCTGTGCCCTCCTCTTCGGAATGTTACTTATGTGCCAGGTGCTGGAGTGAATCCACAACATGCCAAAAGGTGGACGTCATGTGTTCTATTCCTCTTTATAATAGACAGTTTACGTTTGTGTTGTGGTTTTGGAAGCAGTTTGGATTTTGCACAGGTTGTACTTTGCATGCCCCAACTGTTGGGCGCAGCCTGAGTTGAAATGTTCAGTGGTCCCATTAGATAGAGATCAACATCCTTATTGAAAGAGCCCTTAATATTTACCCACTACATACTCCCAAGTCACTGTCATTTATTTGGGCTTGATGGTGTACAAATTGCAATCAGCATCTGAGCCTGCATAGAGAGGTTCCTGAGTTTAACACAAGTGGTTGGGAATTCCAAACCATGAAATAAAGGGAGAGTCAGTATGGGAATGATTCAAAGCCCCTGAAATCAATTGAAAGACTCCCATTGATTCAATACAATTTAGACCAGGCCCTGTTTCTGCTAGGACACCAGTTTATTTCAGCAAGTTGTTAGCTTCTTTTCTACACATTTCTGGGGGAAAAACACAGTTTTTGGTAATTTGTTTTTACTGTGAAATATATTGGCTCTATGTGTCACCAAGGTCCTCTTCACCCTTTCTTCACTTTCTCAGTAGTTGCAATGAGAATTATTCCAGCTTGGGAGTTGTTTAATTTATTGTTTAAAATACTTGCTGAGTTTTAATTACCAGGGTCCTGATTCTGCTCTTACACTGGCATAAATCAGCAGTAATGCCACTGAAATCAGTGGAATAACACAGGGGTAAAGCCATCATAAGTGAAAGGAGAATCAGGCCCCTAGATACATCTATGCATATGCATGTGTTTCTCTTAGAAACCATTTATGTTAGCCACTCTAGTGAAAACATCAGAAATCTATCTCACTGCCAGCTGCCAATACCAATCCTACTGTTTTTCTGCCCTTTCATTAGGAAGTCCTATGCCCCTGGAAATCACGTGCACAGGAAACAATAAATAGACTGGCTTGCAGATCTTCCAGTAGTTTGGTATTGCTGGGGGAGGTCATGCCGGAGAATGAATTTGGGATTGGTGACAAGCACAGAAAATTAGCCATCCCCTAATGTCAGCACTTTGCAATGAGTTTCCTGCTCTAAGTCCTTAGTAGCCATCTATAGAAATAAACCTTTTAGAAAATGTCATTCTCCCATGCATGTCACTTTTATCATCAGATGAAGTAAGGCTTCACTACTTTCCCTTTTGGCAGCAATTTTATGCTTTGGGCAGAACTAACATTATTCATTCATTGTTAACTGCTTGGGTTTGACTTGAAAGTTCTGTACAAACCTGTCCGCACGAGCCACTGATTTACCTATCTGATTTCTCTTTCTCTATCTGCTTTTCATTTTGTTTTCTACATTCATATATAGAAGCATTTATGTATAACCGTAGGCTGGTTAGCAGAAGAAGGGCTCTGCAGTGACCATGTCTCTCTCTCATGCTGCACATCAGATTCTGAGCATGTGAATTAGGACCAGTCTAAGTATTCCTGATTCCAGGGACTAGAATGTAGGTCCCATGTGTTACAAGAGCGCTTTATATCTGTATATATGTAAATATGCAGTGTTGTAGGAATGTTGGTCCCAGGATATTAGAGACACAAGGTGGGTGAGGTAATATCTTTTATTGGACCCACTTCTGTTTGATGTGAGAGATAAGCTTTCAAGCTACACAGAGCTTTTCTTCAAGTCTGGGAAACTGACACTGCGTTAGTTTCCTAGACCTGAAGAAGAGCTCTGGGTAAGCTTGAAAGCTTGTGTCTCTCACCAACAGAGTTTGGTCCAATAAAATATATTACCTCACCCACCTTTTCTCTCTCTATGTAATTAGTCAGTCATATTATAAGGCACCAATAGATGGTGCTCAAGAATATGTAGCATTGATCGTGGGTAAAACTGAGCGAATAACTGAGTTTTTGGTTTGGGGGCTGAACTGAATAATTTAAAAAAATTGTTTGATTCAAATTGAAACTGATTTTTTTTTTGTTTTTCATTTAGTTTCAGTGTTTTCTAGTGTTTTTCACTCCCCTTTTTAATTACCTACATTTCTAAACAAAATGCAACACAAAGTCTCTCTCCTAGATTATTTATATAATCCCCCGCATATGCCTTACAGTCATTAAAGCAATCCCCTCCCCCATCTTTGTGAGGGAGGGCAGTTTTATTCCTATTTTACACATGGGGGACGGGCACAGGAGATTAAGTGACTTGTCTAAGGTCACACAGGACATCTGTGGCAAAGCAGTGAACTGAACTCAGATCTCCTAAAATGCAGGCTAGCACCCTAACCACTAGACAACTCTTCCTCTCCAGGGCACTCAATCCAGCACCTTTTACCAGCACTACATTCAATGAACAAGAGAAACAGAGACAGAACTAATTAAAATACATTTTGTCATGGCAGCTGTTATGGCTGGATGGGACTGAAAGGATACACCCAAATCCAAAGATGGAGAAAGAAATATTTTGGAAGATTCTTTGTATTAATTCTGAACAGTCAACTGTCAGTTACCTTCCACTGAGTGTAAGTGAATGTGATTTATGTGTATTCTGGATTAGTGCTGTGAAAAAGGCCATCCCCGCCAACCAAACTGACTGTGTTTTAGGTCAAGAAAATTCATGTGGTAATGCTTAAATAGTGCCGTGTTGCTTTAGTTCTACCTCATTCATCTTGTCTGCTACAAAGAGAATGGGATCCACAATGTATTTGTAACATGATGCCTGACATTCAGAATGTAAACCGTCATTATAATTTACCCAAATATAAAGTTCCCCTTGTTTAAATTGACTATCAGGTTTGAAAGTGGGTCAAGGAAAATCCCTGAGATTTCTCTTCCCATCTGCTTCAAACTACTCTCCTGCGTCTATAATTAGTAGATTAATTAGTTAAGGCTGTAGAATGCTTTGAACATGTAAAGTCCTACATTATGTTATTATTAAACATAGTGTTCCACATGATGTTGGAGGCTCTATCTAGGAAATTAGATGGGTGGTGACCACACGAGCTAAATCTGTTATGAACAAGGAGGATTTAAATTAAAAGTGAACTTTCTTTTAAGGAAGTTTTTGAAAACCACAATCTTTTTAGGAATGTTTTTCTTAACTTGGTGGATC
Organism: Terrapene triunguis; assembly: GCF_002925995.2. Lineage (NCBI taxonomy): Eukaryota > Metazoa > Chordata > Testudines > Emydidae > Terrapene > Terrapene triunguis. The sequence continues at coordinate 11,984,542 of NW_020665189.1, read as the reverse complement.
TTTTCGAAAAGTCCTCCTTACTGACATACTGACTTTGCCCGTGATGCATTACACATGCTTAAATGGCATGTAGAAAAGGCATGGGAATGGCATGTCTGCATTGGACTTGTGGAAAAGAGGAGGATTTAAAGAAAAAATCACTCTTCAAAAAAATGTGGTTTGTGAGGCAAAAATTGCTTCATCGGTTTATTCTTTGATGGTAGAGATTCTGAAGACATATTGCCCACCACATGCAAACTTGAAAGGACTCTTTGTGTCTGGAATCTTTATAGGTAACCTCTAAGCACACAACCATCCAAAGTGTGTGCTGGTAGTCAGTCTTCCTGAGAGTTCACACTGTAACAACGGCAGTGACTGTTCCGGAGACATCTAGAAATCTAAAAGGTCCAGTCTCTGCTACCCATACTCGCCATGAGTAGTACCCTAATGCTCACATAGTCCCTATGAAGTTAGTGGGATAACTAGAAAAGTAAGGTACTACTCAGGTGTGTAAAGGTATCAAAATCTGTCCCAAAGCAAGGGGACCGAATAGCACATGGTATTAGTGAGGAGATGTAGACCAGTGGTTCTCAAACTTTTGTACTGGTGACCCCTTTCACATAGCAAGCCTCTGAGTTTGTCCCCCCTCATAAATTAAAAACACTTTTTAATATATTTAACACCATTATAAATGCTGGAGGCAAAGCGGGGTTTGGGGTGGAGGCTGACAGCTCGCGACCCCCCATGTAATAACCTTGTGACCCCCTGAGGGGTCCCTACCCCTAATTTGAGAACCCCTGATGTAGACCCTTCAGGATGACAGTAAAAGAAACTGGCTCTGGATGGGAGTTAATGACATTCTCATGGCTCTTTGGTGGCTTGGGTGAGATTAATTTGATGGTCTCAATCCAGGCTAAAGAGGGCAAGTATCTACATTTCACAAACTACCATAACAAGTGATACCAACTGACCCTTTTGCTGACATGTTTGCATTGTTGTTGTAGCTGTGTTGGTCCCAGGATAGTAGAGACAAGGTAGGTGAGGTAATAGATTTTATTGGACCAACTTTAGAGAGACAAACTTTCAAGCTTACACAGAGCTCTTCTTCAGGTCTGAGAAGCGTACTCAGTGTGTCACAACTAAATACAAGGTGGAACAGATTGTTTAGCATAAGTAGTTAACACACATTTCAAGGGACCATTCAAGGTGAAGTGGCCCATTAACACTTCTCCAGTCATGGGGGGGTGGGGGGAAGGAAGAGGGGGCAGAAGTTAGTGGATTATAGGTTGTTGTGATAAGCATAAATCCAGTGTCTCTGCTCAGTCCATGATTTTTAGTGTCTAGCAAAGCTATGAATTTAAGCTCCCAGGCTTGCCTTTTGAAAGTGTTGTGCAGGTTTCCTTTGAGAATGAGGATGGAGAAGTCAGATATAGAGTGATCACTTTGTCAAAAGTGATCACCCACAGGTGATGTGGTGTTTTGTCTTTGCTGACAGTCAACAGACGGGTCCGGAAGCTAATAGGGAGGGAAACCTGGCTGACATCTCATCCTTCCTACTGGCTCTTCTCTGCAGACCTGTCAGTCTGGCATCTTACATTAGAAGCAAGAGAAAGACTAAGGGCAGGGTAGGCCCGTTACTTAATGAGGAGAAAAAAGAACAGGAGTACTTGTGGCAACAGGGCTGCTACTCTGAAACCTGTTAATGAGGAGAGAAACACAATAACAGAAAATGCAGCAATTGCTGAAGTCTTAAATGCCTTTTTTGTTTTAGTTTTCCGCAAAAAGGTTAGCAGTGATTGGGTGACTAACATAGTAAACATCAGTGTAAATGGGGTAGGTTCTGAGTCTAAAATAGGGAAAGAACAAGTTAAAAATTACTTAGGGCTTGTCTACATTTCTGGCTAAATCTGCACTGCTGTGATCGATGCAGCGGTGTTGATTTAGCAGGTCTGGTGACGTCAAGTTAAGTCGACGGCACAGCGCTCTCCTGTCGACATCTGTACTCTACCTCCCTAAGCCCTGGTCTACACTGGGGGGGGGATCGATCTAAGATACGCAACTTCAGTTACGAGAATAGCGTAGCTGAAGTTGACATATCTTAGATCGACTTACCTCTCGTCCTCACAGCGCGGGGTTGACTGCTGCTGCTCCCCCGTCGACTCTGCTTCCGCCTCTTGGCAGTGGTGGAGTTCCGGAGTCGACGGCAGAGCGATCGGGGATCGATTTATCGTGTCTACACTAGATGCGATAGATCGATCCCCGATAGATCGATCACTAACCGCTGATCTGGCGGGTAGTGAAGATCTGCCCTAAGAGGCAGAAGGTAAGTTGGTGGGAGAGTGTCTCCCATCAACATAGCGTGGAGTAGGCACCGCTGTAAGTTGACCTAAGTTACATCAACTTAGTTGTGTAACTTATGTAACTGAAGTAGCGTAACCTAACAGAGTTAGCGTAGACCAGCCCTTAGACAAGTTAGATGTCTTCAAGTCAGCAGGGCCTGATGAAATACATTCTAGAATACTCAAGGAACAGGCTGAAGAGATCTCTGAGCCATTAGCAATTATCTTTGAGAACTCATGGAGGATGGGAGAGAGATCCCAGAGGCCTGGAAAAGGGCAAATATAGTACCTATTTATAAAAAAGGGAATAAGGACAATAATGTAGGAAATTATAGACCAGTCAGCTTAACTTTGGTACCCAAAAAGATAATGGAGCAAATAAACAATAAATTTAAGCACCTAGAAAATAATAAGATGATAGATAACAGCCAACATGGATTTGGCAAGAACAAATCATGTCAAACCAACTTAATACTTTTTTGACAGGGCAACAAGCGTGGTGGATTGGAGGGAAGCAGTAGATATGATACATCTCAACTTTAGTAAGGCTTTTGATACTGTCTCACATGACCTTAGAGTGACAAGGTGGGTGAAGATATCTTTTATTGGCCCAATTTAGGAAGAGGGTGGTGAGAGCATACAGAGTGATGGGGGCAACAAGGGATAGACATATCAAGTGGGGTCCTGTGGGGAACTGTCTTGGGTCCCGTTCTATTCAGTGTCTTCATAAATGATTTGGATAATGGTATAAGGAATACACTTATAAAGCTGGGAAGGGTTGCAAGCACTTTTGAGGACAGGATTAGAATTCAAAATGATCTTTACAAATTGGAGAAATGGTATGAAATAAATCAGATGAAGCTTGGGAAGGAATGATCAATTGCACAAATACAAAATGAGAAATGACTGCCTAGGAAGGAGTACTGCAGACAAGGATGTAGGGGTTACAGCGGATCATAAACTAAATATGAGTCAACAATGTAACACTGTTGCAAAAAAAGCAAACATCATTCTGGGATGTATTAACAAATCGTGTAAGCAAGACATGAGAAGTAATTTTTCTACTCGACCTAACACTGATAAGGCCTCAACTGGAATACTGTGTCCAGTTCTGGGCACCACACTTTGGGAAAGATGGGGACAAATTATAGATAGTCCAGAGGAGAGCAACAAAAATGATTAAAGATCTAGAAAAGATGACCTCTGAGGAAAAATTGAAAAAATAGGGCTTCTTTAGTCTGGAGAAGAGAAGACTGAAGGCAAACATGATAAGTCTTCAAGTATATAAAAAGTTGCTATAAAGAGGAAGGAGGTAAATTGTTCTCCTTTAACCACTGAGGACAAGACAAGAAATGATGGACTTAAATTGCAACAATGGAGATTTAGGTTAGACATAAGGAAAAACTTCCCAACTGTAAGCATATTTAAGCACTGGAACAAAATAACCTAGGGAGAATATAGAATCTCCATCACTGGAGGTTTTTAAGGACTGGTAGACAAACACCTGTCAAGGATGGTCTAATACTTAGCCCTGCCTCAGTGTAGGGGACTGGACTAGATGACTTACTGAGGTCCTTTACAGTCCTACATTTCTATGGTTCTATGACCAAGATCCATCAAAGCACAAAAGCATCTAGAATGGCATGATACAACCTGCTGGCGTGGGCTCCTGCATCCATATTTATTTTCATGTTAATGTTATCAAACGTTTTCCCATTTTTGTCTATGGAAAATGAATGTAGTCATATAGTGTTCATATTAGTCAGCCATTTGATACGTTTACATTTTACAAAAGTGCAAAATGCTTTAGAGATTGCAATTCCCGTTCCAGGCCAATGGGGGCTGCGTGAAGCAGTGTGGGCCGAGGGATGTGATGGCCGCTGCTTCTCGCAGCCCCCATTGGCCTGGAACGGCAAACCGCATCCAGTGGGAGCTGCGATCGGCCAAACCTGCGGACACTGCAGGTAAACAAACCGTCCCGGCCCGCCAGCGGATTTCCCTGATGGGCCACGTGCCAAAGGTTGCCCATCCCTGGTTTAACCTATAAGAGTAAAGCCTTCTAACAGGATGGATACATTTCCACAAAACTCGTACAGTTTTTTAAAACAATTCTGTATATGCCATTCCAAACCCCACATATTCAGTGGCTAGTATACTCTACCATTTTACAGAGCAATGTTTAAAAAAAGAAAGCAGGCTCAAAACCAGACTAACACCACTAATGCTACAGAATTGGCTAAAGAGTCAGATCAGAAGAGATAGGAAACACATGGTGAAATGAAGCTTCCTGTATATGGCTATGAATAGCCATGCGATAGGGATTATGCAGAGTCAGGCATAATACATCTGGACAAATTCTGCCATCCGTTATAACCTCAGACTCTAATTCAAAGGGACTGCACAAGTGTATCTGAGGGAAAAATGTGTCCTGTTTACTGGTTAATACAACATAGTCTCCAAAATGCCAGACCAGCTGTAGATGGACTATTTCCAAGACATTGAGCCCAATCCTGCTTCTACTGAAGTTTATGGGAGTTTTGCCAGTGACTTCTCGGAGAGCAGAAGCAGGTCCTTTGAATAACTGGTGACTGAGTAATATTAAAGCAGTCCATTCTCCCCTTTATGCTGCTTCATTGGAATATGAAACTTTGAAGTTTGAATTTATGACAGCCAAAGATCTGGCCAAATCTCATGGAGAAGATTCTTAATATTTAACATATACACTAGTTAATCTTTTCCCTGGGACATATTCATTCCTGCTGGTATCAAGACGCAAATTGTACCAGTCAGACCTGCTGCAAGTCAGGGAGGATACACCTCAGTAGAAGGGGCAAGTTATGTCCACTGCTGACAGCCTGGGGGGGTTAGGAAAGGCAGCATTAAAATCTGTCAGGGACTTCATAGGATCAGTGCATCCTTCAGCTACTTTAGCCATGTCCCACCTCTGCCAGCTCTGCCCGCTTTCCCCCCCAACAGAGTAGCAGTGTGGCCACTTTCTATCACTGCATCCTTCCCATGCTGGATTTTCTGCTACTGGCAGAGCCTGTGGGTGGTTTTAATATTATATATAATACAATGATAGGCAAAGGTGCCTGAATGCCAGCTTTAGAGCTAGACATCTTTTTAACCACAGAGAGGCGAAAGCAAAGGCCACAAGCAGTACAAATTTCTTTTCAGTGCCTATCAACAGGTCTCCAGACTTAAGGTTGACAGTATAGTCCAGTCTCCATGGCCAAACCTTGGCTGATCTGCTCTGAGCACCAACAAGGATGCCAATTAATCCCACTTGTAATGATGATTTTTATAATATCCACTAGGAACTAGACTGAGACCACCAAACTCATTTCATAGATTGGCCTATGATGGACATTAGATGGTAGTGACTTTCAATCACTACCACCCTGGTCTTGAGTTGAACTCCCAGCCTGGTTGTAAAAATCCTGTATCTCATTATTACTAGTTCTCAAGGCTAGTCCATTTCCAATAACCTATCAGTCTCATTGCTTTTGCTGCTGAAAGGCACTGAAGAAACTTCCTTAACGTCCAGGAATATTTCAAAATAATGCCCTAAGAAAAGGGTGGGTGCTTCTCCTCAAATTAGACTACGAGGGCATTGTGTTACTTAGTGTGTGTCACAGATGCACCTTAATGAAGTTGTGATGTCATCAGCTTTGGACTATCCAGTACACAGAATTTATAACATATGTAGTAACATTTTTACTCTTTTTCCTACAAAACCAAACATAGTATGACACCTAGTGGCAGGACATCACATGAATAAAACAGTGGCCCAGTGAAAGCTGTATATTTCATAACCCATTCACATTATCCCTTCACAAAGGGCTACAGACTTACGAATGGTTATTATGCATTTTAAGTACTTTTAATACCCACCTTTATAGATGTTAAAAAGGAAGGATTTTTATATTACAGTCATTCTGCCCAGCCCCTTCATGTATACTTTAATAACATAACACAATACTTCTGAAAAAAGCAGTGCACAGAGGTTAGTATATTTAAATTGCACTCGTCTTTGTGCAATACTTTTCACAAGTATCCCCCCATCTTATCACACTTTTGATGAAGTTTATGAAAACAGGCTTGGCAAGGTTCCTGTAATGCACTATGTGGACACGGAAAATTTAAAAAGGATGAAAAGAGGATGGTAAGATCTCAGAGGCAGGGACTGTCTTTTTGTTCTGTGTTCCTAGCACCCAGCACAAGGGAGTCCTGAGCCATGACAAGTGCTCCTAAGCACTACCACAGTACAAATAATAATGGCAAGTGAACGCCTTTGTCAGTCCCTGAGTTTTTTCCCTCCAGGACAGGTTTAAGGAACACTGAAGGGCATGTGGAGATGTTTGCACTGCTGCTAATTGTACTGCACCTGCTCTGTAAAAAAGGAGTTTAGGTCACAGGCAATCCAGCACCTTTCAACAAATGGAAATTAAAAGTGATATTACTGGCCCTGTCCTAAAATGGATACAACATGGTTCTGTCAAATTAACATCTTTCCAATTGCTTTTATTTTGTACCATTAGGAGTGGTAAAGTAATGCTGGAAGAATGAGGATAACTTACACCAAATGTTGTCGAAAGGCCATCACGTTTTATAGTAGCAATTTCCTATGCTGTTATAATTCTCTGTTAGATTATCGCTGCACACACTGGCATTTCTTACCTGTCAAATGTGACAAGGTGCAAAAAAGCCAACACAAAAGACTGGCCTCTTGGCCAGAGCAATCCGCTTTAACCATTGTACTTTCCTTTTCTTTGACTATTACCTGCCTCACCTCCAAATAGGACCAGCCCCCTCCCACTTCCTAAACTCTCTCGCATTGCTCCCATGCAAGAGAACACCAATCCATCCAAAGCCCTGCATGTATAAACTGTGACTGCTCTTTGGGCCAGAGGCTTTCTTTTTATTATTTATGTGTTCAGGGCCTAGCACAAAGGGACCCTACCATAATAAATATGATTAATAATAATAATAACGGTCAGGCTGAGAACAAGCTGCAAGGAGACAGCTAACAATGAGGAACTCTGGAATCAAATGAGGATTTCGTGAAGGGGGCAGGTCAGGATTTATGCTAGAGAAAAGTCCCATCCTGTCCAACTTCTTTGCTCCTAGAAGCCTTCATTAACCTACACAGCAGCTCCAGCCAAGGCACAAAGTCCCCCCAAAAGAGCCATTTTCCAGCTGTAACCATCGGAGAACCAGCTGGCTTCCTATGGGTTTAAAAAGAACTTTCAACAGAACCAGTGTCCAAAGCTTCCCCATTTCATCCTGTACTCTTCCATTTATCTACTTCATCTCAACAGGTCTATCCCTCATTATTAAGAATGATTAGAAAAAAAGAATTTAGGTCATACTTACAGGATGGGTGACTCTATCTTGGGAAACAATGACTCTGAAAAAGATTTTGGGGTCATGGGGGATAATCAGCTGAACATGAGCCCCCAATGTGACTCTGTAGCCAAAAAAGCTAATGTTATCCTGAGATGCATAAACAGGGAAATCTTGAGTAGGTGTCGAGAGGTTATTTACCTTTCTATTTAGCACTAGTGTGACTGCTGCTGGAATACTGTGTCCAGTTCTGGTGCCACAATTCAAGAAAAATGCTGATAAATTGGAGAGGGCTCAGAGAAGATCCATGAGAATGATTAAAGGACTACAAAACATGTCTTACAGTGAGAGACTAAAAGAGCTCAATCTATTTAGCTTAACAAACAGAAGGTAAAGGGGGGACTTGGTTGCAATCTATAAATATCTATATGGGGAACAAATATTTCATAATGGGCTCTTCAATCTAGCAGAGAAAGGTCTAATATGATCCAATGGCTAGAAGTTGAAGCTAGACAAATTCAGACTCAAAATAAGGTGTACATTTTTGACAGTGAAGGTAATTAATCATTGGAACAATTTACCAAGGCCACGATGGATTGGATGTTTTTCTAAAAGATCTGCTCTAGGAATTATTTTGGAGAAAGTTCTATGGCCTGTGTTACAAAGGAGGTCAGACTAGATGATCACAGTGGTCCCTTCTGAATGTCTGAATGAATCATGCTCACTCACACTCTCTCTCACCCAGTATTGAAGCTGTTGCACTGCGGATAAATAATGAAAGCATCACTGGGAGGACGGGGAGAGCACGCACATGCACAAGAATGATGCTGTAGCGTGGTGGTGGTTAGACAACACCCTAGGAGACCCAGGATCCAGTCCCCCTGCTCCAATGACTTTTTAAATTATTTTCCTACAGTGGAACAGCTGCAACAGGCGTAACTGAGGGAGCCCCACATCTGAATATCCCATAGTGGCTAGAGCACTCATGTGAGAGGTGGCAGATCCCTGTTGAAATCCCTTCTCCCACCTTAGGGTAAGAAGGGGATTTGAACCAGGCATCTTCCACATCCCAGGTGAGAGCTTTAAGCACTGGCTTAAAAGTTTAGAGGGAAGCTCCTCCCCACATGCCAACCTTCTTGCCAAAATGGAGCCTAACACCACAGCTGAGAATCCCAACTAGAAGGTGGTGCCTCCTTGCAGCCCAGATTTAGTTGTCTATCTCTGTGAGTGGGGTGGGGTGGGGCTTAGCATTTCCCATTGGCTGCCTTAGGCAAGGATCATCCAGTGTGCTGGCTTTTGTGAATCCCATTCTAAGTTGCCTATCTCATTCATTGTATAGGGAGCCCAGGCACCTAACCCAGGCTTTGTGAATCCCAGTGTTTTTCTAGGCACATAAAAGTTAGGCTCAGCATCACCACACCTAACAGTACAACTACACAATTAACACCCACAGCTGGTCCGGGTCATGGGGTTCAGGCCGTGGGGCTATAAAAGTGCTGTGATGTTGGAGCTCAGACTGGAGCCTGAGCTCTGGACCCTACAAGGGGGAATGGTCCCAGAGCCTGTGCTCCAGCCAGAGCCTGAACATCTACACAACAATTTTTAGCCCTATGAGCCTGAGTCAGCTGACCTGGACCAGCCACAGCCAGGTTGCAGGTCTTTTATTCCAGTGTAGATGTACCCACAGTTTCTTTGTGAATCTAGACCTTTAGCACTAGGACAAGGCTATCTGGCTCCAAACACCTGCTTTTCTAGGTTATCTTTACCCACACATGTATCATTTATCCTCTGATTTAATGCCCTTTCCTACTCACACGCTTCCTTCCTTTTGATGTCTCTCAACAGTTCTCTATATACAGCTTTGAAAACCAAGCCTTAGCCTTTGGTTTATAAGCATCCAACCTGAGTTCCTCTAGGCTAAGTCTCCTTTTGTACCTCTCACCAAGTATGCGAAGCTGCATCTCTCTGTGAGCGTTCATAATATTCCTTCTGCCATCTGCATGTGATTGCAAAATGAAATAAGTGAGTCATTAACCCTGCTCCCCTGGCTTATGGTCTAATGCAGAGTGGACAGGGAGTTCACTGGATGAATCACTCCTTATGAAATGGATTTTAGATTAAATCATGTTTTTGTTTCTCAAGCTCAGTGGGTCATTTAAACAAAACATTGATTCCTGTTCATATTTCTGAGACTTTGGATGGTTGAATACCAGTGAAACTTATGGTTTCCATTATACCAAATGAAACAATCTTCATTCCAGTTTGTATGCAGGCCTATATTTTTCCTCAAGATTATGTCATAACTTTGGATGTCCTGGAAGTTTTTATTAAGGGATCATTAGGGAAGCCAAGATTTCATGGCTCAGGTACTCAGATACTATGGCCAAAGGGCAATATATGTACTTAGACGATAGCTCTTCCTTTCCTCACAGCAGTAAGAGGCAAGAGAGTGTAGTAATATTCCTTTTACAACATACATGTTAAGTAAAATGTACCCCTAGTGCTGGCCCATGGACCGTGTATTCTGGCTTTAATGTTTCATTGGCACTAGATAGGGTTGAATACAATTTGGCCAATTCACTGTTTGACACAGCTTTCCTTTTTTACCTCAAATGATTTATTTAATGCACCAATTATTCCTAGTATCTGACCAGCTCTATGGCTATGTAAATGAAACCCACATACCATCTAGTGGCACCGAGACCACTTAAAGAGAGAGAAAAAATGAGTCTGCTTAACAGCCGGTTGGCTTTTAGCTCATGTGATAGAGGCTCATGCACTAAGCTCCAGAGGTCCCCAGTTCAATTCTGCCCGCCAATGACCGGGGTTTGTTGGTGTTACATAAACTCTTCACAGTAAGTGGATGTATTCTACTGCCACACAAGGCTGGTATTGGGGAACAGCAGCCAAAGTGTTAATTATCCTCTTTCCTCTCACATATTATCACATTCAGTTCTATTTCTTTCCTTTTACAAGGGATCATTTTCATATTTTGCCTTCTGTTTCAGAGCTAGCTCCATTTCATGAACCATCAATGACTTATGCTATACTAGCCAGAATACATTTCAAAGAGATTAAGTCAGTACAGTTTGCATCACCAATGGACATTCTTAGTCACATGAAGTTAGATAGCTAAAAACAGGGAAATCGACTAATGAATCACAATTTTACATGTTAAAAGAAGAGCAATTGCTAACCCATATCTGAGAGGTTACTGTAGTGTAGTACGATAAGTGGAACTGGAGAAAGATCAGGTTTCAGAAGAGACTTAGTCTGGCATGAGACCAGGGGTTCAGTAAAGCAAACTGGGACCAAGCTGTTACCAGACAAACACAGACCTCTCTGCATGTAATGCTGACTGGCTTTTTTGCATTCCTGCAACATTGACACCTGCCATATCACTGATTGCTAACGAATAGAGCTGGACAAAATTTTTCCTCCAAAACTTTTTTCAGTAAAAAAAATGCAGATTTGTGTCAACAGTACATGTCATGAATGTGTGTCAATTTCACAGAATTGTATTGGAAAAACAAAACACACACACACATCAAATAAATTTCAAAAAAGTTGAAACATTTTGACATTTTGAAATGAAACATTTTGAGTTTTTGGGTTGAACAACTTTTTGTTTTGGAATTTCCTTCAACTTTATTTTTAAAAATTAAAAAATAAAAATACAAGTGTTGAAATCTAAATGAAATGCTTTGTTTGCTCCAATGCATTTTTTGTGTGTGTGGTTTTTTTTATTTGCCAAAAATTCAGAAAAAAATTCATTTTGGGGTTGACCAGAAACAATTTTTTTTAATTTTTCAGAACTGCCAACAAACTGAAAAATCCATTATTTGTGGAGCTCCACTAATGAAACAGTTATGATGTCTAGAATGGCCAATCCCAAACATTAAAAAATCACGAGCCTGCCTCCCCCCAAAAGGCAGGACATTAGCTTGAAACTCCTGAGATGTTTTAAAATAATACATGTTGGGTTGATTTTATTTGCCTTCTGGTTTCTGAGCTATTTGGATGCACTCGCTTCACATTTTCCAACTTTTCTCTGCAATCATGCGGTCTAGAAAAGAATTTTTTAAAGACAAAAGAAAGCTGAGATTCTTATACAATGTTAGGATTCCAGAAGCTGGGGACCCATTAAACTCATGAGAGCTATCAGCACTTCCAGTCTTTCAAATTGTTCCTTATTCCTCCAACTTTTAAATTTTTTTATGGAAAAAAATAACCAATTATGAAAGTTATTTATTCAACTGCCAAATCCTGTTCCTTCCCCCACTGACTGTGGAAGGGCCTGCTTGCCCTGAAAATACTGCAGTTCTGTCCTGGGGGAGGGATGGGCAGGACTCTGGAATAATTTTGCCCATGGAGCCTGGATGCACTCCTGACCTCACAACATAAAATCTGGGTGATCTGGTGGTGTCTGGGTAAGGAATTTGTGTCTATTTATTGATAAACAGTGAGGGTCACATCCTCAGCAGATGTAAATCAGTGTCACTCTATAGCATCTGGCCCTGAGTCACTGATGCATTTGCCTGGTAGGGTTTGGAGAACTGGGTAGGAGGGGCATTAAAAGCAGCTAATATTCATACAGAAGTATCTCCTTGTGTTATTAACATGCTCTAACACCCCAGAGTAAATGCCAGTGGCCAAATTAATGCTCCTACAAGCAGAACCCCACTCAGAGGGAGAGGGGTACATGGTATTGCCTGGAGGGATTATTCTTGCATTGGGCAGGACTCTGATCCCCAGAAACCCTGGCTACACCATTAGAAAAGTGGAAGCACGCATCCCCCAGCACGGCCCTCCTAATCAGGGCCGGCTCTAGGCACCAGCAAAACAAGCTGGTGCTTGGGGCGGCACATTTTTAGGGGCGGCATGGCCGGCGCCAGAATGCCGCCCCTAAAAATGTGCCGCGGCCGCCCTAGCTCACCTCCGCTGCTGCTGCCTGGGAGGGAGGGAGGGGGAGATCCCGAGCGGCCGCGGCGCGCGAAACACTTGTTTCGCACGCCGCTGCTCCCCCTCCCTCCCAGACTTGAGAGCCTGGGAGGGAGGGGGAGAAGCAGCGCCCGCGCCGCGGCCACTCGGAGTCTCCCCCTCCCTCCCAGGCTCTCAAACCTGGGAGGGAGGGGGAGATCCCGAGCGGCCGTTTTGCGCGCCGCTGCTCCCCCTCCCTCCCAGGCTTGAGAGCCTGGGGGGAGGAGGCAGGGCTGGGGATTTGGGGAAGGGGAGGAGTTGAGGCGGGGCCGGGGGTGGGGTAATTAAAAAACGGGGGGGGGGGTGGCCAAAATTGTTTTTGCTTAGGGCAGCAAAAATCCTAGAGCCGGCCCTGCTCCTAATGCTGTCTGGTGCATGGGTAACAGCCTGCTCAGGCATGCTTTCCAGGCTGGTCAATGCTGCTGTCAGCCCTAATAACTCCCCCACCTGCCTTTCCCACGAACACTAGGAGCACAGTCAGCAAAATGATGGTTTCCTCCTGCATAGGGATGCTGGGAGGGATATCGCGCCATGCACAGTGTACAAGCACTAGAGCAGTTGTCAGTTATCCTCAGTGAGCAAAGCAACTCAGAGCCCAGAGGAGCCACCAGGCATGTGAAATGAGCTCTGGCTTTTCCTTTATTAAAACAGGCATTGCATCTCCTTGCTTTGCACTCAATTTATTGCATTATAGGTCGATTGCAAAATGTTCTCCTATATGTGACTATTTGGCAACATAACTCTATTATCCTCTTTGAGACGTTTAGCTTATTTGATCACTTCACTCATTTGCTAAAAAAAAATGTATTGTTCTACTTGGGGGGGGGGGGGAGAAAGATACAAATTCCATTTCCTAGAAACCCTGCCTGTACAATGGACCCTCAATCCTGGCTCTCAAGTGCTGTAAACTAATCACATGTCATCATAACTATAATACTCCATGGCATGCAGCCAGGCTGACTCAAACTGATGAGAAATAAATTGAGTCAGTACTTGGCCAAAGAGCATCTGCAAGTGGAGAGGTTTAGTTTATGGTGGGGAGAAGGGTGAGAAATGCACATTTATTCTCTGCTATGGCTTTTGCTATCAATTTGCCAAAACAAAAGGACAGTAACATGCAATCAAGCTGGATGACCTAGGTTATATTGGGTGTTATAACCTTGTAATATTGCAGCTGAGGAGAGCTACATGTTAATTTCCTTTGGAAACTCTAGAATATTAAATTGATATTTATCACAGTTGGCATATGGCTCAAAGAACACAGCACATCTAATGCTTTCCACCTCCTGTGCAAGGAGCTCACAATGTTTTACAAGTAGTCATGAATTAACTACCACACCTCTGCAAGGTAGGTAAGTATTCTCCTCATTTTACATATGGAAAATTGATTGCAGACTTGTCCAGTACAATGAAGCAAGCCTTTGGCAATACCAGGAACAGAGCCCAGATTTCCTGAACAGTGATATAACAGCTAGATATTGTTTTCTCTCTTTACTTTCCATACAGGAATTGTGTGGTGCTTCATGGCAATGCAACCACTTCTGGGGTAGAACACAGCAACCATTATAACAGTCAGCAATGCTCTATGAGAGTCCAGCACAGAACAGTGAAGATGAATATCAAATTCAAATGCAATGGCAGGGGATTACAAGTGAGGGACAGTTCCTGGACCTCAGTATATCAAACAAGCTGATATAGCAAATGGATTCTAAAAAATACCTCTGTCTCCTCACTGCGGGGGGAGAGAGGAATTGGGACTAATGCTGGATTATCAAGAGGACACATACTACTGGATATTTTATCAGGATAGCAACACTCTGTCCATAACTCTTTCCCACTCTTCTTCCTCCACTGAATGAACTGTTAGAAAAGCCGGGAGAACTTCTAGAGTCATGAAAAGAGCGCAGTATAACATTGGTAGCAGCAGCACCAGCACTAGCTGTGTTGCCAATCCATAGCCCCAACAGAGAAAGAGAAGACAAAATGATGGAAAGGAAAGAAAATCATGTTCCTGGACTCCTCCAAAGAGTGAACAAAAGCAGATTTGCTTAGACATTAAAGACGAAGTCTTAGCATCAGATTCTGCCCCATTCATTTCCCGTCCCCAGGCACCCTCTCCTGCTTTGCACCACTCTGGGATAAGGCTGTAGAGGAGACATAGAACCACCTTTGCCATGTGAAACACAGCACAGCTGCAGTTTCCACCCTTAATTTCTTTTTTCTGTGTTGAGATCATGCATTTTCCATCATTCTTTAGCAAGTAGCATTAGTGTTCAGGCTAATGTTTTAGTTTGATTTTCTTTCTAGTGTTTATATTTTCCCAAGAGTCAATTAGCCTTCCCTGATGGAATACACATGCTGCAATTCCCACACTACAACCCACTTCCATGTCTCACATTAACTTCACTCGAGTTGCGATTTTCTTGTTCAAACCCAGCTAAATAGTTTTCTTCGCCCTAATTATATTTATGTCCCTAGGGAGGTCCTAATCAATTCAGGCAGTGACAGATTAGGATGATCCTTTAATGGCAGTCACTCTGCACTCCTTTGGCCCTTCATTTCTGATGAGGAGACACTCAGTGTCCTAAACCAGTGACTCTCAACCAGGGCCGGCTCTGGCTTTTTTGCCGCCCCAGGCAAAAAAGCCTCTGGCCGCGCCCCCCCACTTCGGGAGTCTGATTTGTCTTGCATACCCCAAGTTTCACTTCACTTAAAAACGACTTGCTTACAAAAATCAGACATAAAAACAAAAAAGTGTCACAGCACACCATTACAGAAAAAGTGCTTACTTTCTCATTTTTACCATAAAATTATAAAATAAATCATTTAGAATATAAATGTTGTACTTACATTTCAGTGTATAGTATATAGAGCAGTACAAACAAGTTATTGTCTGTATGAAATTTTAATTTGTACTGACTTCACTAGTTCTTTTTATGTAGCCTGTTATAAAACTAGGCAAATGATTTGATGTACCCCTTGGAAGACCTCTGCGTACCCCAGGGGTACGCATACCCCCAGTTGAGAACGACTGTCCTAGAGCAATCCCAGTTCTGTTTCACTTTGGAAACATTTTGTTCTTCCCTCCTGCTCTCTCTCTCGCCCCCCTCCCCATGCGAGGACAGCACATCCTGGAGTTGATCAGTGGGGCACTATATACTGTATTTGTTTAATAAAACCCAGGTTACTCTTCAATTTGTGACTTCCATTTCTCTGCCAGTCCCTGGAACTTTATGGCTAATACAGCTGTGAGAAGTTAAAAAACAGCAACAAAACCACAAGAAATGTCTAAAGTATCATTCAAGTAGCGCTTGCACTAATGCTGAGTATTTCTTAGCTTTCATATCCTTGATAGATTTGCTTTTCAACTACTGCAGGAAAGTCCTATGAATGACAAAGTCATATTTATATAAATCAATACCAAATGCTTTATGCATTTCCCTTAGAGAACAGGCCTGACTACTGGAGAGAAGGTAACTGCTACCCTCTAGAGGAAGAATCTGCTTTTAATGTTAATGAAAAAGCCCTTAAATTCTATTACACTGATGCATAAGACATTAGATTTTGTTGTAACATTTCAGGAGCTGGAGTATTGGATTTCATTGTCTCTATTTATCACGTTAATTTTTTTTAGTACCACACATTCTGTCATTGTTAAATTTCCCGTCCCCTCTACCAGTAAGGTAAGTGTGAACTGTATCAGGATTCCATCAAGGTCAGGATTCCACATTGTTAGCCTTTACCATTTCCTCCCTTTTCCACCCACACTCCTTACAAAATTGAAAGAATAGAATAAACAAAGAAAGAGAGCAAACCTCCTCCTACCTTCCATGTGAAGAGTGAATTGAAATGTATTACTGTCCTGTATGGAAAACATAAGAGCCCCTAAAAAGCCACCCAATGTAAATCCAGCTTTAAGGAAACTAAGGTTGTAACATTGCCTGTTTGGCTTTAAACAGAAATGTCAGGACCCCACCCATGGCTGGGTGGAGAATCCCTCCATGAAAAGATGGAAAAACAGTTCATTGAAATGTCTCCAAAAGTTTCAGCCTCTTCCAAGTCGTTCTTCACATCTCTTCAGTACTTTTGACTTGCCATTTCCTTTTCTCTGCATTATTCATCAGGAGCCACAATGACTGTGAATAGCCGGTCAGCATCAGTATCAGCAACATAGTTTGCAATATAATATGATATCTACTGCACCATATATGTGGATGGTATGGATTTATAATAGAGACTGATCTGTGCCCCAGGGAGCTTATAATTTAAATCAGTCATAAAGAAAGGGATAAAGTGGGGAGAGGTATGTGAAGGACTAGAATTACAACAGTAGGAGATCCTTAGATAAGCTATGGCATTGAAGAGTCGGAAGTGCCGTTTTTTTCATTACTAAAGAACAAAGGCCACTGTTGTCCGTTGCTCTGAGTTTTACCATTGGCGCCACCGAGATTTTGAAAAGGTGAAGAAAAAAAATATTGTAGATCTGGTGCTTTTGCACTTGAGTTGCATTCTGTATTGAAGATATTTTCCATTTTTAAACAATCACTACATTACTTTTTTTTTGCAATTAAAAAAGAGTCAAACACAGAGAACGTTCAATTGTAACAGATAGGCACTTTTTATCAGGAAGCTGTGGGCTGGTTCTGCAAACTGAAACCCCAAACCAGTCATGGCTCAAAACTGAGTTCCATTTTATCTAAACCACCAATGCCGGTTCTGAGGTCTTATGGAAGGAAAGGTATTTTGGTTAGGCCTTGCTCTAACTATCCATTTTCACTTACTCCATTTTCAGAACCAGTCTCTCTTTCAGCTGAAATTTTGCATATTTGATTACAGGCCAAGAGGGATTAAAGAAAGATTTAAAGATAAATAATAAACAGCAACAAGGCAAGTCCATTCAGTCATTTTGGAGCTATTCAAGGTGCATTTTTACATTTAAATGTATGGTGATAAGGAGGACAAAGTAAGGCCAAACTTTAGGGTGCCCCATTAGCTCAGCCCAGATTGCTCCTTAAACTGCCTTGCAGTAATCCATTCCACATTATTACAGTTTTCTACATGCACTGCTCCAGGGGCGCATGGTCCTCAATGAACAAGGGCTTAACCTATCTATCTAGCTTGTTATATGCTCACTACCAGTGTAATACTTGAGCAACTCCAACTATTCATGGATGTAGCCTCAGAACACCCCTGTGCAGGAGGGATGTATCATTATCCCTATTTTACAAGTAGAAAAAAATGGTTATTAACCTTCTCGTAACTGTTGTTCTTCGAGATGTGTTGCTCATGTCCACTCCAATTAAGTGTGCAGGGCAGCAGGAAGATTTTCCCCCTAGCAGTACCCATCAGGTCGGCCTGGGCGCCCCCTGGAGTTGCGCCTTCATGGTGTTCAATATAGGACCCTGCTGACCCGCCACCGCCACAGTTCCTTCTTGCCGGCTGCTCCGACAGAGAGGTAGGAGGGTGGGTATTGGAATGGACATGAGCAACATATCTCGAAGAACAACAGTTACGAGAACGTTAGTAACTTGCTCATGTCAATTCCAATTGGGTGATTTCCAAGCCTAAGTTTTGGAGGTGGGGTCAGAGCTTAAATGTTCACAGACTGAAGTACTGCTCTACCAAAAGCTGCATCGTCTCTGGCCTGCTGGGTAATGGCATAATGCGATGTGAATGTATAAATGGAGGACCACGTCGCCGCTCTGCATATTTCCTGGGTTGGAACGTGTGCCAGAAATGCTGCCAATGAAGACTGTGCCCTGGTGGAGTGCACTATGAGCGGAGGGGCAGGTACCTTCACCAGGTCGTAGCATTCCCAGATGCAGGACGTGATCCATGACGAAATCCTTTGGGAGGAGACTGGGAGCCCTTTCATTCTGTCCGCTACCACGTCGAGCAACTGAATGGACTTCTGGAATGGTTTGATTCGCTCAATGTAAAAGGCTAACGCCCAGTGAACATCCAGCAAGTGAAGCCTTTGTTCCCTGCTGTTTGCCTGCGGCTTAGGGTAGAAAACTGAGCGAAAGATGTCCTGGTTGACATGAAACTGGGAGACAACCTTAGGGAGGAACGCTGGATGTGGGCTGAGCTGAACCTTGTCCTTGTAGAACACAGTGTAGGGAGGCTCTGATGTTAGGGCTTTGAGCTCAGACACCTCCTGGCTGAGGTTATAGTTACCAGAAATGCCACCTTGTACGAGAGGTAGAGCAGAAAGCATGTTGCCAGTGGTTTGAAGGGTGACCCCGTCAGTCTGTAAAGGACCAGCTTGAGGTCCCAGGCTGGGACCAGCTCTCAGACATGTGGATATAGCATGTTGAGACCTTTCAGGAAATGGCTGACCATAGGGTTGGCAAAGACTGACCAGCCCCCTGCACCTGGATGGAAGGCAGAGATGGCAGCCTAGTGAACCTTTATTGATGACATGGACAGCCCCTGCTGCTTAAGATGGAGAAGGTAGTCCAGTATAAGGGGTATGGACACAAGCATCAGAGATGGACAGTGTTGCGCTGACCAGATTGAAAACCTCTTCCATTTGGCCAGATAGGTAGCCCTGGTGGAGGGTTTCCTACTGCCAAGGAGGACTTGTTTGACTGAGTCCGAACAGGAGAGCTCCATCGAGTTCAGCCATGGAGCTTTCACACCGTGAGGTGCAACGACTCAGGGTTCAGGTGCTGGAGATGGCGGTGATCCTGAGTTAACAAGTCTGGGAAGAGCGGTAAGGTGACTGGGGCTTCCATGGACATTTCTAGTAGAGATGTGCAACAGTGCTGGCAGGGCCAGGCTGGGGCTATTAATATCACTGAAGCTTCTTCCCTCCAGACTTTGAGAAGCACCTTGTGAATGAGAGGGATGAGAAGGAACGCATATAGGAGGAGGTCCCCCCCCCACGGGAGGAGGAACACATCCAAGATGGATCCCGGACTGTGATTCAGGAAGGAGCAAAACTGCTAACACTTCCCATTGTGTCGCGCAGTGAACTGGTCTATCCGGGGAAAACCCCATCATTGGAAGATGGAGTTTGCAACGTCTGGGCCCAGGGACCACTCGTGGCCATGGAACGACCTGCTGAGATAGTCTGCCAACTTGTTCTGTACTCCAGGGAGGTCCGATGCAGGTGTATGGAATGAGCTAGACAAAAGTCCCACAGCATGAGGGCTTCCTGGCACAGGGGAGAGGAGCATGCCTCCCTCTGCTTGTTGATATAAAACATCACTGTGGTGTTGTCTGTCATGACTGATACACATCTCCCTGCCAAGTGCACTTGGAAGGTCTGGCATGCTAGGCGCACTGCTCTCAGCTCTCTGACATTGATGTGGAGAGCGAGTTCTGCCTGAGACCACAGGCCTTGTGTCCTGAGGTCTCTCAGATGTGTGCCCCAACCCAAGGCTGTTGCATTCATCACTAGTGAGAGGGATGGCTGAGGACTGGTGAAGGGGACCCCTGTGCATACTACCTGCGGATCGAGCCACCACAGGAGGGAGTCGAGGACTGGACGGGGCAAAGTCACAACCCTGTCCGAACTGTCCCATACATCGAGGCATACTCCAAGTATACCGGAGTCTGAGCCTGGCATGTTGCACCACATAGGTACAAGTGGCCATGTGTCCCAGGAGTTTCAGGCAATTCCTTGCTGTGGTGGTGGGAAACTGCCTGAGACTTCTTCCAGGGTCCGGAACCTCGATTCCAGGAGGTATGTCCTGGCCTGTGTAGAGTCCAGTACTGCCCTATAAATTCTATCCACTGAACCGGGGACAGCGTTGATTTCCCCACATTCAGGAGAAGGCCCAGTTCGTTGAATGTTGTTCTTATGAAGTCAACTTGTGCCTCCACTTGAGCCATGGAGCAGCCCTTGATCAGCCAGTTGTCGAGGTAGGGGAACACCTGTACCTGCTGCCTATGCAGGAACATGGCTACGACTGGCTGAACGGGAGGACAGTGAACTGGTAATGGCTGTGGTTGACCACAAACCTGAGGTATCTTTTGTGGGACAGCGTGATTGCTATGTGAAAGTATGCATCCTTCAAGTCAAGGGCGGCATACCAATCCCCTGGATCCAAGAAAGGGACGATGGAGGCCAAAGAGACCATGTGGAACTTCAGTTTCTTCATGAACTTGTTGAGATCTTGCAGGTCCAAGATAGGCCTGAGCCCACCTTTGGCTTTTGGTATTAGGAAATACCGGGAATAGAAGCCCTTGCCCTTCAGCTCCTGAGGAATCTCTTCCACTGCCCCCAGCGATAGGAGCGAGTGAACCTCCTGTACGAGGATTTACTTGTGAGAAGGATCCCTGAAGAGGGACGGGGAAGTGGGGTGGAAGGGCAGGAGGACAGAGGATTGGAGCAAGTATCCCCTCTCTACCATGCGGAGCACCCAGTGGTCTGTTGTAATACGGGCCCATGCAGAGTAGAAAGGGGATAGTTGGGACAAAAAGGTAAGGTGAGGTGGATCCAGTGGAGGTACTGGTGTGCTGTCCTCGAGAGTGCCTTCAAAAGGCCTGCTTCTAGCCTGAAGATGGCTTAGACTGGCCAGAGCCCTGGCTCGATGAAGGGTGTGGCCTCTTCCTGCCACTTCTATTCCTCCTCCAGGAGTTAACTACAACATCAGTAATGTGAAACTGGTTTAAACTGTGCATGCTCAGAAGGTCTCAAATCAAGCCAATGCATATAAGCCAGTCCTGTAGTTTGGACAGGGCAGTAAACCCTAGTTTCATTAGGAGTAAAAATTAACTGCAAAAGGAGATAAAAAGAGATGACTAGAACTGGTCATAAATTTTCCGACAGAACATTTTTTTCATCAGAAACTGCCATTTTGTCAAAATCAAAACTTTCCACA
The DNA here is from genome assembly GCF_002925995.2 of Terrapene triunguis. Lineage (NCBI taxonomy): Eukaryota > Metazoa > Chordata > Testudines > Emydidae > Terrapene > Terrapene triunguis. The sequence continues at coordinate 11,963,067 of NW_020665189.1, read as the reverse complement.
GGAAAATGATTATTTGTACAAAATTTCATTTTGAAATATATCAGAGTGACATTATCAGAACATAATGTTACAATATTTGGTTCAAAATTACTTTTATTTTGAATTGTTTTGTTTAAAAAGTTCAAATAAAATGAAATGTTTGATTTTTATCAAAACAGACTATTTTGATTGACTTGAAACTGTTTTTTTTTTTCTTTAAATAAAATTCCATTTTCTGGAGCTTTTTGAAATTTCTTGGTTTCATTCCTATTTGGAATGGAAACAAATTTTGAAATCTTGAAATTTTTCATGGAATGGAAATTCTGGTTCCCGTACAATGCTAATTATGACCATAGGGAAGAAGGAGCTTAGTCTAAAAGAAAATCAGTGCTGAAGGTGCTTGCAAGAGCTCTGCTTTAGAATTACCTCTTGGAACTGATAGGCCCCGTTCTGCAAATGAACAAGCAACACAGCGAGAGTTTCCACAAGAGACGTGTTAAATTTACAACAGGGTGGACAGGTAATAAATGGAAACTGGTTAGTGTGGAACTTCAGGGCTGACCCCCAACTTGCCTGATAGTCCATGATTATTGCTCAGTCCAGATTTCCGGACGCTAACAGAGTGCCACAGGTTTCTGTTAATGCAATAGAGTTGAGAATTTGCATTATGAGTTAGCTCTGCACTGTGCAATCCCTTACCTAATAACAAAGTTAAGCATAGTAGAAGGGAAACCTCAAACATTTTCAACTATTGGTATTTCTAGCTATAGATTCAAACAAGTAATGAGTAATATACTCAGATCTCTCTCCAGTCTGCCTCCACTTCCACTTTTTTCTTGGAAGAAGGTATTTCGTGTACATTCAGTATGAGGCAAATTCTGCTCCCAGTTACCCTAGCCTACACTGACTTTCCTAGAGTTACTCCAGATTTACATTATTGTAACTGGAAGCTAACTCTGGCTCTATCTTGTAATTCTAAATGGGATCTTTGAAAGCACAGTCTATTCTTTCCATGACAATCAGGAGAAATGAAAATATACTCCTCACATGGGCCATCTACCAGGAAAGGGATCCAAGAAAAACCTTATTTTCACTTCGGCACTGGGTGCTGGGGTAACTTGGAGAAGGCAGCCATTTGTCACAAAGCCTGCATCAGTCAACATGCTATGATCTCGAGGAACAGGATCACTTTAGTCAAGGCCTACTCTCATGGGCAGTATCAAAGGCAGGAGAAGGTTCAGCCTACCCAAACTGCCTGCGTGGCCCCGCTCACACTCCACCCCCAGACCCCCTCCTGCTGCCCACCACGCTCTGCTGTGGCTCTTGGTTGGGGCCCGGGTCAGTGGCACCAGAACTGGGAGGATCAGGGGGCCATAGACCTCCCTTCCCACTTTTTGAAAGTGGACAGGCTGGCCACCTGGCCTGTTAATTTTTTGCCGGGGAGGACCCTGCCGCCTTCCCCTCCTCTTCCCCCCAAGGCCCCACCCCCAGCCAGGCCAGCGCGGAGCCCAGCTGGGGAGCCCAGGCAGCTGTGGGAAGCCGCGGTGGACCCTCCACCTGCCCAGGGTGCGGGCGGGCTGGGGGCTGCTCGGGCCCCCTGCACCGTGGGCAGGTGGAGGGTCCGCTGCGGCTCCCACAGCTGCCCACCAGGCTCTTATCATGGCCGGGCTGCGGCTCCAAGCTCCCCCCACCCCCAGCTGGAGCCGGGTCAGGGAGAGCTGCCAGGCCCTCCACCTGCCCTGGGCGAGGGACGTGGGACACAGGCAGGGGGCTGCCTTCGCCTCCACAGTGAGTGGGGGGCCCCCCCACATTTTTGGGAGGGCTCTGGCGCCCTTGCTCTGGGCTCGGTCTAGTGGGGGCCGGCCTGCAGCCAGGCACTGTAGGAGTTATGTAACAAATAGGATACTGTGTTCCAAAACCGCTGGAAGTGAAAGTTGTCACCTGATGCAGGGAAGTCTCAGAGCTGACTCAATCAACACTGAGAACAATCAACAATCTGTGGCTCCAGCCCAAGCCCTGTGTTGACTGTCTGGACCAGATGCAGGCTTGAGCGTTTACAAAAAAGACAAAAGAACCCCAAGAAAAGTCTCTGAATAGGGGACCTTGTGGCTAAGAGACAGTAGTCTGTAACTGTAGAGGAGAAGGGGCACATTATGGAGGAGAAACTCTGCCAGCGGATGTGCCTCATGAAAGGAGGATCCCAGCTTTCTGGACTGGACAAGCGCTGTAAGGACTGACCATTGGCTTGGAAATACTTTATTAGACAGGAAATAACTTATTAATAAGTATAGGCTATAGATTGTGTTCTATGTTTTTCTTCTACATGTAACCTTATGTTTCTAAACCCTTGAACTTGCTTTTATATGAATCTCTATCTCACGCTCTGTTAAATAAACGTCAATTTGGTTTTACTCTAGACATGTCTAAGCGCCTTGTGCTAAGGATGCTGTTGAACGGAGGTGAAACCAGTCAACTGCGGTGTACTGCTTCCACAGATGCTGTGGACTGGGGAGCGTCCAGAAGACAAGGGACTCAGGGCACTCAAGTGTAAATTGATAGGCTGAACTGGGAAAGAATGGGGCTTGTGGACCCTGGAGCAGAGTGTTTGTCTTGCCAGCAGCCAGTAGTTGGGGAGTTTTCTTTGGCGGGCACAGACAAGAATCCCTGCCTCTGTGAGCAGGCAGTGGTAGTGATTCACCCTGGATACCTCAGTTTACTCCCACAAGTGTCACAATCACCCTCCAGGTGCTTATAACAGAAGCTGTGTTTTTACATTCCCAGGAATGGTAATGTCTGTTTGGGACACTATAGTTCCACTATCTTGGCCCTCTTTCTTGCAGAGAGCACTTCTCTTACTGGAGTGCATTACTAGATGGGTGTGGGATTGTGTCAGACACGAAATTTGGAACACTAAGGCAAGTTCATTCCCAAACAAATCGTAAACTATTTTTCTGATCATCATAAGGAAAAGGAGCATAGATGCTCTTTCGCCTTCCTTCCACTCACCTTAGAGCTCAAGGCAACCCTGCTAAGAAAGCAAGCTACTTGACAATGGGGATCCCTGCTAGCCAGGAATTCCCATTTTAGGCTCTTGCTAAGGCAAGGCTGCGGTTGCTTTGCTGTTTGACCCCTTTGACTCTTTTCCTGACTGTCAATTCTTATTTACATCATAACTTTCAAAGATTGAAGTTTTCCTGGGGAAAAGTTCTCTGTGTCTTTGAATGCACTATCATAATGTCTAACTCAGACCTTCCCTTTGTTTCCAAGGTCAGGAATCTTGGATTAATCCCTGACTCTGAACTTTCTTTTCCCTCCTACATTTCCCTTATCTGTAGATCTGTCTATCACTGCCTCCCTCCAGCATTGCCAGAATTCTTCCTAGTCTTGGCCTTGACTCCACTGCGGTACTTATTCATTCCCCATCATGACTATTACAATTCCCTCCCTCATGGTCTTTCTAAATCCCTAATCTTCTCTAAATTTCAGGGATCCAGGAAATCATGGCCCAGGCTAGTCTCTTGGTCCAGAAAGCAGGATAATTTCCCATCCGAGTCCTGCATGCTTTTCAGGGGAGTCCTGTCTACCTCAACATCCACTTCAATATTGCCCACCAGGTATTCATAGAATTATTCAAGCATGGGCTCCAGTCAACCTTGGATGGCCTTATATGTTCACCTACATGTTCATTCTGCTCCAAATGATTTAGGGGATTAGCAGCTAAGGGGAGGAGGTGGCTGTTTAAAAACAAACACTTCTGCTTTACTTAGACATCTGAGTGCAGTTAATGAGAACAACAGTGCCAATGAGGGCCTGAGTACGGCTGCTTGTCAAAGCCCTGTGCAAGAGCACACAGAAGAAAAAGCACTACCCACTTACAATTCCCTGGTGTGCTTTTCCCTTAAAATATTGTTCAGTGTGAACAGCTGAGTTTCTTTCCCAGAGGAAACTGCAGACCCTGATTGCTCTGTGAAAATAATTTATTTTACTAATGAATGCTACATCCATCAGGATTCCACCCCCTCCTCCTTCCCCCACACACTTGTTTTTACCAAGTACTCTTAAAGAGTTGTAAAGTTAAAGGCATGACCCTCTCTCCCCTTAAAATAATCAAGGGGCCTAGGGACATGAGTATGTATGCAACTGGCTGATTCATTGAAAGTGATGCCTTAAGACAGGTAATGAAAAGAAAATCATTGTCCCTCTGAATAATTAGTGGCATGTTCATGAGAATATCCAGGCAGAAACCATGTTCATCTATTTGGCAGGGACACAAAACAAGCTTCTTTACTAGTACAGTTCTGCACTATTACATATCCCAGATCAGGGAGAGAAGTCTATAAATCAGAACAGATGTGCTCCTTTTTGCTGAAGGAAGCCGATAACTGTCTCCTGAAAAGGAGGACATACCAAGTGCTCCAGGATGGGATGGCTATCTGGGCCTACAAAGATATGACAAAAAGGGAAGAAATACTCTCACTCTTTAAATTCATCGCACTATGAAGGTTAGGACACACAGACCTCAATCAAGCAACTTTTTCTCTGCTGCTGGTGTTACAATCCATTACAAAACAGCACCATTGACGACATATTGAAGGATAAAATGGTGATGTGCAAATATCTTCGATTTTTCAATGTTCCCTCAATACATAAAGTTACCAGATAAAATCCTGGCCCTACTGAAGTCACTGACAAAACTCTAAGTGACTTCTATGGGCCAGGATTTCACCCCAGATCTCCACAGTGTGCTTCTGTTCATGCCAAGTATGGATCCTTATTACAGCGCAATGCTGCATCCAGCTTCCTTCTACAGCATTGTTCCATTTTCATGACAAACTTGGAATCTAGGAGTCTATCTGTCTATGTTATGCACTACTTACCCCATAAGAAAAGGTTTTACAATGCTAATGTTCATAGCAGGGCCGGCTCCAGCTTTTCTGCCGCCTCAAGCGGCAAAAAAATAAAAAAAAAAGATGCGGCGGCAATTCGGCGGAAGGTCCTTCACTCCTTCTCCTCCTCTTCGGTGGCAGGGGAAGAGAGGGAATGAAGTACCCACCGCCGAATTCCCGAAGACCCAGATGTGCCGCCCCGCTACTGGATGGAGTGCCGCCCCTTTGAATTGGTCGCCCCAAGCACCAGCTTCCTTAGCTGGTGCCTGGATCCAGCCCTCATTCATAGAAATGTTTATATAAATTTCTCCCAAGCTTCAAGGAAAATAGTTTTGTCTGGATTTAAATATTCCCCTGACATGCTTGCAGCACAAAACACTGTGGCGTGGTGTTAGTGCACGAAAACCAGATAACGAAACTTACTACAAACAAAAAAACTGACTATTTTCATTGGCCAAACTGAATGAAATTCATAAAATAATTAATCATATGTAGTCAAAGGCAAACTAGGTTTTAAAAAAACTATTTCATATTTTAGAATCTAAAGTGTTGTGGGGCAAGGAAGTGTATACTTTGTATCCACACATATACATACACGTCCCTCTAACTTTTCTCATAGGGTGAGTCCTCAGTCCTTCATGAAGTGTGTGCAATTCCAAAGTGTGTGTGTGTGTGTGTGTGTGTATCTATCTCCCTAGACCGTGTTACAGTTAAGGTACATCTACACTTACGGCGGCATGTAGAGTGCGGACATTGCACACCTAGGTATAAATAGCAGTATAGATTATGAGGAATGGCTTATGAGCCTTTCCCAGTTGCCTCCTCCCACTAGAACCTTTCACTGCTGTGTTTAGCTACCCACTGCAGAGACAAGTGTGGGGACAGTCTGCCTTTCACTGTAGCACATAACTAGATGTTCCCTACATGCTGCTGCAAGGGAAGACAAGACATTGGAGTAGGCTGGCAGCTCCACAGTCTCCTCCCAACTCTTCTGCAACAACAGTCAAACTCTCACACCGAGTGGTAATGTCCAGCCTCTGGCTCAAGTGAGATAGGGAGTGCACTGT
>NW_020665189.1:11942735-11956735 GCF_002925995.2 Terrapene triunguis | reverse complement strand
CCACGAAAGCTTATGCTCCCAATACTTCTGTTAGTCTTAAAGGTGCCACAGGACCCTCTGTTGCATGTTTCAGCTTCTGGTTTCTGAATCTTTAGGGTGCACTTGGCTCATGTTTTCAAACTTGTCTCTGCAACAGTGAGATCTAGGAACTTATTGTTTTCCTTTAAATGAAAGCTGAGATTCTCACATAATTGCAGCAGTTTGGAGTTGAGGCTTAAAGAAAAACTCCAGATTTTGCATGAAGACTCACAATGAAATCACAGGAGTTGGCAACACTGAGCATCACTTAAAGTGTGTGTACCGTCAGAACTGTAATGATTTCAGAGAGAACTAGACAAACATGCCCTGATTTTCTAGAGTTCAAGAGAACACAGGAGAGAATTTGAAGGGGGTGGCCCTTTTGTTTCTAAGATCAGAGGTTATAATGTTACGAATTTCTGAGTTTCTTCTATTCTTTAAACCCAACTGGGAAAGGCTTGGCTCCAGGAAGACAGCCTGACCCCCACCTTCATTCTCGGACTCTGAAGTCCAGAGCAATCCGAGAAAAAACAAGGGGATATTTTTAGACTGTTTACAAAGAAAGAACTGTATTCTTTTTAATGTATCTGCCTTCAAATTGTAATTAATAGAGCTAGTGCAAATCACTGCATTCCTATAGTTATGTAGAAAGAGCACTGGTCATCTCACAAATAGATGTGGTATTTTGCCTGCATTGGTGCTGGCATTCTGAGAGATCCAGAATGAAAAGGGCTCCTGGGGATACACTGTAGCAGGACCAGATTCACACACTTGGAGAACTCTTTCCTCCAGGGTTTTCAGCTCCCAAACACCTCTTTCTCTTATGAGGCTCTCATTCCCCTCTTGTGGTAGGAGCCTCAAACTTCTTCTGTGATAGCAGTTCAAGGTTAGTATTTCAGCACTGTGAACTTCCTTAGATGCCTTCCTTGTAAGTCTCCCTTCGCTGTGTCCCATGATTTTGCATGAGACAAACAAGCGCTCTCCCTGAATTCTTCTTCTTGAGGATGCTGGCTGCCCCTTCTGGACTCTGCCCTGTGCAGGGCAGATCCTCTATGCGAGGGATGGAAGGGTTGCTCTGGCAACAGCTGTTCACGGTGGGATAAATGTCAATGCATTTTACGTTGGTGATTGGTTTTCTCATTTTTCTTCACTGAGTAGGGCCCCACGTGGCAGAGCAGCAGTTACTGATTTTCATCCTAATTTAAAAGAAAAATGTACCTCACTATCTCTGTTCCTGGCCCCAGCTCTTTGGCCACTAGTGCTCACTGCTTCCATGCTTGCCAAGCAATTCTCCTCTGGGCTCCTCTGCACTATGTGTTTTGCCATTTTTCCCTGCCAAAGTCAGACACATCCCTGAGACCCACCCTGCTCTTCAACTAGGAGACAGAGCCAACACCACTGATTGTTTGTTTGGGCTGTTGCACAGCAAGGGACAATGTAGTGAAGTTGTGTAAATTTCCCGTGTCTAATGCTGATTGGAAAATACTGACCACAATTCCTCTTTCACAATCAGCATTTTAAAAATATTGCCAGGCTAATTACTTTCTCACAGTCCAGAATCTCGTGCAAGCAATTGTCTATTCTTGAAGGTCACATGGGTCAGAATGAGTCAACATAGGATGTATCATCCCAAAGTGAGAAATTGCTCATAGCTGCATATTTGGAAACAAACCCAGTTGAATTGAGACCAGGTGTGTGATCAGCTGGTACAATACAGCCAGAGAGAGGAGGCCTCAGGGTCACCAGAAGCTGCTAACCAGATGTTGTCACTGTATGAAACTAATAAGAGCTTTCGGGGTGCTCGCAGTCTCTGAAAATCAGGACTACTAGAGGTGGGTCGGAGCTGGAACGTTCTAACTCAGTCTGGATCCAAACTTCAGGGACATTGGGTTTCAGTGGATTGGCCCACTTCTTATTATAGATTGAATGCAGGCAGTTCAGAAATGTATGGAGATGTTCTGGAAAAAGACCAGTGCCCAAGTGGAGAAACCAGTCCTCTTTGTTTACGTAACATTTAAAGGGGAAAACCATCTTTGTGTAGTTCGTCAAGAGGGACCAGTGTATCTTCTGCATGGGGATTCCTGTTAGCCAGGGCAGGATTCTTCATAGACAACCAAGGGATGGGCTGTGCAGCCAATGCATTATACTGTTCCTTGGGACAAAAGCAAAGCATATCCTGGTTAAAGTTTATTGTGGACTGCAGCAGGAGTACCGTTCAGGTAAGTGTCTGGACAACCCCACTAACTCACAAGGGTATGACTCCTGGGTGATGCTGTATGAGGGCTGGTAATGTTATTTTAAGGTATATTTCTTAGGTGCTACACAGACAGCTTATACTACAGCGTACATGGGGAAGCTCCTTGGATGGTCTTCTCCCCTAGTGCATCAGCACAGCAGGGACAGGAGTCAGCTCTCAGAGCACAATTTATCGATCTGTTCACAACTTCCACTCCCTAAGATTTTGCAGCACTGTTTATACATGAGTGTCCCACAGACCATACGATATCAATGCCCAGCTCTAACCACCATAGCAAACTAGGAAAACTATTCACTAATTCTCTGAGGAAATCAGAGTTCAGGTCTTTACTGGCACAATCCCAGCAAGTGTGAATTGCTGCTCACCTGGCACAACTGTTTCCCTCCACATCCTTCTTAACCACACTCTAATATTTAATGCCACTTAACATCACCACCCAGTGGCCAAAGATATTCATTGCATCTAATATTCATCTAGATATTCTGGTTATCCAATTCACACTTCTATCTAAACTTGGAGAAGAACTGTCAAGAGAATTGAAGGACTCTTATTTCAGTACAGATCACCAGGGCCTGAACTGAGGGAGAGCCAGGAGGAAAGGATGCCCTGTCAAAATTTAAATATCTAATCTACTGTAACTTCATTTTAAAACCAGACAACCTTTCCTCGTAGTTGGAGCCCTGATGGCATGATAAAGTGAGTGTGGGGAGGAAGGAGAGATGTAGTGGGCTTCCCATCCAAGGATAGTTAAATTCTGTTTAAACAGTAGAAGAGAAAAGGATCTTCTTATTTCCCTTCCTCTTGTAAATTATTCAGATTCAAGCAGAACTAGATACTCTTGCCTATTACCCGTATGGACGTCATTAACACCTCATGATCTTACGCTGCTGATTTGTAAGGGGACCAGATACAGCACTATGAAAACTTAGCTTGTATCATTTCATAAATCAAACTGAGCCCTCATGGAAAAATCAAGACAAAAATTACTTTCCAAGCCATCTATTTGCCTTAGCATGTGGGGAACGTAGAGGAAAGAAATGTGATGGGGCCTAAGGCATATTTTACTGCTTAGACTTACATGCTGCCAAAGTGTGTTGGGTTTTTTTTTTGAGGGGGTGCAGGAGGGAGGGAAAGATTGTCATGTTTCTGGGTGGTTAGTCCACTACAGAGATAGTATATAACAGCTATCAGGGCAAGGAGGGCTTAAGTCAAATCCCACTGGAAACAATGTGAAAGTCTGCCATTGACTGTACAGGGCTTTGGAATCAGTCGCTGGTGTGGTGTATAGGTATCATTTTTCCTAAACTTAAATCAAAATTAATGGAAAATGAAGTGACACAGGGCACAACTTTCACCTCCTGCTAGTCCAGGAGGAGTTTGAGTGGAACCCTCCTATGTTCAGAAGGACCAAATGATTTATACGAGAAGGAGCAAACCTTGAATATTCTGTTAAAACTTCACTCTTGAGCCCTTCATTCCACAGGTTGGTTCAACTGGCACAACGAAGTGATTTATGGTGAAGGCTTTGGCTTTTCCTCCCCTTGCAAGCTCTCACTGTAGTTTACATTATGGACCAGAATAGTAACAAATATTTGAAACTGCAGCTATTTGTAGGAGTTTCTCCTTCTTCAAACATGATCTGAACCTCACACTGCATGGAGGGGAGCCAAGAGAGAATGCCGCACTAAATGAAGTGGTGCTCGGAGGGTGCTAAATAAATGTAATTTTTCATATCCTGTTAGCTTTTCATATATTATTACTATCAGTTCAAAACCCCTCCACATGGCTGTATTTGTTATAACTCATTCTTTTCTCAAAACAGTGCAATGGAGTAAGGGTTGAAGGTTCTTTTCCCCACAGTTACAACAGAAGGCATAACATATGGAGTGGGTCACTGTCGTCTATAATGCTGAGTGTATTATACAGATCACAACCAACCAACTAGGGTAAGAGGAAGTCTGACCCACATTTATAACAGTGTTTACAGGACAGAAGTTTCTTTGAATCACTGGGAGCAAAAGCCACTTCCAAGGGATAAGAATGTTATTTTGTTGGGGGGAGGGGACGGGGGGAGGAACCCACTAGTTTTTAACTCTTTGTTAAACCAATCATTCTAAACAAGAAGAAGAGCATTGACTAGTTCCCCTGATTTCTTCCCTGGGAAGATTTAACACAACATCGTTTTAAATGGAGAACATTTGTGATAATATTATGCAGGAAAGTTCTGGCTGTTTTGTACTCTCAGCATTGGTTTAACAAGTCATTAATGAGAGGGACTAATAATACCTGAGGCATGACCAAGGTCAGTTATGATAGCTTACCAGTATCTTTATATTGCAAGGAGTAAAGGGAAATAACACTATGAACCATTCTTTGATAGAGTGAGAAATGTATTATGTCTGATTTTCACCATCCTTCTTCAATATAACCTAAACTATCAAACATGCCCAGTCCCGTGATCACAGGATCAAGAACATTTTACATTTACTGTCTATGTGGCCCTTAATCCCAAGTCACTTTACCAACAACTGTCTATTTATCCAACACTACCTCTGGAGTGGCAACCTCATACTTTTAGGGTGCACAACAGAGCAGGGTGGACATCTTTGGTCAAACATACTATGAGAAAACCCACATTGCTATAAGAGTTTCCATGGGATTAGAAATAGGCTCAGGAGAGAGATCTGGAATTTGAAAACCCCACTGAGGAGTGTTTGGAGGCAGGTTCATAATTCTGCCCCCTCTCTAAATGTCTATGGAGAACAGACATGACTTGAAGGTCACATCTGAAAGGTCCAGATATAATGAATTTAAGATGCTTCTCTTGACCTCTTACTTAGAGGGGAGACCGTAATGTCCAACTGTCAAGGCTGCTTCCCCACTTTGAACTTTAGGGTACAATTGTGGGGGCCTGCATAAAGACTTCTAAGCTTAACTACCAGCTTAGATCTGGTCCGCTGCCACCATTCCCAAAGCTAATTCCCTTCCCTGGGAAGCCTTGAGAAACCTTTCACCAATTCCCTGGTGAATACAGATCCAAACCCCTTGGATCTTAAGACAAAGAGAAATTAACCATTCCCCTCCTTTCTCCCACCAACTCCTGGTGAATACAGATCCAAACCCCTTGGATCTAAAACAAGGAAAAATTGACCATCCCCGCTCCTTCCTTTCACCAACTCCTGGTGAATACAGATCCAACCCCCTTTGATTTTTCCTTGTTTTTAGATCCATCAGGTTCTTAAAAAGAAGGCTTTTAATTAAAGAAAAAGGTAAAAATCATCTCTGTAAAATCAGTATGGAAAATAACTTTACAGGGTAATCAAACTTAAAGAGCTCAGGGGATTCCCCTCTAGCCTCAGGTTCAAAGTACAGCAAACAGAGATAAACACTCTAGTAAAAGGTACATTTACAAGTTGAGAAAACAAAGTAAAACTTATACGCCTTGCCTGGCTGTTTACTTACAAGTTTGAAATATGAGAGACTTGGTTAGAAAGATGTGGAGAACCTGGATTGATGTCTGGTCCCTCTCAGTCCCAAGAGCGAACAACCACCAAAACAAAGAGCACAAACAAAAGCCTTCCCCCCCCCCCCCCCAAGATTTGAAAGTATCTTGTCCCCTTATTGGTTCTTTGGGTCAGGTGTCAGCCAGGTTACCCGAGCTTCTTAACCCTTTACAGGTAAAAGGATTTTGGAGTCTCTGGCCAGGAGGGATTTTATAGTACTGTACACAGGAGAGCTGTTACCCTTCCCTTTATAGTTATGACACCAACATATGATGTTCTATTAAAGGTCATATTGTGATAGGAATTAGCTCTCAAATGACCTGCCTACCCTCCATCTACTTCAATGAATCATGATGGGAAGCTGGACAGGATAGATTTAGAGAAGTACATGAGCAATTTAAGCTTCAGTAATTTAGGGAGAGAATTTGGAACGAGAAGAGCCCAGTGTATGTATTTATTTACATAGGGCCTATCCCAGTCTATGCACCATAAAAGTGACATGAAACAATGGTGAAAACACCTTCCAACAATAGTCCCCCTAATCCAGCTAACACACCCTATTCATCTCCAGGGAAGGGAAAGATTGCTCTGTCCACACAACCCCCTTTTTATATTCCCAAACTGTAGGTCTAATTACAAAGAAGAGATGGAATTTTGCTTCATTCCCTCTCTGTTCATCACCATTGTAAACCAAACAGATTTAACATGTACAATAGGAAAAGAGGAGAAAGAGAAAAGGTCAGCCATAGGTGAAAAATAATGTGACACCATTCAGAGAACCCAGTCCGTAATTTAAGTGGCCAAGTTAAACAATACATAATAAGGGCTGCACAGGCCTTCAGATTCCAATGTGCAGGTCTATAAACTCCTCGTGGGGAAGGGACATCTACTCCCAATTGTCTTGTTTAACTTGGACAGCAAACCTGACATAGCATAGTTGAAGTTTAATATGTTCCTGGAACCAGATAACAGCTGGTTGTGCACCTATAACTTACAAGTTATGCATTTACAAGATATAAAGGGGGACAAACCCTTTATGAGAAATAATGGATACAGGCCCTCGGATTCCATTAGGAGATTTCCAAACATGATGGCACCTTATTTGTTCTATATCCCAATGTTTCCTGTTTATTAGCTCTGAGTGGTATCACACACTCAGTTTTTAAGCCAAAACTTAAATGGAAGTTTGTCTTAAAAATCAAAGGGAGTTATAGCCCTAGGTCATTGTCTTATGCCCAGAGATAGTGATATTGTTTAAAGAAATATATACCAAAGATATTTTAATTGCCCTTTTTTTCTGCCATATAGAGTAAAGGAAAAAATTCTTTGAAAGGATTTATATTGACTTCATTTCTTGTAACCTTTTCATGCTTTCTAGATATTTCCCAGGGGGCTCTTGGTTTCTCATCTGGAAACAGGACCTGATCCAAAGCCCCACTAATGTAGTCTTCAATGGACTTTGGGTCAGGGCCCATAGTGAGCAATTCCAGAATTGCTGGTAATAATAACGGGCCTAATCCTGCAGGCCACACCTAGCCAAAGCACCTGTTTACTCCAATGGAAGGACTTCAGAATCAATTTAGCGCTGTGATTTTCAAAGGAACCTAAGGGAATTAGCTGCTGGGCCCTTAACTTCTTAAGGCTTTATTGAAAATCCCAGCCTAGACTGATATACTCTTTGGTTTCCCAAAGGAACCCACATCGGTGGGGCATCATGACTTACATCTATAATGCCCCCCCCCCCCCACAAATCCACCCCAAACTCAACGTGCAAGTCAGCCCAAACCAATAACTTTCACTTTGTTTTGATGCAAAACAATAAAATCAGCCTCAATGAGTTTGGCTCAGAAGGCTAGCAAGCTTTTCAAGTAAACGTAGATGGTATTTCTAGCATATAATGGATTCCAAACCCAGCTATATTTCACTGATGTTGGGGTTTTGTTGTGAACATCTTACACAGCTCTTTTCATTAATCATTGAGGTAGCAGACCTTTTTTCTTTCCATAATCCCAATCAATAGATGTGTGCAGTTACTGAAGGATTAACATCAGTGGAGCAGCGCTATTGTGTGCATGGGTGCATGCTGTATCTTTTATAAAGCACTAAAGAGGTGAGCCTCATGCAGTGAGCATCCTAGGAAGTGCTCCTTTCTTTAATACCCCAAACCACTGGAACTTAAATTACCGGCCATACTGGATTAGACAAAGGTCCATCTGGCTCAGTATCCTGGATCCAGCAGGGCTCATACTAGAGCTTCAGGGGGAGTGTACAAAACAGGGCAATTATGGCAATTATCTTCCACTCCAGGTTTCTGGTAGTCAGAGGTTTAGGGTCATCCTGATCATGGAGTTGCATCCCTGATCTTCTTGGCTAATAGCCACTGATGGACTTATCAATTTATGCTTTTGGCCATCATAACATGCCATGGCAAAGAGTTGTTTGTTGTGCATTGTGTGAAATCTTAGGGTGCAATCAGATGGAAAAGGAATGTTTGGGATGACAACCAAGCTCATTGTCACATATGAAGTGTTGGGAGATTTGTTTATGGTCAGAGAAGTATCTGTTATCATAGGGATGGAGTGTGCCTATTAAACACTATCATGATTGGAGTAGCCACGTAGAGCTGCTCTGGGAGGGGCTAATCCCAATGGTCCATCTCAGTAATGGGCAGACAGAGAAGCCTACATCTGAACATAGCCTGCTCACCCCAAAGATTAGCAATCTAAAACCCCACCCAGATCTGAACTTGGACTTCAGGCCCATGATTATTGTGAAGCAAAACTGCTGATTTGGGGGACCTTCCTATGCACAATTTATGAGCTCAGTTTGATATTATTGACTCTACACCTCACTCCACCCCTCAATGTGCAGTAAATCAGCCATTAGCTGACACTGACCCTGTCACCTAATATGTTTCCTGTCTGGAAGAAGCTACAGAACAAACAAATGAAGTCATTAACATTAAGACCTGTACTCTGGCAGGACAATGGGTGTGCTAAGGAAGGTGCCTGAGCAGGAAGAATCCAGTTATTCCAGGTGGTCTGCACAGAAGGGGGTTGGAGGTGGAAAAATCTCCAGAAGGGGAACAAACAAGCCCGGTGTTAGGACTGGTGTTTAAAAACTCAGATGATGAGAGATTCTGGGATACACAAAACTCAGATGATGAGACACTCTGCTTCCTGAGAAAGAAGACCATTTGACAGCTGCACCAGCCAAAGCTGAAGGAAGCTGGTCAGAGAAGAGACTATATGCTCCAGGGGAGAAGCCCTGAGCTGGAGGAGCAAGGTCCGGGCAGGGGGTTAGAACCCTGAAAGGACACTGACCTAAATCCCAAAGAATGTTCAAGAGTGGAAAGGAAACTGAGGCAGGGAATGGTGTGCAGGTGTTTTTTGTTTTGCCTACATCCGTATATCTCTTGTGCTGTCTAAAGTAAAGAGTGAATGTTTTATAAATCCTTCTGCAAAGTCTGAGTCCTATTTGGCCTCAGCTATCACATGTCCCTGAAGGGTTAAACTATAAACTAGAGTACCTAAAAGGACGGAGCCCTTGGATGGCTGTGTTTAAGTTACTAGGGAGTCTTGGGGCTTGACCATGGTCCAGCTTCCAAAAAGGGACACCAATCAGAGAATCTGTAACCAGGGAGTGAGCCTAGGGGCCAAAGATAGAGAATGCCTAGAGCCTACACAGACCAAAAGGGAGCTAAATGCACACAAATCCAGTGTTGGGATCCAATCACATCAGCCTGGTGAGGGTCCAGCAGGAGGAGCTAAATCAAGGCTATGACAAAAACTATGAATGTTCTCACTTAACAGGGTTTTGTGTAACCTCTGGGAACAACTACACTTTCTCCTCTGGAATGACCCTTCTATATCCTTCCATTGACATCCGAGAAAGGAGAATGGTACTTATAAGAAATCTTACAAGCGGTAAACGGGATAAATACCATGTAAATCTCTTCTCTTTCTCTGTAGAGGTTAACACAAGCCGTTTATGTCAGCAATGGACAGTTCTACCAACAACCCACAAAGCTTCTTAAAGAAAAATATTTATAAAGCCAATTTAAGTAACTAGAACATTTATTACTGTCATGGCCAATAGAGCTTGTATTTATTTTATGAACAGAATGTTTTACTTAACTGCAGAACTAGTCTAGAGTCTCCCACCAGTGGAAATAATAAAGATTATTTCATATGAGAGTAATTGCAGCTGTTGAGCAACAGGCTACCTATGTCCTGAAGAGAGAGATAGAAGTACTTTTCATCAGAAGTAGAGATAATCAGCTCTTTCTAGAGTGTGGAACCATCTATTTTAATTCTGGCTAAGTAATTTTGAGGCTCAATAAGTGGAATGTCAGCCCAGTGTAACTTCACAGCCCACTGTCTGCCTGTGACTTTGTTCCGGGACCTGTTGGCTTTTACTGGATGGTATCTAAACATAAACAACTATTTGAAAGTCTCAGCAAGATGAGTTCTTGTTTCATCAATGTTCAATGGGGAAAGCTACATTGTGCAACATTTGTGCTGCTACATCTTCTGTCCTAACAGGGTCTGCTCTGTCCAAGAAGGGCTTCACCCAGGGGGCAAAGCTAGTGGTTTGTACCACAGTTCTCACCTTGGGGCCTACTGGATGTGGACACCTTTAAATTACAATCAAGTCTCCATAGGAGCCCCTTTGGTCAGAAATCTGCTGAACTCAGTTGGCTGCCCTGGCCATTTTGTACAGTGAGGTTCACAGGTGCTGTGTGCCCACTGTGACCCAGCCCTCCAATTGATTTTGGAACTGCTGGGGACCCTGTGGGGGTAGTCTGCCAGGACAGGACCCTGCGTGATAGAAAGCCCATCAGGAGGTAGTAAGTTCCCATTCAGTGGGCCTTTTCATTTGAATAAAAAAAAGTCTTCCACTGACATGTGACATGTTCTGGGCAAATTTCTCCCTCCCAGGAGGCTGTGGGGCACTGGGAAGAGGAAGAGGTGCATTGCTTGAGGGGCATGACCTGCAGGTATACAGCATCCATTGGCACTGATGACAAGCATGCTGGGAAGTGGCTCTTGCTACACTCTATTCAGTTCTTCTGATGAAGATGGGCTGTGGTCTAACCCAAACATGCCTTCTGGGCTAGCCACCCTGATCCACTCTGTCACCCTCTGAGCACCAAGCAATCCAAGAATGGCTATCCCTCAGGCAGGAGGAGGGAATGCATGGTTTGCCACCCCTCCCACATCCCTACCTCTGCCTGGGGGAGTGAGGGGTGAAATTACACATCAGACAGAAAAAGCAGGAAAGTCACATTCCCTAGCAATTCCATATTAGTGGCAGTGGAGGCACGGATGAGCACAAATCCACCTGAAACCAACGGGCATGTACTTGACATAGCTCAGCTATGGCTCCGCTGCCACCACCTTTAGCATGGCAGCTACACTGCTACTTGTACTCGTGCTAACTCAATGAGAGCTAGTGCGTGTATGGGTACACGAATCACACCCCTTGCTCTGTAGCCTCAGTCTCAGTCAAGGGAAAGGAAGTCAGAGTGCCCTCTCCCACACCTTCCCCTAGCAGGAATCCCCAAACTGAAAGGTCAACATGGCCCTGAGTTTAAAATCCAGGATCATCCACAAAACTGTTAAGTCAGAAGAAGGTATTGTTATGATCATGAAAGGTACAAAGGTACAAAGAGGACAAAGATCATTGCTAGAACCGGGAAATCATGAGTCCAGCTCCTTTTCTGCATGCTGACAGGAATAATATGCTTTCGTAAGTAAAATAGTCAGAAGTGCCAGAATACACACTGGAAGAAACAGAGTAAGAAGGTGCCAGTTTTGCAGTCACTTCTCAGACCTTAGCCACACCATTCTAGCAATATGGATACATGGATAACAATGTTCATTTGGACCTGTTGATATTCAGTGTAAGAACTTGGATTGTAAATGATTTTTACACTGTATCTGTTACTTTTAATATCCAATAAAGACTTCTTGTGAAGAATATGAAGGTCTGATGTATCATGTGCCAGCAATGCCCCTCTGCCATGTACATTGGCCAAACCAGACAGTCTCTACGCAAAAGAATAAATGGACACAAATCTGACATCAGGACTCATAACATTCAAAAACCAGTAGGAGAACACTTCAATCTCTCTGGTCACTCAATAATAATAAAATAGTAAAAGTGGCAATTCTTCAACAAAAAAACTTCAAAAACAGACTCCAACGTGAAACTGCAGAACTGGAATTAATTTGCAAACTGGACACCATCAGATTAGGCCTGAATAAAGACTGGGAGTGGCTGGGTCATTACAAAACTTAAACCTATTTTCCCCAATACTAATTTCCCCCTACTGTTACTCACACCTTCTTGTAAACTGTCTGAAACAGACCACTCTCATTACCACGTCAAAAGTTATCTTTCCTCCCTTGGTATCCTGCTGTTAAGTGAATTGTCTCATTAGACTGACCTCACACTTGGTAAGGCAACTCCCATCCTTTCATGTATTTATACCTGCTCCTGTATTTTCCACTTCATGCATCTGACGAAGTGGGTTCTAGCCCAAGAAAGCTTCTGCCCAAATACATTTGTTAGTCTCTAAGGTGCCACAAGGACTCCTCTTTTTTTTAATATATATATATTCCAGTTACTCTTTAAATTAACCTCAACTGCATCACTTATTGCTATTCTTTATCTTCCATGGCGCACAAGCTTAACATCTGGGAGAGGTTTTTTCCCCCTATATGGAGATGCTTTCGCTATCAGGTACATATTTGAATGGTTGCCAGTATGGTAATTTGCAATCGCCATGTGGTCTAATAAATATATGAGAGGAATTCTGGTGTCTCTGCAAACTGTACCGATGGATTTCTTGTACTGTAGCAGCATGAGGGGGGGAGGGGCTGTGAACATCACAATGCAATCTGAATCCAGAGCATCTGCATCCAGATACGCAAGGGAAGAATTCTGATAACTCAGCTCAGTAGTAGGAAAAACAAAACCCCTCCTTACATTTTACCTTTCTAAATATATATCTTTGGGAAACATCTTGTGTTGGATGCCCATTTTAGAAAATGTCTGTATCTTCCATGCTCCTCACATAACTAACACAGCAGAGGAGAATGGACCCCAAGACTTAGCCTGGGTTGCATATGCTGAAGCTTCAGTGCTAACCATCCAAAAATGTTATACTATCCTGGCCATCCTAGCCACAGATTAAGTACTTGTGATCTCCAGGCCCTCTCTGAAATCAGCTAGACTAACAAACTAATTTGCACAATAGTTCAGATGAACAATGTTTTGCCTATGAGCTGTTTGCCAACTATTCACTTTGACTATTTGCAGTATGTGATTGGTCACCTAGGTCACATGCTGTTTCAACCAACCAACTGGAGAATTTAAAATGTGTAAATAGAAAAATGAAAACATGCCATGTTATTTGCTCTTGGTCATGTGCACAGTCCCTAGTGTACATTCAGGAATACCTTTGCTTGCGTTGAAATACATGTGCACTAATCAGTAGGAATGGCTATTTGCCATACAACCAACCACCTTGTCACATGAGCAACATTTAAGAGGACCTGAACATACAGCTGTCAGCTGTTTGGCATTTGATAGAGTGTTTTTGAGCACTGTTTTTGCAGGACTCAGCCAGCTCTATTTCAAAACATGTGTATACTTTGAAACAAAACTTGAAGGCGGAAAAAGCCCAGGGATAGAATTTCAGGGACTTATCTTGGATTATAGTAAATACATTTTGGAAGCCGATTTAGCTGTAGTATGGTGGTCATTCTTAAAAGCGTCTCAAGCGCCTTGGCTTGATAGATACCAATTAAACTTATTACAAGGAATACGTACAGTAACTCCTCACTTAACGTCCTCTCGCTTAAAGTTGTTTCGATCTTACGTCCCTGCTCAATTACAGAACATGCTCCATTTAAAGTTGTGCAATGCTTTGCTATAACATCATTTGGCTGCCTGCTTTGTCACAGCTGGCAGCCCCCCTACCAGCTCCCCTACACCACCCCACAGTGCCCCCAGACCGCCGGCAGACCCTGCGGATCAGTGCCTTCCCCCTCCTCCCTCCGCCTCCTGCCCACAGCAATCAGCTGGCTTGCGGCATTCGGGGGGGGAGGGGAGGAGCGAGGACTCAGCGTGCAGACTCCCCCTCCCTCCCGAACGCCGCAAACCAGCTGATTGCCGCAGGCAGGAGGCAGGGGAAGGAGGAGGGAGGGGGAGCC
>NW_020665189.1:11935044-11942335 GCF_002925995.2 Terrapene triunguis | reverse complement strand
CATTTACATTCATTCTTATGGGGAAATTGGATTCACTTAACATCGTTTCACTTAAAGTCGCATTTTTCAGGAACATAACAACGTAAGTGAGGAGTTACTGTAGGAGATACTACAAATGCTGAGGTATGGTTAATTATTTACAGCAAATCTGGCAAACTTAAGGCAACATGCAGATGGGACCAGATTCCCTGATCTGAACAGACCTTGACATTGGGAAACTTTGCAACAGGAAACTCTGCATCTAGAGTCAAGTGTTTACAGTGCAGTATAAGCATTCTGTACAGCTGCTCAATCCATTATATATTTCTTGCTTATAATTCTTTTAGAAGAGTTCTGCTCTCAGAAAGTAAAATCTGGCTTTTTTTCTTTATGAGTAGATGTAAATGTCAGGATTTTGGTCCTGTCCAGACAGGAAAGCAACCTTTCTCTGAGCAGTGCAATGGGTTTGTATGTGAGGGGGTTGAGAATTTCCCATTTTTGGCCCAAAAAAAACATAGGAATATTTTTTCACATGAGAAATTTAAGAGGATTTTTCACATGATTCCAGAAGGAAACTGAGTGTAGAGGTCAGGCAGTAAGGTAGGATTCCTGCAAGGTGTAGGATCAGGCAGGCTTTCAATGGGAGTTTTATCATAAGTCTGTTCCTGAGAGGTGCTTGGCACTTAAACACTCCCTGTCATTATTTTCTAAGGGTAATCTACACCATAAATGAAAGTGTGACTGCAGTGCTGGCAGACACATCCATGCTAGTTTTGATCTAGCTAGCACAGGTAACAATAGCAGTGAAGATGAGGTGGCACGGACAAGCAACCCAAGTACATTCCTAGTGGTGGGGTTGTAGTGGGGTGGTTAGCCCACACCGCCACATTCTCACTACTGCTGTTATTCTCGCCAGCGAGATTAAACCTAGTGCAGGTAGGCATACCTGCTCTAGAATTACACCTCCTTGTACCCTTACTTATATCCTTCAAGACAGCCATCTTATTCTAACAGAGCAACACAGTGTTATATTGTGAAGATATAGTTGTGTAGCACAGTGCTGCTTCCACTGTATGTAGAATGAGCAGATATTTATGTCAGCATTTGCAGGACATGCAACCAAAGGATAATGGACCAAATCCTCAGCTGATGTGAACTGATGTAATGCCATTGGCTTCAGAGCTCCTAAATTCTGCTCTGGATATGAACTTTTAATGGCTGGATCCAAACAACCTCCAACTATGTGTAAGGATAAGGGCTCGCTGCAAAGCCTAGATTTGTCATTTCTGACCTTTCCCACAGGTTTTGATCCAGGCTTTTAATTCAGCTCCCTCCCTAACAACTGAAGGTTATAATAGCTCTCCTAATATTGGGTTTGTGATGTTGTGAGAAATAAGCCCAATGAGAGTTCCAGTTTGCCTTACTAATCTTCTGATCCTTTATTGCATGTTTCGTTCATTTACCTGAATGCTACTCTTACTGACGCAATTCCCAGACTTAAGGAATTAAAAGTAGCCACGTTTGCCTTATTACTAATTTTAATCAAGCTTCCTGGGTCATTTACTCTGGCTGCCTTCACACTTGTCCTGTCTGGACTGCTCTTGAGAGAGTCAGTGCAGGTCAACAGAAACTGACTAGCAGAGATGAAATTTGTGACTCAGAACCCTAACAAGGGACTAAATCTGGAGGCTCTTATTCAGTCCTTACACAAATCAACATCCATTGCAGTCAGGGCAGAGTCAAAGCTGAGTAAGGGGGATTTTTTTGCCCCATGCAATTAGAAATTGGGCCAATTGCCATAAAAACAACCCAACCTCAACATTGCCTTATAATGATGGATTGACTGTGAAAAATATTGCCATGTCCCATTCCTAGATTTTACAGTCAAAGAGAGCTCTGGGGAGGATTAGCTTCATATCATCTGGGTTTACATAGAATTTTTATTTCAAACCTGATAACTTTGAAGTCAAAGTTCTGGGAGAAACTTGCCCTATTTGTCTACCTGATATAATTTACGTCCGCTAAACAAGCATGCATGTTTTATTGCTATAGAATGTCAGGTTGGTAACCCAAAAGTCAGGCTCCCTTTCTTAAAAAGTATGCTTTCTAATAACAGCAGTGTTCTTTGAAGAGGCGTTATATAGAGTACATTTTACAAGCATTGATTTTATATTACCATGTGACTCCCACTCCCTGTTTAGAGTGTCAGAATTCAACATGTCTCTGCATTATCAAGTAATCATTTAGAGGCTGTATCATGCCTATATTCTTCTGAGCATTACAACAAATTCATCCAAAGCCGGAAGTCTAAAGAAAAACTGAGCTCCACATACAAAAAGATACCAATTCCCTCTCTTTGGTTTGGTTGAGATTTGTTTCAGGGCTTGTCCTTGCAGCTGTTCATGGTCACAAGCACAGAAAATAGTATGTAAGAGATTTTGCAATATAGCATTTGACAGAATTCCAAATTATGCAACTACTCTTATTACATACTTGTCTAACACTAATAAGTGCTGAATGCCTATGTCATGTATAGAGATCAGTTCATCAGAGATTATAAAACCACAGCACAATTGATTCCAATCAGTTTCTTGGTGCTTGGGAAACTCCTCATTGTGAATTAACATTCACATTTCCTGACAATTATGACTGTAAGAGTTTGATATGCCAATGCCGCCAAATTAGTAAAGTGTCTTCAAAACTTCAGCAAAAGGACAAGCAGTATAAATATTTAGAGGTAGAAATTCAGGTAGAGTACTTGAGACTCTGTAAATTGGTGCCCACACTAAATATCAGTCTAAGACATCGACTCTGTCACATAGATGAAAAAGCAATAGCCAGGGCTATAGGGCCATACCCACCTAACCTTCTAAAATGACATACTAGTGCAACACATAATTTTAAGTGTCTCTTCCACTGGAATAGGGGCACATACATTTTCATTTTCTGCCACTTCCACCGCTTATTTTGCATCAGTTTGAATAAGAGTAAGTATCCCCTGTGACTGACCTGATAAGCGTTTTTCTCTCGCGCTCTTCCAGAACACATCCCATGCTTTGTTGGTTGAGTCCTTGATATGCTCACTGAAGGATCTCCTCAAACGAGATTTTTCTGGATATGCCATCCTGGCTATCAAATCCACGGAGGCAGTTTTAGCCCATTAAGATCCAACAGCCTGAAAAAAAATCCCAGCAGATTGAGAACTCAATTCTCCCAGCTTTCTCTTCTTAGACTGGTCAGGAAAAGTTACTCTCTAGGAAAAGGCTGCATGTAATTTGTTAACACCCCTCTCGGAATGAAAAAGAGAGAGCCCTCCTTCCAAACAAACTGGGGTCAGGCAGTGCTGTAAAGGAAATAGCAGCCCACTTGGGTCCCCCGTGCCTCAGAGCAAAATGCAGTTCTGCATCTCAGCAGCCACATTTTATAAACAGACTTGATCGTCTGCCATGCAAAGCAATAAATAACAAGTTAGGCAACAAGGCGTCACTTGGAACAGGAATGAAATGTTAGACAATGCACTGTACCTTCAGTTTCCAGCTTCTTTGCATTAACTGTATGGGGAACAACTTCCTCATTTCCAGGTTCCTTCCGTTGTTGCTTTTTATGTTATATGTGCATGGTAACGCTCGTGCCTGTAGTTTTCTTCGCTATGTTGCAATTGTTTATTTGGGAAGCTTTTTTTTTAACTATTTGAAACAAAGAGTCCAGTCTCTCCAATTTCATAATGGGAAGTTTCTCCTCTAGTATCAGCTCAAACTCACTGAGGGCCAGATTAAAAGATTCCCATTGACTTCAAAGGACTTTGGATCAGGCCCTAAAGTTCTGATGAATTAATTACCCTAATTACCTACTTACCTCCCTAGAGCAATACTGCTTCTCACACAACTATTATCTAAAGGTACTTAATGGCCTCCATTATCTAGTACCTAAGATACCTATTGCTCCTCTGAGGAGTGGTAGCAGGTGTCCAGGGCCCTGCAGGTAGGCTTTCCAGCAACACAGATTCTGGGTATATTTTAAGTGTAACTTGTTTTATTTACACACTTACACTAGTCCTGGAGCAGAGGTAGTCACAAACAGCTTGCAGGAAACCCTTCTTTCAGGAATCTCAGCCTAACAGTAATGCCTGATAGCCAGGGAGCAACTGTCTCTGCCGTTGCCCAAGGATTGACTTTGCTGCTACTTGCACAGCTCCCTCAACCCACAACCTTGCATAACAAAACTAACACCCATGAGATCTTTCAAAGACTGAATATTTGCTAAGGAAAAGAATGTGAAGTCTATGTAACAGCACCACCTGCTATGACAGCAGTGCCTGAGTTCCTCACCATAGGCCCATTTTATAGATGGGGAATGAAGGAACAGTGAGACTAGGTGGCTTGTCCATGATCATACAGGAAGACTGTGGACGAACAGGAAATTGAATCTGGGTCAAGTTCCCATCTAGAATCCTAATCATTGGAGCAGATGAACCCCTTCTTCAGATTGCCAAAAAAGATAGACTCAGCCCTGGAGACTGAACTAGTAAAAAGGGGTCCCTCCAGGTCAGGGTTGAAGCGGTGAGGAAACTTGCCCTGTCACTGACTGTACTACACTTTTTCTGGAGTTAATCTGCCTTCAGCGCTGTATGCATCTCAGTTTCCATGGCAATCAGCACTTTTCACAAGCAATTAACCTGGTAATATAAAAGTGATCCAAATCGGTTCTTAGTGAGACCAGAACAACCCCAGTTGTGATTAGTGTTGCTGAGCAGAATCTGGTGAACTTTTAATTTTATACGGACATAGATAGATAGAATATATCCTGGATGAGTTTTATTGTTATGCATTTGGGATGGCTATATTACTCATGAATGGTGATGTTGCTCATGAGTTAAGTTGCTCATCCCAGAAGAGAACAACAAAACTTCCACAACTCACCCCAGCGACACATACATTGCATGTGATATGTTACAGAAAAACACTCCTAAAATAGCTTGGAGGCTCTGTTTTAATTGGTAACTATTTCTTGTATCCATTCCTATCAAGAGGATAACTGCATGGAGTTCAGAGGAAGCCATAAAACCTTTGAAAAGTACCTAAAATACATCTAACCCTGAAAACACAAGAATGTTCCTTATAGCTGTATCACTTGTCTAGAAAAAGCTGTTTCAGGCCCAGGTCCTGCCTATGGACAGGGATAATTTCCAGGAGGAGGAGAGTGGAAGAGGAAGCATTTCTGCTGAGGGTTTGTTTGAGCCATTTGAGCCTGCCCAAGGGTTTAGAACAGGGGTTCTCAAACTGGGGGTTGGGACTGCTCAGGAGGTCGCAAGGTTATGACCTGGAGGGGTCGCGAGCTGTCAGCCTCCACCCCAAACCCTGTTTCACCTCCAGCATTTATAATAATGTTAAATATAAAAAAAGTGTTTTTAATTTATAAAGGGGGTCACACTCAGAGGCTTGCTGTGTGAAAGGAGTCACCACTACAAAAGTTTGAGAACCACTGATTTAGAACAATAGAATAGATCTCAGGGATGATAGACAGCAGTTTTACACCCAAAGATGCATGTGCAGTTGCACAGACGGGCATTATTAAACACATCCATCACATACCTGTGTAGATTATCTCCACAGAAATAGCCTTTTATAAACCTGCTTTGGAAGTAATAGAGGCATATGCATGTGCAAGTTAAGCTGTGCCTTAAACATGTACTTCAGATGAGCATCAGTATATTAGCCTTATATCAGAAGCAGCACTATACAAAGGGCATATTCCAAGCTCTAACTGAGTGTTGAAGCAGCAGCTTGGGAATAAACCTTGCCGCAAAAGGAAAGTATTTAATGGGGAAGTAATATGAGGTAGAACTTTACTAGTCTTCACCATACATTTTATATGTTCATGTTAAAAATCCATTGTTTCTATTCCTGCAGGAGGTACAGCTTTACCCATAAATTGAGTACTACTAGAGTTTGAAAATTGAGAGCCTCTGCTGGTGATTCTGTTGGAAAAAAGTTCAGCATGTATCAGAATTTGTAGGGGGCACAAGCATAAAGCCCACTGAACATAAAGAGAATGTGACTGTATAAGCTAGCCCTATTAAGTCAGAAAATTCAATCACCAACACATAATTCTCACCAAGAACATTGCTGCATTTGGATGTGGCCTCATATCTTTGTTTCTTCTGGGTGTCCTCAAGGCCAAGCCTTGTTGATGTCAAAACCTGAGAAGAGGAAAGATGACTAATTTCACTTTCTCTAAAACTGATAGATCCATGCCAATGCAGGGTGGCATCTCTGCTCTACCTAGCACTGAAGCCCATGAGATGGTACCCCACAAGACTCCAGCAATAGGCAAGGAGAATGACTAATCCCCTTGAAATCTAAAAAGTAGAACTCCAGCAATGTGGTGAAACAAAAAAATAAAGTTACATTAGACATGTCTCTTTTCTTCACTTGCTATAATTGAGAGAGCAGGAAAGTCCAGTTTCCCCATTCTATGGCACAAAAATGGCTGAGGCGAATAACAACATATGAACACGTTAGTTTTGCAATAGTTATGGGGCAGCCAAAGTAGAGCTTGGAGAGCTTTTGCAGCTACCCTGCTAGTCAGATATAAATCCAAGTAAGATAGTTTTAATGTTACTTTAATGTCAATTTATAAAGTCATAAAAACATTTGCCTCTAACTAAGCTGATGTTATTAAATAAACAACCTAAATATTTTGGGTTGGAAATGCTGCATAGAAAGTTTCCCTATTATCTGGATGTTTTATAGTTTGGATGAGTTTCAAGCTGGGGGTTGGTTGAAGGGAATGTGGCCTAACGGTGAGATTGGGGGTAGGACTTTAGAGATCTCTTCCTGGCTCAGATAGTGACTTGTAGCCTAAGCTTGAGGTCAATTCACCTCTTTGTACCCATTTATAAGAGGGGTATAACACCAGCCTCCTTCAAATTGCCCGTCTAAAGGAATTTGCTAAACCAAACCAGGACAAGTCACTGGATTCTTTCCTGAAAAACTCACAGGGTTGACAGGAAAAACACTTAAGATAAGGTGGCAAGCACATTGGCTTTTCTGGGCTGCCAAGAAGCTCACTGGAGCTAGAAGGAGCTTACTAATTTCCACAGGGGACCACACCTGCCTTCCAACCAGCCCAGAATCCTGGAAGTATAAAACGTGCTGTAAAGGCTCTTTTACTCTATCCTCCTCTTGGCCTGCCTGTCCCTGTGATATGTCGGAGAGGGGAAACACAGTGTCTGGCCCATGTGTGGTAGCAAGCAATATATATGTGTGTGTGTGTGTGTGTGTGTGTGTGTGTGTGTGTGTGTGTGTGTGTG
>NW_020665189.1:11925596-11935034 GCF_002925995.2 Terrapene triunguis | reverse complement strand
GTGTGTGTGTGTGTGTGTGTGTGTGTGTGTGTGTGTGTGTGTGTGTGAGATTTACTGAAGCTGCAAACCTGATTAAGATGGGAGACATGTTATTGAATCGGTGTCTCCAGTAGGTATTGTTCCCCGCAAAAAGAAATCTGTAACTACTGGAGAAAGGTGTGCAATCATTTTGGTGCTGTGTCTTACAGCCCTAAGCTCTCTTTCTAGAGTTTTAGCACAAAGTTAGCACAGAGTAGGGAATGTAGTGCTCAATCATAAGCAAGGCATACAGGATGGAAGGTACTATAGAAATGCAAACTATTAATTTTATCATACTGGCTTTAAAAAAAATGGTTTTATAACTCAGGATTTCATGCAAATCTTTATAAGCCTATGACTTTACTACAGGGAGTTTGATTAGCTCACATTCATTGGGAAATCAGTGTTTATTCACTTCATCCTTTTTCTTGGCCATCACTCATTTCAATAGACCAGAAAATACCTGTGCTCTAGAACCCCAGCCATTATCTGGTGACAAAAAGTGCACTTTTCCCTTTTAAAAAGAGTTAGAATTACTCCCCCCAGGGAGTAAAGTCAGCCATTACATCCAGTAGGAGCTTGTGGAGTACTAGCCAATGCATATTAATTTTGCCAACTTTCACTGACTATTGTCCCAATTACAAGCTCCTTACTTGGTCAAAATTCCATTTTATTAAGATGGAATTTTGTGTGGCGGTGGAATTCAAGTATCAGGATGTATATTGGCTCTCCTAAAATGATCATAATAACTAACAGAGGATGGAGAGTTAAGTAGAGAATATAGTAGTGAAGGGGGTTATTGACAAAGAATCAAATATTCGCAGAAAGATTTAGCATTCATGATCCTGTTGTCCATATTCAGGAAGATAATTTTCTGCTGAAGCTTTTTGAAACACATGAATTAAGTCAATTTAGCTGAGCTGTCATTTTTATAAACCTTTCCAATTTTGCCATAACAATTTTATGGTCAGCCGTTATAAAGATGTCTTCCATATTGTTACAGACATGTGGGTTAAAATGAGTAAACAGTGGATTTTAGAATGACTATCATTTGGGATAGCAAAGTGTTAAGGTCTAGGTAAGTGATAGTAAAGGCACTCCTCTCCTTCAGATCCAAGTTTTGTTTTAACCTTAAATCAATGGAACAATTCTGAATTCCTCAGTCAGTTCTCTCTGCCTTTGTGTTTGGATTGTCCATTAGATTATACATCTATACATGCATTTATGTATAGAACTTTTTGTAACAGACACAATGAGGGATTTACCTTGCTTAATCTCCATTTAGAAAAATTGACAGGTAATATTCAGAGCTCCACCTACCAGCACATAACCTCATTCATAAATGTGTAGATTCAATAAAGATGTTATGTACTGTAAGTGGTTTCCTAAGTGCAGCAATTAACAGTATCTAGAACTTTTGGCATATTGGACTGAATTCTGCTCTTATTTATACTGATGTTAAACTAGACTAACTCCATTGACTTTAGTGGAGTTACTTCAATTTACTCTACTGCAAGAGATTTACCCAAGTATAAAAAAGCAGAACATTAGTTCAGTTTAAACTAGAATAAATTCTGTCTACTGCTCTGGACTCCGGAATGTTTTTCCTATCCACTCTGTAATGCTCATAGAGGAACTTGTAACTAAGTGCCGTACACAAAATTATTCACTTTGTTCATCTTCGTGTTTAAAGGAATCTGTGTTGCAGTAGTGATTAACTGTTAAACAGGTGTTTTAACTGGAACAAGACTTTAGAAGCAAAAGTAAACTCTTCCAGAGTACATAAACAAGAGCGAGTATTGGCTTCCAAAGAGAGTCAAAGCAGCAGTTTTGCCTCTGAGATAGTAGGCAAGCCAAAATTCAACTATGCCTCACATATCTGCTAGTTTACTTTGAATATACTGATTCATGGGCATAACAGCCAAGGTTGTATTGCTAATAAATAGCTTTGTTTATAAAAACATATTAGTTTGCCTTTGAAGTCTCCTGGTTTGTAAGATCAATTTATGTGCATGGCAACTTTATTGGTACGTGTGTATAATTTATCACATTCTCTTGTGTCTGCGTAGATTACAATACAGGCCTGCCAAGCAGAGAAGTGGCACAGTTTTCCTCCTCCTCTCACATCTCATGCAGATACTAAATTAGGATAATATAGAAAACATTTAGGATCCAGAACAAAACCACCCCTGCTTTTGCCCCCACATTCTCATCTGAACTTTCTCCCAAAGATCAGGAGGTTAAGTTTTGGCCCATATCTGAAGGAGGGGTATAATTATGAATATTCAGATCCCAGTCCTATTATAACCAGTGTCTGTTTCCAACCAAGTTTGGTGAGGGAGGTTGAATACATTTTGGGGCAATGGGGTAGGTGTAGTTTATCAGCTTTTTCATGAAGGACATAATCTTGTGTGTCTTCCCCTTATTGAACTGGTATTTGCCCAAATTCTTTATAATGGACTAGTAATAACTCCAATATTATGTTATTAACTACAGTTTCTGAAGCCCCTCTAGCCATTTTCCCGGTATGGGAGTGTATCATACTATGGCAACACGGCCTTGAACCACAACCTACAAACACTTAAGAGGTGTTGGCAACGCCAGGGAGGAAGTCTAAAACTAAGACCCCTTCACTTTAGAAATGGAGAGCTAGAACCTAGGCTCCTTGTACCAGTGACCATTTGTTACAAAGTTGATATTTACCCATAGGTGTACATAGTTACAGAGGGTTCAGCTACACAAATTTCATTACAGTCAATTAGGACAAAATTCTGTTAATCAATCTGTATAAAGTCAATGGGATTGCATAGCTGTCACACTTTTCCCAAATGGAAGCTTTCAAAGAGCTGCACAGGGCATTTAATATGAGCAGTTTAGGCTTGAGAGTACAGAACAGTACACAAATTTCACAGCTTCAAGTCAGAATCACTAGTTAATGTCATGTGCTGTGGTTGGCCAACTCTGTGCCATCAAGAGATGTTAGAGTGAATGGACATTAAAAAGGCTTTCCTGTAAAACATGTGGAAAATATAAGGCCTGTGAGAAAGGATTCAACAGAATATTAACCTAAAGGGCTGATTCCAGTAGTGAAAGCAATTTGATTATTGCCAGACCCAACTACAAAGGGTTATCATTCAATATCCTATACTGTAATGTATAATCATCCTCCAAATAGCTATATTTCTGTCACAAACAGTACTTCTTGTCAGTGGGTGCTTGAAATAGGGTTATTAGCCTTTGAATGAACTGGCTTTGCAGAATAGTGTATTAAAAAAATCAAACCTATGTTTTTGGAACTGAACTTCAGCATGACTCTGCTGGAGTATAGCAAGCTAGAGCTAATGCAGCTGTATAAGAACACAACATAAGAACATAAGAATGGCCATACTGGGTCAGACTAAAGGTCCATCCAGCCCAGTATCCTGTCTACCGACAGTGGCCAATGCCAGGTGCCCCAGAGGAAGTGAACCTAACAGGTAATGATCAAGTGATCTCTCTCCTGCCATCCATCTCCACCCTCTGACAAACAGAGGCTAGGGACACCATTCCTTACCCATCCTAGCTAATAGCCATTAATGGACTTAACCTCCATGAATTTATCCAGTTCTCTTTTAAACCCTGTGTGGCAGAGCTCTGACCTTGCCCCCGTGGGTCCTGCGCTTCTAGGCGGTATATGCTAGCCTCAGTGGCTCACTGTGACCCTCCACGTAGTCCTTCTCTCTCTAGGGCCAAGGTTACAGTCTACTGAGCCCTTTTCATCATAAGCCAGCAAGGAGGTTGGTGAGAGAACTCCCACAGTCTCTGTTGTCCCTAGGGGCTTGTTTTAGAACACTTTAGCCTCCTGTCCTGACAGGGCCTGACTTCCCCTCCCAGGAGGTGTTACTATAGTGGTGGGTAGGGGGGAACCCGGGCCCGCCCTCTACTCTGGGTTCCGGCCCAGGGAACCTAATGGTAACAGCTGTTGGCAGCCAACCTTTCACTGCCAGAGTTGCTACATTTCCTTGGGCCACTTCCCCACAGCTCTCCTGCTTCTCCCTTCTTCACCCTTACCTTAGGGCTCCCTTATCAATAACTTGAGGGTGTCTTCATTAAGCAGCCCTTCAGCCACACTTCCTCTCCCCTGGCTCCCTGGCTCTCCCCTGCCTGACTGGAGTGAGCCCTTTTTATAGTATCAGCGGGGCCTTAATTAGAGTCAGGTGGTCATATTAGCTTAATGGCCTCCCCTGACTCTTTGCAGGTTAATTTGAGTCAGGTGTTCTCATTAGCCTGGAGTACCCCCTGCTCTGGTCAGTCAGGGAACAGAAAACTGTTAATTCAGTGGCCAGTATATCTGCCTTCTGCTATTCTGCTGTACCCAACTGGCCTGGGTCTATCACACCTGTTATAGTCCTAGCCTTCACAACCTCCTCAGTCAAGGAGTTCCACAGGTTGACTGTGCGCTGTATGAAGAAGAACTTCCTTTTATTTGTTTTAAACCTGCTGCCCATTAATTTCATTTGGTGGCCCCTAGTTCTTATATTATGGGAATAAGTAAATAACTTTTCCTTATTCACTTACTCCACATCACTCATGATTCTATATACCTCTATCATATCTCCCCTTAATCTTCTCTTTTCCAAGCTGAAAAGTCCTAGCGTCTTTAATCTCTCACCATATGAGACCCGTTCCAAACCCCTAATCATTTTAGTTGCCCTTCTCTGAACCTTTTCTAATGCCAGTATATCTTTTTTGAGATGAGAAGACCACATCTGTATGCAGTATTCAGCATAAGTATAAGAGCAAAGAACGCAGGCTAAACTTAATGTTGACCCCCCTTTTAGGACTTTAGATGTTTACATATATAGTGGAATTGTATCCAAAATCCCAGCCAAAAGCAATGAATGATTTTGTTTGATACAGGTTGGCTCATAAAGATTGCCTAGAGTTAGCAAAGTCATGCTCAGATGTAGATGACATTAAGCACTCATTACTGATCAGTTTAGTCAGCATTTGGGAGGGATTTATGGGGATATTACTGTATCCCCTCCATCATGGATGAGTAAAGAGCCTCTTCCAGTGAAAGAAATCCTTCTTCATCTGTATGGTTTCCCCAAGACACTCAGAGCGCCTGTGCCTGCCAACTAGAGTGAAAACAATGAAAAGAGGAAGAAGCCTGCACTGATGAGCAAGTTAATCATAAATATAAATAGGAACATTTTTCAGAAGTCATGTATTCCAGTTTGACTCAGACCCCACACTGATGTTCAGAACTATGTTTGGTTGGCACCTCTTTGCTGCCTCACAGCTCAGATAAGTCATTGGTGGTATAGTAGTTGGAGTAAATTAGACCGAGTCAGCTTTGCTCCTTCTCAACCCCAAAGAAAGTCTTGGCAGTTAGACAGGGAACTTGCTTAGCTAGTGGTTCTTGATGTTATCAAGTTCGACAAGTTGTAGACCCAAGGCAATATGACAATTCCCCACCATCTCCTTATCCCTGGGTCTCAGCCAGTTCAAGACAACCATGTAATATCCTTCCTCATGCCATGGGGAGGGAGAAAAGTGCTTGGAGAGAAGGGTAATTTCACCTTTCATTGTGCTCTAGACCTGCAGCTTTCTGTACCCCATATCTTGGTATCTGCGAGTAGCAGCAACACAAACTTGTATTGTGTTTGTACATTAGATGGCCACTTGATGTATGTGAAATGACATCACATTAACAGTGAATGAGGCAAAGAAGTTTCTGTCCCCCTGCATGCTCACGAAGTGTAGACTGCTATACTCTGGTCTTCTGTCAAGCTGGATTTCTTCCAATGTCTGGTTCCTCCATTTAAGTGTGCATCAGCAGTAGCTATTTTGAGGTAACAGACATATTACTAAGAATTGTATCCACTGTCTGAAAACTTGACCAGACCCTTATTTGGCAGATGAGCCAAAATAGATGTCAGTCTCTTAGGGATGAGAGAGTGCAAGGACCATTTCGCCCACTACTAAAATGCAGCAAACACGCTCGAAATATGACTTTGACCAAATGAACACAAGAGCCTGGACATGAGCATGTCTTGGGCTATTTTGTGATTAGCAAACAGCCAATACTTGAGAAATTGAAACTCAAGGTGGGGCCTGGTGAGTCAAATGACAAGGCCCTAAAGGCCAACATGGTCCAAAGTACGCTGGCAATATCTGAAAATAAGTAGGCAAACTGAATTCACTGAACATAATTCAATCTCTAAGTAAAGATCATCCTGTTTGTGACAGAAAATAGCTTAGGAGGAAGCTTCCCATGAGGAACCTTCATTAATGCGGTGATAGAGATGGGTCAGATGGCTTTTTTTCTTTAAACAGTGCAGCCAGGTTTAAGCACCCGATCCTAAGATGTTAAGTACCCACAACACCTATTGGTGTTAAAGGGTGCTCAGTACTGCAGGATCAGGTCAGATATCAGAATGTGGAGCTTGATCCTGCAAGGTGCCAAGAGACTCCTGTGACTTAAATGGGAATCAAGAGTGCTCAGCACCTTGCAGGATCGTGCCCTGATTGAAAATGCTTTGAAAAACCCTTAGCTCAACATATGTTGGAACAAGGTGAAGTACCCAAGCAAGCATTTTGGTAATGGACAAAATGTAATCCTAACAGTCTGGATTTTCATTAGCTCACTTGCCTCCATCTCTAGCACAAAGCTTGGGCTGCTCAGAGATTGGATTTTGTTCAACACCATGTCTCCAGAAGCTGACCCAAGGAAAATGCAAAGCTAGCAAGATTTACTAGCTGGCAGTCACAGTGACCCTACGTAGCATGTCATTTTGTATATTTTTCATACCTCCTGTGTATAGCCTGCTCAATCAGTTCAGCATGTGCTTTGACTCTTAGCACTAAATGACACCCTTAGCTTGGCTCAATCTCTACCTTGCAAACCTTCTAGTTTGCCAAATCTACACGGAGAGCCCCACAGTAAAGTTACAGCCACAAGCTAAATATTTCACTCCTGATACACTCCTCCCAGACTGCCTGGAAACAGGGTGCAAAAGAACTAGTAATTCCGACCAGAGCTTAAATTGGGATAGTGTGAGGTGGTCCAGCAAATGGCTGCTATTTTTCTGGTTGCTGCTATCTTGTGATTCTGAATCTTAGCTTTGCTAAGTCTCTAATTTTCATGGTTGTGTCATCTTTTTAAGGCTATCACAAAAGTAAACCAGTGCAGCAATGTCTACCTGATTCTGCAGACAGCTTGAAAGAAGAGCTGCAAATGACCTCTATTCATTAAAGAAGGTTAATGCTTAATCTAATGGATCTAGTTTAAATGTTAAGTTTATTAGCTATTTCACTGCTGCTCACACACCCAGGAAAGGAGAAGGAATATTATATTAAGATTGTGATTGTATGTTGTGTTGGTATCTCAAGCAACTGGCGCTTCAGTTTTTCACTACTATTACTCAGTCATTTGTATTACCACCCTTTTAAAAGGTGAATATTTTAAAACTAAAATAAGAAGTTGTGGAAAAGTGCTTAATTTTGTATTCCAGTAATGATCTGGCTTCCAGATATATTAGCTTTAATCACAGTTTAATAAACTCAACTGAACTGGATTCTTCCATGAATTTTAATACTTTGAAATGCAATTGAAATTCAGTGCTTAGCTCTTCAGATCAAGTGATAAAGGTGTATAAATTACAACTCCTGGGATGTAGGTATTTATTATGTTCATTTAACTAAGAGGTTAACTAAGGCAGAGAGAGATTAAAGGCCTTGTCCCAGGTCACCCAATATGTCAAATGGCAGAACCAGGGGACGGAGCCAAAAGACTCCCAATTCCCAGACTCCTACTCTAAGCTAGATAGCACCCCCTGGTGTGGTCAGAGGGTGGCAACTAGCTGCCAAGCAATACTTAGTGCAGGATTATGAAATGCCTAAGCACATGCCTCAGCGCTTTGCTGAATAAGAATGAAGATACATAAAGCATGTGCTTCAGTGTTTTGTTGCACTGGGGCTTAAGTACTACACCTGCATAAGAAAAGAGTGATTCTCTCCCCTCAGAACTTGCAAGCTCACTCAAACCGTAATATATTCTTTCCATCACAAATGCCTAATCAACTTCTATAGTTTGCACATCTCACCCTGCAGCCCTTATACCCATGAGTTCTCCCACTGACATCAAGGAGACAAATAAGAATGATGAGGATTGCCCATATCGTTTTATGGTTCTGCATGCAACATCCTCCTATTTAAAAGAGAGCCAAAGACATTTAAACTTGAATCTGGTTATGATACAGGAGCTGTGGTGTACACACCCTAGGTTCACCCAATTTAATATCCGGCGCTTACTGACCCAAAAAATCCCTCACCTTCCATTTAATATGAAAAAAATACAACAACAAAAAAGAGATGTGTTTGTATTCTGAAGCCTGCACAGCTTCAGGAATTGGCAAGAAAACAAGGTTATGTCCTGTTAGTGCAGAACTGGGCTTCATTCCCACCAGACCAAAAGCAGCTCAGTGGGACTTATCATGAAGCATTTTTAATTAGAAACTTCTGCTGCTCTGGGATAGGAAAGAGCATCATGGAGTGTGGGTAAGAGATGGAAAATATCAAATAATGCCCATTTCAGTTGGCCCAGTACTTTTAGTGTCCCCCTCTCAGTAGAGCTGGTTGATAAGGTAGTCAAAACTTGTTACTAGAAACAGGGTTTCTTCATAAAAAAAAAACCTGTGTTAAAAATGTGTATCCTAGACAAAATGTAACCATTGCAAACCCTGGAATAGAAACTGCTTTGACATTTCTCAGAAGTGTATTTTGACCAGCTCTCTTTCTTACACCTGTGGGAGGAGGCCATTTCGAGTCCAAACTCATGGAATAGGAATCAAGACTCAAAGGGACGATGAAGGTTAGTAGGCACTAAGGTGTATCTACCGCCTCTAGATTTTCTCTTGCACAACTTACAGTTAAACACTCCCAATAAACTTTCAACAAGAGCCACAGGATGCCTGGCCCAGCACTCTGCAGTAGACCTGTCCTCCAAGAAGGAGAGTCCCTTGGCTGCAGAATGAGTGTGGTTCTGCTGTACAGTGGGAGGAATGGATTTGAAGGCCATGTAATCCTTATGCTACACATGCTTGTCCCTGTGTGATCTTTGTGTAGCACCATGCGGGGGGGGCGGGGGCATGGGTTATAGACATGTCTGGAGGATCCAACACTGCATAGTGGGCCTGTTAGGGGCCCTTTGGAGGCTGCAAGAACCAGCTGGAAGGCAGCCTCGGGCTGTATTATCTTGCACTCTGATCCCCTGCAGGCTGGGTCACAAGAGGCCACCCAGCTAATTGCCTCACCTTCTCCAATGCCAAATAGCTGCATCTCCCCAGAGTCCCTATTGATGGGTTCCTACAAGCAGGGCCGGCTTTAGGAAGTGCGGGGCCCAATTCGAACAGTTTCGACGGGGCCCCGGCAGGG
>NW_020665189.1:11910995-11925496 GCF_002925995.2 Terrapene triunguis | reverse complement strand
CGAAGACCCGGAGTGAGTGAAGGACCCACCACCGAAGTGCCGCCGAAGACCCGGAGCGCCGCCGGGTGAGTAAAAATTAAAAAGGAGCCTCTAGCCAGGGAAGGGATTCTCGGCCACTTGCCCCCATCCCGGCAGCCCTGCCACTGGGCGTGGGGCCCTCTTAGGTGCGGGGCCCGATTCGGGGGAATTGGTGGAATTGGCCTAAAGCCGGCCCTGCCTACAAGTGTATATGGGGAAGTAGGAATATACCACAAACTCAGAACTTTTTCATAGGTAGGTGATACCTTTTGTGTGGAGAAAAGGAAAAAGGCTTTAGAACATCATCAAAGGTTCAAATTACCTTTTTCCATTTTAAGGTAGTCCTTACTTACCCATTCTTAACGAGTGGCACCCTCAATAAAAGCAGTAGTGATTGTTCCTGATATGCTGTACAGTGAGTTCTATTTGGCTCCATTTGGTCCTGAAACGAAGACTAAAGTCCCTGACAGACAATCAGCTGGAATCTTATGGAGATAGTGAAGACGCCAAACAGAACAAATCAAACATGCAGAGCCAAAACTTAAGCAAGAAGTGTAGCCAGGAAGGACATTCAAATAATAGGAGCGAAGTATGCTCTGTACCTCGCAGGAAAAGACTCTACAAAAACAGAACCGAGAAGCATGGCCAAGGAGACACAAGTACTTTTAAGGCGTCTCAAGATAGACATGTGAAAACTGAAGCACTTTAAAGGGATGCTGATAGCCCTTCCTGAAACATCAGGCCCCTTTAAGATGGTCTCAAGCTGGGCATGGAAAACTAGATATTTAATCAGAGGTCACTTTTGAAAATATTTGCCTGTGCTTTTTGTTCTGATATTCCCTACTGTCAGACACAGCAAGAAGCCAAAATTGTGACCAGTGATTAGAATGTCTGCTGCATAAGCAATATGAACATGCCCACTGAATTAAAGGCCACAGTAACAATCATTGTTATGTACAGTTTAATATTTCATTGATTAGGACTTCATTTAGTATTTGCAGAGCACCCCACTCATCTGGTTTTTGTCTGTTTTAGATTTGGACTGTATGTGTGTGTGTGTGTGTAATTCTCCAGTTTGAGTTGGCTCTTTCTGGAATCCATGTATTTTGATACTGCTGGCTTGTGCTATTTGTCAGAAAAATTATTTCAAGTTTTTTTTAATGACTATGCTTAATTTGAGATATAAGCACAAGTTTAAAGAGAGCTTTATTAGCTTACATGCAAGAGTATTTATTTGTGTATAAATGCAAAACTACAGTTGGAAGATAAGAAATAACAGTTTATCTCTTAGCCAAAAGCAAAGGTCCCTTATAATACCCAAGGCATTTTGTTGGAGAGAGTCAAGATGTGTCCCATCTCTGAACTGCTTATGGCTGCAGTTGTAGCCAACCTGGACCTTGTTTCAGTGTTTTGATTTCTCATTCACTGGCTGGACATGACATGAACCCCATCTCCTCCAGTAAATTGGGAACTTGAGCACTTCAGACAAACTGAGAACATGCAGAACAAAGCTCATGGCATGGCACATGCAATATCACAATGCAAGACTGCTCATCTAAGAATAGCCCAGTAAGGAGGCTCCCCAGTATTTTAACAGATGCAGACTTAGCAAAAGGAGAAGTGGTCTAGCCTGAGCCCCATTGAGGGAGAAGTGCAGCCTAAACTTCTGCTTTTTAAAAGCATGCCTAAATATTTAAAAGATACTTTGCCTATGTGCTGACTCTAGGGCCCAGGGTCTCCCAGCTGCACTCCAAGACAATCAGCATTGGGTGTTGCTTCTGACAGCCACCATTTTTATAGTTTTTCCCATGCAGAAGAGGATCCTGAAAGAGTTATAGTGGCCTCAGTTTGCCTTCATTTTTTTGCAGGTCAATGAGTGGGAAGGACAATATGCATCCCATCAGCCCTGCTCTTCAACTTTACCTTTCCACCATGTAAATCCTTCCCTTCCTTCTGAAGTTCCTGAGGCATTTTGCATGGGTCAGCAAGTATTTTCCTTGTTTTATTCATGAGGAAATAAAGGTATAGAACAGGGGTCGGCAACGTTTGGCACACGGCTCGCCAGGGTAAGCACCCTAGAGGGCCGGGCCAGTTTATTTACCTGCTGACGCGGCAGGTTCGGCCGATCGCGGCCCCCACTGGCCGCGGTTCACCGTCCCGGGCCAATGGGGGCGGCGGGAAGTGGCGCGGGCGAGGGATGTGCTGGCCGCGGCTTCCCGCCGTCCCCATTGGCCTGGGATGGTGAACCGCGGCCAGTGGAGGGCCACGATCAGCCGAACCTGCCGCATCAGCAGGTAAATAAACTGGCCCGGCCCGCTAGGGTGCTTACCCTGGTGAGCCGCGTGCCAAACGTTGCCGACCCCTGGTATAGAAGTTAAGATTTGCCCAATATCACTACACAAGTTAGCAGCAGAACAGGAAGGAGAGCAAGCCAGGTCCTCACAACTCTTAAATCCCAGTGCTAGCCACTAGAACATGCTACCCAACCACTGTCTTCAGCCATAAAAATTTCACCATAGTTAAAGATGCATTTATACTATTTTCTAACCTGAATTGCATATTCCAGAACAAACTCTGCTTGGAAGATCAGTGACTTGCACACTTCAAATCAACTGACTTTTGTTCTCATGTGGATGGATGCCAAAGAGTACCAACTATGATGGTGGTTTCTTGTCTGTGAAGTGTTTGGCCTAAATCTAGTTCTTATAGGCCACAAAAGAGCTGGAAATGACACACTGAATACTAGTTTGTGGTGTTTACAACTACGAGAGTATCACACATCATAAATGTTGGATCTAAATTAATTGAGAATTATACAACTTAAAATTTAACCATTTTACCAGTTCAAGATAAACCAGGAGTATAGTAAAAGCAGTTCTGCTTCTGGGAGAGACCTTCTAAAGGCTACCAAGTTCTTTTTTAAATATTAATATTACCCAGAATTCTCTAATGTCTTTAAAAAAAGGAAATGCATTTTTGATCTGAAATTGTGGCTTTTAAAATGAAATCATGATGAATTTATCATCTTCCACTTACTTCAGTAATTAGCATATTTTCATTAATCTTTTTTCAGAGTCCAATTTTAGCAGAATTTCTTCCTAATTTGTTTCATATTCAGAAATCTTTAATGTAGTTCCAGTTTTCTGGCTTTTGTTTGGAAGTGTATTTAAAAAGAGATTTTATCACCAGTTCCTTTTTGCATGCAAAAAATCTATTTCTGATGGGCCTCTTTTGTGGGGAGCTCATCTACGACAATGAACATCATTAGGCAAGTTTATGCTAAAAACCCAACAGTAACTACTAAAGTATTTTCCTTAAAGGGCTATAAGCTAGTACTGCACTATAAACTGACATGCAAAATTAAGAAAAGTCAGCACTTAAAATCAATGGAATGTTTCTTGATGACCTTTAACACTTGGCACTTCCTTGGGGTCCCTGAGAATGGATTGTGACATTGTGTCCAGATCACAAGTGGAATTCAGGTCATTCTTTAACGTACCTGGAGAGGGTTATTCCTCTGGGTGGAAGAAGTATGGCACTTTACATGTTTAGGGACACATTGTTAAAGGCACGTGTGATGCTGAATGCCATGTCTAATATTAGCATCCCCTAATGCAGATAAACTCTAGGACAAATATGCAAGTTTGTTTCCTGCTCCTTTATACAAGCAACTTTGAATCCTCATCTTTATGGCTACTTCACTAACCCAGAAGACCTGCACACATTTCTGCTCTCTCACCAGCTTTAGATTAAGACCAGGAGCTCTCCCATGACTAGTTCCCCAAAGAGCCAGAAATAGACCATAATAAAGGAATTGTTTCACTGTTAGAGAGGAAGTTATATTTACACCAGGGACCCCCTATTTTGTGTTTACATTCTCAGGACCAAGGCTGTCTTCCCTGTTCCCTTTAGATCATAATATTAATAAAAGTTTCAAGGTGGTCACAGTAGACTGCTTCCCTAGCTCATTAAACTATGTTCCTTGGGGGGATAAATAGTAAATATGTATCTTTTCCCCATCGCAGATTCCTGCTATTTGTATTGTAGTGCCTAGAGGCCTCACTCAAGAATCCCATTGTGCTAGGTGCTGTATGAACACACCACACAAAGAGAGTTCCTGAAAAGCTTGCGATCTTAGCCTTAGCCTTACATAACCAACTAATTGTGTAGAAGAAATTAGTTTAAAATGTAAACTATGTACATTAAACCTAGAGGAGGACCGTCTCCCTCCTCCTCTGACCCAGAGAAGGCATGTGCCTATATCTTTCATCTAGGTTTATATACTGCACCGTAACCATAGTAACTGACCACCATTTTTCAACCTCTCAGTCTGAAGCACTTTGAAACTGGTATGCACCAGTCTGCAGAGGAGCCTGGCTATTGTGCAAGCAGTGGTGGGAAGAACTAACAGAACTAAGGCCTTGTCCAAATACAAAATATAGAAGACAAATGCCTTTTGCTCCAAGCTTGAAAGCTCTTCTACAGGGACTGCTCATTTCTGTGTATTGTACAGGCCTGGGCACACTAGCGCAGATTCAAGTTCCTGATAAGTCAGATGCGCCAAGCTGAAATCCTGTAAGGGCCTCCTTGCTATCTCTGATGTATGTTTAGAGTCAAGAACTACAGAAAGAGAAGAAATGTGCTAAGTCAGTCAAACCTAGGCCACGTATCTCATACCCCACCCACTCCATTATATGGATGGAGCCACTCTGCATAAGTAAACAAGAGCTACAGAAGCAATAACTCATGTTTGCTTAGGCCTGGTCTACACTAACACCCCAATTCGATCTAAGGTACGCAACTTCAGCTACGTGAATAATGTAGCTGAAGTCGACATACCTTAGTTCAAATTTACCGCGGTTCAGACGCGGTCCACACGCGGCAGGCAGGCTCCCCCGTCGACTCCGCGGTACTCCTCTCGCTGAGGTGGAGTACCGCAGTCGACGGCGAGCACTTCCTGGTTCGACTTATCGCGTCCAGACCAGACGTGATAAATCGAACCCGGAAGTTCGATTGCCAGCCGTCGAACTACCGCGGTAGTGTAGACCTGGCCTTAGACTGAGGCCCCGTCCCTCAGAGTGGGGAGCTCTTGAAGCTTTTGTGAAATCTTTTGTTGCTTTTTGCAACCTTTGCCTAACTTGTCAGAAGTCAGACACCCACCAAACCCAGAGTGTCCTAGCTTGATCAGACTCACCCTTTCTTAGTCTGCATTTCTGCAAAGGGATGCACCCACAGAGTGACCCATTGAGTTCAGCAGGACTCTGTATGGGTGTAAGTATCAATGCTGGCAGCTCAGGATCAAGGCCACAATTAATGCCCACTACCCATATTGGGAAATGTTTCATTCCAATGGTGACTGAATCCTTGTGTCTGCATGGGGTGTGCCAGATACCACAGAATTACTAGGGAGATCACAGTACTAGTCATTTATATTAAATATAGTAATAGATCATGCCAAAATCTACATATAAAATATCAAAGGGCATTCACCAGCCATTGCCTTGTTCAATGGCTGGTGAGTGCCCATTTATATTTCCTGAACAGCATCTAAAATCATTGTTCTTTGGAAGGCCGGAAACCTTCATTTGTTGTGACATCAAAGCAGCAGCAGCAGCTCCCTAGGATAGGCAGCGTTCCTGCAGGTTTTAAGATCAACCATTTAAAGAAGAGCAAGAGAAAAAGGAAAAACAGAACTAGTGACCAAGGAAACTGGCACAGAGAGAAAATAAGGCTGTATTTTTAGTAGTTCTGTTTTCTGGTAGGATTGGGTCTCACTTCTTAGGGCTTTTTCTATAAAGAAATTGCACTAGTTTA
The DNA here is from genome assembly GCF_002925995.2 of Terrapene triunguis. NCBI lineage: Eukaryota > Metazoa > Chordata > Testudines > Emydidae > Terrapene > Terrapene triunguis. Next base: position 11,919,664 of record NW_020665189.1, on the reverse strand, counting down.
AATTTAATTGTTTTAGTTAAACTGGTTCAAACCTGTTATGTGGACACTTAGGTCACTTGGCAGCAAGCTTAATTAGGAAAAACTAAATTGACTTAAGTCAGGAGTAAACAGATTTAAGATTTATCACATACATCACTCTGAAAAACCTTTGGCAGAGATTAGCAGATGAGACCACAATGGATGCCCTCATAAATATGTCCACTGCAAAACAAGATACCTGTTTTACATGCACAGTTAACTGTTTGCAAAAATTCCCATGTACATGTTCGATGATCAGTTTTACACACGCAGATTTTTTCAGTGGCAAAAATGAGTCCCCGACCTTGAACTTGTGGCTTAAATTTAGTTAAATAATACTGCAACACTGCACAGTGGGCAAATTGATGGTCCAAACCATCACTATTGTAAGCTACATGACTGCATAATGCAGTGGTACAATATATTTTTAATAAGGGATCACAAGAAATATGCACCTCAATTCATGTGTCTAAAGCTGCAAGTCTTCGCTCTATTAACAAACACTTTGGATTTCAGGGAGTAAAGACTGAATAAAGATGGCAGGATTTTGAGCCATTTAGAGTTTTTAAAGAACTAACACCACTTCCAGCATAAACATTTTGCTTATACTTTCATGGGAGGAATTCAAAAGTGCAGAGAGGCAGTTCAGCCTGGATCAAGGTCAGTTAGCAGAAACCAGCAAGAACTCCCCTCAGACAATCAATAGTCCTATACAGAAGACTTCTAAAGCTTTACAGACATTGGTTTAATTTATATAGAGTACATGCAGATTGCATGGTGAGGTGATAAGATTAAAAATGGGACCTGGAATTAATAATTTAAAAGCTGCTTTGGTCTGACTTTTTAGAAATCTTTGATTCATTCCTAACAGGTGGAAACTGAGATGTTCCTCTCCTTTCACTTCTCTGCCCCCTTCCCTTTCCCCATTCCTTTATTATATTTTTTTGTCTTTTTGTTGTGGTTCTCCCCATATTTGTGTGTGCATGGGGGTTGGGGGTGGAGAGGGAAGAGAATCAGTCAATCAATAGAAGGAGTTCACATCAGAATGCATTAGGAAGAGAAACAATGGCTTGTAACTCAGCAGGACTCTTCACTGTGGAAGCAACAGGGCATTGCAGAAGCCTACCAAGAGAAGTGCACTAATTTAACATTCACTTAAATTCCCTTTAGACTGAACACTACTGGAAATAATACAAGGATTAGTCCTGCAAATGTAGAGCCAGCATAGAGGATCCAGATACCTTGACTATCTAAGGATCTATAAAAAACTAATTGTCCTGTGGGCTGCTACATGACAAGCAGCCAAAGGAATCTAGTGGTGTGCCAGTCATTTCTATGTAGGAAGCATAACTCCCAAATGGATTGTGATCTGAGCAAGCTAGAGACCTAGAGGGGAGATTCTCAGCAGGCAGCCTCTATCTGTGAGCACACCACTTTGTGTCGTCACACATTTGATACACTACCTGTGTACACACCAGATTGAGCATGGTGTGCAGGGTGAGGGTTTTACCCATGTTAATTCTATGACCTGTATATATAAGTGACAGACTCTTATTTACACAGACAAGCATTAGAGTTTCAGAAATGTGCATGGGTGTGTGGGCAGAAGTGTGCCCTTTAAATGAAAGCTGGGGTGGGGGAATCCCACTGAAAAAATAATCAGCCTATAATGAACAAGTATTTAAATAAATATTCAGTACAGGGGGAGAGGAATAGCTCAGTGGTTTGAGCATTGGCCTGCTAAACCCAGGGTTGTGAGCTCAATCCTTGAGGGGGGGCATTTAGAGATCTGGGGCAAAAATCTGTCTGGGGATTGATCCTGCTTTGAGCAGAGGGTTGGACTAGATGACCTCCTGAGGTCCCTTCCCACCTTGATATTCTATGCGCCAGATACTAAGTATACAGATGAAATTTAGAGATACCCATCTCTCAGGAGACAATAACTTTAAGTCAATGTATACCATAGTTCAATCCTCCATACCATCCAGCACTCCCACACAATCCTCCTCTCTGCATTGTGCTGCCAGGGATGCCCACCTCCACTTCCCCTGGCGATTTTCCTAGAAGGATATAGCACAGTCCAGAGGAACTCCTCAGAGGAGTTAATACAGCCTGAGGCTCCATTAACATTATTGGATCCACCCCTGGGTGGAGGACAACAGTGTATGAAAGCACCTATTCCCCTGGTCCAGTGCTCTTCAGTCCTTTTCTCCCCAAGAAAGCCCCTGCCCCTTGGAGAAGACTGTCAGGTCTTTGTGGGATGGTAGTGGAAGTGAACCTTCAGAGGTAATAGACAACTCATCCATTCAGTGTGGCAAGAAAGGGAGATGCCCACATTGGGAATGCCCTTTGAATGAGTATAACTGGAAAAACTGGGTCCTATGTTATTACAAATGAAATTGCCAACCCAAAGAATGTTAGCCTGCATTTCCCCCTGATTGTGACAGTGTCAGTGGAAGTATGGGGTTTCAAGCATTATGTATTTTCTTTCTTTTCTGTCTCCTGAGTTTGATAAGTAACAGCACTTCCTTAGCTTTGGGACAATAGCTCTTAACACCCACAGTTCTGAATTCTGGATGACAAGGACCCGCTGTGTAGCCGGCACCACTCAGTCTGATTTCCTTTCTCTTTATCTTGGTGGCTTTGTACAAGAACTACAGAGAGATTAATAACTTGGGTTGAATTTCCTCTTCTGGGATACCACACTTACACATTTTATTAAACGGATAATAAGGCATTTATAACCCTACATTAGACATGTGGTTAGCTTCTTAGAATTGGATGGGATTATGTTTTGGCATGGATTATTCTGTACATGACTAAACTATGCATTGTTGAGAAAGATGTGATGATGAGAGCTCAGATATTCACTGATGCACATAAAACAGATGTTATTTCTAGCCATATGTTCATTTCTGTATGTAATTGGGGAATCTTAGAACATAGGGTTAGTGCCTGCACTTCAGTTCACTATGTATACAGGGGACAGTTCTGAACAAAAGGAACCCCAAAATGAGAGTCAAAGTGAAAAATACAATCTAAAAATTCCAATAGTTAAACCTAAACGGTGAATGGCAACTGCTATTCATCTGTCAACTGCCTTTTCCTGAGGGACCCATTTTAGGTTGCCTCTTGGAAAATGATATTGAGTGGCTTTCTTCAGCAATTTTGACTTCAGCCTCACAGTGCTAGTGCTGCATTGTAAAAAGCTCTAAGCCAGTCCCAAAGGAAAATTCAGACTAGAATGTATTTTACAGAGCTATTTTAATAACTGGAAAGCGGCTTGTTTGAGCACTCATACCTGTGTGTAGGAATCTGGTTTAAGACCACGCTTTATTATGGCAGATTGTATTACATGGTAACATTCCCATTATGTAGGTAATGAGAAACTAGGAGGCTTTGCTCATGACTGCTGGCTATGACACCAAACAATGGAACTTTTGATCATGGGTCTTTTAACACCTAGGTGGGGCCTCAGTCACCATCAGGGATTATGACTCGACAGTTTGATGGCACCTTCCAGGAGGAGAGATCCAAAAGCCTTTTAAGGAGTTCAGACTCTGCTATGGAAGAGTCATTTCAGACACCACAAATATAGACACCTTTCAGGTGAAAGGCAATGCTATATATCATATCTCAGCACAGGAGGTAAATATTATATTCAATTGGATACCAAAGGAAATTTAGCCAGCCAGAATGCAATCAGTTGTAATTTGCCTAGGTCTTGTGGTTAGTATCCCTGTCTTATTAAGAGTACCTGGGGTCCTGTGCCTCTTAGTTTTCTTCCCCAATCCCTGGAGTTAACTTACTATGGTGGTTGGAGTCCAATGTTCTTTCAGACAGGAGTGTCCACTCCTCCTATTTCATCAAACACAACCTGTGACTTTCACTAGTTCAGAAATTGAACACAACATCAATAGATATTGAATATTGTAGTTTGTGAACATGTCTAGGAACGAACAACATGCCACAAGGCATCCAATGCTTCTCCACCATTACCAGCCACTGGCAATAGCTAACCATCTAGTTAAAGTGGCCCAGAGAAGAGCTGCCAGATGCCTCCAGCGATATACCCTAAAGGCCAATAGGTTTGGGTTCTGGGGCCTAAGACCTCAAACCAAAAATGCCATATAAGAGTATGCCGACCAATTTCCACTATCATCATAGGCTATGAGGTGGGGAGGAGAGGAGCTGTTTGGATAACAAATCCTAACTAATGAGGATGGGTGCAAGGAGCTCTGGATGGCACATGGAACAGGAACTGGCTGCATGTCCCACATGTCTCCTTTTCCCTTCAATAAAATGTTATCAGGACAGTTTGGGAAAGCACTATGCTGTCACTGAAGTGGGGTGCTACAGGATCCCCTCAAGGGAGGAGTGATCACACTCACCCAGCAGCAAGAGTCATGCCACCCAATTCACATCTAGTTGTGGAAGAAAGACAGACCAGTTTGAACTTTAGCATAAGTGACACAGCAGGACAAAAAATGAACAGAACCTCGAGCAAAGCAGAACTGACACATTTTAGACATCTCAGCCAGCAACTCCACAAATGGAAACTCCACAAAGAGTGGGCACATTATTTCTAGCCAGGAGGGGGCGAGACCCATCCGCACTGACATCTTCAATCTAAGGCTCCTTGGGTTAGAAAAAGACAGATGTGGTAACACTATTTTCTGCTGACGGGAACTCAGCTCCATTGTCAGAACTTCATTTTTAGTCTTTACTTCTTTTCCCACCCCCCAAGTTTTAAATATTTGTTATAATATCATTAATTGAGGAAAGTAACATTAACTTCAATGTACGTATTTGTCACTGGTAGGTCCTTAAGATTTAGAAATAAACCCTAGCTTCCAAGCTTACAAACGACAACAAACAATTATATGTTTGGTTTTGCTGTCATCTCTAGTATCTTAACATCTGGCTTTGCTTTTTTATATTCTCTTCTCTTTGTGAACCCCTTGCCATTTCTCCCCCACTTGGGTGTATCTTAAGTAAGAGAAAAAATAAGCAATTAGAGTTTGTACACATCTGTTTCCCCATGCCCCTTGAATAGCTAGAAGGTGTGTTTCACCCTTGTACCTGAAGTGCTTGCTTCAGGGTCTACTACAGCTGACTCCCCAGGCAGCCATCAGCCAGAGAGACAGCCCCAAATCCATCACGACTAATCTTCTCTGGGAAACCCGCAAATTTACCAGCAATCAGAGAACCTCGCAGCCCCCTTTGCCTCAACACAAGACTATTTTGCTTTTATTCTGCCACTTTCACCTAAAAGCAGATAGAAATTGAAAGCTTTTGTCCTTGGAAAAATGTCATGAATTCTTACAAGATCCCATTGTTCTTTAAGTCTGTTGTAAACAACCTGTCAAGTTTAGCTGGGATGTGGTATAAATTATCTTTCACAAAGAGAAAATTGTGGAAAATTAGCAGATTATCTGTTAATACATTCCATATGGTGAAATGGAAAAGGCCAACACTCCTGTCAGCCTATATGAAACAGGGCTAGAAGTTGCAGGGTTTTCTCTGCAGCGCCACAGCAGTTTTAGTTCCTGTCGTAATTCTCAGTTAAAGCCAATGTATTAGTTTTTTCAGATGAACATATGCTGTACCAAGATAGCTTGATTCCCTGGAAGGGCACGGCTTGGTGCTCAAGCTATCAGGTCTGAAATATCTAAATTCCTAAGAATCACAGATTCAACTTTGTCCTTTTAAAATACATGAATGGAGTTCTAGGCAGCTTGCAAAATCCTGTCTGCTTTGCATGGTGCTTGTTGTGATTCCAGAGCTTTGCCCCAATCTCCAGAAGAAGCTCACTCTGGTTCATTGAGCCTGAGTCTGCCACCCTACAGACATTCCCTCTGTGATATAGGTATCTAATTTTATGTTGATAGTTTGCAGACTCAGGAGTCAGACCTACCATGTTTGCAGCAGCCTGCCCCCAAGCTTTCTGAGCAAGTCCCGATGACTTGAGTGGGAGCTGGGGATGATCAGCACCAATTAAAACCAAGACTGAACATAGCACTTTTCATTTAAAAATGCATCACAAGGGCAGATTTTGTCTTTCTTGTACCATTGAGAAGCTTGAAGAACAGAGGTCACCACTTACCCATGCTCACACAGCACGTCAATAGAGTCAGGAATAGAACCCAGGTCTCCAACTACCCACTCCCTTACACTAGCCTCTAACTAGCTAATGCTGCCTCTCCTTAATAAAAATATCTGAAAGCCTTTGGGTAAGAATTTTCAGTCCTGTACAGTCTGTAAAGAGCCAGTAGTAACTTAAGGAAACCATATAATCCTACCAAAACCTTAATTTGTGTTCTCTCTTCATTTGTGGCCAGGTGTTTAGACATAGGGCCCTAAGAGAGAAGAAAAAAGTAACACAATGGGCCAGATTCAGGAGATGGTTACATGTTGGTAACTGAGTATAAAGAAGTCTAAGTTAGAGTAGGTTGAAGGCAGCATTCGGTGGCCTCCTAGCAAGCAGTCAGACAGATTGAGTGGTTAGAGAGAAGGCATTGTACTTTTGGTAACTGTCTCAGCACTCTACTCTGAAGGAGTCTGTCCAGGCTTTTGGTCATGCTCAGAGACTTGTTATTAGCATAGTCAGTCACATATAAACCTGACACTTAACCGTATATCTTCCTGGTACGATTGTGTCCTGCCATATTGCTCTTCCAACTCCTTAGCATGTAAGTTACACCAGTTGGATTCCCTTAGGGCCACCTAGACTCATTAGTTACCTGATTCGCTTATGCAAAGTGGCATAAATTACCTGTGGGTATATCACCTCTGAATTTGTTCCAATATATGGTAATACTCTCTCTCTCTCTTTCAACAGAATAGTCCATGTATCCATGGTATCAGTGGATCCTTAAACAGCTGTATTTATAGGACTGTCGTGCCTTTTATCCCAAAGCCACCCAGAATGCTTTACCCATTGAATACATGCAGCAGTACTGAAATGCAGCTGCTTCTGCTGTGGAGGGCACCAGGCAGCCAGCGTTGAGTGCAGGGCTGGAAATGAAGTCTGGAACATGCTGCGGGATTCTTAGTATCTGTGCAGGCCATTCTGTTATGGTCTCATTCAAAAGCTGGTTGATTTGTAACAGACTTTTTCGGAAAAGCCCATGGGTAGAAATGAACAGAGGTAATGCTTAAAATGCTTTTAGTCTTCTCTGCTAATGTGCTTTGGTAAAATTCTCTTGCTACTGTGATGCAAACTGGGTCAGGTTGTTGATATAATTCCTACCCTAGGTATTCACTGTAGGTCAGCAGATTTTTTATTTCTCCAATTTTTTGGCAGCTAGAGAAAGAGGAAACAAACATCTGGCACGTGTCTATGGAGAGTTGTTATTAAAGCTAAATCTCAGATCAGATCCCCAGGAAATTGGTCCCCATGTAGGTCTGGGGAATTTGCATCTGGCCCTCTGTTTACAATCTTATCACATTCATTTCTATTTCTCACGACCTTAACACCATGCTAGCTGTAGCAAAGCATTTGGTTACTACTAAAAAAGGTCAGGGCCCTCCAGAGGCCAATTACTTTCACATGAAGAAACTGCCTTCTAGAATCCAGTTCTGTTCTGCAGAAGTTGAGCCTCCTGAGTAATATAATAAGATGTGAGGTACTAAAGAGTAGTTACACTCTGAAGAATTTATTGGAATGCTGAATACGTCCATCCAAGTTTTCTACTTGTGCCTGTGACAGAACTGACAACACATAGGATTTGGATATTTTTTTGCAATAGTGAGATAGAGAGTCACCTGAAATTTTGTTGTATAGTACAGCAAGAGCTCATTCCTTCATTCCTTGTGCACCCAGACTCCTTTTGACCTTAATGGTAGTTTTGGATACGGAGGAAATACTGGTTCTCAAAATGGAAAGTTTGATTTCACACAGGTCTGTGTGTCTAGCAGGAAATAGATTCTTTGGAAGTCACAAGTTCAACTCCCACCGGAAAATCATAAAAGACAAAAACACCACATCACCAGTGGATGAACACTTTCCATAAACGATCACTCTGTATCTGACCTATTAGTCCTCATCCTCAAAGGAAACCTGCACAACACTTTCAGAAACAAGCCTGGGAGCTGAAAATCATTAACTGAAAAGAGCACTGGATTTATGTCCTATTACAACAACCTATAACCCATTAATAAACTCCCAGCTGCCTCCCACTCCCCCCTTCCTTCCACAGCCTATGACTGGAGGGGTGTTAGTCGGTCACCTTGAATGGTCCCTTAGAATATGTGTTAATTACTTATGCTAAACAATCTGCTCCACCTTGAATTTAGCTGTGACACTCTGAGTACACTTCCCAGCCATGAAGAAGAGCTCAGTGTAAGCCCAAAAACTTGAGTCTCTCACCAACAGAAGTTGGTCCAATAAAAAAATATTACTTCACTGACCTTATTTCTCTAAGTTCAACACCTGGCAGGATCAAGGCAACCCTTTGTGCTGCTAGGAAGATAAAGAATTAGTGGGTGATTTTTCAGATAAAAGCTTAAAACACCAATGGCCAGATCTGATCCTGGGGGCTGCCAGGGAGAGAACCAGCCCCCAGCACAGGATAGAGCAGCCTTAACTTTCCCTGGCCAGGTTTGCCAAGTGAGAATCAGTCTGGGCGCACCCACAGCATACCCCCCCC
>NW_020665189.1:11884055-11910895 GCF_002925995.2 Terrapene triunguis | reverse complement strand
CCCCCCCCCCCCCCCCCCCCCCCGCATGCCGTATCCTACAGAGGATGCCACTACAACAAGTCAATGTACAGTTGTTGCTTTAAAGCCATTAATACTTTAACAGGATAAAGAGGACTTAAGGATCAAGGCTCTGGGCCCAAACAAGGTTCTGTCAGAGCTGCATACACTTGCCAGCTATGCACCAGTTAATGCTTCTGTAACATTAATTTAACATTTAACTGTCTCACAGATATTGGGGATTCTTTGAATTTTTGGTAAAGCATTTAGAACACCTCAAACTTTGAGATCCTCCAAATGGCTTTAAAACAGCAAATGTCCTTCTTTATCTCTTTAATGTAATGTCAAGCCTAAGACCTTCATGACTAGATAAAGGTTGGCATCTTACTATTTTTCAAGACTCTGAAGTGAGTTGGTAGGCAGTTCCAAGTCCATGTAAAAATGTTTTAGACGCATAAGTGACAGTAACAAAGCATGATGAATGTAGAAAGTTGGAAGACATTGTCCCAAGGGTACTGTACAGAACAGGGATCGGCAACCTTTGGCATGCAGCTCGCCAGGGTAAGCTCCCTGGCAGAGCAGGCCGATTTGTTTACCTGCCACATCCGCAGGTTCGGCCGATCGCGGCTCCCACTGGCCGCAGTTCGCCGCTCCAGGCCAATGGGGGCTGCGGGAAGCAGCGCGGGCTGAGGGATGTACTGGCCACCACTTTCCACAGCCCCATTGGCCTGGAACAGCGAACTTCAGCCAGTGGGAGCTGCGATCGGCCAAACCTGCGGACGCGGCAGGTAAACAAACCGGCCCGGCCCGCCAGGCTTACCCTGGCGAGCTCCATACCAAAGGTTGCCGATCCCTGGTATAGAACAACACTAGGCCCACTCTTATCCTATCATTTTTAGGCAAGAGAAAGTAAAGTACAAGTTCACTCAGCTGATAAACTGGGAACTGTTGCAAACAGTGCAGAAAGAAAGCAAAAGGGAGTCAAGGGGTTAACATTGTGGGCAGGAAGTATGGAGATTTAAGATGGAAAGTTGCAAGCAAGTACACCTGGAAAAAATAATCCCCACATATATTCAATGGAAGGTATTTTATTTAGAAAGCAGTAAAGCCAAAAGGTGCTTGGGGAGCAATAGTGAGCAGGAAGTCAGATAATTATGCAATGTGGTATAGCAGCAAGAAGTCTGGTTTGGGGACCTATACACAGGGCCGGCTCCAGGCAACAGCAAAGGAAGCAGGTGCCTGGAGCAGCCAATGGAAAGAGGCGGCACTCCGTCTGTTGTCAGGGTGGCATGTCCGGATCGGCAGTGGCGGCGGCACCTCGGCGGCAGCTCAATCGGGCCGCTCCGGATCGGCGGCAATTCAGCGGTGGGTCCTTCACTCGCTATCTTGCTCTTCGGCGGCGGTGGGGCGGCGGCCGGGTCGGGTTCTTCTTTTTTTTTTTTTTTGCCGCTTGGGGTGGCAAAAAAGCTGGAGCCAGCACTGCCTATACAGAAACATGGAGTCTCAGATCAGGGAGTCATTGTCCCTCTTCTCTGTATAGCAATGGCAAGTTATCAGAGTGCAGCATTTACTTCTGGAAAATTTGGATGCCAGAAAGATGAAAACAAATTGGAGATAATTCAGAAGAGAGCTATAAGGATGTTGGGTTATGAGGAAAGAGCTTAATACCCCTAGCCGGGCATATGATAGCCTATAAATATTTGTGTTTACATGCTTCAAATGGAGACATGACCAGCAGTTTCTTTGAGGAAATAACTAAAAGAAGACATGAGTGAATATATCTTCAGTTGCTTCACTAGCAATTGACTGTTTTCAAGTATCAAAGTTTGATGAAAACTTTCTGCCAGTAATTCTTGGGTTATAGAATATACCCTGTAGTTTGAATGTACTTGGTGTCCAATCAAATCCAATGGGCAACTCTTCTATACTTCCACTGGACAAAAATTATTCTTAAATGTGAGTAACTGCAGCAAAAACACAGTTCAAAATTTACTTTGCTTTTCATATTCTTTAAGGACACGGCTGGCTAGGTGAGTGAGTTACCTTTTCGTTACTGGATACATCTCTCTTAATTATAGGCCAGCAAAAAAAAAAAAAAAGCCTTATTGTAAAGGAAAAATCAAAAACCTAATCAGATGGGTCACTAGTTTCTAGCTTGATGCCAGTGAGACTTATGGATGCTCAACACATGAGAATTAGGCTATTTTATCTTGGGCTAAGATTTTTTTGAGTGGATACTCATTTCTGGGATACTCATCTTAAAGGGGCTTTGTCATAAATATAAAGGGAAGGGTAACAACCTTTATGTATGCAGTAACATAAAATCCCTCATGGCCAGAGGTATAGAATCACTTACCTGTAAGGGGTTAATCAGTTCAATTAACCTAGTTGGCACCTGACCAGAAGGACCAATGGGGAAAGAAGATACTTTCAAATCTGGGGCAGGGGGGAAGGAAGGTTTTGTTTGTGCTCTCTTTGTTTGTTCCTTCTTGGGACAGAGAGAGAGACCAAGCAGGTAAACCAGCTCCTAAAAAGATACCTGAAATATACATCTAAAATTACAGAAATAGTAAGTAAAGACAAGGAAATGTGTTAGATTATCTTTTGTTTTAGCTCGTGAATTTTCCTATGCTAAGAGGTAGTTTTATTCCTGTTTTTTGTAACTGTAAAGTTGAGTCCAGAGGGGAGTCCTCTGTGTTTTAAATCTGGTATTACCCTGTAAAGTTACCTTCCATCCTGATTTTGCAGGTATGATTCTTTTACTTTTTTCTTTATAATAAATTTCTTCTTTTAAGAACCTGATTGATTTTAGTGTCCTAAAGATAAAGGGTCTGGTCTGTACTTATATTAAAGGCAATTGGTTGGTATATTATTCTCAAGCCTCCCCAGGAAAGGGGGTGAAGAAGCTTGGGGGAATATTTTGGGGAAATAGGGACTCCAAGTGGTCTTTTTCCTGAATCTTTGTCTAAATCACTTGGTGGTGGCAGCAACACCGTCCAAGGACAAGGAAAGGATTTGTGCCTTGAGGAAGTTTTTAGCCTAAGCTGGTAGAAATAAGCTTAGGGGGTCTTTCATGCGTGTCCCCACATCTGTACCCCAGAGTTCAGAGTGGGGAGGGAACCCTGATAAGCTTGATTTTTAAGAGGGATGCTTTTCAGTACTTTTTTAAAGTCAAGCCAACATGTGTCAGGTTGGACATCCAAAAATCATTCACTTGAAAGCCTGGGCACCTTATTCTAGGCAGCTCAATTGGAGACTTTTGGCCAGAGATCTTGCTTTTTTCTGAAGCTCACTAACTCAGGCTGTGATCAACCATTAAAGGGAAGAGGTTCCAGGGGTGTGAGGTTGTAACATTCTGTGGTGTAATCCAGACTGATGAAGAGTTGTGTCACTTCTTACCCTGTAACCCTGAGGGCCTGACAATGCCTTGCTCTTCCTGGGATGCCCATTCAGCAACAAGCATGCACTCTATGTCTATGTAGTGTACATCTCTGGTCCAAAGCTTTGGATTCAGGAGCCTGTCTGCCTGCCTGCAATACCACAGACTTTCACTGGTCTCCACCAGCCTTGGTTAACAACTGGTGAGGTGACTCCACACTCTCATTTATTTTTTTATTATTTATAATAATTATCAAATTATTTATATTTACCCCAAAATGTGTGTTCTGAAATGTCCAGCCCTGTCCTGGAACAATCAGGAATGTCAAAGTTTGTTGCTCCTTTAAAGGGTCGATATTCAACAGTTTGTTACTGTAACTGTTCACTGTACAAACAGTTCACTTGATACACAGTACTGGATTGATTTAGATTAAAAATAAAGCAAATTTAATTAATTACAAAAACAGATTGAGTGAGTACAAGTATAAGGATTAAAGTCACAAATAGTTACAAAAGAAATAAAGATAAAATGTCTTCTAGTAACTAAAACTTAACAAGCTCCACTTGGGTCAAGGTAAAATCCTCACTACCTTTTTCCATTGTTATACATGAAGAAGAATTAGCTGTCTAAATATCTTTGAAGTTATGGACCTAAATGCTTAGGCATTTCTTATACCATGGCAGGGCTGGTAGCATCAATGTCATAGACAGAAAAAACAAAAGTGAGAGCCACCTAGCAGATCTTAACTCCTGCATTGGAACATTTTTAAAAGCATGCCCCAGCTTCCACCAGGAAACTGTCAGCCTTTATAAGCCTACTTTTTGTAAGCGTGCATGTTAATGCAGCCTTCAAAACAAATGGTGATGCACTTTACTCTGATGGGTGAGATCTACACATTTTACAAGCCATGCAAATGTTTGTGACATTTCCAGGTTCTCCTCTTTCAGCTGCTATCCTATTGCACCCTGGGAACTGGCACTAATAGCTAGCAAGTTTGCCAATTCAAACAAAGTTCTATTGACAAAGGAAGAGGGAAGTTTTAGGCAAACATTACAACATGCTTGGAAGCTCTCTTACCACATGGATATTGTTACAAAATACTACACTTTATGTTCCAGTTTTGGAAATGAACACAATATTAATTTCAAACAGTTTGGGTAATAGAGATATCACGAGTTGCAGTTGTACTTTCACCTGATTTCCATCCTCCCTAGTATTGGATCAGAGAGCTGTGGGAACAGCTTGTCAAAACCTCATCGCCCTGCACCCTTCCATTCACACTTTCTGGGAACAGAGGCATGTATAGTGTGGAGGATCTCTTCCTGCACTACATTTCACCTCCTTTGTGTAATGAAGATCTTGGGTGAAGTTAGCACTCACAGTGAAAGCTTTTCTTGCTGCAAGATGATGTAGGGCGATATCTGCAGACCCCAGTTCCATGCCCGCTTCCTCCAAGAACTGATTAGGAGCAGTAATCCACCATTCTATTTGTTCATCCCCCCTTGCTAGTGAGAGGCATCACTTGTTTGAAGCACTGCATCCTGGTATAGACAATTTGGGCCAAAGTTCCTGGTGGCATACCCTCAGAACATCCAAATTCACCCTCACCATCACCAAGATATTGCATGGAGGCTGCCTTTGAGAGGAGGTAGAAATGGGGAGAGCTAAAGCAGAGGCAGAGCTAGCAAGTGCCTAAGGAGTTCATTACAATGTTCTTGGATATTCATTACTGCTTCTGAATGCTTAGATTGTGTAAATGATGTGATTGGTAAATACAGTTGTGACTCAGCAACATTTGGTGGTTTTTGAGACAACTTTCTATCTGAATTTAAGAGTTTGCCCAGTAAAAAATTTCCTATCAAACCCTTGATAGAAAATCGGGTTTTTGATTAAACAAAAGTTTTTCTGGAAAGTGTCTGCTTGCCTTGAAAAATGTGTTTTCTTGCCAGAAAACTGAAAATTTTTGGCCATAGAACAAAATTTTTGGATTTTGAGCAAAAAATATTAGATTTTTGATAGTCAGAAATTTATGAAAATGAAAGGTTTTATTGTTTGTCCAGAATATTTCATGAAAAAAAAATTCAACCAGCTCTAACAACCACCCAAACCCTAGCTACAATCTCCACTCTCCAAAGTGTGAACCTTTGGATCACACTTTATAGTTAAAACCTCTCTATATGCCTGTTACTTTAAGAAACAAACATTATTAAGTTTCTTTCTCAAGGCACTTTTTCCAAGATTTTTTTTCAAACCAAATGTGAAACTTACAACAGATAGACTCTGAACAAGGGAAAATGATGTTATTAGGAAGAGAATCTCCAGCTTAAAAAGCCACCGTTTTTTGCTCCCTCCAAGCTTTGGCTTGCTTTTCTGGGCCAAACATATTTTACATTTAAAAAAATAATTGTTGATCAGTTTGGAATGTGTTTCATTGTTAGAGAGGAACTCATGTCTAGCTACTTTTTTAGATATAGACTCAGTGGCATTTGGGGGTTTTTTCTTTTAAGGTGTGCATCTCATTTGCCTCCATTAAGGTGTGTAACTCATTTGCCTGAATAATGGTCTTAGTCCTGTAAGAATGCCCACTTCTTTTTATTGCTAAATCTCTACTTTTGTAACCTTTACAGAGTCTCCTCAAGGCAACTCAAGCATTTGTGCTTGTTAATGTCCTCAGACTGTAGATAGTTTAAACCTGGGAGAACTAATCCCATTTCTGTTTGGACTGGCTCCCACAGGGTCAAGAGCTACATTGCATGTTGGTACTTCCTACCTAACTGCTCTTCTGTTGTCATGGAACATAGTGGTTTGCCCCATGGGCTGGAGAGCCTGGGGCTAAGCCAACCTAATTACAGAATGGGCCCCACCTGAGAGAAATCAATGGTTCTTGTGTAAAAGGAGCCAGGTCTAAGTAGTGATAAAGCCCAGATGGGGAAAGAGCTAGAGAGTGGTTCCTGTAAACACACGCAGCTCACAACAGGAAGTGGTAGTGAAAGGAAGAGAAGCAGAAGAAACTGCTGTTATATCTGTAGGATAAAAAGGCTCTTGCAGGGCCCTGAGTCAGAGCAGGGAGGCAAGTTCTCTAGGCAGGGAGGCCTAGGGGAGTCCTTGATTGAACAGGGAAGAGGCTGAAGAATAGCCTGAAAGAGGACAAAAGGTTTTGATTTTGTGTTAAGACATTTGTGGACTTTGTTTGGACCACTGTGACCCCTGAAGGGGGTGGACAAAAGACTGACCTGGCGGGAAGGCCAAATTACTGATAGAGACACCATGACAGTGCTGTAGTGATCGTTGTCAGGGGGCTTAGTGGGAGAGCTGCAATGCCACACCTGGCTATGAGAGGGTGACTAATGGTGAGTGGACACTGTGCTGAGTCACTTTAATAGTTCCTCTCCAAAAAAGTATCTGGATCTAATGTTCCTTTTTGACATACCAGAGAGATGTCAAGCTGTGAACTCCAGATAAATCTTATACTTTGGCTCACATTAAAGGAGGTGTTTTTGTGACTTTCTCTGCAGCGCCTCACACTTCCATCAGTTTCAGGAAAAATCTGAACCCCCCCCCTTCACTACACTAAATAGGTGTGAATTATTCTCTCTACAAAAATTGTAGGTAGGAATATGGATTCTCAAAAGTGCTGAGACACCTCGAGGGCAGTCATGTTCCTTCTAAATAGGAGGGGGTCCTAGATAGATGTCAGACAGGCTGTGTTATAGAGAAAGGGGGGTGCCTATCTACAATCAAGATTGAGAAACAGTGGGTAAAAGAAAATAGAACTTCTCAAAGCCTACTTCTGGGTCTTTTCCATTCCTCTCAGACCAGGCCTTCCCTTTCCACTAGCACTGGGGAATAGTGGAGCTCTCCCACACACTTCTCAGAACTCCAGTCTTGAAAATCCTAGCAAAAAAATAAAATAAAATAAATGGAACAACAAGTCTACCTTATTATTTAGTGCTGACTTGTTCTCTTGAAAATCTTTTCTCACTCCCCATAAACAGCTTTCTTGTCAGTCTCTCTCCTATTCTTAACCTAGTACTACCAATCCTAAGCAGCCAAAAATGGAGGGAACCCCCAAACCAAAAATGCAAACAGAAAATCCAAGATTGATATACAGTTGTAACACTTTGAGGAAATGTTTGTTTCTTTTTATTCGCCTTCTGGTTTGAGCCTTAAGATACACTTGGGTCCCATGTTCAAGCTTATCTATACAAATGAGAGAGCAAAATCTTTTTTTTAAAAAAGCAGAGACTCCAGGTAATAACCTGATTGTAGCAGTTGAGCCTTTAAGGGAAACACCAAATATCACAGGAGTCTCAATAAAACACTTGCCATTCTTCCTTCACCAAAATCCCTCTGACCTGGGACCCCCCCGCCTCCCCCTGTTAGTAGTGCACACATTAGGTGACCAAAGAGGGCTGTGGCTCTTAAAAGAGAATTTATGAAACCAAAAAGAAAGTGTTGTTCAAACTTCAGTGCTGCTGTAAACAGAACCCTGCAGGAAAGTGGGGTCAGGAAAGTTTGTTGGTGCTGAGAAACCACATGCATACAGATGCATACTGTATACATATGTCAAGTCTGATGACTTTAGCATTAGATGCATTCTCTCGGGTGGTGTGTTTTCACCGGAAAAGTTAGGCATTTGCTGTTCAGAATCCTTTAACTCTTTGAATGCAACACTGCAAGTTTACCCAGCAAAGATTGTGTCACGGCAGCTTCATCATATTACTATGTCACCCTGAGGCGATATGAACAACATTGACCAATATGGGGTGTTGTATGCCGTGATGCAGGAAAGTAGTTACATTTTACATTAAATAGCGGTTATGTTCTAGAAAGTCATTCTGTTTGAAGACAGACAGCGTTGTCCCATGTTTGTTTTTCTTTGAGTTTCAGATGAAGTTTACAAAGTAGAGCATTTAACTGCCTACTCACCCTAGGATATTTAAGATGAGCTGTTTCACCACAAATAAAGCCTGCAGTTAGACATCAGTTGAAACTTCTGCTGATGTGGACCTTAATGCGACCTTGAGGGCTGATGTTTGGGAGATGGGGGAGGAAGGAAATGGAAAATTACAATAGGGTCATAGTACCAACAAGAGGGAAATCAGTGGAGGATTCTGCTCAACATCTTAGATGTGTATACACAAATTCAAGGAGTATGGGGAATAAATAGGAAGAACCTGGAAGTGAGTACATAAACTGAATTATGATTTAATTGGCATCACAGACACTTTGTGGAATAAGTCTGATGTCTGGAATATTGGCATAGAAGAGTGTAGTTTGTTGAGGAAATACAGGCAGGATAAAAAGGGAGGAGGTGCTTCATTATACATCAAGAATATATATATTTGTTCTGAGATCCACAAACAAAGACAACTCAAGGAATTGTAGACCTGTCAGCCTAACTGTGGAACCCAGAAAGATACAAATGAGTAAACAATCAGTTTGTAAGCACATAGAGGATAATAGGGTTATAAGCAATAGCCAGCATGGATTTGTCAAGAACAAGTCATGCTAAACCAAACTAATACTCTTCTTTGACAGGGTTACTGGCCTAGTGGATGGAGGGAACCAGTAGACATGATATATCTTGATCTGAGTAAGGCTTTGACACACTCCCACATGACATTCTCATAAGCAAACTAAGGAAATGTGGTCTAGATGAAATTAGAAAAAGGTGGGTGCACAACTGGTTGAAAGACCATACTCAGAATAGTTATCAGTGATTCACTGTAAAAGTAGGAAGGCGTATCTAGTGTGGTCCCATAGGGGTCAGTCCTGGGTCTGGTCCAATTCTGGCACCACACTTCAGGAAAGATGTGGAGAAATTGAAGAAAGTCCAGAGGAGAGCAACCTAAATGATAAAGGTTTAGAAAACCTGGCCTATGAGGAAAGATTAAAAAAAAACAAAACAAAAACAAAAACAAAAATTGGGAATGTTTAGTTTTGAGAAAAGAAGACTGATAAGTCTTCATATATGTTAAGGGCTGTTATAAAGATGACAGGGATCAGTTGTTCCCCATGTCCATTGAAGGGAGGACAAGTAATCGGCTTAATCTGCAAGAAGGAAGATTTAAGTTAGATATTAGGGGAAAACTTTCTAACTGTCAGGGTATTTAAGCCCTGGAATAAGCTTCCAGAGAGGTTGTGGAGATTCACTGGAGGCTTTTGAGAACAGGATAGACAACCACCTGTCAGGGATGGTCGAAGTTTACTTGGTCCTGCCTTAGTGCAAGAGGTGGACTTGATAACCTCTAGAGGTCCCTCCCAGCCCTACACTTCTATGATTCTATGAGCCAAAATGGAAACCACCTCATTCCCACAGCTGTACCAAGAGAGGTTTCTGCTTGCTTTAGTAAGAGAAGCAACTTTACTATTAATCCTGACTTCACATATCTGTTTAGAAAAATGTGACATTTTTACATAATTACTTTTTGGACCATACTATATAAGGAAATTGTTGAATGCTACAGAAAAGTGAATCTCTGAGCAACTTGAGCAACACTAACGTCAATGTCAGACACTTCACAAAGTGCCTTTTGGCTGTTCTGAGTGGGATACCAGAATAATAGGAGTTATTATATAGAAATATTTAGTTTCCTTATAGTAAAATAGCTGTAGTAGCTAACAATATTAAAATTTCTTCTGAAGTAGAAATTATGGTCAATTTAGCATTCTACCACGCTAACGCATTCTGGGGTGTAATCCAGACTAGTGAGGGGTTGTCATCACTTGCCTGGCAACCTTTGGTGCCTCTCAATGCTTTGTGGTGTAGCTCCCAACCTGGGCCACTCATAAACAGCATACAGGTTACATCCTGAGTTTCCGTATATAGCTGCAACCTGCCAGCAACATTCTAGTCAACACTCTGGCTTCCTTGTTTACCACTTGCTGGGTGACCCCAACACACACCCAGTCCCATATTTTCCCCCAAAATGTGATCTGCACTGTCCAGCCCTCTCCTGGGCAATTCAGATATTAGTGGTCTGTTGCGCCTGTAAAGGGTCAATATACAACAGTTTGCTCTTTAATGGGAGTTAGCAAACAATTCAGTTTAAACACAGCACTAGATGAGTTTTATTGAAGAATAAAACAAGTTTAATTAACTACAAAGGAGAGAGATTTTAAGTTAGTACAAGGTATTAAAGTCAGAAATGGTTACAAGAGAAATAAAGATAAATTGCTTCCTAGTACCTAAAACTTAACAAACTAGACTTGGTTCAAGTTAAAATCCTTACCATGTGTTCCCAGCCTCACCAAAGTCTCAAGTCAGGATCTGCTCCCCAAAGTCCAAAGGGCTGGTTCAAACAGTAAAGCAGGAGACATGGAGTCTGGGGGTGCAGGTGCCCCCATGCTCTTTCTTCTCCCCTGTGTATGCTGAAACACAGATCTGCCTTGTCTCCTTACTGTCTCAAGGACCCTGTTCATAGGCACCGGTTTCCTCCTTGCCCGGGGGTGCTCAACCCCTGCTCTGGCAAGACCCTGACCCCCACTCCACCCCTTCCTCCAAGCCCCCACCTCGCCTCTTCCCACCCATTTCCCACCCCCTCCCCCAAGCACGCCCCATCCCCGCTCTTTCCCCTCACTCTAGCACCTCCTGCATGCTGCGGAACAGCTGATCCACGGCAGGCAGGAGGCGCTGAGAGGGAGGGAGAGTAGTTGATCAATGGGGCTGCCAGTGGGCGGAAGGCATGGGGGTGGGGAAGGAAAGGAGCTGGCTGCCAGTGTGTGGTAAGCACCCTTTCATTTTTTTCTGTGGGCACTCTAGCCCTGGAGCACCCCTGGAGTCAGCACCTATGACTCTGTTTACTACTTATATGTAAAGTGAGGTAGACACACATTCCTTTATTTAAGATAGACCTGTTTAACCACTCCTTCCTAATCAGGGCTATGTGGGTTTGAACATGTACTACCAACATCATACAGGAGGAATTCAGAACTTTGCATATACCTTTGCTACATACATGTTACCATGATATCGACCAGCAAGTCATTAGTTTTCAAATGAATTCTTACAAGGCATATTTTGTAGTGTGTGGGGTATGACTACAAGGGTGCATTTGGTCACACAAGCATGAAATATCTGGTCAATAGTTAGGTGGTGCTGGCTTGTCAATGGTGCTTTAACTGTTCTCTAGATGAGCATTACACACCTGAATTATAAGGCTGTTGAGCATCTGAAATTCCCATTTCTTTCCAAGTTATGAGTGTGGAAATGGGCTTGTATCTGACCACAAATGGTGTCAGTGCATCATGAAAGACACCATGGCACTCTTTGTGATATAGTGTGTATGTGTGTCTTTTAACAGTCATGTTTTCCATTAACTTGTGTAAAGTTCTTTAAGTCTGTAAGTGAAATCTGTAAAATGATTTTTCCCTTACTCTTATCATGGATGTTAAGTTCCTGGCATTGTCATGTGTGACACTAGTGTATTAAAGAGAAATATTTACGATAAGTTTGGAAAGAAGAATAAAAGTAGGTCTAAATTTTGAGTTTGCTAGCCAAGTGACTAAAGAAATTCAACCCTTTGTGCTACTTCTTAGTTTCCACGGACAGTGAGGACAATCTGAATATGGACCAACATTTTGCTGTGAGAATGCATGGACTCTTCTTCTGAACTATGGCACTTTGACTCACATCCACACTAATCTAAACCATCTCAGATGTAAAGCACTCTGCTGCAGCGCTGCGAGGCAGTGGATTCTGGGATACTTCTGGAAAGCCACCAGAGCACTGTGGGACCACTTTAGTGGTATCCATATTGGCAGACTGAAATGGTTCAGACTATTATTACATTACTAAGTAGCTGTGCTGAAAGAAAGGTATTTGGCATGTATGCTGTCAGGAGGACTGTTGAGTGTGGATGCAAGAGAAATTATGAATTAAGTATCCAAAGTGCTGCCATATCTGAAATAGCAGGAAGCCAACTCATGGGAGCATTTCTTTCATGTATACCAAATATTGTGCAAAGAATCTTTGACAGCTGAATAGCAACAGTTACTCAAAGAAGCAGAACCAATTTTTAAATGCTCGGTGACAGGATGGTCTGGTAACTATTCTGGGTTGTTGTGTGCGTGACATGAGAGAGAAAGAATGGAGTCTGAACAGAGTAAAAGGAAGTACAGTATTTTTGCTTCTGCTTTTCTGTTTAATGCTACAGCATTGTCTTTGTCTTTCTAGCATTTCTTTTAGAAAAGCCAGCATATACATGCACCTAAGGATTAGATGTTGGTCAGTAATGGCTACCATGAAATGGAAGACTGGAGAATCAGCTGTAATGGGCTAACCTGTCAAGAGGACAGAGCCTCAGATTGAAGTGGAGGGAAGTGGTTGACTAACCAGGAACCCCTGTCCTTAAACTGGCTGATGACATAATCCTGATGCTGTATAGACTAACACTGAGAAAGGATGGTTCAGGTGATAGCCTGGGACTATGGAAGTCTGGGCTCAGTTCTCTGCTCCACCATAGACTCTAACAGTCAATGGGTGTGTCTATGTAGCAAAAAAAAAAGAACCTGTGGCTGGCCCATGTCAGCCAACTCGGGCTCCCGGGGCTTGGGCTGTGGGGCTGTTTCATTGCTGTGTAGACTTTCAGGCTCCGCTTGGAGCCTGGGCTCTGGGATCCTCCCACCCTGCAGGGTCCTAGAGTCTGGGCTCCCGTCCGAGCCTGGAAGTGTACACAGCAATGAAACAGCTCCGCAGCCCAAGTCCCGAGAGCTCATAGGTGTCTAGTTGCTTTGTAGACATACCCAATGGGACCTAGGCTCCTAAGTAGGGGAGGCTCATCAGCCCAGGTAAGTGAGGCCCAGCCTAACCAAGAATCCCCCAAAACTACAAAATTGCATACAGATTTAAGGACAAATTAGGATTTGATTTAAATATCACAACTCACTCTCTCCAGCAGCAAAACACAATGCCAGAAAGCTTGAAGAATGTAGTGCTGTGTGAGGCTCAAACCTTGGTATAGCTAAGAGTGCCTTAAGAGACTGCCAAGTTATCATGACAATTTACTGTGCCTGGGAGTCGCTTAGTAAGAGCGTTGCTATGGTAACCAGTGCATGGTGGGGCCACTGCAGGATTGTAGCAGTTAAGCCAGGGACTGCAGGAGTTTAGCAAGAGGCAAGGAGGGGGCCTGCATCTCCCTGGTCCCCCTCCCCCATGGCTCAGGCCCCATGCATGTGCGCAAGGAGATGCTACAAAGCCATGGGCTCACCTCAAGCTCCGACCCACATGTCGTCCCAGGTAGCAGCAGCTCCAGGGTCAACCTGCTACTGCTTCACTGTAGATAAGGTAAGCTTTTAAAAGCTATGAAATTATCCATTGGGTGGGGGGTAAAAATAACTATTTTGTGATATGTGCCTCATCTGTTGAAAAAGTCCCAGGCTGCCACTGCTCCTAAGTGCCTAAATCCATTTTGAAAAAGAAATTTAGGATCCTAAATCAGTTAAGTGGTGCAGTGCTGAGCACAGCAAAGCCTAAATACCTTTAAAAATCTGGGCCTTAGTCTTTCTGTGCCTCAGTTCCCTGTTTTACAGACGGCGTTAATACAGCCCTGTCACATGGGCGTTATACATTAACTGTTGTGAAGTGCTCAGACACTGTGGTAATGGGGGCCACATTAGATAGCTGTTACTAGCTGAATTGTGCGATTTGTTTTCTCATTTTTGTTTTGGCCCTTCCCTGAACCAGCCACTCAGGGCCTGTGGCCACATCCACACAATATATATATATATATACTACCTATATGGACCTGAGGAGTCACATGGGCCGCAGCTGTGAGCTGACTGGGTTGCGGGTTGAGCTAGATATAGGCACTGAAGTAGTGAGGTTTCACCACTCTCTTCTATTGGCTTTTACATTAGTTGTCAGCTTTGCTATTGTTATACAAACCTAAATGAATTAGAGAGCTGTTAATTAAATAAAAAAATCACTCAGCTAGTTTTGAAATAGTTTTCAAGGCTCATTCAAAACAATCACACACTGCAGTGTCTGGAGGTAGCTGTTTGGGACTAGCTCCAAAATCACATGCGTCTGAAACTGTACTGCGTAGGCAGCAAAGAGAAGAAGTCAGATCCCACAGTCCACGCAAGATACAGTAAATATTTCTCCCTTGATTAGCTTGTTTTGCTCCAGGATAGATTGATGTATAAATATATTAAACACTAGAGATGGGCCCAGTCTGCAAGCAGAGGTCCGACTCTCCATTTCCCTATGGTTTGGCAGAGGCATGGATGTGGCAGGGGAGCAAAGTTTGAAAGCAGAGTTTGTACTCAGCCCTTGAAAATCTGAAGTTTCCCAAAGGCTAAGTGTCTTTGAATCTGGGGGCTGGTCTACACTGGGGGTGGGATCGATCCAAGATACGCAACTTCAGCTACGCGAATAGTGTAGCTGAAGTCGAAGTATCTTGGATCGAATTACCTGGGGTCCAGACGGCGCGGGATCGATGGCCGCGGCTCCCCGGTCGACTGCGCTACCGCCTCTCGCTCTGGTGGAGTTCCGGAGTCGACAGTGAGCGCGTTCGGGGATCGATATATCGCGTCTTAACGAGACGCGATATATCGATCCCGGATAAATCGATTGCTACCTGCCAATACGGCGGGTAGTGAAGACGTACCCTGGTTTGTGTACTTCTTGTTAATATCCATTGGAATTGTCAGTGTTAAAGATCTGATGCAGAGATAAGTTGCTTAACGTGTAGCTAAGTGTTTCATTGAATCTAGGCCAGACTTCCATCTCAGGTATATGGGTGCAAATCCAGAGTTTTACATTGGTGCAGTTAGAATCAGAATATGGCCCTAGATCAGGGATCGGCAACCTTTCAGAAGTGGTGTGCCGAGTCTTCATTTATTCACTCTAATTTAAGGTTTCGCGTGCCAGTCATACAGTTTAATGTTTTTAGAAGGTCTCTTTCTATAACTCTATAATATATAACTAAACTATTGTTGTATGTAAAGTAAATAATGTTTTTAAAATGTTTAAGAAGCTTCATTTAAAATTAGATTAAAATGCAGAGTCCCCCGGACCGGTGGCCAGGACCTGGGCAGTGTGAGTGCCACTGAAAATCAGCTTGCGTGCCGCCTTTGGCACGCGTGCCATAGGTTGCCTACCCCTGCCCTAGATGAATGAATCACAAGCAGGGCCGGCTCCAGGCACCAACCCAGCAAGCAGGTGCTTGGGGCGGCCAAGTGGAAGGGGTGGCACGTCGGTCTGTTCGGCGGCGGGTCCCTCTCGGAGGGAAGCACCTGCCGCCAATTCCCGCCAAAGAAGAAAGCGGCGCGGTGGAGCTGCCACCAGAGTGCTGCCAATCGCAATTGCGATTGCAGCTTTTTTTTTTTTCTGCTGCTTGGGGCGGCAAAATCCCTGGAGCCGGTCCTGATCACAAGACAAATGAATGCTCAGGAAGTCTGATGTCCTACTGCTAGATGGTGGGAGGAGGATTTTAGAATGGGAGTCTTAACTATATATATTAACTGGGGAGCAAGAACTGGCCCAGATCTTTGCACCTTCCCCAACCTGACATTTCCTGCTATTTTGGATTAGATTGAACAGGGGTCCCCACTACACACATTTGGATGGTGACATGTGGGTGCCCAACAGCTACAGTAGCCTCTCTTCTACATCCCAACACAATCTTAACCTTGCACACACTACAGACGTGTTCCCAATGAACTGCATGTCAGTTCAGAAGAGACTTCCATTCAGTCATACTGGGATCTAGAAGAGGGCTGCCATTATCCTGTTGTATCAGAATATTACCAAGGGAGTAGTCCTGGAGTAATTTAAACAGGGCTGCCCGGGGGGGGGGAGGGGGGCAAGTGGGGCAATTTGCCCCAGGCCCCGGGCCCCACAGGGGCCCCATGAGCCCTGGCCCGACGGCGGTCTGGGTCTTCGGCGGCGGGGGGCCCTTCAGTGCTGCCAAAGACGCGGAGCCACTGAAGGGCCCCCAGCTGCCAAAATGCCGCCGAAGACCCGGACCACCGCCGGGTGAGTACAAGCGCCGCAGCTCCCCTGCTTTGCCCCAGGCCTCCTGAATCCTCTGGGCGGCCCTGAATTTAAATACATTAGGGCTAGCCCTATTTGTGGGAGCTTTATGCGAAATAAGATATATAGAAGTAATATGTAGGATCCTGCCCCATCCATCCTTATCTTCTCCTCCAAACTTTTATACCTACTGCATAGCTTCTGCATGAGGGCATATACAAGCCACCCAACATAGCAGGAGCATAAGCAACAAAAGGAAAAGATATCTCTGGTGCATTCTTACTAGTTCCCATTACACTCATGCTACAGTACTGTAAAGTAACAGACAGGGAGATCGGTGAGGAGAGGCAGCTGGACACTTGAAAACAGCTGGCCCACTGGCAGCTCTCCTAGAGCTGTGTTATGATTATCTATTTAACAGCAGGGCTCTGGCTGCATAGGCCTAATGTAGTCACTAACTACAGACTATGCAAATTCTGAGTTGAGAGCTTCAGTTGGGTTGCTTGAGAACAGCATGAGAACCTTAGGCCAAAAATATCAGGCTGACTATGTTCTTTCATCCAGTGGTAAAGAAAAGTTGGTATGATTTTTGTATAGACTATAAATGATACAGGAGAAGAATTTTTGTATGGCATATGAAGACACCACAAACAAGTTACAAGACTTGGTGCATTAGTGGTTTGATCTGCTATGACAAGTTCTCTTCCTAAGGTACAGTAATCCTTTGAAGAAGAGTTGGGCCACAAGCCACAAAATTCAGATCCAGATATGAATCCACAGATTTCAGGGGATTCAGATCCAGTGGTTTGGGTTGGCCATTTATGTAGGTAAAAGTCAATTATCTTCCGCTGGAAAATCTAGGCTTGATTTATGAATTCCAACAATTTGGGGATGTTTGGATCTCTCTTTACGCTGGAGTGGTTGCCATTAAAACTCAGCCTATACCAACCATTGCCAAGTGTTACTATAATGGTATCTGAGATAGCTCAGTGTCATGACTGCTAATAATGGCTTCTGTAGAATGGGGATTACTGTAACATGCAAGACTGGCAGCGTCTCTTGATCTTGTTCTTACCTTACACATCACAGGAGGCACTCATTAGCTTTTTTAAATTACAGTAAAATATTCTAAGCAGATGCTTGTTTTGTTGTCCAAGAAATGCTCATCTAAATTTAAGTTTTTTTTTTAAAGTATTGCACATTGAACTTAGTAGTAGTGCATAGTTATGAAAAAGAAAATGTGTGTACCCTGCTGAGAATTTAAAGCAAAATTAGAAGTATGATGTATATTGGGATAGAGACATGATCAAGCATTGGAATAAGACTTGGACATTTTTATGTTCACAATAGGATATATAATAGGAGTGCTGATAGGCTAAGCAAATACAGTTGATCAGAAACTGTAATTTTTGTTCTGTGGAAAAATTTGACCTGGTCACAATGTCTCAGTTCAAGATGTCTTGTTTTGATTGTTATATTCTATTAAAATATTAAATATAATATATAAAAGCTAGCATGAAAACAAGAAAGCCAAGACAATTAGTTTTGACTTCATCCTGAAGAGTTTGACAAAATCAACATTCTCACACGTTTGTTTCAATGAAACTGCACTTTTCAATGGAAATGTGTTCAATCAAACATTTTTCAATCAGCATTGTAAGCAAGAAGTAATCCATAAAAGCCCAGGTTAAAACATTTCTTCCCCCATAAACTCTGATTTAAAAAATTGCTTCAGTTGTATTTTTTAATTGTTGCATAAAGGACAGCTATTATGAGTCAGCCATCTTGAAACAATCATTTTTAGACAGTTACTTCTGTAACGTGTTCCAGAACATTTGTTTGTAAAGTGAAATCTGCAAAAAGAAGATATTCCAGCCACAGCAATCATGAATTGAGTTTCTGAACAACTGGATGTTGGAGAAGTTACACTTTTAATAATAAAGGGGAACTGAGTTATATACAAGACAACTTAGTAAATTAGTAAAAACAGCTTTTTATACAGTTGAACAGTTTTTCATGCTATACTACCTTCACAGTTGGCATAAGCCTTAGATGATCCTGTGAGAAAAAACATGTCTTATTGAATAAGAGAAGTGTCATAAGGATATAGTTATTACTGTAGCATTTTAACTTTTCTTATATAGAGAGTATACACTTACCTGTACAGGAAGGTTTGGAGAATAACCCCAGGGCCTTGACAAAGAAACCCATAGTAAATATGATGCTATAAAACAACCAAGAGGGAAAAAAGGCAGCAATACTATAATGAAGCTGCATCTGGAGCAATTGGATATTCAGTAATCTCTGATTGGCTGGATGTAAGCCTACTGAGAATTGACAGAGCTATAAAAGCTGGCCAATCAAAGTAGGAAGCGGTTAATGTGAACATTGTGGATGAGGAAGAAGTTTTTGGTTAGCAGTCTTGAAAGTGGCAGAGTTCAATTGGGTAGGAGCAGAACTTTGGTTTGGAGGTAATTTTTCTTAGAAAACTGTGTTGGTGTCTGTATTGTGGAGCCAAGCTATTTGGTCCCGAGGGCTCTTTCAGTTTTCCAGATACAAATGTTTATACACGATTCTGTAAGTTCTCACTAATATATGGTATGTATGGGTTCTGGAGCCGAGAGGTATGTATGTAGCAGGTTTGTGTTGGTTTCAGTTAAAGCCCCCACCTGAAGGCATTAGATAAAATGGAACATGAAAAAGTTTATAAAAAGCCTTTAAAAGCTTTTTTATACTATCTTCATCTGGGTCTTTATGTGCTACCTTAGACTGTGTTGGTAATGTCTGCTGAGTAACAACTACTCCAAGGCCTTAAATAGAATGCAAATAGGGAACTTTAATAACTGAAGAGCAAACAAATACAAGCTCCAGTTTAAAAGCTGTATCTTTGGTGGGAAGCTTAGGTTTGTATGAAGATGGTATCTCTCTGCCTGTCCCATTGAAACTCTAGTTACTGTGAAAGAATGGCAGTGGGTAGCATCAGTGCAAATATTATTTTCAGCTAGCTTTGTTTTGAAATTTTAGTTAAATAAACCCTCAGGAGACTGGAGAACTACTCTGTCTCTAACTGTGCTAACAAACATATCAAACTACAGTAATGATTGTGAAGCACTCTCCAGCATGGGTAGAAAGAGTATGTCATTCTCTATACCATTTTAACTTAAAATTCAGGGTGATTCCAATTGTATTGCATAACCTCAAACAGAATTAGCATTAAGTGCTTGTTTTTCTCCCCAGTAATGCCGGTCAGTCGTAATTCCGTTATAGTTCTTAAGTCTTTTTTTTTTTTCTTCAAAATAATTTAATTGTAAATCTGGCTACAAGAATTCCATTTCATGAAAAACTTTGAGATTTTAACATCTGTTTCTATTCTGATTGAGAACAAAATGGAGAGAAATGGATACAAAATAGAGAGTAACATCCCAGAAGTCTGGTGGGTAGGGCACACGCCTAGGATGTAAGACAGGGGTCCCCAACGCGGTGCGCCTAAGGGTCTAAGTGCGCCCGCGTACTGGCCAGCGAACAAGCATCCGCCAAAATGCCGATTTTCGGCGGTATTTTGGCAGCGACACCTCTGGATGACGCTGCTTCTCGGCGGCATTTTGGCGGCAACACCTATTGACATTGCCGCTTGTTGGCAGCATTGCGGCTGATGCTCGTCCGCCGCCACGGTCCTCTGTGGCTCGTCGTCTGGTGCCTGCCAGACGAAAAAGGTTGGGGACTGCTGATGTAAGAGATCTAGGTTCAAGTTCCTTGTCTGAATCAGACTGAGCAGGTTCAAATGTCCTAACCAGCAGAATATTAGACAGCTACCTCAGAATAGCTTTTTCAACAAATATGTTTCCACCAGGGCCGGCTCCAGGCACCAGCTTGGCAAGCAGCTGCTTGGGGCGGCCACTTCGGAGAGGGGCGGCAGATCCAGCTATTTGGCGGCAATTCGGTGGACGGTCCCTCACTCCCGCTCGGAGCGAAGGACCTCCCGCCGAATTGCCGCCGCAGATCGCGATCGCAGCTTTTTTTTTTTTTTTTTTTTTTTTTTTTTTTTTTGCCTGCTTGGGGCAGCCAAAACCCTGGAGCCGGCCCTGGTTTCCACAAAAAGTTCTGGCTTCAAAAAATTATCATTTTCCAATGACAAAACATTTTTGAACCTGCTCTACTTAATCTCTGTCTTCCTCTGTAGGAAAATGCCTAAGAACATATTCAGTTATTGTCTTTCAGATATTTCATGATTCCTGACCAAATACCAGGGCAGTGAATCAGTCATGAGAATCTGCTGGACCCACTCGTTTATGCTAAAACTCCCACAGAACTAGCTTGCGGTTTTGTCAGACTCTAATTATACAATGTACTCTAGTTATAATGCAGCTCTATCAAAAATAGGTTTTGGCTTTCTATACTCTGTTCTCATGGTTGGTTTTATTTTATTCTCATTGATTTCCAGTATAAACCATAGTATAATACAAAAAACTTAAGTGAACTGAAAGAAAAACGTTGGTTTAGAGTACTGTCTTCCTGTTCATGACCTCCCTAACACTAAAAATAGTGAAAGTGTATTCCTTAAACTGCCGTAAGGCAATGGTTAAAAGCCTATTAGGCTTCGGTGGGCTTTAGATCAGGCCCTCAGTGTCTGGGATGCTACCAGTGCCAAGCAGGAGTGGAGCTGCCAAACGCTGTGTTCAGTGAATGCCAATATAAACTTGATCCATTAGGTGATACAACTCACATTTGGAATTTCTCCTTACACCACACATCCTAGCTGTAGACTTGTTCTGAGGTTTGTTAGGAATAAATACAGGCAGGTTTTGGAAGTGCAAAAGCAAAATTAGGGTTGAGTGAGCTCTGGGTCACATTTTAATGGAAATGCCAATATTTGAGTTGTGGCTGGGTGGGGCATGTTTTGGATATGTAGTTATGCTTGGCATCTCTGTATTTAACCTTTCTCATTGAAAGTTACTAAATACATTTCGTTTTTAAAAAAGAACCCTTAACCTGGGCCTCCTGATTAGTGAGCAGAGCAGGAATGGCTTTTTTCAAGCAATGTACTTAGTTTTGTAGTTGCTGCTCAGATGGCCTGACCCTGCAGTTTGGGTTAGGATCTCCTCACTGCGGAAATTCAGGTTGTTCAGATTGGGACCTGAACTACAGGAATGTTCAGTTCTGAGCTTTTTGGTTCTGTATTATTCTAAAATAGACCTCAATCCTGCAAGTGCTTATACACATGCTTAAATGTGACATCAGTGTGACTACTCACAGTGCCTAAAGCTAAGCACATGCTTAGGCCAGGTCTTTACTAGGGACTTCTTCTGGACCATATAGCTATGTTGATAAGAGGTGTGATCCCTGACCAACATAGCTGTGCCGGCAGAAGCCACTAGTGTAGAAGCATTTTTGCCAGCAAAGCTGTGCTTTTACTGGTATTGCTTGTTTAATTCATGGGCATGTGGTTTTACTGTACCGGTATAAGACTACTGGTAAAGTGTTTCTAGTGTAGACATTGCCTAAATTAAGTCTTTGCAGGATTAGGGCAATAAAGTCTGCATGTACTTCACCCCTGCAATTTGCACCTTCCCGCATCTGTAGGAGCATCTGCATTTGAGGAGAAATTCACCTTTGGAGGAGTGTCAGTATCACTGTTACCTTTCCCTTGGCAGTGCAGGGTAGCTCTTTTAATCAGGTTGGGACTCCATTAGGGTCTTGTGTTAACTTGTTGTAAGATCCAGAGGCTGAGGTGAGCTAGGGGGCAATCCAGAGGAGTAGTCAAGTGTGCACAGGTGGTCAGATAGCCAGCAGGTCAATCTATAGCAGAGGAATTCTGGGACACTGCTCAGAGGTCTCACAGGGGTCAGTAGCAGGAAGATCTAATCCAAGGGACTGGGTCAGTGGGTTGGGGGGGACAAGGTCGGGTGAGGCAGCAGGACAAGGCAATTTAGGCAGCAATCAGTAGACAATCAAGGCTAGCGCTTTCATTTAGGCGACCTAGGCGGTCGCCTAGGGCACCAGGATTTGGGGGAGGCGCAGCATTTTGCCACCCTCGGCGACAATTCGGCAGCGGGGGGTCCTTCCGCGCTCCGGGTCTTCAGTGGCAATTCTGGGACCCGCCGCCGAAGTGCCCCGAAGACCGGGAGCGCGGAAGGACCCCCCTGCCACAGAATTGCCGACGACGACTGGGAGTGCGGAAGGACCCCCGCCTAGGGCGCCAAAAACCCTGGCGCCGCTCCTGTAGACAATGCTCTGTTGCTCAGACAGCTGATTCTTCCCACTGGGGCCTTTGTATAGTCCAGGTATGCAGTGAGAGTGATCAAGGCAGACAACTGAAAAGTGACAAATTTTATAAGTGCTTGCATACAAATGCCAGAAGTCTAAATACTTAGATGGGTGAAGTTGAGCGTCAGGTATTAAATGAGTATATTGATATAGTGCCTCTCACTGCTTCTTTTACTTTGTTGTTTAGGCACAGTGGCTCTTTTTTGCTTTTCTTACTATGTTTTTTAATTTGGGGTATACGTTTAAGTTGAGCCTCTATTATGGTGTCTTAAAAAAGTTTCCATGCAGCTTGCAGAGATTTCACTTTAAATAGAAATTAAAGAGTACAGCGCCAAATTAACCTCCTCATTTTTGTGTAGTTCCCTTTTTTTAAATTAAATGCTACAGTGTTGCATTTTCTGTTTTACAGTACTGCATTTTCTCGCAGCATTTTCTGTAGTTTGATAGTGTTTTTGGCTAATTAATGAGGCAGATGAACTGGAAGGGTGGAATCAGCGTCAACAGAGAGCAGTTAAACCACCTCAGATTCGCGGATGATATCGTGTTGATTGCCAGTAATATCAGGGTACAAAATATATAGGAATGACAGAGTAGGTCATGCTGGTGGGGGAGTGGCACTATATGTGAAAGAAAGCATAGAGTCAAATATAGTAAAAATCTTCATGAATCAAACTGTACCATAGTATCTCTATTCAAGCATGGGATTTCTATCCATAATCAGAGCATGGCAGTAGGAATATACTACCAGCCACCTGACCAAGATGGTGATGGTAACTGTGAAAAGCTCAGGGAGATTAGAGATGCTATAAAAATAGAAAACTCAGTAATAATGGGGGGATTTCAACTATCCCCATGTTGACTGGGTACATGTCACCTCAGGATAGGATGCAGAGATGAAGTTTCTAGACACCATTAATGGTGACTGCTTGTAGCAGTTAGTCCTGGAGCCCACAAGGGGAGAGGCAGTTCTTGGTTTAGTCCTAAGTGGAGCACAGGATCTGCTCCCAGAGGTGATTATAGCTGAACCACTCAGTAATAACGACCATAATATCATTAAATTTAACATCTTTATAGTGGGGAAGTACCAAAGAAGCCCACCATCATAGCATTTACCTTTAGAAAGGGGAACTTCACAAAAATGAGGAAGCTAGTTAAATGGAACAGTCACAAGAGTGAAATGTCTGCAAACTGCACGGAAACTTTTAAAGAACACCATAAAAGAAACTCAAATTAAATGTATATCCCAAATTTTAAAAAAAAAAACACAGTAAGAGGACCAAAAAACGCCACCCTGGCTAAACAATAGAGTAGAAGATGTGGTTAGAGGCAAAATGGCATCCTTTAAAAATTGGAAGTCAGATCCTACTGAGGAAAACAGAAAGGAGCATAAACTCTGGCAAGTCAAGTGTAAAAGTAAAATTAGGCAGGCCAAAAAAGAATTTGAAGAGCAACTAGCAAAAGACACAAAAACTGACATGAAAAAAATAAGTACATCAGAATCAGGAAGCCTACCAAACAATCAGTGGGACCACTGGACAATCGAGATGCTGAAGGAGCACTCCAGGAAGACAAGGCCATTGCAGAGAAGCTAAATTAATTATTTGCATTGGTCTTCACTACAGAGGATGTGAGGAAGATTCCCACACCTGAGCCATTTTTTTTAGGTGACAAATCTGAGGAACTGTCCCAGATTGAAGGATCAATAGAGGAGATTTTGGAACAAATTGGTAAATTAAACAGTAATAAGACACCAGGACCAGATTGGTATTCACCCAAGATTTCTGAAGGAACTCCAATATGAAATTGCAGAACTAGTAAGTGTGGTATGTGAACTATCACTTAAATCAGCCTCTGTACCAGATGACTGGAGGATAGGTAATGTGATGCCAATTTTTAAACAAGGCTCCAGAGAAGTTTCCTAGCATAGTCAGCAAAGGACACGCACCAGGTAATGAATCTGACTCTATATATTAGACCTGCAATCTTAAGTAGCTTTTGAAAATGTGTTTCAATGTTGTGAAGCTCTTTAGAGTTGCTGTTGAAGTATGAGCCAACTCTTGTGTGGGAGAGAGAGAGAACGAACGAGAACAAGCCCCTAACAAATATAGCAGGAATGAAACACAAAATGAGTTGGATGTACTTAGAGGTGAATAAATTCCTCTTGGATTAAAAAGAGAGAGACCTAACCAGAGTTTTTTGGGCTATACCCAATGACAGTTAACTTGTTA
Organism: Terrapene triunguis; assembly: GCF_002925995.2. NCBI lineage: Eukaryota > Metazoa > Chordata > Testudines > Emydidae > Terrapene > Terrapene triunguis. The sequence goes on along the minus strand of NW_020665189.1, from coordinate 11,886,048 downwards.
GTGACTAATATAAATATGAAGTTTATTTCAATAACAATTTCTTTGGTACACTGAACGTGTGTTGAATGGTATTTTTGCTCTCTACTTCGTATTGGGGCTTGGCACTTCCTGGCAATGCAGCAGGGACTGATCTTATTCCAAGAGAGAGGGGTGTCATGATTCTACACTGACCAGGGATCGACGCTGCTGCGATCGATGCAGCAGGGATTGATTTAGCGGGTCTAGTGAAGACCCGCTAAATCAGCTGCAGAGCGCTCTTCAGTACTTCACCGGAACAAGAAGAGTAAGGTAATCAACGGGAGAGTGTCTCCCGTCAACGCAGCGCGGTGAAGACACCGCAGTAAGTCAACCTAAGCTACGTCGACTTATTCACGTAGCTGGAGTAGCATAATTTAGGTTGACTTACCCAAGTAGTGTAGACAAGGCCTCAGAGATGGGCATGGGATGTGGGAGGCAGGAAATGTTGAATGGGAACCATATGCCATTCATCTCTGCTTAGCTTCTGCTTGTTAAGCATTGATACAGTTATGTTGAAGGAGAGGTGATGTATCAACTTCTTAGGCCTGGTCTACACTACGAGTTTAGGTCGACTTTAGCCGCGTTAAATCGAATTAAGCCTGGACACGTTCACACGACGAAGCCCTTTCTTTCGACTTAAAGGGCCCTTTAAACCGGTTTCTTAACACCACCTCCGACGAGGGAATTAGCGATAAAATCGGCCTTAGGGGGTCGGAATTGGGTGTGTGTGGATGGAATTCGACGTTATTGGCCTCCGGGAGCTATCCCACAGTGCTTCATTGTGACCACTCTGGACAGCACTCTCAACTCAGATGCACTGGCCAGGTAGACAGGAAAAGCCCCGCGAACGTTTGAATTTCATTTCCTGTTTGCTCAGCGTGGAGAGCACAGGTAGCCGTGATGGAGTCCCAGGATCGCAAAAGAGCTCCAGCATGGACAGAACGGGAGGTTCGGGATCTGATCGCCATATGGGGAGATGAATCAGTGCTGGCCGAACTCCGAAGCAGTAAACGAAATGGCAAAATATTAGAAAAGGTCTCCAGGGCCATGAAGGACAGAGGCCATAACAGGGACGCACAGCAGTGCCGCGTGAAAATTAAGGAGCTAAGGCAAGCCTACCACAAAGCCAGAGAGGCAAACGGAAGGTCCGGGGCTGAGCCGCAAACATGCCGCTTCTACGCGGAGCTGCATGCCATTCTAGGGGGTGCAGCCACCACTACCCCAACCGTGTGCTATGAGTCCCTCACTGGAGAAAGACACAGGGAAGCGGGTTCTGGGGATGAGGAAGATGAGCATGAAGATAATGTAAATAGCTCACAGCAGCAAGGAAGCGGAGAAACCAGTTTCCCCAACAGCCAGGATATGTTTATCACCCTGGACCTGGAACCAGTAACCCCCGAACTCACCCAAGACCCTGAGGGCACACAGGGGACCTCTGGTGAGTGTACCTTTGTAAATATTACACATGGTTTAAAAGCAAGCGTGTTTAATGATTAATGATTAATTTGCCCTGGCAATCGCGGCCAGTACAGCTACTGGAAAAGTCTGTTAACGTGTATGGGGATGGAGCGGAAATCCTCCAGGGACATCTCCAGAAAGCTCTCCTTCATGTACTCCCAAAGCCTTTGCAAAAGGTTTCTGGGGAGGGCTGCCTTATCCCGTCCGCCATGGTAGGACACTTTACCACGCCAGGCCAGTAGCACGTAGTCTGGAATCATTGCATAACAAAGCATGGCAGCATATGGTCCCAGTGTTTGCTGGCATGCAGACAACATCCATTCCTTATCGCTCTTTCTTATCCTCAGGAGAGTGATATCATTCACGGTCACCTGGTTGAAATGGGGCAATTTTATTAAGGGGACATTCAGAGGTGCCCCTTCCTGGTCTGCTGAACAGAAATATTCCCCGCTGTTAGCCACGCGGTGGGGGGAGGGGTGAAGTGATCATCCGAGAATTGGGGGGGGGGGGGGGGGGG
>NW_020665189.1:11805819-11883955 GCF_002925995.2 Terrapene triunguis | reverse complement strand
GCTCTGCTGAACAGAAATATTCCCCACTGTTAGCCATGCGGTGGGGGAGAGGGGTGAAGTGATCATCCCAGAGAATTGGGTGTGGGGGGGAGGGGAATTAGTTGGGTTTGTGCTGCATGTTAACCCTGAAACCGCAGCCCCTCCTTTTACATCGCAAATCCATTTTAAATGGCCAACCCAACGGGTCCTTGGTATGGTTAATGATAGCAGTACTCTTTGAAACCATCCCCACATGTTAAGAAGGTTAAAAAAGCCAAAAGACTGTGTCTTACCATGGCTGCCTGCAAGCTGAAATCTGTGACCTGGCACTGCGTGAGTGATCTCTCACACCAAACGGGCAGGCCCTCCATATAAGAGGAAAAATGCGACCTTGTAACGAAAGCACATCTGCTGTGTAATGTGAACAGCAAAATGTAACATAAAAGAGTGTACCCATTGTTCTCTAAAATGTATCTTTTTTAACCACCTCTCCCTTCTCATCCACCAGCTGCAAATGTCTCTCCTTCGCAGAGGCTAGTGAATATTCGAAAACGTAAGCGAAGGACACGTGACGAAATGTTTACAGAACTACAGACTGCCTCCCACGCTGACAGAGCACAGCAGAATGCGTGGAGGCAGTCAATGACTGATTATCGAAAAGCCCAATATGAGCGAGAGGAGAGGTGGCGGGCTGAATCGCGGGCTGAGGAGGAGAGGTGGCGGGCTGAATCGCGGGAGGAACAGAGGAAGTTGCGGGCTGAAGATGAGAGGTGGCGTCAGCTTGCACACAGAAAGCAAGAGTCCATGCTCCGTCTGCTGGAGCATCAAACTGATATGCTACAGCGTATGGTTGAGCTGCAGGAAAGGCAGCAGGAGCACAGACTGCCGCTACAGCCCCTGTGTAACCAACAGCCCTCCTCCCCAATGCTACAGCGTATGGTTGAGCTGCAGGAAAGTCAGCAGGAGCAGAGACCGCCGCTACAGCCCCTGTGTAGCCAACAGCCATCCTCCCCAAGTCCCATTGCCTCCTCACCCAGACGCCCAAGAACACGGTGGGGGGGCCTTCGGCCACCCACTCACTCCACCCTAGATGATTTCCATAGCAATAAGTTTTAAAGTTTTAAATTGGAGTGTGTCCTTTTCCTTCCCTCCTCCCCCACCCATCCCGGGCTACCTTTCCAATTATCCCCCTAGTTGTGTGATGAAGTAATAAAGAATGCATGAATGTGAAGTAACAATGACTTTATTGCCTCTGCAAGTGGTGCTTGAAGGGGGGAGGGTAGTAGGGGAGGGTGGGGTTGTTGGTTTACAGGGAAGTAGAGTTAACCGGGTGTGGGGGGGGGTGGAGATTTCATCAAGGAGAAACAAACAGAAGTTTCAAACCGTAGCCTGGCCAGTCACAAAACTGGTTTTCAAAGCTTCTCTGATGCGCACCGCGCCATGCTGTGCTCCTCTAACCGCCCTGGTGTCTGGCTGCGCGTAATCAGCGGCCAGGCGATTTGCCTCTACCTCCCACCCAGCCATAAATGTCTCCCCCTTACTCTCACGGAGATTGTGGAGCGCACAGCAAGCAGCAATAACAATGGGGATATTCTTTTCGCTAAGGTCTGAGCGAGTCAGTAAGCTGCGCCAGCGCGCTTTTAAACGCCCAAATGCACATTCCACCACCATTCGGCACTTGCTCAGCCTGTAGTTGAACAGGTCCTGACTCCTGTCCAGGCTGCCTGTGTATGGCTTCATAAGCCATGGCATTAAGGGGTAGGCTGGGTCCCCAAGGATCACGATAGGCATTTCAACATCCCCAACGGTTATTTTCTGGTCCGGGAAGAAAGTCCCTTCCTCCAGCTTTCGAAACAGAGCAGAGTGCCTGAAGACGCGAGCATCATGTACCCTTCCCGGCCAGCCCACGTTGATGTCGGTGAAACGTCCCTTGTGATCCACCAGGGCTTGCAGCAGCATTGAAAAGTACCCCTTGCGATTTATGTACTCGGTGGCTTGGTGCTCCGGTGCCAAGATAGGGATATGGGTTCCGTCTATCGCCCCACCACAGTTTGGGAATCCCATTGCAGCAAAGCCATCCACTATGGTCTGCACGTTTCCCAGAGTCACTACCCTTGATATCACCAGGTCTCTCATTGCCCTGGCAACTTGGATCACAGCAGCCCCCACAGTAGATTTGCCCACTCCAAATTGATTCCCGACTGACCGGTAGCTGTCTGGCGTTGCAAGCTTCCACAGGGCTATCGCCACTCGCTTCTCAACTGTGAGGGCTGCTCTCATCCTGGTATTCTGGCGCTTCAGGGCAGGGGAAAGCAAGTCATAAAGTTCCATGAAAGTGCCCTTACGCATGCGAAAGTTTCGCAGCCACTGGGAATCGTCCCACACCTGCAGCACGATGCGGTCCCACCAGTCTGTGCTTGTTTCCCGGGCCCAGAATCGGCGTTCCACGGCATCAACCTGCCCCAGGAACACCATGATTTCCACATTGCTGGGGCCTGTGCCTTGTGAGAGGTCTAGGTCCATGTCCATTTCCTCATCACTCTCGTCGACGCGCTGCAATCGCCTCCTCCTCCTCCTCGCCTGGTCCTGGTTTTGCTTTGGCATGTCCTGGCTCTGCATATACTCCAGGACAATGCGCGTGGTGTTCATAGTGCTCATAATTGCCGCGGTGATCTGAGCGGGCTCCATGATCCCAGTGCTAGCTATGGCGTCTGGTCTGAAAAAAGGCGCGAAAGTAGTATCTGACGGACGAGGGGAGGGAGGGAGGGAGGGGCGAGTGATGACATGGCGTACAGGTACAGGGAATTAAAATCAAGAAAGGTGGCTTTGCATCAGGGAGAAACACAAACAACTGTCACACAGAATGCCCCCCCCCCCCAAAGATTGAACTCAAAAGCCAGGGTTTAACAGGAGGGAGGGAGGGGGGAAGCAAATGAATACAGAATAAATCTATTTTTTACATCTTAAGACGACGGTGCAGCATGACTGATAGCCCTTGGCATTTTCTGGGTGCTTGGCAGCAAATACTGGGCGCTTGGCAGTAAGCCTTCAGGTCTACTGCACAATATGATACCCACTGCAGTATGACAACGATGGATACCAGTCGTAATATACTATCTACTGCCCAAAAGGCAAGGGGTTGCTGCTGTGTAGCAATCTAGCCCCACGTCTGCCAGCCCCATGTCTGCCAGCACCCAGATCGCCATTGGCCTCTTCTGGGTGCTTAGCAGACAATACTGGGCACTTGGCAGAAAATAGCATACTACGACTCTGCTAACGTGCAATGAGCCAACAGGGCGCGTGGCAGAAAATGGCATACTACGACTGATAACCATCATTGTCTGCCCGGGTGCCCATGATTGACAGCCACTGCAGTACGACGACGACGGTTACCAGTCGTAATAAACCATCTTCTACCAAAAGGCAAGGGGCTGGTGCAATACAGCCCTACGGCTGCCAGCCCCACAGCTGCCCGCACCCAGATCGCCAATGAAGGCTACCAGTCATGCTGCACCGTCTACCGCCAAAAGGCAGTTAGCTGCTGCTGCTGTGTAGCAATGCAGTCCCACGTCTGCCGGCACCTAGATGACATATGGTGACGGTGAGCTGAGCTGAGCGGGCTCCATGCTTGCCGTGGTATGTTGTCTGCACAGGTAACCCAGGTAAAAAGGCGCGAATCTATTGTCTGCCGTTGCTGTGACGTAGGGGGAGGGACCTGACGACATGTACCCAGAACCCCCCGCGGCACTGTTTTGCATCATCCGGGCATTGGAATCTCAACCCAGAATTCCAATGGGCGGCGGAGACTGCGGGAACTGTGGGATAGCTACCCATAGTGCAATGCGCCGGAAGTCGACGCTAGCCTCGGTACTGTGGACGCGGTCCGCCGAATTAATGCACTTAGAGCATTTTATGTGGGGACACACACAATCGGCTGTATACAACCGATTTCTATAAAGCCGGCTTCTATTAATTCGATCTAATTTCGTAGTGTAGACATACCCTTAAAGCTCATGTTAGTTGTTCTTGTTGAGTATGTTTAAAACGTACTGCAAAATGTCAAAAGACCTGCAATGTAGAATATGACTCGATAGAACTTTCAGTCCCTCCTGTTCATTCATCACTGGTCTGCTCACATTCCTGTTAGTAAATTGTATAGCTGTTAGGGTGTGCATGGGGGGGAAGCTTCCCTATGTGGGAAACTTCAATGCTTCAAAATTACTTTCCATTCTGAATCAGAAGAGCCACTATAAAAAAAAATCCAAACAGTTTAGAATATAAACTTCTAAATGGCTTTTTCAATTAGAACGAACAATCAGACATGTTGAAACACTTGTCATTTTGAAATGTTGATTTTAAGGAAGACTCTTTGTTTTGAGTAAACCATTCAAAATTTCTTTGACATCTACACTTTCTCTGCAGAGGTTTTTGACAAAACCACACTTTACAAAAAGAAAATTTTGGGGATGAAAAATGCCATCAAGCTCTAGTAAACTGCTACTCTGACTTCACACTTGCTATCTTCAGTGGCAACATGGTCATTTTAGACATAGCCTAAACTTCACAATCCAGGTCTAAAATTTAATCTTACCCAGATTTTGGAGGTATTTGGACCCAGACCCATATCTAGTTCTGGTAGTGTACAAAGATTCAGCCCCTGCTTACACCAAGGCTAAGGTGTATGGACCTAGCAGGTTTGAAAAGACAAATTCATGGAAATAGATAAAAAGCTAAGTGCCTGATTCTAATCTCATAATTCTCCATACTTCAGTGGCGCTGCTCTAGATTTTACAACAGCATACTTTAAAAATGGCTGTTGGCAGATTTCATTTGGGAGAACTAAGCAAGTGCTTCATATCCAGATATGCTGCATTGTTAAAACAGTTAATACATTTTACATTAAGCATCTTTAAAGGCACTGTATTACAGGGCATGGAGACTTGCAATCTGTATGAATGTTTGACTGATTGACAAACTCCGAGGATACTTGCTTCTGAATGACAAACACCATGTTATGAAGTAGCCCACACTACTCTTAAGCGGAGGGAGGGAATAGTGGAAGGTCAAGGTGACTTTTTGGGACTTGTTTTCAAAGACAGTATTTATGTAGTAAGAATAAGTGAAAATAGCAAAGTAGTAAATGATCTGTGTGAACCTTTTGCAATGAAATCTGAAACTGTGAACTTCACTTTTTTCAGGGAACAAAATGTACTAAATTTCTGCAGCTTCCTGGGCCCCATGAAACTCCAAGTGAAATGTTTTGCTGTCTTTAGATGAAAATAATGTTTAGGGTTGAGTTTCATTCTTTTGGTCTTGTTTGTCAAAATCTGTGGTAGTGCGAAGGTGAGTACCTTAACCAGTGGGCTAGAAGTTATAATGGAGGTTTGCTGCCACTTCTTGCTAGGTGCCTGATTCTAGGAGAGGGTTGTGAATCCCAAGCAGAGATGTCAAACTCCCTGAGAGTTGAAGAGCTTAGCACACACCCTGCCCCTCCCGGTATCTCCCATCGGCTAGTTTAGACAGCTTCCAGCTCTGCATGTTGCCTTTTGTGAATCCCATTCTTAGGCGCCTGTCTTTCCCAAGTTGCCTTGCAAATATCAGTGATTTCCCCACCCCCTCCAAGCACCTAAAAGTTAGCCGTTGTGGTGTTCAATGTGGCATCTCCTAAGTGCCTCTGTGAATCTCGCCCTTAGTATCTGAGATGCTCTATCTCTGTCTGAATTAAAAATAAATCTTGATGTTTGAGACACAGTAGTACTAACACTCCCACTAAATGACACAAAGTGAGCCAAATAACACATAAATCTGATTATCTTCCTCTCAAACTATGACATTTCATCTTGATTTTCCTTTGTGGGTGATCAACCTCATTCCTGTGTTGGGTTTAGCTTGCCAGTCTTGTGGGAAGCTGCAATTATTTTCATTTCTCAGTTTTGTAACCTGATCATACCACAGCTGTGAACCTGTATCATATGCAGTCCGAGTCACTGCTTTCTTTTGCAGTTGATATTCTTTATTTCACCTCACTCTTCTGCAGTCTGAGTTGTCTGACATCCTGTAATACATCAGGACCACCCATCATGTCTTTGTGGAATTGCCAAGCTTTTATGTTTGCACGTGACTTTTAGTACATAGCACTAGCAAAAGCAAACTCCCCCTTTATTTTAGGCTTTCTCAGAGTCACAGGAAACTGACATCACCTTGTGAAAAAACATCTGCACTTCAGCTCTGGACTCCATGCCTCGTTGCAGCTGGGCTACAGGGAATTTTTGGTTGAACTACAGGAATAAATTTTCTCTCTGTTTAAATATGGATTGAAAATGACTGCCTTTAAATACAGCCCCCACCGTCAGTGATAAAAAGAGATGTGAGAAGAAAGCAAAGGAGGCTTTTTGAAATATATTAATTATTATTTCTTTATCCCCCCAAAGGATTTGCACTTTCAATGAATGAAGTTCATTTCAAGGCACATGGATCTGTACAAGAATGTCTGCACCATTTCAGCCCTACATGAAGGACTGAAGTGATACAATGGTCTCTGCATTAGGATGTATTCTGTCCTGTGAGCACAGTTAAAACCTTTGTTCCCCTACTGATTACAAAATAAACAAGGAGGAACATCTGAACTACCTGGAGTGACTAGAATAGGATACCTGTAGCTAGGGCCCTGGGGTTTTGTTAATAGCTCTGCAGCTGATGTGCAACGTGGCAAGTGTTGTCTCAGTATTCCTGTCTGTGAAATTAGTATAATAATTATTTCACAGATGTTTTTGAGGTGTAATTAGCAGATATCCTGTTTGAGACCCTTCTGTGACACTGTTTTATATAAAAGGGCATAATATTATCTTTGCCATAGTAGAAGGCTATAGCAAAGTTGAGAAGTCTGCTATAGCCACCCCCATTTTCTGTGTTATTGAAATTAGTTCTTAAGAACACTAGAATTGCCAGACTGCATCGGATCCCTGTTACATCTATTCCAGTTTATCTCCAACAGTGGCCTGTACCAAATCCTTAGAGGAAGGGCAAGAAATGATGCAATAGGCAGTTAGGGAATAACCTGCCTGTAGGGAAAGCTGCTGACCCCGTTATTACAGGTTGGTTTATGCCATGAGACATGGGGATTTCTATCCCTTTCAAAGATCTGCACTTTAACTCTTCTTGGCTGCAGAAGAGCTCTGGGGCTGTTGGCAGTTGACCATAAGCTAAAGAAGGCCTAAGGCTCCTCAAATTTATACTGTGGGCCACATCTCAGTATCTCCTGAAGATGCACATTGGCCATAATGCCTAGAGAAAAGCCAGTTAACTTATACTGACTAGCTTGGGGAGTTCTTGTCTAGGTTGAATACATACTCAACCTAATTGAATGAGTTAAAAATACCAATTAACTTTATTACCAAGACTTGGCCAAATTCGATATTCTGCTTGTATGTTGCATGTCTCTTTCTCCCCAGTTTTATCTTTAGATTGCATGAGCGTCTGGGCAGGGATTATGCCTTCTCCTCAGTCTGCTGAGAGCCTAGCAGGCTCTGGGTGCTGTTTATTTCCGGCAATTGTACTTGTATGATAAAGGGTTTTATTTGTCAGTGATTGGGTAGAGCACATAACCAACCCTACGGCAAGAGTTCCACTTCCCATTCTTCATCTGGAACCCCCTGTACCATAGCAAACAGCTGAGACTTCCCGCTCTCTCTCTCTCATAGTCCATGAGTGGTATTCTGTATTGGCCATTGCTGGTTCAGAGGTTGCTGGGAGGATATGAAGCTTCCCTGGCCTTCATGTAAGCATTACCTTGTTCCCTGCCACAATCTACCTAGCCTTTGCCATACTATAAATATGCATTACGATATTATTTCAAGGTTTTCTAGTAATACGGCTCCAGGGGCCTCTGCCCCTGTTCTGGTCGGCTGATTTCCTTGTCATTTTAGGAAGAATGTTTAAAGATTCTGAAAAAAATCCTGGGACTATTGCCAGCATGCAAATGCCACTTACTGCAACTACACTTACAGTTGTGTCATCACCCTAAAAAGACAGGGACCCGTCTTTGATGACAAATATTTATTTTTAAAACAAAATCTGTGGGAAAGCTTAATTTTCAATAATCCTCTTCAGCAGGAGAAATGGATATTAAATAAAACTAGGAATGTGACGACTTGTCTCTCTGATGTATGCTCTAGGCATTCTGTTCAGGATGGGAAATCAAACATCAACAGCGGGGGAGAAATAATGAATTAGAGAGCTTCAGCTATGTATTTCTTGCCATTTGAATCTAAGCTTTTTATCTGTCACGTTTGGGGCTTGAGTCTGTGGTGTCCGGAGCACCCTCCATTGACTTCCATAAGAGCTGAAGGTGCTCAGCATATCACCAAATCAGGGCCTGTGTGATGCAGGGGATTTTTTGAGGGGGTGGTCATTAATGGATGGAAGTTGTTCTGACTCAGCTGAGACTTCCCCAGTTCCCTCTGCTGTGATATTGTAAGTGACTCCAGATTCATGTTTTTCCACAGTAGAAAAACACATTAAGTCATTTCCTTGTCTTAAAAACATTAACAAAAAACAAAAAATCCCCTCTCAATTCTTCCCCGCCCACAATAAATTTGTCTGGGGAGAAATGTAAAAGTGAATGTAGGTATCTTCATGATTCTAATGCCAATATGGCCCTGCCTCTGAGGTCTGTTTAACTGTGACATGCTTTGGGAATGCACATGACTGAGTTTTCCCAATGTTTCCTCTTGTCATCTGAAAACACCCATCTGTCCCCCCCACTGCAGTGGAGGGAAAGAATTCCATCCAAAGATGTGAATCATGGGCTGATGTCACTCACTTTGTAGCTCAAAGGGCTGCTTAACATTTAGACCCAGTTAGTGTTTTCTTCTGAAAGAGAACCTGAAGGGAGCACAGGGTAACGGATTTGGAACATACTCCTTTGGAACAATAACATTACCTGAGTTAATCCCAAACCTGCTGTGGCAGAATTAGCTGTAACACATATACATAGCTGAGTTTATATTCTGGGTAGTGTATAGTCTACACAGATAACAGCCACTTGGCCGTGTGACTTTATAGAAGAAGCAGAGGTTTTTTTATAGTTAATTCAAAGCTCATGGGACACTGAGAACCTGGGAGAGCTATAAATTTCATTTTAACTGCAGACCAACTGTTCACATATGCACTGCTAGGCAGTTTTTATATTTAGGGGATAAATTCAAGCAAACTGGTATTTAGAGTCCACCTATATGATGTTTGCATCCTCTGAGATTAACTCTGAACAACTCCACAAAATTGAAAGTGAAATTCAACGAAAACCACTGAAATTTAATAGGCCAAAACAGTTTCAGACTAGTGTCTAGTCTGTTTCCTTCCTTTGGTGTAAATAAACCTCTCTAGAATTTCAGTTTCACGATTCTTCACTTCTGATGTAAATAACTTTCAACAATAAGTGGTGGGGACACCAACTTTATGTAGAACATAGTTAACTTTGGGACTGTAATGGGTGATGTCCCTTGAAATGGTGGTTGTTTGAGAGGGCATATGTTTTGGAGGATTAATCATCAGATTACTAGTTTATAAACTGTTCCCACTAACCATTCGTGATATGTAATTAGTAGAGGTGGTCAGGTTTTTTTTATTCAAAACACTTCAGTGGAAAAAGGCTTTAATCAAAAGGGACATTTCTGTGGGAAATGTCTTTGTCAAAAAACAATTTTATGTTTTCTTTTTCCCAATCAGCTGAAATCTTTTGGCTTTCAGTTGCTGAAAATGGAAAAATCTTTGGTTTTGGGGTTGTCAATTGACTGCTCACAATTTCTAGTGATTAGTCACATTGCATATTGGTCATAATAATCAGGGAGCAGAAACTGAATCAGTCGTTTTATTAGAACTGGTGGACCAAAAATTCTTGACCATATTAAGTGGTTTTATTAAAGTGTGACAAGCCTTGTTTGAATTCTAAAACATGACTGTACAGCTGCACCAGGGAGATGCTATCATGAGACATTGCTACACAACAATTTGAGATAGCAGAAATGGCTCTTCAGAGCAAGCAAAATACAACTTCAGTATTTTCAACCCCAAGTGGTAAAAATATGACGAGTTGAGCCCTCCAGAATATGGACTCATTATTTACCTTCTGGTGTTGGAGCTTTTAAGATTCTGTGAAAATGTGAAAGGAAATAACAGCTTTTTCACATTCACTTAGCTATTTAGCAGATATTTTATAGCAGTTTTTCATTTAATGGTGTGAATTGAAACAAAAACCAAACAAATATCATCATAATTGACAGTGAACTAGAATGATGCCAAAAAGAAAATGCTCCAATGAAGTTATTTTACCCATTGGGTTTAACTTGCAAGTCAGTAGTATTAATATCAATAACTGGAGACTTCAGTAGTCAGTGAGTAGGTAGTGTGGGAGTGAAATTAGAAATATTGCAAAAGAAGTATTTTGTAAGACTGCAGTAGACTTCTTACATTAACTTGATTTGTAAGTAGCTGCAGTATATATATATTAAAGTTCTGTTCAGTAGGTACAACTGAACACTGGTTCTTAATTCCATCGCTACATAAAAAATGAGATGCTACTTTAGATGTTCACATTTTATTGCAGATTACACCAAAAAGCTCCAGACCTGTGGCAATCTTCCTGGAACAGTTTCTGTGGGACAATATTTTGTTTACATAGTAGCCTAAGCAGTCTGATTATATATCCTGCAAAGAGAAGCGTATTACAGCATCTCTTGCAATGTAACTATTAAAGATAAGACCATTGCCAAAACCACATTTGAAAGCTAAATTGCTCTCAGGGGCTTTATGATAAAAAGAAACTTGATCCAATGCATTCATAGTTGCATATCTGGTCTTGAACTTATTAATAGGTTCCATATGGAAGAATTTATATAGAGGAAGAGTAAATCAGTGATGCCTTTTTTCTGGAATAGCATCAGCTCAGATTTACAATTTAATAGTTTAAACCTGTTAGTGCACCTAGGAAAAACAATTTTGGTGGGACAATGAGCTTAGCCCTAAGAAGGGCTACCCACACCTCAAAGGTTTGTTTAACTTTCAGTGACTCAGATTCTCTCTTAATCTTTGAACTACCAAGACTCTTGCATTTGCTAGATGGTGCCTGGTCCACATAGGGGTCAAAATTCATCCCTATATATAATCTGTAGGGCAGCATGTGAATGTACATATCAGACTTCAGCATGGGAACTGCTGATGAGCCCTCCTTTGGGAGGACAGAGGAAATGTATCAAGGTGGCGTACATAGACAAGGCCAGATTTCAAAGTTAGGCATGCTCTGTTGCTCACATACATCTGTGACGCAGAGGCCTAATTGATGCCAGGTGGCAAAAGGTTCACTACAGTGGCAGCAGCTCCTATCAGGCCTGACAAACTTGCTACATCCAACACACTGCTTGTATAGTATTTATCCAAAAAGTGTCTTGTAAGGGATCAAATGAAAGCCGATGACACACTGGTCATTAATATTATTGTGAAATGTATGTACTGACTCTATGTAAGGAATTGTGTGTGTGTTTACTGAAATTAAGTTTTAAAGTCTGTAACAAGGCAGAGTGGATAAATAGGTCTTCCGCCAGACCGCAGCATCCCTATTCACCTCTCTTTGTCTCTGATGTAAGTTAAGCTTTGTAAAGCCAATACAATGGAAACCCCATGTGGATGTAAAATCAACAGGAAAAAATGGTTGACAGGGAGATGTGAAACTAACATGAGGGAACACACTGGAGAACAAGAAAAGGGGGAGAAGAGTCTTATCTGGGGATGCATTTCAAAAGGGGCATTTCAAAGGTTTACAGGAAGGAAGGGAAAAAGGACCCCTTTCTTATCCTTCACTAAGGAAGCAGAAAGGCCAGAGCTTTTTGCATTCATGAAAGTTGGATCCTAGACGTGTAGGCTATGGATGCTGGGAGGTTGCTTTAGGTGAGAAATTGCTTTAGACCAGGATTTTAGCTTGTTAGAGTTACGATTAGACTCTAGGAAGTGTGTTATTCCTTTGGTTTTATATGTCACCTGTTTTCCTAGCGCACACACTCTCTCAAACCTTAATCTTTGTAAATAAACATATTTGTTTTCACCATAAGTAGATTCTAGTGCTGTGGCATTATAAAGGACCTGATCCTAAGTTGTGCCAGTCAAGCTGTGTGTACACTGGATCTTCATATACAGCTTACCAGGTTATGTCTAGTGTCAGGAACTGGATGCTACCAAAGAGGTTGCTCGCAGAAGAGTTCAGGTATTCGTGTGTGTCTGTAACTAGTCTGCACAAGGGAGAGGGCTATGGTCAGAGGCTGCTGGTTTTGGGGAGCTGAGCTACAGCAGGCATCAGGCAAGAATGCTTCACACTAAGTGCAGGGGGTGGTGAAATCCCTCACAGCTCTGGGGCGCATCACGTCTTTCTTGTGCTTACCAATACAGGGGAAAGCATGCACAATGTATACATGCATACAACTAAGTGGCAGATGCACACTAGCTAGCAGCACAAATAAACTATGCCCATACACATAATAGCACATACCTGACTTGAGAAATATGGGTTATAATGTACATTTTACATAACATTCTGCCCCCGTGGTATTGTCTCTGTGGCCAACTAGCAGCATGTGATTGTGATAGGGTAGTTCTACCACCGACTATATTCCCATAAATCCAGGCAGCTCCTTCATTCTCTTGTTTCTGGTGTTAATGTGTAGGCTTGGAACATGGAAAATCTAGGCTTGAAATCCTCACTAGTGAAAGGCAAAGTTTGGGGCAGAGGATCACTAAAAATTATGGATAATTCTCTGTATCTATGGATACTGCTCCAAACCTCTTGTATGTACAAAAGTGGGCTGAAAATCTAATAGACAGTCTTATCCGAGTTTTCTTTACTTCCTAAAACCAACTGGGAAGGAACTACTGTGAGATGAGTTTCTCACTGTATTTTAACACGCTTGCTTTTGAACCCAACCAGCCCCCAGATACATATAGGTGCACAGAAGTGAAAAACATGAGGAAGCTATCAAAACTTTTCACCGCCTCAAGGCTTAGTTCTAGTTTGGGGTGAAGGGTTGAACGAAGGGATATCCTTTTTTTATCCAAACAATTTTGTCCCACTAATCTTCACAAGCCAACAATGAAGAGACTCTGTTGTTATCTAGATGTAAGCTCTGTTGCCTGAAGCCCTGAAGAGTAGAGAGCTTGTTATTGACATTTGTTGGTGAAATGGGAGAAGAGTGGCCCAGAACTTTGGGACAAAGGCTCCATTGGGGAGGGGGCTCTCTGCCAGCATGTGTTGGTATGCAAAGGGGAAATGGCTAAAAAAACCCAGCCTCGTTTGCATTTCAGTTATGTGACGTGTTTTGAGCAGTTTGGTCAAAATGCAGTTACGTTTTGAGTTTGGGGGAATAAAACTTTATTTTTGTTGAGAAACAAAAGGACAAGAGAATTGCCCAAAACATGACTGGGATGAGAGATCACCCTGTCCAAAGCCTCAGTTTTCCACTGCTAGAATCTGGAACTGGGCTATCACCAGAAGATGGAAAAGACTCTGCTAAGCATCCTCTGTCACTGATCCTTCTCTGAAGACTGTGCAGTGAGGTGGTGGATGGACCTGAGACAGCTTTGGATGAAGTTGCATAAGGCAACAGCATAGTTAAGTAACTTCAGCAAGGGTCCCCTTACCCAATGCCAATAAGGCGGTAACCACTACTGCTGTGATAGGTGGTAGAATCCCACTGAGCAAGCCAAGCAGCCCTTCCTTTAGAATGCAGGATCTCTGTGAGAACTTGATGGTTAGTTGTTATAGGGATGAATTTCATGCTTTACACCAGGCTGATTTGGTCTAGGTTTACTCTGTAAACTCATCAGTAAAATAGGGATCATATCTACTTCACACAAGCATTGTTAGGATTCATTAAGTAATCTGAGTTGGACAGTGAAATAGAAACAAACTACTGTTACCACTATTCTTAGACTCAAATAGCACTGTTGTGATTGATTTCTTTCCTGTTTTTGTTATGCAGAAGAATCGTATAATAAAAACCAAAGAACAAATTGTATATGTGACAGGTTGGATCACAGAAACCCCCTTGGGAGCTGCCACCTGATGTGCCAAGACTACCCCTGCTTCTGTTTTCCCTGCCAGCTCAGGACTCCAGCACCCTGTCTTGCTGAGCGAGACACTCCAGTCTGCTCCAACACAGACCCATAGTCTGAATCACTTGTCCCAAAGCTGCAAGTTTACCTGAAAACAGTTCCCAGAAATGTGCTTGTCTTTAGCACTCAGATGCCCAACTCCCAATGGGGTCTAAACCCAGACAAATCCGTTTTACCCTGCACAAAGCTTATGCAGGGCAAACTCATAAATTGTTCGCCCTCTATAACACTGATAGAGAGATATGCACAGTTGTTTGCTCCCCCAGATATTAATACATACTCTGAGTAAATTACTAAATAAAAAGTGATTTTATTAAATACAGACAGTAGGATTTAAGTGGTTCCAAGTAGTAACAGACAGAACAAAGTAAGTCACCAAGTAAAATAAAATAAAACGCGCAAATCTATGACTAATCAAGCTAAATACATATAATCTCACCCTCAGAGATGCTTCAGTAAGTTTTTTCTCAGACTGGACACCCTCCAGGCCTGGGCACAATTCTTTCCCCTGGTACAGCTCTTGTTGCAGCTCAGGTGGTAGCTAGGGGATTCTTCATGATGGCTCCTCTCTCCCTCTCTGTTCTCTTCCACCCTTTTTATATATCTTTTGCATAAGGCGGGAACCCTTTGTCCCTCTGGGTTTCCACCCCCCCCCCACTGGAAAAGCACCAGGTTAAAGATGGATTCCAGTTCAGGTGACATGATCACATGTCACTGCAAGACTTCATTACTCACTTGCCAGCACACACATATACAGGAAGACTCACAGGTAAACAGAGCCATCTGCAGACAATGGGAGTCATCAAGATTCCAAACCATCCTTAATGGCCCACACTTTACATAATTACAATAGGCCCTCAGAGTTATGTTTTATATTCTAGTTTTAGATACAAGAGTGGTACATTTCTACAAATAGGATGATCACACTCAGTAGATTATGAGCTTTGTAATGATACCTTACAAGAGACCTTTTGCATGAAGCATATCCCATTTGCATTATAGTCACTTATCAAATTTTTATAAAACTATCCCAGTTACATTATATTCACTTATTATCATGTTTTTATAAAATCATATAGACTGCACGTCGTCACAGTATAGAGTTTAACGTAAACAAAAATCAGTATTGCTAGGCCTCTCCAGACTAGCCCTGTTCCATTTCTTAATCACCAGGGTGATGTCTAATGAAGATTTCATAGGCTGTTTTGGGTTTTCTAGAAATCTAACTTCCAAGCTTCCTCAGAGATGTTGGTTTGAATCAAGCTTAATGCACTTAACAGAGGGATCAATTCAGATTCATAAGAGACCTAGTCTCAATCAAACCCTTTTTTTTTTTCCTCCTTATTCTTACTACATGCCACCACTGTGATCAGAAAAATGTAGATGTGACAAACTGCAAAAGTGTAGAAGCATTCATGAAGTGGAAGTGAAACTACTAGTGATGTGTCCCTAGATGAAAAAAAATATCCAGTTTGCAGAAAACTGTACCCTGGCATATTTATCGATAATTAAGAGGAGAAACTGTTCATGTGTAACTTTGTAACATCAGTAACTTTGCCGGCAAATTTCTGTCTTTGCCTTTACAAATCCCATAATGATATCTTGTAGTTTCCTGGCCTGTTGACTGCACTAATAGATTCACTTGTTATGAACCTCATACAGAAAAATAACCTGTAGTGGTTAAATAATTTTTTCACATCTTGCAAATCCCTACCTGTGACTAACAATGCCTCAAATCAAGAAAAAGGAAAGAATTGTAAAAATCTAATTGTAACAGTCTCGGCCAGGGTTCGGCCCTCAGCGGGGCTGTGGGGTATCCCACCGCCTCGCTACACAGAGGCTGAGGCAATGTCTATATCAGTCCCGGCCCTAGGGCAGGGCGGGGCAGCAAGCAAATAGGCAGTCAGTAACCCAGGCCCTAAGCAGGGGCTGGGTCAGGGTTTGTAGCAGCCCAGGCACTAGATCAGAGCGGGGCAGCAAGCAAATAGGCAGTCAGTGACCCAGGCCCTAAGCAGCGGCTGGGTCAGGGTTTGTAGCAGGTCCCAGCCTCTCTAGGCCAGGGAAAAAGGGGGACTCTGCTACCCAAGGAGTGGGTGGCATGGGGGACGCAGGCCCTCCCACTCCACTGCGTCCCAGCCCGGGGCCCTAGCAGCGACGGACGTTCGCTGCTGTCAGTGAGGATCCTGGCCGCAACACACTGACATTGGCTCTGGCAGTACAGCAGCCAGACTGGGGGTCGGCTGCCCCCGGGCTACTTCCACACTCCCCCTCGTATGGTACCTGTGCCGTCCTACTGTCCTCGGTGCCCTCCACCAGCATCGGCTCCTCAGGGTAGCTGGCACAGGGCAGGCTCGGCTCCTCCTCGGGGTAGCTGGCACGGGGCAGGCTCGGCCAGTCCTCCTCAGGGTACCGAGTGAGAGGTAGGCTCGGCAGGCCTGGTAAGTCAGCAGGCCGGTTGCGGCCTGCGGCTGTCTCCCAAGCGGGAGCTCGGCCAGAGACGTCTGCTCTCTCCGCCGGCGTGGGCTCCACTGAGTTCTGCAGGCGAGCTTTTATACTTCCGGGTCGGCACCGTGACCTCTGAGGGGCGGGCGCCGGACCCGGTGGCTCCGCCCCCGGCGGTATTAGGGGAGGTTCGGCCCTCAGCAGGGCTGTGGGGTATCCCACCACCTCGCTACACAAATATTTCCCCATTTTGCTGTTTATGTTTTTTGCACTTGACACAGCTTGGACAATGGAAATAGATTAGTCAGCCTCATTTGCTTAGTTCCACTTTCTGGTTCTGAGGGCATGTCTATACTGCAACTGGAAGGTATAATTTCCAGCTCAGGTAGACATCACTGAGCTAACTTTGATCAAGCAAGTATGCTAAAAATAAAATGTAGCTGTGGTGGTGGGGGCTAGCTGCCAAAGTATGCACCTAGGATCTCGGATGGGATTGTACTAAGGATGGTTATCCCATCCTGCTTCTTGTGCCATGGCAGCTACACTTCTATTTTTAGCACACTAGCTCAATTTGAACTAGTGAGCGTATGTCTGCCCAAGATGAAATTACACCTTTCAGCTCCAGTGTAGACATACCCTAAGCATTGGCAGCACAATGCTACGTTTTGCAGTAAATACTGAATGTTTCAAGCCATGTTGTCCTTAAATCATGGAAGAAACGTATTAAGTTTAATAAGACTTCAGATTTGGTCCCAAGCTACCTGTGTCCCTTTAAGTCAGCCCTTTACCATCTTGTTGCTATTATTGCTCCTGATGTGTTTCCCCTTTCACCCGTGTGGTGCTAATACCATTCCTTCTATAGAAGGATATCATCAATGTTGTATTTATATGAATACAGTGTTTCAAGTTAATACCTACCCTACAAGCAGCAACTGACCCAAATTCTACCTTCTAGTGCTTCAGTTTAAATATCCAGTGCGTTCACTTATGTTCCCAAGAGAAATGAAATAATAAATTGAGCTGTGAATAAAAACACCAGGTTCAGTGCTCTGACATTTTGGTTTTACACCTATTCATGAGTGTTCAGACAACTGCCAAATATTCACAAAGACGTGCAAATTCCCAAAGTGCCATAGATTTAAGCACAATTTTATCCAAAAATTCATAATGGAAGTGTCTCTCCATTCTTCTGATCTAAAAAAAAAAAATCATTCAACAGAGCAACGATACCGTATGATTTAGGAAATCAACTACACAACATGAATAATACGTTTCTAAAAAAGACATCCCT
Source organism: Terrapene triunguis (assembly GCF_002925995.2). Classification (NCBI taxonomy): domain Eukaryota; kingdom Metazoa; phylum Chordata; order Testudines; family Emydidae; genus Terrapene; species Terrapene triunguis. The sequence goes on along the minus strand of NW_020665189.1, from coordinate 11,866,089 downwards.
TAAATTAAAAATGATTCATACAAACTGCTAAACAGTAACAGATTTTATTCAAAGACGAGGATTGATTTGTGTGACCTGCTACACAAAACTGTTAAATTATTAAATACTGGACCATATCTTCAGCTAGCATAGCTCCATTGACGTCAGTACTGTTGTCTTCAATAGAGCTACAGCAGCTGAGTATCTGGCCTGGTCCATTATACATTACAAATATCTGGACTCTCTAGTCATTACATTCACAGTTGGAAAACTTTGGTAATATGGATGAAAGTTATTCCTGAAAGACAGTTTATTTAAGATTGTTAATGTTATCTTCAGTTATGTTTCTAATATATGAGTCCATAAAAGTCAAACCCAGTGAAAAAGCTATGCAAAGATAAAACTTGTTAAAGCAATGATTTGATAAAGTGATTAGCTGATTACAGAAAGAGGAGTTACAGCTGCAATGTAACGAACAGCTCAAAACAATCATACTCTGGCAAGTCAAATACATTTTAGCAGTTCACTGACCTATCAGCTGCTCTTTTCCTTCAGAGTTGGGGAATGAAGCAATCTTATTCCTTGTAAAATCTCTTGGATTCTACGTGGTTGTCACCTGAGTATGTATACTAGTGAAAGTATTTGAGAAGTTGGACTGAGCTAGTATTGGATCAGCTAGCATATGCTCTTACCAAAAGAAGACTGTCCCCTGTAGAATGTTTCTAGGCACTTGCTCCTGTGCCCATTGAAGTAAATGGGTGTCTATCTAAAGCCTAGTAGAGTTAATGGAAAACGTGAAGTCAGTTGTTCATTCTCCCTTGAAATTACTCAAGTGACCTTCCAATACTTCTTGTGAGAGTCTATTCAAGACTGCAATAGATCTGTTAAAATATTTTCCCAGTAGTAATCCTAAATTATCTTATTTTCATCTAATTGCAGTCAGAGGCAAATTAGCAAAATACGTTCTGCAAATATTTGGTCAGATTTTTATAATGAATTCACTCAGACTATTTTTGCCCATTTTGTGTTCATTCATCAGTTAAGCTAGTGAACAACTTCAGGGGCAGAAACATTCATTGGGGGAGAGGGAAGCAATTAAAGCCTGCCAAAGCTCATCCTTTGCAGAATACAGAGCAGCCTTATCTGCTGATGGTTTTAGGGGCACTAGCTTGCCTACTTCCCCCTCCCTTGCAATGTTCAGGTATGGATGGCAAGCCTGCTCTCTCCTCCGTGTCTCCTGGGACATTGCCTCCTTCCACCTGACAGTTCCACAGGAGCCTCTGTTTCTCTCCCCTTGGGGATGTGGCAATGGGGTGTAAAAAGGAATGATTCAGGTGTGTACATATATTAATTGGGACTTGGGAGTCAAGTTTTGCACACACGTAGCCCCTTAAATGCCTACCTTCACTCTTTCATTGCAATAATTAAATTAAATTGTTAAAACCTTTTGCCTGATACTAGCTGGAGGCTGGATACTGTTTTTAGATCTGCCTGGCTTGATTCCTTCCCCCACCCCCCATTTGTTCTAGTGATTCTGTTCAGGTGTCTGTTCCAAGCTGGTGTCAGCCTTCTTGCATCATCTTTCATTAGGATACCAATGCAAGAAATAAACAAATCAATCAGCACAACATTTACTGTCAGCTGCATTGATATGCCACTTGCCTGTGCAGACAGCTGACTACTTAACTTAAGCCCACTTGAGCTTAAAACTCAGCAAAGAAGAAAACATCAGATTGAGTGGTTTATTAACAAGCCATCCTGGAATAATGAGAGCTCACAGCAAAGGAGGACAAAATAGTTTCTGATGCAGGCTATTCCTGCACACTGTATTGCTCCTCCAGACCCTACATTTGGGGTGTGCTCAGTTTCTGGCTTTTGGCTTGAGGCCCAGCTCTCACTTAAAATTTTAAAACTTTGTTGGGCTGCTCAGCAACAAAAATATAATATCATTGCAGACGTAAACACTCTGTTTAAATGTACAGATTTCCTTCTGGGATGTTGCTTGGCTTTACCTCCCTAAAAAGGAATGGAAAGTTAGAAGGCTGAACAGGTTTGTGTCTGTTAACAAGAAATTTGTTAGCGCAGAAATTTAATTAGGTTTTCCCTCCATCATTACTTAATTTAGACATAACAGATGAGGTAAAATCATTTATAATTCTTTGACCCTTCTGATTATAATTGCTTTTTCTTATATAGACATGCACACATATACATAAACACACTCTACATGGAAATACTACTCTCTTCATCTGAATCTTAAGACTCATAGTTTTAGGCATACTCTTGGATTCCTTGCGGATACTGAGGTCTCACATAGCAGCAGCCATGTGTAATGTTTTATACCATCTCTACTTGCTATGATGGGACAGATTCCCCTAAGCAGAGAATGACATGGCCTGCATCACCTCTCAGCTAGACTACATCAATACACTATACCTCAGGCATGAAGCCTTCAGCACTTAGGAAACTGACTAGTACAGAACGCTGCAGGGCATCTCCTCAGCAACAAAGGCTACTGTGAGCACATCAGACCTGTCCTCCATTCTCTACACTATCTTCCCATAGAAGTTCAAAGGTCTCAGTCCTTATCTTCAAAGCGCTCCATGGCCTTGGCCCAGAATCTCTAAAAGATCATCTAAAGCTCCAGGATGACAACTCTGCTCTGGCACAACAGAGCCTTCTAGAATAAGGGCAAAGCTCATCCATGTCGGAGAAAGAATTTTCTTAGAGGTGGTCTGAGACTGGAACAAACTTCACAAACCTTTCCTAAAAGTGCAAGTTGCATTTCTTTGACCTTCCCTAACACACATAGGAACAGGCATATATATAAACAAAATAAAAAGCACTCACTACCAAAATAAGACTCCAATGAACACGCTTCTCCCAGTGAGGAGAGTGAGAATGAAGAACATGTGACAGGCATTAGTCATGTTGCTTAATGCATTACTGGAAAGCACTTGGGTATTACAGTGATGAGTGTGGGATAAGAACCTGTAAAGAAACAAGGCAGAAGAGGTTTTACCAGGGTGGCAACTATTCCCATTTTATAGCTAGAGTAACTGAGGTACCAAAGGAGGCACTAGTCTAATTTTTATAAACAGGGAAATTGATGCACAAGCTAGTTAAAAAGACTTGATGAAGGCCACACAGTGTCAGCAACCATCAGGCATTACAACCAAGATCTCTAAAGCTTTTCGAGTGCTCAGTGCACTCTAGCTGCCTTTATGTACCAAAGCATGTTATGAATTAAGTACCTGTATATGATGACAGCAGGAATCTCAAATCCCAAAGCCATGAGTGGAACCAACTGTTACACACAAGCCACCATCAACAAAGATTAACTTCAAGCTGCACTAGTCAACAAAAATACTTTCATTAAAGAGGAAAGAGACTTTATGCCTAAGTAACAGTATTGCTGCTGTACAGACTACAGAAAATGGGTGGTCTCTTTGCTCCCTCTGCTGGCTCAGTGTGAGAGCTGTAAGGGAAACCTAAGAACACAATTATAAACTTACAGAGTCCTGTGGCACCTTATAGACCAGGGGTAGACAACCTATGGCACGCGTGCTGAAGGCGGCATGCAAGCTGATTTTCAGTGGCTTGGCCACCGGTCCGGGGGGCTCTGGATTTTAATTTAATTTTAAATGAAGTTTCTTAAATATTTTAAAAACCTTATTTACTTTACATACAATAGTTTAGTTATATATTATAGACTTATAGCAAGATCTTCTAAAAATGTTAAACTGTATTACTGGCACGCAAAATCTTAAATTAGAGTGAATAAATGAAGACTCGGCACACCACTTCTGAAAGGTTGCCGACCGAATTTAGACCAATCACCACTGAAAACAAAAATTGACATTTACAGACAAAACTGTAGATGCAGACCAGTCCAACCTCCAATCCTGATCTCCTTTGCTACCAACTCTAGCCCTGACCCCTTGCTCCTGAAACTCCCTTCCACCACACCACACCACTAGTTGTCCCGAAAAACCTATCTGCTCCAATCCTCAGGTCTCCCCTACTTCCTCCTACCACTCCAATCGAGCTCCAGCCAAAAAACACCCCTCACCCATCCATTCGTTCCCCTCTCACTTAGCTTCCACCAACAAGGGTATTTGTATTCTACCCCCAAAGAAAATCATTTAGTAAATATGCAGTGAGGATTTAAACTAGTTTACTTCAAGACAGCCACTACATTAGAATATGAATAAGGGTGCAGAGATCCAAAACTGCTATTTAACATAAATCTGTAAAGTGATTTGAGGTAGTATTTTGAAATATAGATCCCATTGCCTGTGCTCTACAACATGTAGAGGATTAATCATGGACTACTGACATAAAATTCATATAAGTTTAAAAAAAAAATCAAGTTAGCATCAGCAATACTGCATGGATTTTTAACAACTCATGTTTAGGGTTAACAACATACACATGGAAAGAACTTTTACTGTAAGGATTAGTGGAATAAACTAGCTAGTGTGGATCATGACTTTAAACTTCAGTGCACATTCTACCCATGCTGCTTTTCATCCAGGGCCTAGAGATGGAGAAAGAAGTATTTTACATCCCAAGAAGCTGTGGAACTCCTCAGGTCAAAAGTTGCTGGTTGTCAGGATTGTGGATGAAGGTATAAGATTCAGGATAGAGGCTGAAGCACACCTCTTAATGACCTTAAGGGGGTCATTTTAGTATTAATTGCATCTCTCATTTTGGGTGGCTGCAGTATTTGTAAACTAAACTCTAAGGCACAGCCCAGAGAGCTAGCTAATTAGGATGCACCTAAAAGCTATGTGCTCTTCTAAGGACTCTAAATTTCCATTACTTCAGTAGAAACAATTTCAGGGCTAAACAAAACTAGGTTCTTTGGATAATAAACAAAGGACAATTCTCCAGGATGGAGCATTATCATCTTGTGCTCAAGAGGGTTCAGATTGGTAATTTAGAATTCTTGAAATAATCTTGAGCTAGTCGGCCAGTATAACAGGTAAGTGTTTAACTGAACTGAAAAATCAGTCTGAGTAAGCACAGCCAGGATGTATCGATGTATAATACCGCCAAGTAGCAGTAAATTGTTCAGGAGTGTAGGAACCAATATAGGTTCCCAAGGTAGGAAGAAAGATAGTTTTGATGTGAAAGCTTACATTGCTGTCGTCAGGGTCATACTTGTTGCATAGGATCTGTTCAAGGCTATCAATGTAGGGCCATTTATGAGTTGTACATTTAAAAAATGGCAGCTACATCAAAATTTAGTTATACCATAAACACATTTAATCTTTTCTTTACAGGTTTTCCTCTACAGGAAGAAGAACTGGAGAGTTGGTCCCATCATGTTCCCCTACTGTTAAGTTATATGCAACAGTACAAAGTATATCAATTACAACAGCAATTTGTGATGCTACATATTGACTAACAAAGGAGCACAAAAAAAAGGAACAATGGAGGCACGACTGAACTATCTGGAGTTATTTATTAGGAAAAGTAAGACAGAGTACTGTTTCAACATTCATACTAAACAAACAGTAACAAAACCAGAAAAATAAACTACAAAAAAGTAGGTCCATCATATTGAAGTTGGCTTATGGCAATACAGTACAAACAAGTAAATTAAATCCAAACTTCATTTATGCAAGCAAGCAGTAAAGAGTTATATACAGTTTTGATGGGGATGGATTACATTGTAGGCACAATCAATTTGGCCACAATGAAAATACTTAATTACATTAAATCTATTCTGTACATTCAATAATGAGCAGCTATAAAATGAAAAAATAAATTAAACAATTTACAAGAGATGTACTACAGTTTACATAAAGGTATAATTTAATAAAGTTAATACAAATTTGCAGCACATTGTACTTTTTACATCGTATCTTCAGTGTCAGAACAGTAAACAAATAAGCTCAGACATAACATAAGTACAATACAATAGAATAAGGCAACTTAACTGAAATGGCTCTTATGGAGAACATCCTCCTCACATGGGTTTGGAGTTTATGGTTTTGCTATCCTTTTTGCTAAGGAACTAAAAACTCTGAATGTATGATTTGGTCACTAGAAGGCCTACACATGGTAAGAAAATTGCCTAGCAATTAAGAGATAAAATACATATGGTTAAAATGACAAATGTAAAAACAGATGGTGCGGACTATGAAAATACAAGAGACAACTTTTTGCTTATGTCCCATCTCAATCTGAACACCAAAGTAACACAAATTTTTAGGTTCTTGGTACTGCGAATTTAGTTTTTTCCAAACATCCTCATTCCCTAAAAAAATCTGTGTTTAAATGAGTCTTTTGTAATGTTCAATCTGAAACCAATGTAACTGCTTAAAGACTTTGTATTTGACAAAGGTCTAAAACATCCATGCTGAAGGAATAGTGAAATTTGAACAGATTAAAACGGTTATTACTCCAGATTAACAATTCAGAAACCCTATTTCAGTTTATTTTATGGATAGGATTACTTAACAAGTTACACCTTTAAAATTAACTTTTAATATTCACAATTTTCAACAAAAATGGTAAATACAGTAATGGCTGTACTTTTTGAAGTGCTAACACAGAACGACACGGTGAGCCCACAGTAGTTGGTACTAAAACTTTGTCTACTCTAAACAGCTACAATGACAAAGCATGGGAAAGTATAAGATTAACATTTAAAGCTAGTTTTAAAACTGAAATTCTAGAAATGGAAAGTGATCCATGTCATCAAATGCACAAATTGAATGTAATCTGCTTTACAGAAAGCAGCACAGAAAGCCAGCCACATGAATGTCTTGACTTTAATGAATTTCAATCCAAATATATAAAAAAGGAAGCTCAACATAAGGCCATGAGAAATCTTTGCAACTTGACAAATTTCAAGTCTGTCAAAAGGACCAGGCCATAAATATTAATTCTATTTACAACTTATTTTGATTCTAAATTTTTCAATTGATTTAGCACCAGCAGCAACATGCAAAGTAGCACTACAGTTTTCCCCATTTGAATGGCTTTTTTTAAAGAATCTTGGGGCAAAATGTTTCATTACTGCTAAGAGTAGTTCCCATTTAAACCAACAGACTACTTAGCAACTAAGACAAGCAGGATTTGGTAGTCAGTGTTACAATAATACAGTGATACATGTCAGAGATTTAAGAAGGTAAACTCATCTTGGAAAACAGGCTTGTTTGCAGACTTTATGTTCTTTATCTTCAAGTCTTCTTTAAAGGTATTATTAAATTTTAGAATACTGGTAACAATATTTGGAATATATTAACAAGAAAAGCCAGATACAACTGATCAAGAGAGTTTAGTAATATGCACTTAAGTGTTTTGTGGACTGTAAGTGGGGAAATTATCGCTCTGTGCTGTGAGAAGGCATTTTAGTGCCCCCCCATCAGCTCCATATCAAACACAAACTTCCATACACTTGATTAAGTCTTTGCAGACAATTAACCCACCAACTCTATTCTTAATGAGCTGAAAATTTCCTGTGTCACTGTGCTTTAGCCTGAAGGGGAAGAATTTTATCAAAATTTAACTTCAACTGTATTTATCAAACGTGCTTGTTGACTTATTACTGTAAAAGACACAGCTAGGTAATACTTAGTATGACCCTCAATATTTTGTGTAAATTCCTTAATCCAAACAAAACCCAACAACTCTACACATTGCAGGTTTTCTAAATACCCGTATGTGGGAAAGATGGAGAAATCTCTGTTTCATAAGGAGAACATGAACATAAGAAATAGCCAGCTTGACTGCACATTAAATTAGATGCAGGAGAAAGTGGGTTACACCTATTTAGCTGCACTGGTTCAACCTCAATACTTCTGTTTTTCTTAAAGTAATCAGTAACAAGACCATCTTGTCTCCAATTCTGTTATGAACTAAACTAATCTGTCTCCTTAGGATACCAACAATTCATTTACAGAGGATTTATAATGAATGAGATATTTACAAAACAGTAAAGGCATAAAAGAAAGATTATATGATGAATAAACATAATAAGACACTGATTAGTCTTTCAAGAGCACAACTTTGCTCTAAGTGCAAGCACCTTGAAATACTTTCAAATGTTAAACTCCCACAGCTATCCTAAAACATTAGGAAATATAAGTTATTGCCACAGTTATTTGGAATGGGCCAGCTTCTTAAAAAAACACTTCCAAAAATGTGGTGCTTTATTAAATATCTACACTGGTTCAGGTAGAATATAAAAAATTGTAATATAACAAAGGCTGTTTATTCTCCTCACACTAAAAAGGCAAGGAATACCTTACATGTATATACAAGACGTGTACTACCAACCACCTGAATGCAATAGGAATAGAACCTCTCAATACAACTAATACACAGGCAAAAGTATTATTGAAGAACCAGAATTGTTAAACATTTCTTAAGTATCCCTTAGAGATTGAAAATGGGTAAACAGCCTGGCTTCCAACTCTCTTAATACCAAAAATTTAAATAGCACTGCATATGGTATTGATGCTTCATAAGTGCTTTGTTGCTGGATGCATGTCACTGCAAGCAAAACTCTTAATGACAAAAAAGGGAAAACTGATCTGTTCAGAGTCTTTACATTCCCAGATTCTAAATGGAATGATGCTTTATAGAAAAGTTGTTTATACAAGTGGCAATACTATTAGATTCACTAAGAAAAGACTTAACAGAAAAACGTAATGCCAGTATTCTAGATTTGGTCTTAAACTTAAAGGTCCAAAATATGTAGCAAAAAGGAGTTCCTTAAAGTGCAGTTACCTTAAGCCCAACTAGAAAGGTGCGGAGAGTGGTTAGAGGTTTGTTAGCCATACCAACCAGTCTATGATATCTTCATATAAAAATGAAGCATCCAGAAACAGCCTGTACTTGTGGAGTGAAAAACAAACATCATTGCAGAGAGACAATGGCATGCTAAACATTTTGACATAATGCATGGACAAATCCAAATGGGAGGGAGGGGAGACAAACTGGTAGGCATAACTACTCCAACAAAAGTAGACTAGCTTGCCATGAAGATGGGAGGCCACAAAGCTCATACTGTCTTCTTGACTGGTCTAGCGGATCATCAAAAATGCTGATACAATTATTGTCCACGTCTACAGTAAACAGTCTGGGGTGACAAAAGTATTACTGGCGCCAAGAATGCTCTTACATGAAGTTGCAGTGCCAGCAAAACTAACATCATTGGCACCATGTGAGAAACTGACGGCACTCGTCTGGCTGCTTGATCTGAGACCCGCTACATTGAGAATGAACTTTGCCTTTTTCTTTCAAGTGGAAAACCTCTACTTGAAGAAAGTGGTTCCCTCTTTGAGAAGTCAGCAGTAGCCATGAGGATCCACAAGCTTGCAAAGAAAGTTGTTGCACTTCTTCTGCTATAGCATGTGACCGCTTGTTTGAGTTCCTTCACTGTAAGGAAACTCCAAGTAGCATTGAGACAAAGGAATGCCAAATGTGAAGGTAAAAGCATTGAAGAAAGAAATTAATCTACTTCAGCAATTCAATCTAAAGGGAGCCCTGGCAAGGTTCTTTTGGTCTGTATACAGGTACAGGTCTAGATGAAGAAATTTAAAGCTACTTTCATTTGTACTTACAATGCTTAGTGATCCCACTAAAGGTACAATCCATCTTTGGAAACTCTTGGATGACAAAAAGGTATGTTTGTAAGTTTTTGAAAAAAAATCACTAAATAAACCTCAGCAACTATGCCTGAACACTCTCCAGCAAAAAAAAAACAAAAAAACAAAAAACGAGTAACCCTCTGTTAGGATGGATCTCAAGGGATGCACTTATAGGAGGGCTAGAAAGCGTTGCTGGTAGTCTGTGGGAGAATGGTGTGGCGGTAAGAAGAAAAAACAACTGAATTATGCTGAAGGAACTAAAAAAAGGCCAGCCAGACTTTTTCCAGAGTTGAAGGCAAGAAATATATAAAGGTAGGACATGCATCGTATTTCTCATAAGAAATACTAATAGCATATATGCAATACAGCTATTCAAGAATTACTTATGAATTTATTCCGGTGTCCATGTTAACTTCAAAAATGTATCATAGGCTACATCAAATTAATACTTCTTGAATTTACAAAGGTCATTTCTCTCAGACTGCCTTGCTACAGAACTGGAAAAAGAATATTTTAGCTAAACTTACTTTCAATATCTTCAGATCAAAATATACAATCTACTTCTAAATATTGCTTCAAAAGCAACTCCATTTTATGCTCCAGTAGTACAGGATGTATATGGAAGAAGTAATCTATGACAACGGATATGGACTAGCTAAAGTGTTTCTTGCCAAACTGCATGACATGATGCTGAAGTACTAAGTCTCCATCCCTCAGAAAGGCAAGCATCTGGGGTGTGAAACTTTGTATCAGGCTAATACAACCTGCAGAAAAATAAGTCTTCAAATAATCTCTCTGTGAAAAGTTCATAGAAGAAACAAGTCTAAATTACTTCTTCCTACTACTGGCTGTTAATTCAAACTAACTAAGCTACTAGATTTTACACTCAGTCATGGTAAAACCTCTCGCAACTTTCATAAGGACACACTTTACCCAAGCTGTACCAACTTGCTTCATAGATTGATGCTGCCTTCGCTCAATGATAAGCATAGTTCTAGAAATGATTCTATTTCTTTCCAGACTGAAGCCTCAATTTAAAAGTCTTCACAATGGAAATTTTGCTTAGGTACTCAGCAGCAATGACAAACTATGTTTGAAGTTGGCATTGCTCTGGGTTGAATGAAATGGCCTCCTTCTCAGCCCTATAAGAGTCACTGCACTTCAGGCCTTAGGAAATTTTTATAGAGTTCAACTAAAAAAAACAACAAAAACAAAACAAACACCCAAAACCTCAGAAAGAGTAATTTTTTACTTACTATTTTCAGTCCCCTCTATGCACATTATGTGGAAAGGTAATGTGGCTAAGAAGTTCAGATGCTGCTGTAATGCAACATAGCAATGTTCTGGAATACTTACTCATTTACTTGATTTAGAGTCATATCCATTTAAAAAACAGGTTTAATTCCAACATATCAATGAGTTCTTGTCAGATATAGCTTTTTATGCATATACAGGAAATACTTAACATTAATTTACTGCAAAATTGGGTATTTCTTCTGAGGTACACTAAAAAAAAAAAAAAAAAAAAAATACCTAAAAAACCGAATTGAAAAAAAAAAAAAAAAAAAAAAAAAAAAAAAAAAAATACCCTGACATACATAGCTGGCTTGACTTCTGACATGGTCTTTCCAGTCTAAAGCCTTTATCTCCTGGCTGCAGCAACACTTCTCACAGTAAAACAACTATTGTAAAATTTAAAATAGTCTGAGAACACAGTATGTAGACAAAACAAAGGCTAGTCTCAGAATATGGAGTTTATCCCAAGGCCACAGTTTGCAATAATGGGAATTGTTTAACAAAGTATACTAAACACTGGTCCTTTTGACTCTGCAATACAAACTCTGGAGCTACAAAAAACAAACTTCCAATTCAAAACAAGATAAATTAAAATCATCCACCTAGATTTGAGACTGACTTATTAGAAGTGAAATATCTTGTTTAAGATTAATGAAATGAAGGACTAAATGTTTTCAAATTGGTAGAGCAGGGATAGAATTTGTACAAGCTTCCTCACAAAGATATGCCAAAGCAACAGAATTACAAGCTGTAATAATTTTAGTCCCAGGCCTCTTTTGGGTAGATATACTCTGCAGGTTTTGTGGTGATTTTCACAAGTAGAGGAGAATGAAATCAAAATTTTGTGATTTAGAATGTAAGGTCATGGAATTTTGGATGTCAGATGCCTTTTTTAAAGGCTTGCTGTTCCTTGAATCATGAACCTAATCCAAAGGGATCTTCCCAAAATACCATATCTACCTTTCAATAAATGAATTGAACAAATGTAAAGCTTCACAAGAGTACAGATATGTGGAAATGCAGCAGTAGCTGCCCTTTTCTGTATTTTCACTTAATATATTTGCTAAAAAACAAGTTAGATTTTTTTCCCATTAGACATTACAATTCTGCAATTAATATGTTTCATTAAGTGCTGTAACACTTTATGCAGTCCTTATACTGAGAAATGATCTTCTACACTACATAGCTTAGCTTTCTGTTGATGGCACTTTGGTGTTTTCAGGTCAATTGTCTTAAACATACAATTCTGCTCTTAGTACAATGCAGTAGTGAGACAAAAAAACAATCATCAAAATAAACCACTTTCACCAGATTATCTACAAAAGATATTTGCTTAGCACTAAAGCTTCATGTTTAAGTCCACACTATTGTAAGTGATGGACACTTAAAAGAGCTGGAATTCTCTTTTGGAAGCTTGTTTTTCAGAGGATGTATTGCATATTACAAGTTCAAAACTGGCTACAAGCACTGGAGATAAGGCAAAACCCACTGGTATTTCACTTAAAAATGCCTTACACAGCAAGTTCCCACTTCCTTAATATGGTAACATCCAGCAGTTTACCACTTAAATTTAAAAAGAACTGCAGCAAAACTGCTGCTTTTTTTCCTTTGGTTCCCGTTGACTTAAACAATGTAGTAATAATGCCAACCAGGTGGAAAACAATTCAGTGTAGTGGCATCTGGTACTTCAGCTGAAATTCGGCAATCCAAGAAGAGCACCAACAGCACCAAAGTATCCCTATTAAAAAAAAAAAAAAAAAAAAAAGCTGTCATTCCAAGTTTCAGCTACCACATTAAAATTCAGCATTCAGAAATACCTTTTTTAGCCACAGAAAGGTACTTGGAAGGCCCACAGTAAGTATGAAGAATAACATACATTTGAAATATACTGCCTTTTATCTGAAGTACTAAAAACGTAAAAAAACAAAGTATTTAATTTTGTAAATAGCTAGCATGCCCTGGTTAACTCCCTCCCCCCGCCCCCCACTAAAGCCCATATATTACTGAAAACTATTAATTTTTTTCATTTGTTTGTAATAACAGCTAGTGTATTTCTAAGGCACATATCAGTAGTATCTGAGCACATATACCAAAACCAAAGGCTTTTGAGAAGAGCCTACAGAGATGCTGGCTGATCTTTGAACTTCAACATCCACATCGACATTACCTCTGAGGCAGTAGTTCAGCACTTCTTATCTCAACTCTCCACCTTAAGTTTCTCAAAGGTATTCTTCAGGCCTGAACAGAGCCAGCTATACTTTGGACTGGACCTCTAGGCTGCATGTGGACAAACACAAGAACCACCTCTCTATCTGTGGACCACTTCATAATCAAGGTGGAAGCAAGAATTTTTTTCCCATGCAAGACAAAAAGACCACCATCATGGTCCCCCAAAAATCAAACCTTAAAATCTACCCCCAAAAAGTCCAAGGAGTAGAACTAACAAGGAATTTCAACCATTCACTACTGCTATAGATACTACCATTTCTCCCACCACATGCTGCCATAGATCATCATTGTTCTGATGACCAGTCACAAAAGGAAATGAAAACCTGAATACTGGGGGTAGGAGAAAACATCAGCTACAGACTGTCTCAATCACATCAGTGGCATTCTGTAGTTTTATAGAAGTCGTATTAATTTTTTTCTGTCCTCTGCCAGAGAGGCAACAATTGCACACCCTGCTGGAGCATAAATCGCTTAAATTCTGACTGTCTGCATTCAAGCCCAGAACACGTCCTCTCCTAGTAGGAGGAATTAGCTTATGTCAGCAGAGGCTGACCTCAACCAGGTTAGTCTCCGACCACCAAAAAAGGTAGACAAATGCCTTCCCAAGAATTTGGACCATTCACTGCAAGTATCAGCTGTGGAAGAATTAGAAGTCAGGGTGGCTTCTAATCTTTCAAGATATGAAAGCAAGCTAATCAAGAGCAGCAAAAAATACACAATGGCACTTTGAGCTGCCAGCATCCTATATCCCTCAGGTGGGCTTCAGACTTCAGCAAGGTACTAGTAGGTAATATTCCACCCATAGACAAGGAAAGAATATCCACATTCATTCTGTTGGACCTCTCTGCAGCAGTTGGTGACAAACAAATATCCCTGTATTGTCCCCAAGAACATACAGGATGAAAGGAAACCCCTGAAGTCCTTCTCCTGGGACCCTCCCCCCCTTCAGACTGAACCCAGAGAACTGATATAGGCAACTATTTCTTCCTGACCCTTACCTAGAGTCCCAAAATACCAGATCCTAACCCCCACATGAAATAGATACATGAGAAACTGTTGGGAGAATGGTTGAGACAATCTGAGTTGAAGTGCCTGTGATATGTAGATTACACCCAGCTCTACATCTTCCAGAATTTTCAATACCTCACTGAAACAACATCTGGATTAAAAATAGTTTGTTAAAACTGAACCTTGTAAAAACTGAGATGATGCAGGCTGAAACAGGGAAGCACTGCAATTGAACCTTATTCCCTTACATCTTCAACTCCTGAGAAAATTTGCCCTCAAATTAAGACAGTCAATAACCATTTGAATCCCTCTAAAAGCTAGTAGCTCCCGTGGCAAAATGCCTATTTAACTGACCAGAAGACTGTCCCATTTGAATAAGAGACACACCTGGCTACTTTGATTTATGTATTAATGCCTAGATAAGTTTCAAAAATTGAAACTGTGTGGCTGAAGCCAGATACCCTGAAATGCTTCACCTGGCAGAAAGCAAAGCAAAACATATTCTGATGCCTTTCTCTGTGTTGGCATCCCATTCAAAGTCCCCAGATGGGAGTGGCACTAGCTACTGCTCCCCCTCCATAACTGTGATATGCTGTAATAGCTGTTCCATCAGAACAATGTAATGGTCCACCCACAGGATGTGGCTTATTAATACAGAAGATAGAAGCAGACTCCAGAATTCATTGATGCAAGAAAATTACCACAGAATTAACTCTTTCACAAGTAAAGTCAAAATCCATTCCTTGGACTTATCTTGCCTTCTATTTCTTTATTTATACTCTCAACCACCTACACAAAACCAGCTATTTCTCTATAGGCTAGGAAGAATAAGACAAAAGTGATACTACTGTGAGTGTTTTATAAATATTTGCAAGGTGACTGGATACTACAGTTGTGCAGTCATTTAAAATAGGTATTGGGGATTAAGGATAAGGCACAACACATATGTACATGTAAGTGTCCTTCGCTTACCTCATGTTCTAGGAACAAGGCCTTCAGCTGGCCTTTTGACCAGTAATCCAGTGCATATGCAAGAAGCTTCATTGACAAAGTGTTCACACGCAAAAAGTTACCAACAAAGACAACTCTGCTTATTTTCTAAAAAAGGAAAGAAAACAGTACGAGTGTTATGACAAGTTTCTTCACTGTCCAGTGTGGCTTTAACAAGCTAGGACGAGAAGAAAACAGGTTGTCACAAAAAGGTTTAAATATTGAACGCTTCAGAGTAGAGGGGAAGAGTACAGACCCTTAAAACAAAAGATCGAGACTCTTACAGAAAAACTACTGTAATGTCATTTGAAAAATACCTAAGTGAGGATTTCAAACCACTGATATAGCCTAACTAAAAGTCCAACTAAATCAAACATACTTATTCTTGGTAGAGCAAGACTTAATGCCTTCATAGCCCTGTACAATGCTGCTTGATCCATATGCAACAAGGCAGCACTGTAAAGAAGCCGAAGACAATGAGACATTCCATATGTTCATTTCTTCTTCAGCTGTTAATGAATGCATGGTATAAGTCAATTAGAAGTGAGACTCCAGAGTTGACATTTAATATGTACTTTTAATTTTGTGTAGTTTAAGAATTTTTTCAAAATTTTCATTGCATTTTCCAGTTATGGGGACATTGAAGTTGAAAATAAAGCTGACACTCACTGATAGCAAGATTAAGCTCCAATAACTGAAGAGTCTGAGAATTAAAAAACACAAGTATGCTTTACTAAAGTTCTAACAAATGACTGTGAATATTCACATCCAAATTGTTCCAGAAACTTGTGCAGTAGGACAGCCACTATCTATACTCAAAGGACTGACACTTGTCAAGATAAAGGTGCGGGAGGAGCAGACAAGTTCATAATTTAAAGGTACAGAAATGCAGTTAAAGCACCCAAACAACCTTATTCTGCTCTACAATGATGTGCAGGAAAAATAAAATCTACATTTCTCTATAAACTATGTTAATCTCAGACCACAGACCGTTTTAATAAAAATATTATGGTAATTACATAGTGTTAATACTGGACAGAGGTAGGAAAAATCTAAATACAATTAAGGTTGATTTTGATGCCTCAGCTATTTATTCCTTTACCTTAAGGTATAATAACTTGACATTCCTAGGTTCACTATGCTTGTAGGATAATGACAACATTCCTGTAATGTACTTTAGCATTAAGTTACTGGTATGTACTCTCAACCTTATCCCCTTCATAGATTATACTAGGGCTTGGGAGAAAAAAAAAAAAACCAAAACACACACCACACCCCACACCTTACTAGCCAGGGGCAGATATGAAAGAAGAGGGAAGGGGATCGCCAACCGTGATGTCAAACATAGCATCCAAATGCAAAACCCATCTTGCCCACCTCCTATGGTGGAAAGTAAAGGTCCTTGGATTTTTAATAGTGCTGTCCTGGAAGACTCCAAGCAGGGTCCATATTTCACACAGGCTTCTGGCTAGTAGGTGACTATTTAGGAATCTCCACTCTAGCTCAATTGCTGAAGCTGGAAAAAGCTTTCCTCTCCTCATCCAGAGCTTGCTGGTGAGGGGAGATGGGTTTCCACTATTATATACCTCAGCTGCCACATTTGGTCCTTTTATTACTAGTTTCAGTGTCTTCCTGTGTTGATCAAAGCTTCTTGGCTGTCCACTGCTGTATGGAGCTTTAAGTACCCATAATGAAAATGAACCTCAAGTTTATCCTGATGCTATCTGGCAAAGTTCTGAGAAGCAGGAGGGGTGATGGAGCTATTTCCATGCAAACTCAGGAAGAGAACACCAATTTCACATAAATTAACATTTCAAATATTAATTTGGAAATAATTAGAAGCATAACTTAAAAAAATTAGCTTAAATTCAGCAAAAAACAAGCTTTTTTCACCATCTCTGTTAATCAGAAAAAAAACGTTTTATTTGCCACTACAAAGTGAATTCTCAAGCCTTATGAACCTTCCCAAAGGTACTAAAAGTATTCTGACCTAATGCCAAGTTAACAGAACCAAACTGCCTCAGCTAGGAATTTGATAAAGTACTTGAAATGAAAAGTATTTTATACTACTCGTCCTCTCAATGACTGAAAGCCACCACACTACACATGAAATTTTTTGATTCCCCTCCCACAGCTCACCCTCCGACTAAAATCGTTTACCTCATTTACCGCACACATCCGTGCTATAGACCCAATATTATTGGTGATCGTGACCAGTGTAGCTCTAGCCAGGTCTTCTTTACTAACAGATTCTCTCTTCTCTTTGTAGATCATATTCCCAAAACTGGAGAGAGAAAAAAAATACAAAGTGATACATTTGTGTTTACAACAAGTTTAGAGTACAGTTTCCATGCTGTAGTGGAAATTACAACTCCTGTTTATCCTCAGTCTTAACTGACTCCCTTTTCAAATGATCATTGAACACAGTAATTTGACCACAGATTGTGGAGCATTAGGTATGTATCTGCATCCATTCCTTAAAAAGAAATATACTTCCTCCAAACATTTTAAGACAACAAGTCCCTATGAGTTAAATATCTTTCTGATTACCCTACAGAATTCCATGAAGGAACAGCTTAAATCACAGCTAAACAAGATTAGTCCACAGCACTAGTCAGAACAAGTAAAGATAATTCTGAGCCCTGACTGATGTATTCTGCAGCTTCTGAAAAGTTAGCCTTACTTCTTCACTAAACAAAACTATTTTGCTCCATTCTTGCCTTTAGGTGCCATTGAGAAAAAGATAACCAAACAAAAATTTCAAGTATAATAAAATAGCCCTGGGGATTTAAAGTGACTACATAATCATAAGAATCATACAAGTTTACTGATGCTGCCACAATTCTAATTTTCCTGGGGCTTAGGAATTCTGCCCTGCCGCTGGCCCTACATAAAGCAAGCAACTTCAGCTCATATACCTACTCAGTGTTTTGCCTAATCACAGCCTGTGGTCTCTTTCTGACAGAAGACACAAGAACCCTCACCCTGTTCATATGGAGTGGCTGAAGCAAAGCAGGGGAGAACATGGAATTAACAGCGCTGTTCCCCATCCCAAGCCCCTCTGAAATTAAAGACACTAGTAGTTTCAGAAGGAGGGAAAAAGTGGGTAGAGGAGGTATACAATAGACTCCAACTGAGGGCAAGTAAGAAAAATCAGAAGTAAGATCTCCCTGGGGAGGGACAGAACCTATTTAAAGAAAAAGAAATGCATGCAGTCATAGAAACAGTCAGTCAACTTTTTACTTCCAGCAGGACTGAAACTCATTATTTGTTCAGACTAAATGTTTAGTTTAGTTTTAAGTTTTAAGTTTTCTCATTCTCCAGTTTCATCATTCCTGCTTCCAAGAACATGGATGCTGCTCCATTAGCCTCCAACTAATGAGCAAGCTGAACAGTGAGCAGAGTAAAATATTAGCCTTCTGCCATTGGAGGACTGCCCAATTCTCAAATTTGCTGGTGGCATAATTACCCACCATCCTGAGACACGCCTAAGACTACTTTGCAATTATGAAATCTTGTGATAGACTAGCAACTGTGTTTGACAGAAGCTAAGGAAATAATTGCAATATGAATGACTGAATAATAAAGTAGTTGATCTGAAGGTTTAACAGAGGGAAGCTCTCAAGGTAGAATAAAAATCAAAAATAAACCATGAGGACTACTTTTCATTCCAGTATTCAAGTGGAGGATCTCAGCTCTTAGAGCTGACAAACAGTTGTAATTAATTTGTAGGAACCTAGAACTTTTAAAGTTGAAGACATGCCTCCATGGGTTCGCACTTATTAGTGACAAGCAGACTATATGCAGGCAGCTGGAATCCTGATCTTCAACAGTTTTGGCTATTCTTAAACTATGACAGCTTGTACTAGATTTGGTGGGTAAATTAAACCAATGACTACAATAAGATCACCAAAAATATTTTCCCAATTGAAGAGCTTTTCAATGTCCATTAGACAGCAAGTATAAAAATATAAGCATACTCAAAACTACACTAATTCATCTGGTGCCTGTTGAATGCTTCTGAAATGCTGTATAACTGAAAACAGTGGTTAAATCAAAATGCTTTGCCTGGGTACCTGACTGGTTAACCTAAAAAGGTATCAAAGTGAGGAAATAAAGCCCAGACAGGAAGAGCTGTTGTAAAATGGAGAAGAAAGTTGTCAGATTAAACAATTCTCTCAAAAAACCCAAACAGCCACTAAAAAGGTTTGGCAAACATTTTCATTAATTTTTATTTCCTCTTTCTATGCCTGATTACCCTTTGACCTGTGCATAGTCTATGCAGGAACTTGTTTTTTTTTTTTAAATCTACACTTGCTGTTTTTTAGTTTTTCAGGAATAAAATATTACATAGAACGGGACTGCTTTGGCATTCTTTCTACCTAGTAATCAACTACTACTATCTGATTTCAAAATGTTCAGAAAGGTTAGCTTTATATATTTTTAAACACAAAAGTAATTTAATTGAAATAGCAAGACTGCAAAAACTGTTCTGCTAATAGATACTGAACACAGGTTTCTTAAAATCTTAACACCTTAGTCTTAATAGACAAGAAGAGGTGACAACTATAATGAACTGTTAATGAGGAGGTAAGACTACGTTTTAGTCACAGGTATTTTTACAAAAAGTCAAGGACAGGTCACGGGCAGCGGACAAAAAAAATCACAGGCCCGTGACCTGTCCTTGACTTGTACTATATACCCATAACTAAAACTTGGGCCAGGGGGCCACGGGTGCTCTGGGGGGGTTACCTGGGACCCCGCTGATGCTGGGGGGGCGGGGAGAGGAAGAGGGGAAAACAAGCAGCAGCGCATGGCCCGGGACTGTTGCTGGTGGCAGGAGGGTTGGTGGAGCTGGCAGGCTCCCTACCTGGCTCCACACAGCTCCCCGGAAGTGGCCAGTATGTCCCTGCAGCTCCTAGGGGGAGGGAAGGCCAAGAGAACTCCACGTGCTGCCCCCGCCACAAGCTGCAGCTCTGCAACCAGGCTGGCAACCAGGCAGGGGCGGTGCAGAGAGCCCCCTATCCCTCTGCCTAGTAGCTGTAGGGACATGCCTACCGCTTCTGGGGAGGACCCCCTCACACCCCAAAGTAAGTGCTGCCCTGTACCCCAGTCCCCAGCCCCTTCCCACACCCAAACTGCACCAGCAGCGGTCAGTGTGACTGGCCCAGGGGCTGCCTGATCTGCTTGGGCAGCCCCAGAGCCAGCCTCACCGGCCACTGCAGAAGTCACGGAATCCGTGACTTCCATGAGAGATACGGAGCCTTAATTTAGTTAAATAAGTGAGTCTCTTGCTTACCTAGAGGCTACTGCCCATCCTGGCAAGGCAAAACGTTCATAGTCCCCTCCATAAATGTCCCGGACAAGCTTATCAGCATGTGTACTGTCCCCTTTGGATGCCATTTCAAGAGCTTCTTCAAAACTTTCACAGCCAGTCAATAAACTGCATAAACCCAGAAATGTCCCTCCACCTAAACTAATGAAAGAGGAAAAGAATGACTTTTAAACAGCATTCTCGTATTGTGCAACTAAGTAATCTATAAATGCATTCCTTCAATTAAAATACTGTTTTGTCTGCCTTCTTGCTCACAGCTTGGTATTGCTTAGCAAAGTCATCAGTTGTGAATCATGGCAACAACGTTTACACGGGTGTCAGCTTAAATGTGCACAAATATAATAAGATTTTGAGCTGCAAAGTTAAGTAAACTGTTTAAAAATAAATGTGTTTTTCCTGTTTCGAGAATTCTTTTGTGGTGCACCTAAGTTAAGGTACCAACATTCATACTTGCAATAAGTAAGTGAAATAGGTGTGAGTATTAAAGTGCCAGTGGGAGGGCAAACTCAGATGAGGATGCCCAGAAGCATCCACATCTGATCATTGGCTTCAGGTCCTTGTTCCTCTTTCTGCATCACTTCAGTGAACGCTTTCTCATTTTTCTCCAGTAGAGAAAAAAAAAAAAAAAAAAATTAAAAAAAAGCAAAAAAAAAAAAAAAAAAAAAAAAAAAAACGTTAAACCTAAAACCACACACTACTGATGATATTAGTCTCCTGTTGCAGACCACACAGCAGGAAAAAAAAACCTATATCGCCTTATTAGAGCCATGGAGATAGCTTACAGTTAATACTGCTGGTAATTAAACAGGACATGAAATCAGTTTATCAAATGGAAAAGACATGCAAAGAAGTTATTTGAAAGCTTAAGAAAATATCAGGGTCATTATTCCATACAAGAATCATAACTTAAGATTTCATATCACTACCTTGTTCCAGTCACTCTCTTATAGCTGTCTTTGGAATGGACTGCTAAAATACTGACTCCTGAACCAATGTTTACAACCAATAATGGGTATGGGTCATCCAGGTTAAAAGGCATCTTTTGGCATCTTTCCGGTTCTGAGGCATTTTCAAAGTAATAGCACTCTGCCTGGCCATTGAAACTGACAGAGTCTATATACAACAGGCCTTTGACAAGGCAGTCAAGCTCATCCAGTTTGTGCAACTGGAGGTTTCCAATCTGTGAAAAAGGAAAGGACAAAATTAATAGTTCATGAACTAAGTATGCTGGACATTTAAGTAAGCCCATCAGCACACTACTAAAGATGGATGATGTTAGCTTTCCATGCACTTATGCTTTAAGCCATTGTTCAAAAATTAGCTTTTTTTTGCTCATTTCAGACCAACAGCAGTTAGCAAACACCCAAAAATACCAAAGTATTTTATTAGTCAAAAATCACATTTGCAAACCTGTGTACCTTAAAAGGCAAAATGCTCATTTGTAAGATAACAAAAAAGAAAAAGTTCATGACTACTTAAATACTTAAACAATGCCCTATTTAACTTAACCATTACTTCAAGGATTGTAAGAAATCTAATCTGCAGTCTACCTGACTTCCGTCAATGTTTAATCTCAAAATGTTTCCTAATACAGAAACACTAATAATAGAAAAAGACATTTTATATAAAAAAAAAGTATCGTACTTAATACCTAGATGTCTCAACTCATTAATGTAATCTTTTAATTAAGATTTTTCAATCAGATCCATATTACTAATGCCAAATCTCATCTTCCTTTTTAAAAAAAAATATAATCTGATTATTAATACCACCAATAGAACAAGCCAGAAAGAATATTTCTGAGGTTACTGCATTTAACAAGTGAGTAGTTACTTCGCCTTTGCATGTCAAAGGCATGAAAAGATTGTCCAGAAAGACACTGCCTATCTTCTACTGATAAAATAGCTGTGACCAATTTTTTTTTGTTTTTTTAAACAGACTACAGTACTAGGGAAGGTAGGCTACCTACTGTGCGAAAATCTTCTTCAAACTTATAAGCACCGCCTCCAGTGGCACAAAGCACCGTGTGTAGTGTTGAAAAGTTTTTATTTCTTCCCATTTGGATAAAAGTAGGCAAGTCATGAGTTGGGAATCGAATAAAGTGCAAGTTTCCCCTTCGGCCAAAAAGCGTCAAGTCTTTCAGTTCAAGGTGGACATCTCGAATGCCAGTGGATCCATAGGCTATATTGGAAGTCAAATATTTGCGGATGCTCTTCAAGCTTTCAACTTCCTCCTGCTCCTCTTCTGCAGTGATATCAATAGGTTCGAAATATGCAAGTTTCACCAGTGTTCCCCCAATGTCCATGCCAAACCATGGAAAAGCTGTGGAGATGGAAAAAATATTCCATTAACATTGTTAAAAAGCCAAACTGACATCACTTAAATTGATATTACAAAGACTGAATACTCTGAACTAGGAAAATTAATGCTTTTTGTTTTCTTCAATGCTAGGGAGAGGAAGAATTTAAAGTTTGGAACCAGATAAGAAAAAAAAGTGAAGTTATTAGCCACTCCTTTGACGGTATCTTCGTAAAATGTTAAAACCAAAATACGAAGTAACTTATTCCTCTCCTCCCGACTTCATGTGGTCTCCCAAGCTAATTCAAATCCACTAACACAATGCTCGAATAGATGTACTGTATTCTACTCCCCACAGCCTTTTAAAGAGGAAGTTTACCTAAAATTTTCCAAGAACCATTTTCTCCTGACCATATGATACATTTAATAATTCTTTTGAGAAATAGGCACTTTTCAACTGATTTCTGAAGAAAGTACAATAGAACCAAGATAGCTAATTCCTGGTGGTGAAAAAGGAATGGTTGTATGGCTCTCGGAAATTGCAGAGTACTAGTGCCAAGTATGTGTATTTAAAAAAATATGCAAGATATTGAATGTTACTGAGTTTGGGTTCCAGCTAGTGTTTCTATACCTTTTTCTCAAAAAAGGGAATTTCTTGTATGAAAACAGAAGTCATCTTTGTTAAGAAACACTTCCAGGGCTACTGAAATACTGGTATTTTGTCTCAATCACATTTCCTTCCCTGCAGATGTTTGAAGTGACAGTGTGCAAAAAGATGATTTTCATTGTAGAAGCCTAAGCCATATAATAGGTCAAGATCACAATTGGCATATGCAGGCATCTAGTAAAATCAGTTTACAGAACTCTGTGTTGGAGAGGATGGTGTGTAGTTTCATCTAGTATATTCCCATTTATTGTGGCACAACTGATGTTATCCCTAAATAATCTCCAATAAATAGATTTCAAATCTAGCCCAAAGTAAGTCCGAAAATGACACTTTCACCAGCTCTTAAAATAGCTTGTTGCACTGTCTGTTACTATATTTGAAGTTCACAGCCTAATATTTCCTATTCTAAGAGTGTTCTCCCTATCTCTGACATGTATGTCTTTCACAAAAGGTATGGACCAAAGAGATTCTCCATGTCTCCTACATTGCTGCAAACTATTTTAACACAGTACCATATCTTTGGGTTGATATTGCATCATTTAAAAAGGTGGGAGGAAAGGAAGAAATGCTACAGAGGCCAATTGTGATTAAAACTGAACATACCTTGAAGTAAAAATAAAATTTAAAAAAAATCTTTAAATAGGAAGAAATTGGCTCAATTGTCCTTTGCTTTAAAACCCAGCAGAACCCCAGCAAAAGGTGATAATCATCATTCCATATTAGCTATAGATAAACCTGTTGACTACTGTGACTGGGACCAGGCTAAAACTCAGAACTCAAAGTCTTTCTACCTTCATACCTAAACAAACACAGAGTGAATGTGTGGGGGTGTAGGGAAGGACAGGAGAGAAGTCAATTTTCTTCAATGATTTAACTTCAATGACACAGATCTCAACAAATATCATAAAATAATTCTCTGGTTTTAGAAACATCTGACTTCCCAGCTGGACCTCCTGAATACCAAACTTGGAATCTCACATTTATTTCTCCAAGTGCATGCTGACTGGGACAATTAGCCAATTATTTTTTCCAAAGCTACTCAGAACAAGCTCTTCTTCTTAAGCTCAATTCAGATCCAGATTATACGGAACACTGGTGCAGGATTCGGGGGGGGAAAAAAAATGAATATGTCCAACCTGTCTAAAATTTAATTTCAAATTGTATCAGATTATTAGTGGTGGTGGTACGGAGATAACTGAATAGATACTACAGATGCTCCCGGACTTACGCAAGCGTTCTGTTCCGGAACGCCTTGTGTAAGTGGAACATATACCCGACAATTACGCAAAAAAAAAAAAAAAAAAAAAAGCTTACAGAACTTTTTCCGTAAGTGCGGATTTGCGTAAGTCGAGTTTGCATAACCCGGGGAGTATCTGTATAGAAAATTAGTCAACGCTTGCCTCAAGCTGTTTATATGTGTAAGATCATTAATGGCATGTTTTAATGGACATCCATGCAAAACTTGGAAGGGAAAAGGAACTTAAGAGTTGCTGTAGATCTGGAGAAATGGATTCTCATAGAACACTACCAGATGTTAGGGTATGTACAAGACAGGAAGAGAACCAGCCAAAACACAAATGATTTTTTTTTTTTAAAATGGTAATTATCTACGTGAGGGCCAATACTTGCACTTGGAAGTAGAAAGTTCCTATAAACGGTTGGGCATTGGGAGAAAGGATTCCTCCCGCTCCCTGACCTCCCACACAGATGTTCTACAAGTTATTTTCATCTGGGAAGCTGAATTTTTGTTGGACCTTTCTCCGAGAAGCTAGCACCATGTTTTTAAGTCTAGGTAATGTTTCAGTACATTGCAACTAATTTTAGTACTAGTCTAGCAATGGTTTCTGTAGTATTAATAACTCTGAATGTTTAAATATCTTATATTATTCTATTTCTTTAAGATATCCAATAAAAAAAATTGAACTCAGTTTCATTTTGCTAGTAACTGTCTCCACCTAGCAGTTCACCTATCAGGTACCATGTTCTTTGGCATCTTAAAGAAAAAATAAGTGAGCAGGTAACCGCCTATGAAACCGTAGACTCATGAGTCCATAACTTTTGATACACATGAAGAATTTTTTAATTTTAACATATAGATGCATGCTTGATTTGCAGCTCTACTCCAGATTTTAAAAGGTTTCTCATTTTATTAGCCAGTAGCTCTTTACTCAAGTGAAGACTAGAAAGGGGAAATTTTATTTACCCAATAAACCAGAAAGGGTCCTTGGGAGTTGTTTTAATCCATTCAGTAAATATGTAATTGGGACTTTAAACAAAATACAAAGGATCCTTTCTGCTCTATGGAGATATTATGTAATTAAGACATGTTCTTTTGCTTGTTTGTCACCCAATAATTGTGAAAGAATCCCCTGCATCTGCACAGTAGATACTTCTGATTTCAGCTGTTAATGTTTAAAGTTTGTGGAGAGAGGCCCGGGACTAATTTATGAAATTAGACACCTACCAGTCTTTGGAACTTTAATCTGATTTACAGGAACAAGTTTATGCTTCTTGGATACCCAATAAAAAACAGGCACAAAGCAAAAACAAACAAACAAACTGTCATAACTATAAAGGGAAGGGTGGCAGCTCTCCTGTGTACAGTGCTATGGAATTCCTCCTAGCCAGAGACTCCAAATCCTTTTACCTGTAAAGGGTTAAGAGGCTCGGGTAACCTGGCTGACACCTGACCCGAAGGACCAATAAGGGGGCAAGATACTTTCAAATCTTGGGGGGGGGGGGAAGGCTTTTGTGTGTGCTCTTTGTTTTAAGGGGTGGTTCGCTCTTGGGACTGAGAGGGACCAGACATCAATCCAGGTTCTCCCCATCTTTCTAAACAAGTCTCTCCTATTTCAAACTAGTAAGTAAAAAGACAGCAAGGCGTCTTAGATTTACTTTGTTTTCTCAACTTGTAAATGTACCTTTTTACCAGAGTGTGTATCTTTGTTTGCTGTACTTTGAACCTAAGACAGAGGGGGGTCCTCTGAGCTCTTTAAGTTTGATTACCCTGTAAAGTTATTCTCCATACTGATTTTACAGAGATGATTTTTACCTTTTTCTTTAATTAAAAGCCTTCTTTTTTAAGAACCAGATTGATTTCTCCTTGTTTTAAGATCCAAGGGGGTTTGGATCTGTATTCACCAGGAGTTGGTGAAAGGAGGGTGAGAGGAAGGAGGGGGGATGGTTAATTTCTCCTTGTTTTAAGATCCAAGGGGGTTTGGATCTGTGTTCACCAGGGAATTGGTGAAAGGTTTCTCAAGGCTTCCCAGGGAGGGAATTCTTGTGATGGTGGCAGCGGACCAAAGCTAAGCTGGTAGATAAGCTTAGAAGTTTTTATGCAGGCCCCTACATTTGTACCCTAAGGTTCAAAGTGGGGATACAGCCTTGACACAAACAAACAAACAAAAACAGTTGAGGGAAACAGAGAAAGCCAGCTCACGATGAAAAACTTCCCATTTTTCAACTTGGAACATTTTTATGCCAGTGTTATCCAATACAGCTTTCTTTTGGGGGTAACTGCTCACTATTGGAAGGAGGGTATTCTTGACACCAAATTACAGAATTTAGAGAAGGGTCAGATTTTTTGCTTCTACCTCATGTCAGAAGATGATAGAACCCTAGCACATAGTTAAGTTAGTTCTGGTCAATAGGTTTTAAAAGAAATTTGAAAAATTTCTTTTATTTGTGAAAAGGTTGCAACCTTAACATAGGGAGGTTTTTGGGGGTTGTTTTACTGCATTTAACATGCAAAATGCCACTAGTTCACTATTTATATTAGAACTAAGAAACGTAGGTGAGAACCTTTTTCAAAGAGGTTTCTTGGTTATATAAACCATAATAATTTAGTTTATATGAAATTTTTCCCAGGAAAAACAACAGCATTTTGATTTCTTACTAAGTGGGTTATATGCAGGGCACTGTAGGAGCCAGCTGTGCACAAGCTGTTATTTTTCAGGTGACCTTGACAGTGACAAAATAGGATAATGTATCCAGGTTTACCAATCCTACAATAGGTCTCTAGAGCTGTAAGCAGGCTAGAGCTAGAACCAGACTGTTAAAAAAACAAAACAAAAAACAAAACACCAAAACAAACCCTATTCCTGAAGGGCCAACTAGTTGAGATAATTTCCATACTACTGTACTAGTTTAAAAAATACTGTGCAGAGCAGTAACAAGAGCAGAGAGAGTCTTTGTAATCTTTTCTCACTCTTGAATCCCTCACTCAGTAGAAGTTGCCTAAGGTGGGCTCAATATGTGTATCTTTATTATGTGAAAGAAAATACAGGTAAGCACATATACATTTCCCCTTCACAGAATCTCGCTGTGGGTGCTGATCAATCAGCAAGATTAACATAAGGATGGCAATATGAGAAGTTCTGGTTCTAACACTATTTAGATACAGTTTGCTCAAGCTCCAGGCACTACTTCCTGCTTGCATCACCACCTTTGGACCTGTTATGACACTGGCTGAGGATTTCACATCTAGTTTGTATATTTCCTTATACAATGTCTATGACTTCTCTACATAAGATGTTGATGCATCTCTGAAACGGGGCATGCTCCGAAATGGAGATTTTCTTTTCACCTTAAGTTCCACCTGATTCATCAAGGGAGTTAATTTTGAGGCCTTCTTGCCTTTGAGAGTGGTTTGATACAGCATGTACAGTGCTTTGGACTTGGGACATACAAGGGCATTCTTTGAGTGCCATTTTCACATTCAGCATGGGCCATGACTTTTTCTTTGGATGAGTGGGCTAGGGACAGACTGATGGCAGTATGATCGCAAGACCAAGGAAAAACTGAGTTGACTGAGAACAACCCCTCAACACCATGCTGGAAGTGTAATGGCTGGCTGGGGAGAGCTTCCAACCCTAAGATCTAGTCGGGGGAAGGAGAGCATTCTTGCCTTTTCCTTTTCTGATTTCTCTATTCTTCCCCTGAGCCATTTGGAAACGAGATACAGATTTCAGCTGTTGTCCTCACAGAATATACCTTGTACTTGTCCTTCCTAGGTGTCTCCCCCACTTACAAGGGCCCAATACACTTGGAAGCAGTTGACAGAAAAAAAGAGGAAGCAAGCTGTTCTTAGCCCATGAGATTAGGTCTCGAAGACTGACTGCACAGGGCTGCTGCAAAACAATGCCTTTTACTCCTGTAATATTCTTGGGTGTTGGACTTCATTAGAACATTAGAAAGCCAAGCAATGCTCAGTTCAGGTCTCTCCCACAAAGAAAGGTGAGTGTTAGAAGAAAGGAAACTTGCAAATATCAGGAAATGATAGTTAAGGTACTGCCTCAGACATATACAGCACCAACATTTTAAACATGAAAATGCAAAATTTCATGCAACAGCATGAAAAATCTCAATTTCAATTAGCCAACAATGCAAGAGCACTTTACAAAACACCTGTACAATATCACATAATCTAATCATTTAACTCATCTCTAAAATAGGATTTCTAGCACAGATCTTGATAGGTAAATAGGTTTTGTTTGTAATCAAAACTAACCCGAATCTTATTCCTAACCAGACTGCACTAAAGCAAATGCATAAGCATATACTTCAGTTTAATCAGCTAGTAGACTAGTTAGTTTTTCACCTGTTTTTAAACTCTTGATTATTTACAGGTTAAGTTTTAGGCAAATATCAATAGTACAATTTGTATATATAATCTAACTGTTGGGGGGAAAAAGATGAATTGGAAGAAATACTCTTGAGAAAGTAGTTGGAAAAACACAGATTTGAACTAACTCTTATGAGTCACATGACAGAAAAACAGTAAAAGCATACATATTGAACTTTGATCTTGTTTCTCTCCCAACAGAATGTAAACAAGTGTCCACATGTATATGAAAACTACATGACACAGAATTTGAGTTCTAAATCAAGTTGCATCAACAGTATGGTTTGATAGCAACATTTATATCTAATATAAATCTTATACACATTACATTAGTGTAAGAATTAACTTGCTTGAAGTTCTTAAACACTGAAAATTTTATCACTTACAATATATGAAAATTTATATTATTTCAGCAGCTCTCTAACAAACTAATTTTTTGCTGTAAGTGTCCCCAAACTTGCCACATTTGGACTTGTAAACAACCCTCCTCACAAATAAGAACTTTGACTAGTAGGTGTGTCAGATGCTATCCGCTCCAGCTGAGTGTTGAAAGGTAGTAATCTTACTGTTCAGAGTTTAAATCGAGCACCTACCAAAGGCAGTTCAGTGTCAGGAAAAATATTAACCTGAAACTTGTCTATAGTAATCAAAGTTAAGCCTGTAAAACAGAAAATGGATGACAGTTTAATGTCACACACCATGTTATCTTCTACAAAAATCTATTTCTTCAGTCTTTCCAAGAACTGTATCTTTCTAGCTCTTAAATTACTTCTCCTCTGGTTTTGTGATTAAACAGAATGTACTAATGCCTGCTACCAAGAAATACTTTCTTCTTATGTAAAGAAAAGAAAAGAAGCCCCTTCCCATTCATTACAAGCTTCTCAGTCAAATGAGAATCAGTTGTGACTAAGAATGTCATGATATAGTTGTCTTAGTAACATCAGGCATAGGAAAATCTTTCAACCAATAATTTACAGAAGTTACTTGTGTTGCATTTGCCCACAAAAACCTTCACATGCCCTCTCATACTGCCCCATAGGAATTAGAAAAACTGTCAAAATCTGTAAAGCAACTACCATCCTTTCTTTCAAATGCCTCCAAAAATCACCTCTGCTGTGGTAAAGAAAAGTTGCCATCTAGCAATAGCTAGGCAGATGCCAAGTTATGACTACTGTTATTCTTTAGTCTTATTATACCTACAAGTTATAGATATAGCGAATCCAAACTAAAATATATTACTATTGTCATGGTATCCTCCCTCACTCCTTATTTCAGCTAATTTATAACTTGTCGTTTAGACTGTGAGCTCTCTGGGGCAGAGACTGTTTGTTATGTTCAGACAATGCTTGGCACACAAGAGCCACAACCTGACTCAGACTTACAGATGCCACCACAAGAAAAATAAAATATTGTACCTGGTACCAGAAACCTGTGATTAAAAATACAAAATTAATTTGGAATTAAAAGAGAGAGTACATAACATTACTTGAAGGATAAAAAAGTTACATGGCCCTTGTAATTATTCCCCAAACAAGAATACAAATACAGAAAATACAAAGTTGAGATTAAACGGAAATGTGCAGTTTATGAAATCCAAACATGTTAAGGTTGTTTGGGTGCCTAACTCTGCCCTATAGTGAAATCATCCATAATCATTCAATTACAATTAGTGCATGTTTTTGTAGTACGTTAGATTAAACTGATTTTTAGAGAGACTTCATTCCCTCCCCCCCATCCTCATTGTTTCGTTAAGGTTTTCTTTGGGTGCCTTAACCATGCATTTCCATAAGTTAACATATTTTTATTTCTTGAAAGCACAAACTTAATTAGCAAAGTCCTTGTTTTTTAAATTACTAAAAATTTCATACATAACCTGGAAACAAGGTGGGTACGTGCTCTTTTGGGGGGTGTTCTTTTAAAAAAAAATATTAAGTTTTAGAGCCTCATTCACCAGCCTACTGACTGTGTTACCTCACTCTACAGCAGTACAAAGTCAGAGTGTACTGGCCAGCCATGTCCCCTACGTTCCCCTGCACACACAGTTTTCCCTCTAACTACAGCTCCTCACATTCACTCCTGCTTTCCTTGTTGCGCAGATGTGGTACAACATATAATTTTGTAAAATACCTTTTTAGCATTAGTTACGTTTTGACATTATTCTCCATTGCTGAAAGTTTCTTCTTCAGCTGAGGCAGATGGACAATATTTCTTCTGCAACAATTTCCACAAAGAATTCACCTCTTCCATGACGGTTGCCATCTCCCAATGCTTTCGAAGTGGGGTTAAAAGTATCTTTAGCTAAGATATATTTTCAAAATGGTCAATGCATTCCACCAGAAAACGTAAGTGTGAAGCTTAGTTGCCCTCAGAGAAAATAATGCTGTCAGAGGCCACCATTTTCTCTGAGAGAACTAGGCTTCACTTTGACTGTCTCTACCATCAGCGGAGATACACTAGTACTAAGAACAGAGAGAATTTTTGTTGTTTTTTTTAAAAAAAAAAAAAAAAGTGGGGGCATTTCTTAGAATTCATAACATCATTGTTAAAGCTGCAGAGGATTAACTGGGGTGCCAGTATTTTATTATAGCCCCGTTTACACTAGGAAATTTACCCATTGCAACCATGCTTTCTTCAATTTTGTTGAACATGGTTCCATATTGTCTACACTTGTTCTTAACGCTTTTTAACCGTATTTCGCTTCCAGTCACTACTGATATCTGTTAGCAACAGGCGAATTTCCTTTTGTAAGCAAGACTTAGGCTTCCCCCACCCGCCATGCGCTATTTGCTCAGTGAAACAGTTATGTACTGACATATTCCCTCCCGCCCCCAATATTTACTGAATACTGATACTTACTGTCTAGTTATAAATTATTTGGATAAATCTGATACTGTTGGCCCAATTCTCAAGCCCTTATTCATGTACCTACTCCTTACACCTAATAGTTGTTCCATTGACTTTGATTGGGTAACTCATATGAGTAAGGGTTGGAAAATGGCTCCAACGTCCACTTTAAAAAACTGAAACTATTGTTGCCTGTTCAGGTATCAGCAACTAAAGTGACACATTGTATATGTACACTTTTTTAGGATACCCTATATATTTGTATGACCAGGAAAAAAAAATAACAGCTTAGATTGTCACTGTGTTTTTCCCTTTTGGCCATGAGCGCTAATAAATTCATTAGTTATCTGTTATAAAATGAAGAGTATCTTCAGGCCAAACTTAAAATTCATTGATTAAATATGTATGAAGCTTTGAAGTTACAGACCTAAAATTGTTAATTCTCATGTTCAAATAGTTTCAATTGTTAGTGACAAGTCTTAACGGTGTCACTGATGATCCCCTACAGCACTTGTGCAACTCAGAGGTGCTACTGAAATTAACAGTTCATACCAGTTATGTGCAATAAGACTAGCATTGTTTTAAAATATTGATCTACTATAGATGTGTAGCCCATTACCATAGAGACTGACAGCACCCCCTAAAACTGTTTGTTTGGAGACAGCATTAGAAGAAAACGCTCTGTTCAGAAGACATTTTCTAAAAATCAGTACAAATGTACTGTTCACTTGAGAACAATTCTGCAGTGTACTCAGCAACCTTCGTTTCCACTGAAGCTGACAGGAGTTCAGGGTTTTCAACACTACAATATGGGGTACTTAATACTTAATCTTTTTCTAGTGCATAAAATAAGATAAAAATATTTTTCTTAACTTAAATCAATTTTATGTTTATAACCTCCCTTCTACAGCCTAATATTTCTTCCATGATGTGCACATTTAATGGCGTTTTATCACATGGCTGTTCAAGCAGTAGGGTGCTGACATTTACTATATAATTTTTCCACCATTAAGCTTTTCTAGGGGGGAAACAAACACCCACATAAGACGGCAACTTTAAATAAGTGAATGAACGTCAAACAGGAAAAGGTCAGGCTGTTTGGGTTTGCAAACTTTAACTGTGTTAGTTTTAAGTAATACATTTCAGCCTGTGATATTTCTTAAATTTGACCAACAGAAAAAGGATAATCTATAGATGGGGACTCAAAATAGGTGGACTCTGCTTCCAGCTCAGAGAGACCTTCTTAGTGACCCTGGGCAATCTCTCTGTACCTCAGTTGTTCATTCATAACATGGGAATACTACTACTCACCTACCCCTCATAAGTTCATATGCTACGGTGATGAGTGCTACCCAAAAACCTTAAAGTTCTGCAGGGGCAAAGACTATCTTTTCTAGATCATGGGTGTCTAGTACCTAGCATAACAGAGGTTTTAGCCCCAACTGTGGCCTCTAGGTGCTACCACAATATAAACAATAATGAATAGTAGTAAGTGTAAGAAATATCATTAGGACTGCCCTTGTGAAAGGAGTACTTAAAAAAGCAAAAGTCACCTTGTAATACTGATTTATTTTTTACAATATGGTTCCCCTTCTGTGTCCCCCCCACCCTACCTTCAAGAAGCTTTATAAGGCACAAGAATATCCAAGTAACTGACTGGCCACTGACATGCAATTGCTTGACAACTTGGATACACTGATGAAACCTCCAGGTTATTAACAGAATAAAGTCTCATGCCCCTCATCCCCTCAAAACATAATGCCTGTCCTTCCTTCCACCTGTAAAAAGCCCTCCCATCAGAAACACTTTATTATGTAACTACTTATGTAGCTCCCATCTCAGGAGCCTCCCATATATCTAAAAAACACGATTAACTCTGGTTGATAAAGAAACATGATTTCAGAGCTCAGATGATTTTCTAGACCAGCCAGCCAAGAGCTGAAGAGATTCACGTAAACCAGAAAACTTCTGCACTTATAAGCAAGATCAATTTGAAGAAAGGGAGCCCGATTTTACACCAGTTTTTCCAACCCGCCCACAAATGGAAAATAAATGCCTCTTCCTTCCTAAACCAAAATTTGTGTGTGTAATTACACCCAGGCTTACATGGTTTCTTGGCATCCTTGATCTTCATGTCTTTGCAGTTGTAGTAGCTCTGTGTAGCTGTCTCTCCTGATATCGGTGGTGCGAGGAGCAGGAGCAGCACCTCTGGATGGGTCTCTTTCTCTCTGTCTCCTGATGGGGCGGGAAGTGTCAGCAGCTTGTCAGGGCTGAGTCTCTATCTCCTGATCTGGGGCGTTGGGCTCGTGGGTGGTAGAGAGCAGCAGTTCAGAGTCAGTGGGCGTCTCCTCAAGGTCTGGGATAGCAGCAGCACCTGATCTGTTTGTCTAGTTCAGGGGAAGAGGCACGAGCTTGGGGGCAAGAAAAAATGTCTCCTCCCTAGGTTAGGCTGGTAAGGAGTGTCTCTCCAGGCTGGGTGGAGTAGAGGCAAGGACCTGGCCCTTGGGGTCCGGGCAGGGCTCCGTTAGGAGGGCCCGCCTCCTCTAGGGGATGGTGGCATCAGTTCTAGGACAGTGCACGTCCTGCTGGGGTGGACACGGCTTCCCTCTCTGTGGGGCTGCTCCTGTTCCGGTGGCAGGACCTACGTAGGCTATGGGTGAAGGGGGTTTGGGGGAAGAGGAGTGTGCTCCTGCTAGCAGCACCTACAGATCGGGGTGTAGCTGGCTCTAGACGGGTGCGGCGGCAGGCCTGTGGCAGGGGGGAGCGGCGGATGGGAAGCCGCTCTCTCGAGGCGGGTCCTCCTTACATTCAGAGGTTACTCTGCCGCGGCAGGGCCTTGAGGCGAGGGAAGAGGGCCCAGGCAGTTGGGAGGAGAGGGGCGGCCCCACTCGCACTCCACCTTCGTGGCCTGGGCTCAGGGTGCCTCACTGGGCTCCCACCAGCACAAGATGGCGGCCGGCACCGGGGAGCCGCTGCCGCTCTAGGGCTCCACACAATGGGGAGGGAGGCTCAGCGGCTCCTCAGCTTCGAGTCCGCCCGCCTCGATCGCCGCTGCCGCAGCGCTGCCCTCTCCGCCCCGGCCCCGGGGTCCCGCGCAAGGAACGATGGGAGCCGCAGTCTGTTAGGCGCCTAGGAGCCGTTCTCTACCTACAGCGCCCAGCATGCCCCGCGCCACCCTCCGCTTTCCACCTTCTGTGCGCGTGGCACGATGGGAGATGCAGGACGTCAGGGGCAAGCAAGCAGGCTTTGCCTACGGCTCCCAACAGGCAGCGCGGCCTCGGCGCCCCAGCTCCCCCCCGCCGCAAGAACAGCACCGCTCACCCCACCCACCGCCGACCAATCACAGACCGCCGCCTCTTCCAGCTCCCCCTCCCCCTGCCGTCGCCTGTTCCTGCCGCGGCCCGCTCATCTTTCTCTCTCGCCTCTCCCCAGGCTTGTGTAAGGAGTCAGGCATTTCCGGGGGAGCCCCTCCCCCGCAACGCAGCTGAGGGGACAGCGAGGCGAACTGGCGCTGGCCCTTTAAGAGGCTGAGTGGAAGGGGTGGAAGAGGAGCAGCTACCCTCCCAGGAGATGTGCCTGTGCTCTTTGTGCCGGCTCCCTTCCCATACAGGATGGGCTCCCCCGCCCCTGGCTACTGCGCCTGCCCTCGCTGCTCTGGCCTGGTCTACACTACAGGGGAAGGGCGATATAAGTTGCCTCACCTTGACCTAGCTGTGGACGTGTCCTCACTTAAAGTTGTCTCCCGCCAAATGCCAACGTAAGAGCCTGTCTCCGGTGGTTTAGTAACACCACCTTCCTGAGCAGCCTTGCGGAACACTACTTTATTAGGTCGATGCAGTGTCAATATGGACATTGGTTATGTTGACTTTACTAGCTGTCAGGACCCATCCCGCAATGTCCCACACTGACAATACAATCAGTACAAGCGCTCCTGGTGAAGACGTGCCCCATTGACACAAAGAGCCACGTGTGCACACACACAAGCGATTTAATAACTCTGATGGCCATAGGCTGGTGTAAGTTTGGCCAAGTTTTGCAGTATAGACATAGCTTCTACTGGCTCCAAGGCTTGGCTCAGCAGGGGCTGGAAGCAGCAATGACATGCAGGTCCCACTGCTTGGGGGAGGTGCCCTGGCAGCAGCTGAGAAGGACCCCAGACCGGACCCTTGCCTTGCCTCAGCCTGCCTCCTCTTCCCTCCCTGCCCACGTCACCGAGTGTGTTAGCAGCTCCCACCACTGTTTTGCAGCTGAAGCCAGACTATACCTACCTTCTCAAATGAGCTTGCACAGACACATGAGAAAAAGGTAAAAACACCCTCTCACCTGGGGCAAACACCACAAAGTCATCGCTCCATGTCTGGCTTCTCAGTCCTCATCCTCATGGGAAAACTGCATAACACCTCCCAAAAATGAGCCTGGGAGCTTAAATTCATCATTGTGCTAGATTGGGGTGGGCAAACTTTTTGGCCTGAGGGCCACAGCGGGGTTCCGAAACTGTATGGAGGTCTGGGTACGGAAGGCTGTGCCTCCCCAAACAGCCTGCCCCCCACCCCCTCCCACTTCCTGGCCCCTGACTGTCCCCCTCAAAACCCCTGACCCATCCAACCCCCCCGCTCATTGTCCCCTACTGTCCCCTCCCAGGAGCCCCTGCCCCTAACTGCCCCCCTGGAACCCCACCCCCTATCCAAACCCCTTGTTCTCCACCCTCTTACCATGCTGCTCAGAGCACCAGGACTGGCAGCCGCACCGCCTGGCCGGAGCCAGCCACGCTGCTGCGCAGTCTAGAGCACTGGGGCAGGCTGGTGGCTCTCACAGCTGCGCTGCCCGGCAGAAGCTCACAGCCCTGCCGCCCAGAGTGCTGGCAGCACAGCAAGGTGAGGCTGCGGGGGAGGGAGGACAGCAGGGGAGGGGCCAGGGGCTAGCCTCCCCGGCCGGGAGCTCAAGGGCCGGGCAGGACGGTAGGCCGCAGTTTGCCCACCTCTGTGCTAGATACTAAAAATCCTGGTGTGAATAGAGACACTGGATTTACATCTCATTACAGCAATCTGTAACCCACTAATCCTCCTTTGTGCTATGACTGCAGAGCTGTTAATTGCCAACTTCATCTTGAATGGTCTCTTCCAACATGTGGTAACTCCTTATGCTTAACAATCCTTTCCACCTTGTATTAAAGGCTAATCTACACTACCGCGGTAAGTCGACCTACACGACGCAACTCACGTATTCACATAGCTGGATGTCAATGTACCTTAGGTCGAGTTACCCCGGAGTCTACACCGCGGGGGGGTTGATGGGAGAAAAATCTCCTGTCGACTTACCTTACTCTTCTCATTGGGAGTATAGTACAGGGGTCAACTGGAGAGCCATCTGCAGTCGATTTGGCGGGTCCTTACTAGACCCGCTAAATCGATCGCTGGTGGATCAATCTCAGAGAGTTGATCCCTGCTGTAGTGTAGACCTGCCCTAATTGACATTCTGAGAGCTTGTCTACATTTAGAACACTACAGCAGCACAGTGTAGACACTACCTACACTGATAGGAGGGATTCTTCCATCAGCATATGTCAAGGCTGATTCCCCACTCTGGCACTTCGAGTGCAGAAGGCGGGGGCCCGCAAGGATTCTAAAAATTAATACTGGCCACTCCAAGCTTGTATTAAACTCCCAATGTTACAGCTTCTCTCTGACCTTGGACGGGTAGATGCTGCCACCACCCAAACGCAAAAACAAACAAAAACACACCCCTTTTGAGATCTCAGAAAGGCGCACTTGGGAATTCCTTCCTGTGGGGTACCATCAAGACCTTTCACCCCCCCCTTCCGGGGAAGAACTGAGAAAGAAAAACAAAGGAAATCAGCTGTTGCCACCAGCTAATTAAACATATGCACAAACCTCGTAAGGACACAAAAATCCAATCCTGTTCTTAAAAAAAGGTAAATTTTATAAAAAAGAAAGACAATACATCTGGAATTTAGGCTTTTTGCTATATCTTAAAAAAAAACAATTACAGAAATTAAGCATCAAGACAGCTCTCTTGAGGTTCAGCTTAAAGGTTACAAGCAAAACAAAAGCACCTGGGGTTAGCACAGAGAAGTTCACAAACCTTACAGAAATAAAAGAAATAAATCTAATCGCATCTTCCTTGACATTCCCTGATCTACTTACATATCTGGGGTTTCAGATAAGTAGGTTCGAGGTATAATTTGATGATTTTTCATACCTGGTTTTTAAAGCTTCCTACAGCATAGTTCAGACCTGTTCCTGCTCTCTGTCCCCTCTCTCCGAACAACAACAGACAGCAAAAGGGGAGTCTTGTTTCAATTTTAAAAAGTTCTAGCCTTCCCATTGGCTCTTTTGGCCAGGTGTCCACTCACTTCCCTTTACCTATGCATGCAGTCAGACTTTTTAACCCTTTACAGGTAAAGCAAGTAGAGAACAGCTACCAAGAGGGATTGTGGACAACTGGCAGGCTGGGTGTCCACAAAAGGGAGCTATCCCCCCTCTCATTTATCACAGCATAATTAATCCACCTTCCTGAAAGGTAGTAGCTAGATTTACAGAAGAATTCTTCCATCGACTTAGTGCTATCCATATGGGGACTTAGGTCGGCTTAACTATGCCACTCAGATGTGAAATAAATTGACCTAATTTTCTAGTGTATACCAAGCCTGAATAACTTCCCCAGACCTGAAGAATTGCTCTGTGTAGCCTGACAGATTTATTGGACCAACTTTTGTTGGTGAAAGGGACAAAGATATTACCTTACCCACCTCATCAATCTTAAATTCTGTTACTCTAGACATAATGGCCACCATTGAAGTGAGAAAGCTAGAAATGGCCAAGTTCCTTAGTGGTCAATACACCTAATAAAAAGATTGCTTCAGACATGCAAAAGTATTTTTCATTTATTTGTAATTATGTTTCCAATATGAGTTAAGCTGCACTCGTCCAAAAAAAATAAAAAAAATTCAAGCTAAGCCAGGTCTACACTACAAACTTACGTTGGTATAACTACATCACTCAGGGCTGTGAAAAATCCACACCCCGAGCGACGCAATTATACCAACCTAACCATCTCCCATCGACACAGGTACCGCCTCTTGCGGAATTGGATTAACTACGTTGATGGTAGAAGCTCCCCCATCGCCCGGCGTGGTAGTATCTTCACTGAAGTGTTACAGCAGCAGGATTTTAAGTGTAGACTTGCCCTTAAGCTTATAATAATTAGCAATTATTCTGTCATTTGCCTGATTTTTCAGGAATGAAAGGCACATAACTAGAAAGTCAAGTGATCTGCCAAACCTGATTAACAAGATTGCGGAGTTTTCCCCAATGACTAAGATTCAAGCACTCAGACTTTGCATTTGAAAATAATGTAAACTAATTATAAGCAATATTTTAATTGTTCTGATACACTGCCAGCTATCTCCAGCAAAGAAGGCATTAATGTAAATAGGGATTTGAAATAAATGAAAAATCTTTTCAAATAATTAGAGCTATTAGTCTGCTTTGCAAGTGAATTTTTATACCTTTACATGTTTACACTCATTTAGTAGATGAGGAACAAATTTACTGGGGAGAAAGGAAGGAACACAAGAATACTGAGTGTTTTACTTGAGATGATATGAACTCTGTTTATAAATTATCAAGTTTCACAACATCTAGGATAAAAGTATTACTGTATTTTTTTTTTTAAATACAGGTGGACCAATGGACGCATGAAGAAGTTAAGTGATTTACTCAAAGTTACATAGTAAGAGGACAGCAAAACGAAGAATGAGTCTTGGTCTACATTTAAAATGTACACTGATGTAGCTATGTTGGTCAGGGGTGTGAAAAACCACACCCTTGATTATCATTGCTCAGCTGCATCTACACTGGGGGCTTCGTCAGCAATGCAGACAGAAGAGTGCTTCTGTCAGCATAGCTAACATTGTCTAGGGAAGTGGTTTTCCTACACAAGCAGAAAAACTGTCAGTGTGTGATGCCTGCCTCTACAGTAGAGGGCTATGTTGTCATATGCACTGTAGTGTAGACATGGTCTGTGTCCTAATTCCAATTAACATTGCCTCTACTAAACTGGCCATCTTTGGTTAAGTCATTTAGACTGCAAGAACACGAGTTAACACTGTGTGTAGTGTATTTCATAAAATAACTACCTGTGTGTCAAAACGTTGACTGCTAACACCACTAGATAGAAACAGCTACTACTAAAGAAAGAAAACTATACATCCCTTCCTTGTCTTTCCTACATCAGAAAAGCCTTTCCTTTCCAGCTGTGTAACAACAGGCCTAATAAACCCTCTTTATCATTTTAAAACAACCCTCCTGCTCCTTTCTAAAGTTTAAGCAGAACTATAGATATTATCCTTCCCTTGACCCTGGTCACTCTCCTGCCAGAGTGCCACTGCATCCTTCCTTTAAAACCCAGAAGATAGGTCTGATACCAAGATCAGCTGCATGTGCTCTTTCACCTTTCCATGTCTGTTTCTCTACTACTGCAGAGCCAAGAGTGAAACAAAGGGTCCAGCTGGGACTACCCTGATGGATCAAAGACCCAAATGTACAGAAGCCATGGGGACCTAGATGGGTAGTAAATTCAAAGAATGCATGACAGGGTGCATTTCCTTCCCCACAAACAAATACACAGCTGATGGAATTTTTTTGTAAGAAACTAAGGCCCAAATCTGTATTCATTCCTTAGGCAAAACTCCAATTGACATAAGTAGGAGTTTATGCTGAGAAGAGTACAGTACTTAATTAGGCTCTACATCAGTAGAGCTCCACCATCACTTGTCAGTTTGCCAATCCTTAAAGCATTAGTAATACCCAGCAGATGTCCTTAATCAAAAACCTTGTCTATTACAACTAGAATAATAAAATATCACATTTAGTAGCTTTGATCTGAGAAGTCTAATTGTCTATTATAGCATCCAATGTACCATAATATTAATTCTTTATGCAAGCATTGTATAATTAAATGAAAAGCTCCAGAGATCTTGTCAATTTATTGCACTTTTAAGGCTTACCTTCTTCTAACATTTAGAGCAGAAGAGTAGCAGGCCAAGTTCAGGCAAGAAATCAAGAATCCTAAGTCTTGAAATTCAAGTGTGTACTAGCTGACTTTCACAGTGCCCAGCCAGAGAAAATAATCCTTACCAGATATCTGAAGTTGAAAGGCTTCCTTCAGCCCAATTCCTAAATGAATAAAAGGGTGGCTCTCTGTAGCCAAAGTTTGAATCTGTCAGAAGCCTTTCCTCCTTTTCACAAGCATGGACGGCTACCTAATACTCATTAGATGAGATTCCAGAGGATACATCCTTCCTCTAATGAGCTGGGGTGGGGAGATCACAGCTTACCCTAATGGAAATCCATACTTCCTTCCCAGGCAGGTTTCCTGAGAAGTGCTTGTGCTGGGGGCAGGCATTTGTGATTTTTCTTCTCAGTGAAAACCCTCACTCTGTTAAGCCCTGGAAAGGTCTATAAACCCATCACAAGGTAGGGTGACCAGACAGCAAATGTGAAAAATCGGGATGGGGGTGAGGGGTAATAGAAGCCTATATGAGAAAAAGACCCAAAAATCGGGACTGTCCCTATAAAATCGGGACATCTGGTCACCCTATCACAAGGGGACTGTATACATTTTAAAACCAAATAGGAATTAAAAAAGCTTACAGAAAATGAAAATGTGGACACAAATTTTCAATTGCCACATTTCCTTTAAAACTATGGATTTTTTTTTAACATCACTTCCTCCCCCTAAGAGGAAGTTATAAACATAGCTATACGAAACTTCCTTTCCTTTCCTGTATGCCCCAAGAGACTGCGGGAATTCCCAAACACTGTTTTTAAAGAAAGAGAATTAAGTTGCAATTTTGTGGTTTGCTGTGTAAGAAGCAGATTACGAATAGAATGTACAAAAGACTATATTAAAAGAACATTTAGATTGCAGCGTCAAGCACTCGTGAGTTAGGAAATGCCAGAATATAGTTTGCCTATGGAACCATAATTCTGCCCCCTTCTAAGTATGCATTTGATGCAGCCTTTACTTATATGATTACGTATTTTTTTCCAGAAGAACTCTGCCTCATTCAGTACACAGGATGGACAGTGCTTAGGGAATGAGGCAACTGTTCAGTATTTCTATCATTGTTCAATTAGTGGTCCCTGCCTTATTTACTGCACACCATCCAAAATCTGCAGTCAACACAGAATTAATCATTGCTTCCAGGTCTTTTCTAGGACACTCATTGGGGGTCTCATATGAGGAGAGATAAAAGAGGCTAGGACTTTTCAGCTTGGAAAAGAGGAGACTAAGGGGGGATATGATAGAGGTATATAAAATCATGAGTGATGTGGAGAAAGTGAATAAGGAAAAGTTATTTACTTGTTCCCATAGTACTGTATAAGAACTAGGGGCCACCAAATGAAATTCATGGGCAGCAGGTTTAAAACAAATAAAAGGAAGTTCTTCACACAGCGCACAGTCAACCTGTGGAACTCCTTGCCTGAGGAGGTTGTGAAGGCTAGGACTATAACAGGGTTTAAAAGAGAATCCGATAAATTAATGGAGGTTAAGTCCATTAATGGCTACTAGCCAGGATGGGTAAGGCATGGTGTCCCTAGCCTCTGTTTGTCAGAGGGTGGTGATGGATGGCAGGAGAGAGATCACTTGATCATTACCTGTTAGGTTCACTCCCTCTGGGGCACCTGGCATCGGCCACTGTCGGTAGACAGGATACTGGGCTGGATGGACCTTTGGTCTGACCCAGTATGGCCATTCTTATGTTCTTATGAAACAGGGAGAGGCCCAGAACTTGGGTCTGGGCTCCCCACCCCCCAAGATGGACCTGACTGAGGGGTCCTGTTTTCTACAAGGTCTGTTTTAGACTGTGTTCTTCTGTTTTACTGGCTGGCTGAGAGTCAGGTCTGACTGCGGAGTAGGGGTGCAAGGCCCTCTAGCTTCCCCAGGAGCCCTGCCTGGGCAGACTCACTGCGGGAAGTGCACAGTATGGCAGACAGCATCACACTGGCCCTCTAGGACTCTACAAAAATCACACACCCTTATCCCACTACCTAGATCCTTAAGAAATGCATAGGGGAAACTGAGGCACCCACACAGTATTCAGAGAAAACATTAAGAACATTCCCACTTCGTCACAACAGGTACAACAAACTATAATATATTGAAGCAGGCAAGTGCTGCTTCTGACTTTCCACTTTTAATTGACCCTTGTAATCTTGTGGTGCCGGCACGTTGTAGCTTCATTTTATCCCAGCACCCCCATCTCTTCCCACACACCCTCTCCTGCTCCCAAACTCCCTCCCAGAGCCTGCACCCCTCCACCCATCCTGCACCCCCACCCCGTGCCCCAGCCTGGAGCCTGCACCCAGCACCCAAACTCCCTCCCAGAGCCTGTACCCAAACTCCCTCCTACTCCCCTACCCCTTACCCCAGCCCAGAGCCTACAACCAAACTCCGTTCCAGAGCCTGCACCCCCTCCCATCCCCAAACTCCCTCCCAGAGCCTGCACCCCTCCACCCATCCTGCACCCCCACCCTGTGCCCCAGCCCGGAGCCTGCACCCAGCACCCAAACTCCATCCCAGAGCCTGCACCCCAGACTCCATCCCAGAGCCCAGCCTCTGAACCGTCCTACACTCCAATCCCCTGCCCCAACCCAGGGCCTGCATCCCAGACCTCCTCCCCCAACCCAAACTCCCTCACAGAGCCTTAGGCAGGTAGGGGAGAGACCCAGCTTCAAGTATTGGTGGAGCAAGGCCCTCAGCCCTGAATATTCCTGGAGCCCGGGCACCACGAGAGAATATAACTCACCACCCATGGCCAGGGTGGTGGAACTGGAGGAGCTAAGGGAGGCAGAGAGGAATGTTGATGAGGCTTTCTGGGACACTGTAGATTTGTCCCACCTCCGGTCAGACAGTCCCTGTGCTGTTGAGGAGGATGAAAGGCCCAGGGAAGTACAGCAGTCAACAGGAGCAAAGGGAAACCTTCCCATAGTTGGGACCCTCCTTCCAGATGGTGTTGGGGTATCCTCTCGCACTGAGGTTACCTCTCCAGGGGAGGGAACTCCAGTCACTAGGAAAAGGCAGGTGTTAGTAATGGGAGATTTGATCATTAGAAATATAGATAGCTGGGTTTGTGATGACCGAGAGAACTGTATGGTGATTTGCCTGCCTGGTGTGAAGGTTGCGGATCTCTTAAAGCATCTAGATAGATTTATGTGTAGTGCTGGAGAGGAGCCGGTA
Source organism: Terrapene triunguis (assembly GCF_002925995.2). Lineage (NCBI taxonomy): Eukaryota > Metazoa > Chordata > Testudines > Emydidae > Terrapene > Terrapene triunguis. Next base: position 11,821,945 of record NW_020665189.1, on the reverse strand, counting down.
GTCGTGGTACATGTAGGTACCAATGACATAGGGAAGGGTAGAAGAGACGTCCTGGAGGCCAAATTTAGGCTGCTAGGGAAGAGACTGAAATCCAGGACATCTATGGTGGCATTCTCAGAAATGCTTACAGTTCCATGCGGAGGGCCAGGTAGGCAGGAAGAGCTTCAGAGTCTCAATGCGTGGATGAGACGATGGTGTAGAGAGGAGGGGTTTAGATTTATTAGGAACTGGGGAAACTTTTGGGATAGGGGGAGCCTATAGGAGGGATGGGTTCCACCTAAACCAAAGTGGAACCAGACTGCTGGCACTTAACATTAAAAAGGTTGCAGAGCAGTTTTTAAACTAAGAGATGGGGGGAAAGCCGACTGCTGCAGAGGAGCACGTGGATCGGACAGAGACTTCTCTTAGGGGAGAGTCTAATGATAGAGAATCTCCAGGTTTTAGTCAGGAGGAGAGGATGGAAGAGGATAAAGTAGGGGCCAGATCAGACAAGAAACATTCACATAAAAAAGAATCTGACACATCAGAAAAGGGCAGACAAATAAACAGTGACAAGTTTTTAAAGTGCTTGTACACAAATGCTAGAAGTCTAAATAATAAGATGGATGAACTAGAGTGCCTCGTGTTAAAGGAGGATATTGATATAATAGGCATCACAGAAACCTGGTGGAGTGAGGACAATCAATGGGACACAATCATTCCGGGGTACAAAATATATCAGAAGGACAGAACAGGTCATACAGGATGGAGAGAGTGGCACTATATGTGAAAGAAAATGTAGAATCAAATGAAGTAAAAATCTTAAGTGAATCCACATGTTCCATAGAATCTCTATGGATAGTAATTTCATGCTCTAATAAGAATATAACATTAGGGATCTATTATCGACCACCTGACCAGGACAATGATAGTGACGATGAAATACTAAAGGAGATTAGAGAGGATATCAAAATAAAGAACTCAATAATAGTGGGGGATTTCAATTATCCCCATATTGACTGGGAACATGTCACCTCAGGACGAAATGCAGAGACAAAATTTCTCGATACTTTAAATGACTGCTTCATGGAGCAGCTGGTACAGGAACCCACAAGGGGAGAGGCAATTCTCGATTTAGTCTTGAGTGGAGCGCAGGATCTGGTCCAAGAGGTAACTATAACAAGACCGCTTGGAAATAGTGACCATAATATAATAACTTTTAACATTCCTGTGGTGGGAAGAACACCTCAACAGCCCAACACTGTGGCATTTAACTTCAGAAAGGGGAATTATGCAAAAATGAGGGAGTTAGTTAAACAGAAATTAAAAGGTACAGTGACTAGACACTTGCAGTGTCCTGCAAGCTGCATGGACACTTTTCAAAGACACCATAATAGAGGCCCAACTTAAATGTATACCCCGAATTAAAAAAATACAGTAAAAGAACTAAAAGAGAGCTAAGAGTTAAGTGGCTTAACAACCATGTAAAAGAAGCAGAGGGAGATAAAAAGGCATCTTTTAAAAAGTGGAAGTCAAATCCTAGTGAGGTAAATAGAAAGGAGCATAAACACTGCCAAATTAAGTGCAAAAATGTAATAAGAAAAGCCAAAAAGGAGTTTGAAGAACAGCTAGCCAAAACCTCAAAAGGTAATAAAATGTTTTTAAGTACATCAGAAGCAGGAAGCCTGCTAAACAACCAGGGGGGCCCCTGGACGATCGAGATACAAAAGGAGTACTTAAAGACGATAAAGTCATTGCAGAGAAACTAAATAAATTCTTTGCTACAGTCTTCACGGTTAGGGAGGTTTTGGAATTAATTGATAAACTTAACAGTAACAAGTCACTGGGACCAGATGGCATTCACCCAAGAGTTCTGAAAGAACTCAAATGTGAAATTGCGGAACTACTAACTATGGTTTGTAATCTGTCCTTTAAATCGGCTTCTGTACCCAGTGACTGGAAGATAGCTAATGTAACGCCAATATTTAAAAAGGATTCTAGAGGTGATCCCGGCAATTACAGACTGGTAAGTCTAACGTCAGCACCGGGCAAATTAGTTGAAACTATCATAAAGAATAAAATTGTCAGACACATAGAAGAACATAAATTGTGGGGCAAAAGTCAACATGGTTTCTGTAAAGGGAAATCATGTCTTACTAATCTACTAGAGTTCTTTGAAGGGGTCAACAAACATGTGGACAAGGGGGATCCAGTGGATATAGTGTACTTAGATTTCCAGAAAGCCTTTGACAAGGTCCCTCACCAAAGGCTCTTACATAAATTAAGTTGTGATGGGATAAGAAGGAATATCCTTTCATGGATTGAGAACTGGTTAAAAGACAGGGAACAAAGGGTAGGAATAAATGGTAAATTTTCAGAATGGAGAGGGGTAACTAGTGGTGTTCCCCAAGGGTCAGTCCTAGGACCAATCCTATTCAACTTATCCTAAATGATCTGGAGAAAGGGGTAAAGAGTGAGGTGGCAAAGTTTGCAGATGATACTAAACTGCTCAAGATAGTTAAGACCAAAGCAGACTGTGAAGAACTTCAAAAAGATCTCATAAAACTAAGTGATTGGGCAACAAAATGGCAAATGACATTTAATGTGGATAAATGTAAAGTAATGCACATTGTGAAAAATAACCTCAACTATACATACAATATGATGGGGGCTAATTTAGCTACAACTAATCAGGAAAAAGATCTTGGAGTCATCGTGGATAGTTCTCTGAAGACGTCCACGCAGTGTGCAGCGGCAGTCAAAAAAGCAAACAGGATGTTAGGAATCATTAAAAAGGGGATAGAGAATAAGACTGAGAATATCTTATTGTCCTCATATAAATCCCTGGTACACCCACATCTTGAATACTGTGTACAGATGTGGTCGCCTCATCTCAAAAAAGATATACTGCCATTAGAAAAGGTTCAGAGAAGGGCAACTAAAATGATTAGGGTTTGGAACAGGTCCCATATGAGGAGAGATTAAAGAGGCTAGGACTTTTCAGTTTGGAAAAGAGGAGACTCAGGGTACGTCTACAGTAAGAAATTAATTCAAAATTATTCTATTCGAATTTTCGGAAGTGATTTTATACATTCGGTGTTGTGTGTCCCCACTAAAGCACGTGAATTTGGCGGAGTGCGTCCAGAGTACCGAGGCTAGCATCGAATGTCGGAGCGGTGCACTCTGGGTAGCTATCCCACAGTTCCTGCAGTCTCCGCCGCCCATTGGAATTCTGGGTTAAGCTCCCAGTGCATGATGAGGCAAAAACATTCTCGCAGTTCTTTCTGGGTGTGTGTCGTCACTCGCTCCTCCCTCCATGAAAGCTACGGCAGACGCCATACTGCCAGCAGACGGTGCAGTACGGTGCACCGCCTGTCTCCTGGTAGTATGAATCCACCTTGCATGTCCTCTCTTCTTTCTATCTACTCTTTTATCTAACCATTTCCCGCCTTTTTTCGGCCACCGTGAACTGAGCAGCATAGCTTCCACCGCAAACTCTGCTCTCCCGCTCTTGCAACGCTAGCAAATTTCTCCATGTTGTCGGTCCTGGGCTCCCAGGGAAGCGACAGAAGGCAACCATTTCCCGCCGTTTTTTGGCCATCGTGAACTGAGCCGCACAGCTTCCACCGCAAACTCTGCTCTCCCGCTCTTGCAGCGCTAGCAAATTTCTCCATGTTGTCGGTCCTGGGCTCTCGTGGAAGCTACAGAAGGCAACCATTTCCTGCCATTTTTCGGCCATCGTGAACTGAGCCACACAGCTTCCGCCGCAAACTCTGCTCTCCCGCTCTTGCAGCTCTAGCGAGCTTCCCGCCTCCGTGAAAGCTACAGAAGACAACCATTTCCCGCCTTTTATCAGCCATCTTGAACCGAACAGCTCTCCTACGTTTCGCGCCCTTTTCCCAGGATTACCTGTGCAGGTGCCATAGCGCAGCAAGCATGGAGCCCACTCAGATCTCCGCTGCAGTTTTGACCATTGTAAATACCTTGCGCATTATCCAGCAGTATGTGCAGTACCTGCAAAACCAGGCGAGGCAGCGATGACAGCGCGATTACTGTACTGATGAGGACATGGACACAGATGTTCCTAGAAGCACGGCATGTGGCGATTGGGAGATCATAGTGGCGTTGGGCCAGGCTCATGCCATGCAATGCCGATTCTGGGCCCGGGAGACAAGCACAGACTGGTGGGACTGTATAGTATTGCAGGTCTGGGATGATTCCCAGTGGCTGCGAAACTTGCGTAGGGCCACTTTCATGGAACTTTGTGACTTGCTGTCCCCTGCCCTGAAACGCAAAGACACCAAAATGAGAGCAGCCCTCACAGTTGAGAAGCAAGTAGCCATAGCACTGTGGAAGCTTGCAACACCCAACAGCTACCAGTCAGTCGGGAATTAGTTTGGAGTGGGCAAATCTATTGTGGGGGCTGCTGTGCTGCAAGTAGCCAACACAATCATTGACCAGCTGCTATCAAGGATAGTGACTTTAGGAAATGTGCAGACCATTGTGGATGGCTTTAATGCGCTGGGGTTCCCTAACTGCGGCGGGGCGATAGACGGAATGCATATCCCTATCTTGGCCCTGGCACACCGGGGCGGCCAGTACATAAACCACAAGGGATACTTTTCCATGGTGCTGCAAGCACTGGTGGATCACAAGGGACGTTTCACCAACATTAACGTGGCATGGCCGGGAAAGGTGCATGATGCTTGCATCTTCAGGAACTCTGGTCTGTTTGAACAGCTGCAGGAAGGGACTTACTTCCCAGACCAGAAAATTACTGTTGGGGATGTTGAAATGCCTATAGTTATCCTTGGGGACCCAGCTTACCCCTTAATGCCATGGCTCATGAAGCCGTACACAGGCACCCTGGACAGTAGTAAGGAGCAATTCAACTACAGGCTGAGCAAGTGCAGAATGGTGGTAGAATGTGCTTTTGGATATTTGAAAGTGTGCTGGCGCAGTTTATTGACTCTGTTAGATCTCAGCACAACCAATATTCCAATTGTAATTGCTGCTTGTTGTGTGCTCCACAATATCTGTGAGAGTAAGGGTAAGGGGGAGACGTTTATGGCGGCGTGGGAGGTTGAGGCAACTTGCCTGGCAGCCAATTTCGCACAGCCAGACAACAGGGCGATTAGAAGAGCGCAGCAGGGCGCGCTGCGCATCAGAGAAGCTTTGAAAGCCAGTTTCATGACTGGCCAGGGTACGGTGTGACAGTTGTGTTTGTTTCTCTTGAAGTTACCTCCCCCCTATATATATGAAAGGAAATAAAGTCACAATTGTTTAAAAACCGTTCTTTATTCTTTGTTGCACAACACATTGAGAGAAATCAGAAGGTAGACCGGGGGAGGTGGGGGGTATTGGGTTAGGGGGTGGAGGAGGAGGGAAGGACAAGTCCAGAAACCAAATCAAAAGTTCGCATATGCCAGCTTTCTGCTGCTTGGGCGATCCTCTGGGGTTGAGTGTGTGGGTCCCTGTAGCCTCTCCCCTTGTGTTCTTGGACGTCTGGTTGAGGAGGCTATGGAACTTGGGGAAGAGGGAGGGCGGTTATACAGGGGCTGCAGCCACAGTCTGTGGTCTTGCTGCCTTTCCCGCATTAGATCCACCATACAGTGCAGAATGTCAGTTTGCTCCCCCATGAGCTTGACCATAACATCCTGCCTGCTCTCATCGCGTGTGTCCCTCCTCTCTTCGTGTTCCTGTAATGCTTTACGGGACTCCACAATTGTTTGCCTTCACGCATTCAGCTGGGCCCTATCAGTGCGGGAGGACTGCATGAACTCAGCGAACATGTCGTCCCGAGTTCGTTTTTTCCGCCTTCTAATCTGGACCAGCCTCTGGGACAGAGTAGATGGGGCAGCGTTGAAACATTTGCACCTGCGGGAGGAGAAAAAGGGAGGGTGGTATTTTAAAAGATACATTTCAGAGAACAAAGGGGACACTCTTTCTCAGTGAAACAGGCAATTCATAGTACACAGCACATGTTCTTTCTGTACAAGTTAGCATTTTGCCTCTTATACTGAAGTGCCTGCCACTTTGGTGTGAATAAGCCATCACACACAGCCAGGCAACAGAATTCAGCTTGCAGGCAGCCATAGTAAGCCCTAGGGGCACATGGGGTTCTGCTTCTTCTGCATTCATTTCAATGCTTTCAAACTGCCGGGCCCCCTTTCTCATAGCAAGCAATGCCTGGTGGGTTTGCCATATAAAAGGAGGGCCTGCGGGCTGTCTAGGATGATCACTTCACACAACACCCTCCCGGGAAACCCACTGCGTGGCTCCGATGAGGTTCTGAGCAAGGATGAGCCCTTTAAATTAAACGTGAACAGCCCAGCACGGCTGGGCTCCCCCCCCGCTCCCCACCGTGTGGCTCCGATCAGGCTCTCACTCATCAGAAGTACCTTCTCCAGGGTCATGGTCCAGGAGCCCGCCTTGGGAGTGGGGGGAGGCTATTGGCCCCAGCGTTAAGAATAGTTCCTGGCTGAGGGGGGGGAAATGAATTCCCCACTTGCCTCCTGTGCACTGTCCTCCTCCTCCTCCTCCTCTTGTCCTCCAATAACTCATCCTCCTTGCTCTGTGCAACTCCCCCCTTGGAGGTGTTCATGGACAGTGGTGGGGTAGTGGTGGCGTCACCCCCCATAATTGCATGCAGCTCATGGTAGAAGCGGAATGTATGGGGCTGTGACCCAGAGCGCCCGTTCACCTCCCTGGCTTTTTGGTACGCTTGCCTGAGCTCCTTGATTTTTGTACGACACTGCTCTGTGTCCCTGGAGTAGTCTCTTTCCGTCATGGCCCTGGAGACTTTAACATACGTATTTGCGTTCATTTTTTTGGAACGTAGTTCTGCCATAACAGATTCGTCTCCCCAACATGCGATGAGATCCAGTACCTCCCATTCGGACCATGCTGGAGCTCGTCTGCAAATCTGGGACTGCATGATCTCTTGTGATGGTGGACTCTGCATGGTCGCCTGTGCTGATGGTGACCAAACAGGAAATGAAATTCAAAAGTTTCCAGGGCTTTTCCTGCCCACCTGTCTAGTGCATCGGAGTTGAGAGTGTTGTCCAGAGCGTCACAAGGGAGCATTCTGGGATAGCTCCCAGAGGCTAATAACGTCGAATTGCGTCCATAATACCTTTAACCTGGGATTGCGACCTCTATTTAAGCACTACTGCACTTGCCGAGGTGGAGTACAGAAATCGTATTAAAGAGCCCTTTAAATCGAAAAAAACGGTTTGGTCGTGTGGACGGAATCTTTTTTTTTTTCCGAATTAACTCGGCTAATTCCGAAATAACCGACTAGTGTAGACCAGGCCTAAGTGGGGATATGATAGAGGTATATAAAATCATGAGTGATGTGGAGAAAGTGAATAAGGAAAAGTTATTTACTTGTTCCCATAGTACTGTATAAGAACTAGGGGCCACCAAATGAAATTAATGGGCAGCAGGTTTAAAACAAATAAAAGGAAGTTCTTCTTCACACAGCACACAGTCAACTTGTGGAACTCCTTGCCTGAGGAGGTTGTGAAGGCTAGGACTATAACAGGGTTTAAAAGAGAACTCAATAAATTCATGGAGGTTAAGTCCATTAATGGCTATTAGCCAGGATGCGTAAAGAATGGTGTCCCTAGCCTCTGTTTGTCAGAGGGTGGTGATGGACGGTAGGACAGAGATCACTTGATCATTACCTGTTAGGTTCACTCCCTCTGGGGCACCTGGCATTGGCCACTGTTGGTAGACAGGATTCTGGGCTGGATAGACCTTTGGTCTGGCCCAATACAGCCATTCTTATGTTCTTTCTCTTCCCTACTGTGTTTTCCACACACTTTCCAGTTTTAAAGTAAATGAGAACACCCCTCTTGGATATACAAATTTTGGCTCACTTAGTGTATACACACAAGCCAGAAAAACAGTGCCCAAACTTGTTTTGTTGAAGAATGAATGGTGCATGCCAGCTGCCCCAATTCTTACTCTGCTGTAATACACAGAAAACTTGCTGTGCAGAACCTAATGGGAATTACAGAGGAACTTAACACGTGCAACCTTCTCTGTTCAGATTCATGTGCTTTTTTCCTGGCCTGGGCCCTTTGACTTCAGCATAGATGTTTTGTCTACTGTTCTGTACAAGCAAGTTTTAGTGTATTAAATGTTTATTAATAAAAAAAGAGATTTAGTACATAAAATTGGTCAAAACACCGTGCTGCCCCTCTTGCTATATGCTCTTGTTTTTGCACAGCAAATGCGATTATTTGAACCTGTTGTGTAGAGTATAACTTTATGGCAATAAAGTAGATGGCTGTATAACAAAAATGATGTAATTAATAAATCTGAACGAGACAAGCACTACTGTTCATTACAGAAAGTTAATGGCATATTCAGCATGTATTGCACTGTAACAGGGCACAGACTCACCACAGCAGCTCCTCCTGCTGGTTGATTTGTGAATTAGCTCTTTCAGCTGTGCGCTTTTGCTAGTGGTGTTGCAGCCATCGTTACTCTCTCTGTCTCCATCGTCCTCACAGTCAGACCCAAGTCACTCCCAGACCACGGCGTCTGCTTCTGGACACTACCCTCCGGCTGTGCCTGCTCCGCTGGTTCTCCCCACTTTCCAGGGGACTGGCAGCTTCTGGTTCTATCACTCACCTCAGTGGCTCACTGCAGTCCTCAGTCTAGCCCCTTCCTCCCAGGGCAAACTGCAGTCTGGCTTAGCCACTCTCATCACTGGCAAGTGGAGGGAAAAGGAAGGGGGAGAGGGACCAGGCCCACTTGCTACTCTGGACCTCGACCCAGGGACCCTCTAGCGGCAGCCTCTTATTGCCCTCCTCCAACTCTCCTCTACTGCCTATTTCCCTGGGCCACTTCTCCGTAGTCCCAGCACCTTCTCTGCCCCTTTGTGTCAGGGCCCCAGTTTGGCAGTCATCATCCTAGAGTTCTCCCAGCCTCTACTGATCCTGCCCAGCACTGCTTTGTCTTAGGTGCTTCTCTAAGACCAGTTCTTCTCCCTTTGCCCTCCAGGGACAGACTCCATTCCTCTCTGCCCTGCAGCCTTCTTATAGGGCCCAGCCTGGCCCTGATAGGCTGCTTTCAAGCCTCTACTTGATTGGCTCCCAATAAGCCCTTCCAGGATAGGTTGGGGCTCTGCGCAGCCTCTTTGGCTTGCTTTAAACCCTTCCACACCAGAGTGGACTACATGCACAAAGCCACAATACGGGGGTGCGGCAAAAATGTAGACTATGATTCCCTCCTCCTCACATGCAAGATTGAAGGATTCAGTTTAATATAGTTTGGTGACAAGCTCAGAATATTATCAGGTGAATATTTAGCTATACTAAACAGAGATAGGTGTGATCCAAAACCCTAATTTCAAACACCTATAACTTTGGGGAAGTTTGATGAAAGATCCAAACTTTGCCACTCTGCTCTATCTCTATTAACAGAAGACATGTACACATGGACACTTATGTATGCTAGGTCTTGTTTCTGATTTAATGGGTTGGTGAAACTCAAACAGCTGAAAATAGATTTCCTTATGGAAAAAGATATATAGAACTGAACAGATATTAAGTCAAAAGGGTCCTATAGAAATTACTTAAAAACCTATAGAATCTATTAGAAAATTATCTAGAAAATTATTTTCAGTTTTTGTTTTAAACCAGCCTATGTAATTCTAGACCAGGGATATAATTCTCTATAAATTGTATAGGACTTTTCCATAAACTTTACCTCACCACTTTAATTTAGAAAGGAGTCAAAACTAGAACAACTTCTCTAACTTTTTATGGTGCTGGTGGGTTCACTTAAATGAGGACTTGGATCCAAACAATTATGCATGGCTTGGAACACCTGGCAGACAAATATTTATAAAACCCCAAACCACCTTGTAGTTCTGCCCTAAAATCTCTGAAAAAAACCATACACTAACTAGTTTCCACAATTTGGCTCCTACTCTTCTTGCAGCTCAGTCACGTGGCATCTAGTGACTCAATGAGAAGGTGCAGTATCGCTTTTATGAAGCCAGAAAAGGGTAGTGTTAAAAAATATCAGACCCCTGGGCTGATAAGGGAAAAAAAGATACACTCCAAATGTTAAACAAGTTTTACATTTCATCTCCTTCATCACCAGAGCTGTATGGAACATCTCCCTCACTCACACACACACAAATGTATCCTGACATGGCAAAATCTCAATTTAGGTGAATTGATGTCAAAAACAATTCCTGGCCTATTACTAGAACTTAAACCTCTACCTTTTGAAAAAAGGTTTGAAAAAGTGGAATTACAGACACATCGATCTCCTTCTCCCACAGGCATCTCTGTTAAAGTGACCATATTTTTAAAATGGCTCACTTTTGTAGGGGCACAAAATACACAAAAATATAAAATACACTTTTTCCAATGTGTCCTGGGTTTACTACTGCCAGCTCTGGATGGAACAGCAGCACATGAATATTTTTCAGAGGGGAGAAGGTTTTCTTGTAATCTAGTGTACTGAATGAATTTAGCATGAAACACCAGACAGGTGTTAGTAGCATTCATTTTGAGCAAAAGAACAACTTTGGCAGCTTCTATGCTCATTCAGCTTTTCTCTTCGCTCCAAATACTGTCCATCAAACTGAACACTCCTTTCCACTGGACTCTTTGTTCCTGGGAAACATGGAACAAATTCCACCTGTTACAGGACCAGTGTTCCAAAGTTGTAAAAGAACCAAACTTTTGATCGATGAAATGACATTTCAGGGACCTAAAAGACATTCATGGCATGTTTTGATATATGAAAAATCATGACTGTCCCCGTATAATTGGCATGTAAGCTTTCTAATGTCTGTGGCTTCTTCCATGATGCTCCTTATGTCCTTAGGGACTGGCTATTCTTGTTTCTGCGAGGCACCGAAGTTGCTTTGGTTACTCAATAAGTAATAATGAATAAGAACATAAGAATGGCCATACTGAATCAGACCAATTGTCTATCTAGCTCAGTATCCTGTCTTCTGACAGTAAGAAATGCCAGGTGTTTCAGAGGGAATGAACAGACCAGGCAATCATCAAGTGATCTAACCCCTGTCACCCATTCCCAGCTTTTGGCAATCAGTGTGCATGACAAATTGGTGATATTCAAGAGATAAGAAGCTGTGTGGGACAGACAACTAAAACCCCTTATGCCCTGTGTTCTCTGCACTGGTTAACCATTTGTTCAAAATCCAGTTGCTGGTTATGAGATCCAATTTCAAGTGCTGGTGTAGGACCTGATTATTTGAGAAGCTGTCACTCCTCCCCATCTTCCACCATGACTGGTAAGTTTGTCTGAGGTACTTCTGCTATCAGATATGTGCTAATGCTTTTTGGAACTGTCAATGGAATGTTTTCAGTAGAGGGCTCTTGTCTGAATTATATAAGCCCTTGGATGATTCACAGAGAGAGTTTGGTGTGGGCAGGTTGCAGTTGTTCTAGCAGGCTTTTAATTGAGGCTTTTAAACTGTGGCTTGGATTGAATCTTTTATACGGCAGCTCTTTATATGCCTGTAACATGGGTGTAGCACAGCAAAATCATGAGGTTGGCCAATTTTCTGTGGATATTATTGTTGCAATTATGTTAAAACACTGTCAAGCATCCAAGACGATATCTAAGTGTGTGTATATGAAAACAAAGCCATAATATATACAGGTGTTTATTATTCACACATGCTTTGTTTTGGGGGTAGATGGAAGGGGAATTTTTTGCTTGGCCTGTGTGTCATTTGTTTACCAATATGTACACGATGAACAAAACTGTATGCTCAGTCGCTAGAAACATATTTTGATTTTTGAAATAAATGTTATAAACATAAAACAATTCAATAAATGGTCCATACAGAGGCAAGCAGAATAATGTATTTTTTAGCTAGGAGGCAGAGTGGCCTAATGGACAGGAGACTGAGTTAGGTGTTCTGAGGTCTGACCTGACTATGGGGATCTGTACTCTAGTGTATTATACAAAGTTCTAGAAGATCTAGGCCAAAATGCTCAAAAGTCTCCTGTCTCAAGTTGGGCCCCCAAAATGAAATGGACACCTTTGAAAATTTTGGCAGCTATTTTACAATTTTGTCTTCCTGACAGTGACTCCGTATATAACCCTGACCACTCCTTTTAATTCCTTTCCCTCTGTAGGTAAAATACTGTTCATTTGGGGGATCTAAATTGCTTTACCTAAAATATAAAAGCTGTGGTTAAAGTAGATTGAAACCGCTCTTGTCGCACTGGCTAAGGAGTGGGATGAACTCTAGCACAGGGAGCTGTGCTTCCCATCCACCCTCTGCCAATGTACTTTAACCCTGCAATAAAAATGCGGATTATTAGAGGTGGGGCTGAGAGTATCGCCTATTAGTAAAGTTGCCCAACACTTCCTATTACAAGACCATGTTTTTCAGTTCCTTACAACTTTGCCAAACTTCAGCCGTTTGGGGGGTGAAATGTGACATGCTGGGTGTCTGCCTCACTCTGCATTTTTTTTGGAAAATTTCAGTCAGAACTGTTCAGCAGTTGCTTAGAACAAGGGCGGGGGGGAATCTTGCTTTCCTCATGTTAAAACATTCTGGTGACCTTTTCTTTCAGCTGCTCTGATGCACCCATGCCTTGGAACAGGGACTTGAAATTTGCCAGGTAGTTGGCCTTTGGGTTAGGGATGTGCCTATTGTCATTCTTATGAAAATCAACCAAATGTGGCCAAATTATAAGCTTTTGAAAAATATGCAATATGCACATGCTCAGTAGAGACTGCGCATGCTCCAGCTGTGTCTGGGCAGGACTTTCCCTACAATTACCGATCTGGGCTGCTGCAGACTCTCCTGGGCCCTAGCACCACTTTCCATCTTCTAAGTGCTTTATGATCATTTTCTGATTAACCCTCACAGCACTCATGAGAAGTAGGTAAATTGTGTTATCTCTAGTTCACTGATGGGCAAACAGACACGGGAAGACAAAAAGGTCCACCAGGGGGATAATGTCAACAACAACAATAAAAGCCAGGATTTCTTGGCTCCCAGTCATAGGAGGTCTTCTCCCCCGCACTTACATTTAATTCTTCTGGGAGAAAAGAATGCTCTATGCTCGTGGGAAGGATGTATTAAGGCAATAATGGGCCCTTTCACAACAGCACATCACCAGCGAATTACAATTACAGCGAAGCCATTTCTCCCCAGCCTATGTGTGTGAATTGGTGCGACAGTGACATTTACAGTGATGTAGCACCTAGGTTAAGGCTCACATAGATGAAACCCAGGGCACAAAACGAGCAACATCCTCAACAAATCAGAGCAGCACATCATTACCAGATACTGTACTATACAGGCTTATTGTGCAGGGAGCAATTAACAAAGGGGCCTGTTGTGGGAACATCAGAGGCAGGAAGTGATTAATATTTAAAACTCGCCAGAAAATATAGATTTGAGATAGAAACTGCTAAAAGTCTAAGTCTTAAGGAAAGGGGAATGTTTTCCTTCAAACAAAAATGTTTGTAAAATCTCATATTTTTAGAGTCATGAGTTTAGCTGAAGATGCAGAATGGAAATATCCCTCCTGTTTGCCAGAAGCTGGGAATGAGCGACAGGGGATGGATCACTTGATGATTACCTGTTCTATTCATTCCCTCTGGGGCACCTGGCACTGGCCACTGTCGGAAGACGGGATACTGGGCTAGATGGACCTTTGGTCCGACCCAGTAGGGCCATTCTTATGTTCTGTTCTTAATCTTATGAAAACATATGAAAATATGTTATCTCCTAAAAGTTATCCCTTTAAGACTTTTCTAGATTCCTTCCAACATTATGTTTAATCCTAATTCTGTTGGGTACTGACTTCACCTATGTCTGGATTGTCTTCACCCACTTCTTTTGTCAGCTGTAGGACTCTCCTCTTGAGAAAAGAACTGTGCAATATGAGGACCAGAGGTGGAAGTAAGCCGGTATGGGCTGGTATGGCATACTGGTAAGAAAGTGGCCACCAGTACAGGCCGGTATACTGCCGACGTTAAAGTGCTGCCATGGCAGTGCGTTAAGCACCATACCGGCAGGGCCACTGACAGGGTACAAAAGGGGCATCTGGGGGGTCCCTGGAGTCTGGCAATTTAAAAGGGCCTGGGGTTCCTGGCAGCGGCTGGAGCCCCGGGACCTTTAAATCGCTGTCAGAGCCCCAGGCAGTGCGGGCCAGGCAGTGCTGAAGGGCTGGCTGGGGGAGTCTGGCCCCAACCCCGCACCTTCTGCCCGAGGCCCAGCCCCTTCCGGGAGCCCAGAGCCGCCCCCCACCACCTTGCCCAGGACCCCGGCTGCCCTGCGTACTGGTAAGTTCTTTAAGTTACTTTCACCCCTGATGAGGACTGAAAAAGTTATGCATTCATTTTTCTGAATAGCATGATTTCCACAGTTGTCTGGTCTTCAGACAGAAATGACTTGTTCGAAATCTGAGCTTGTTACTGCTGACGTGGTCTTGTGATTCCCCATCAATAATACATATAATGATAAAAAATCTAAGGAATTATGATCAAGCAAAACAATACCGGTTAGTGCAGGTCAAGAAAATAGAACTGCGTTTTCACAATTTTGAAGAAGGAAAGACAATGTTTAGTTCAACATTTTTCTTTTTCTTTTTTTTTTTTTCTCAAAGTGTTGCTCTATTTTTTTTTTTCTTAAAAAAGTGAGAGAAAAGGAGGGGGCAGTCCGCCCAGTGAAATCTGACCAAAAGCATACCATGAACATTTTTGTTTTGAAAATGGTATTTGAAAAAAAGATATTTTTCCATGAAAATTTCTTTTGCTCAACAAGTCATCAGAAAAATCTTTGATGGAATTTTTTTGACTAGCTCTAATCCCCTAGAAATTTATGTTAAAAGAGGGCTGACCCTGACCTTCCTTTCAATGGTATAAGTCAGACCTAACCCCACTGAAGTCAATGGGGCTAAACCAGCATGCGATCAGAATTGGTATGAAAGTATCAAAACAGATTTAGATGATGACATTCTTAAAAAAGAATCTATAATTTTGGAATTTTAACCCCATAGATTTAAATTTTTGTGCTATTCAGCTATTTTTCTCATTGCTCGTATGAAAGTACGATATCTGTCATCAGTCAGCAATTTTGGCAGTAATCAATGTAAATTGTGTGTATCTCTGCCCTATTATATTACACGCCACTTTTGTAGGAAACTTTTTTTCTTGGAAGGTCTAGGACTTTTTGACGGCCTCATTGTAATGGATTTTATTTTGGAATATTGTTCTTTGCTGTTTTCTTTCTTGCAGGTCAGTCTCCCATAGATTTAATAGCGTTTAATGTCAAAGGAATCATAATAGTTCATCTAGTCTGACCTCCTGTGTATTACAGGCCGTTAGTTTTCACCCTGCTGTCCATTGGTTGAACCCAGTTATTTGGGTTAGAATCAAGCAATCCAATCCTTGGGAGACCAAACTGTGGTGTACCACAGGCAGAGAATAGGAAAGACCGAGGTGCAACCAATGCCCAAGGCCCCTGCAATGGCAAGGAATTAAGAGATTCATAAATTCCAAGGTCAGAAGGGACCACTGTGATCATTTACTCTGACCGCCTACGTAAGACAGGCCAGAGAACTTTCCCAAAGTAATGGCTAGAACGTATTTTTTTAATAAAAAACCAACAGATCTTTATTTAAAAATTGCCAGTAGCGGGAGAATCCACCACAAACCTTGCTAAAGGTGGGATTTGGTGGGATAGGCCCAAATGATCCTCGCAGATGATCTGTGCTCCATGCTGCACAGGAAGGCAAAAAAACTCCAAGGTCCCTGCCAGTCTGACCTGGAGGAAAATTTCTTTCCAGACTCCAAATCTGGCTACCCTGAGAATCAGCTGAACATCTAAGAAAGAGGACCTCACCTGGACAGGTCATGTGAGTAAAGATCTGCAGGGTCAGACCAGTATCTGTATTCTTATTAACAGGTATAAAATAAAGAGGAAATCAAGGGAGAGCAATTGCCCCACCTATGCTAAAAGCACAGGTAGCACTTCCTCCACTCTCCTTGTGGTCTGAGACAGCATTGTTCTCCCTCCACTGATGAGTTAGGCCTGGTCTACACTATGAGTTTAATTCGAATTTAGCAGCGTTAAATCGAATTAACCCTGCATCCGTCCACACAACGAAGCCATTTATTT
>NW_020665189.1:11760979-11805419 GCF_002925995.2 Terrapene triunguis | reverse complement strand
CAAAGTGTTGCGCTATTTTACTTTCTCTTAAAAAAGTGAGAGAAAAGGAGGGGGCAGTCCGCCCAGTGAAATCTGACCAAAAGCATACCATGAACATTTTTGTTTTGAAAATGGTATTTGAAAAAAAGATATTTTTCCATGAAAATTTCTTTTGCTCAACAAGTCATCAGAAAAATCTTTGATGGAATTTTTTTGACTAGCTCTAATCCCCTAGAAATTTATGTTAAAAGAGGGCTGACCCTGACCTTCCTTTCAATGGTATAAGTCAGACCTAACCCCACTGAAGTCAATGGGGCTAAACCAGCATGCGATCAGAATTGGTATGAAAGTATCAAAACAGATTTAGATGATGACATTCTTAAAAAAAGAATCTATAATTTTGGAATTTTAACCCCATAGATTTAAATTTTTGTGCTATTCAGCTATTTTTCTCATTGCTCATATGAAAGTACGATATCTGTCATCAGTCAGCAATTTTGGCAGTAATCAATGTAAATTGTGTGTATCTCTGCCCTATTATATTACACGCCACTTTTGTAGGAAACTTTTTTTCTTGGAAGGTCTAGGACTTTTTGACGGCCTCACTGTAATGGATTTTATTTTGAAATATTGTTCTTTGCTGTTTTCTTTCTTGCAGGTCAGTCTCCCATAGATTTAATAGCGTTTAATGTCAAAGGAATCATAATAGTTCATCTAGTCTGACCTCCTGTGTATTACAGGCCGTTAGTTTTCACCCTGCTGTCCATTGGTTGAACCCAGTTATTTGGGTTAGAATCAAGCAATCCAATCCTTGGGAGACCAAACTGTGGTGTACCACAGGCAGAGAATAGGAAAGACCGAGGTGCAACCAATGCCCAAGGCCCCTGCAATGGCAAGGAATTAAGAGATTCATAAATTCCAAGGTCAGAAGGGACCACTGTGATCATTTACTCTGACCGCCTACGTAAGACAGGCCAGAGAACCTTCCCAAAGTAATGGCTAGAGCGTATTTTTTTAATAAAAAAACAACAGATCTTTATTTAAAAATTGCCAGTAGCGGGAGAATCCACCACAAACCTTGCTAAAGGTGGGATTTGGTGGGATAGGCCCAAATGATCCTCGCAGATGATCTGTGCTCCATGCTGCACAGGAAGGCAAAAAAACTCCAAGGTCCCTGCCAGTCTGACCTGGAGGAAAATTTCTTTCCAGACTCCAAATCTGGCTACCCTGAGAATCAGCTGAACATCTAAGAAAGAGGACCTCACCTGGACAGGTCATGTGAGTAAAGATCTGCAGGGTCAGACCAGTATCTGTATTCTTATTAACAGGGATAAAATAAAGAGGAAATCAAGGGAGAGCAATTGCCCCACCTATGCTAAAAGCACAGGTAGCACTTCCTCCACTCTCCTTGTGGTCTGAGACAGCATTGTTCTCCCTCCACTGATGAGTTAGGCCTGGTCTACACTATGAGTTTAATTCGAATTTAGCAGCGTTAAATCGAATTAACCCTGCATCCGTCCACACAACGAAGCCATTTATTTAGAAACAAAGGGCTCTTAAAATTGATTTCTGTACTCCTCCCCGATGAGTGGAGTAGTGCCAAAATCGATATTGGCATTTCGAATTAGGGTTAGTGTGGCCGCAATTCGATGGTATTGACCTCCGGGAGCTATCCCACAGTGCACCATTATGACCGCTCTGGACAGCAATCTGAACTTGGATGCACTGGCCAGGTAGACAGGAAAAGCCCCGCGAACATTTGAATTTTATTTCCTGTTTGCCCAGCACAGGAGAGCACAGGTGACCACAGAGAGCTCATCAGCACAGGTAACCATGCAGGCCGATAATCGAAAAAGAGCACCAGCATGGACTGTACGGGAGGTACTGGATCTGATGGCTATATGGGGAGAGGATTCAGTGCTAGCAGAACTTCGTTCGAAAAGACGAAATGCCAAAACTTTTGAAAAAATCTCCAAGGGCATGATGGAGAGAGGCCACAATAGGGACTCAGAGCAGTGCCGCGTGAAAGTCAAGGAGCTCAGACAAGCATATCAGAAAACAAAGGAGGCAAACGGTCGCTCCGGGTCAGAGCCGCAGACATGCCGCTTCTATGCTGAGCTGCATGCAATTCTAGGGGGGGCCTCCACCAATACCCCACCTCTGACCGAGGATTCCGAGGTGGGGGTAATCTCATCAGCCACACCTGAGGATTCTGCGGACGGGGAAGAGGAGGAGGAGGAGGAGGAGGAGGAGGACGAGCTTGCGGAGAGCACACAGCACTGCGTTCTCCCCAACAGCCAGGATCTTTTTCTCAGCCTGACTGAAGTACCCTCCCAAGCCTCCCAAGCCAGTACCCAAGACCATGACCCCATGGAAGGGACCTCAGGTGAGTTTACCTTTTAAAATATAAAACATGGTTTAAAAGCAAGCGTTTTTTAATGATTACTTTGCCCTGAGGACTTGGGATGCATTCGCGGCCAGTACAGCTACTGGAAAAGTCTGTTAACGTGTCTGGGGATGGAGCGGAAATCCTCCAGGGACATCTCCATGAAGCTCTCCTGGAGGTACTCCAAAAGCCTTTGCAGAAGGTTTCTGGGCAGTGCAGCCTTATTCTGTCCTCCATGGTAGGACACTTGACCACGCCATGCTAGTAGCAAGTAATCTGGTATCATTGCATGACAAAGCCTGGCAGCATATGGTCCCGGTGTTTGCTGGCATTCAAGCAACATCCGTTCTTTATCTCATTGTGTAATCCTCAGGAGAGTGATATCGCTCATGGTAACCTGGTTGAAATACGGGAATTTAATTAAGGGGACAGAGGTGGCCGTTCCTACTGGGCTGTTTGCCTGTGGCTGAAAAGAAATCCTTCCCTGCAGTTAGCCAAGCGCAGGGGTGGTGGGGGGAATTGGCGCTGAGCTTTTCACGTTTGGCTAGCAGGGATCTTCCCTGATACCAGCCACGCAGTGGGGGGAGGGGTACAGCGATCATCCCAGATAATTCATGGCGGGCGGGGGGGGGGGGGTGTTAGTTTGGTTTCTGCAGGGATCTTCCCTGATACCAGCCATGCGGTGGGGGAAGGGATAAAGCGATCATCCCAGAGAATTGGATGGTGGGGATGTTAGTTTGTTTTCTGCTGCTGAAGGTTAACAGGAAAACCACAGCACTCAACGGGCTTTGCTTGGTATGTGGGAAAGGAGGGCGCAGAAGCCGAAAGACAATGGCTTACCATGGCTGATGCAAGCCGAATTCTGTTGCCCGGACCTGCGTCTGTGATCTCTAACACCAAAGCCACAGGCACTCAATATTAAGATGCAAAATGCGACCTTGTACTGAAATCACATGTGTTATGTAATGTGAATAGTGTTGTTCACCGTGAAAGAGTATAAGCATTGTTCTATAAAATGTATCTTTTTAAATACTTCTCTCCGTTTTTCCATCCCTCCAGCAGCTGCAAATTTTTCAAGCCTCCCTCCTCCGTCCTGAAGGCTATCTCAGATAAGGCGGTGAAGAAAGAGGACGCGAGACGAGATGTTCTCGGAAATAATGGAATGCACCCGCAATGAAAGAGCTCATTTGAATGAGTGGAAGGACACGGTATCTAAGTACAGGAAAGATGCCAGTGAACGTGAGGTCATGAGGGACGCTCAAGATGAGAGGTGGCAGGCTGCAACGCTGGGGCTGCTGCGTGATCAAACGGACATGCTCTGGCATCTGGTGGAGCTTCAGGAACGGCAGCAGGATCACAGAGTGCCGCTGCAGCCGCTGTATAACCTTCCTCCCCCCTCACCATGTTCCATAGCCTCCTCACCCAGACGTGTAAGAACACGGGGGGCGGGGAGGCTCTGTGCACCCTCCCAGTCCACCCCAGTGGACAGCCCAACCAAAAGGCTGTCATTATATTGAATTTTTTCAGTGGCCTTTTACTTCCCTCCTATCCTCCTCCCAAACCCCACCCGGGCTACCTTGTCGGTTCCCTCCCTATGTTTATAATCAATTAATAAAGAATAAATGATTTTTAAACGATAGTGACTTTATTTCCTTTAAAAGCAAGCTGTGATTTAAGGAGGGAGGGTGGTTTGCTTACAGGGAATGAGTCAATCAAGGGGGTGGGTTTTCAACAAACAGAACTTTCACACCGTAGCTTGGCCAGTCATGAAACTGGTTTTCAAAGCTTCTCTGATGCTCAGCACTTCCTGGTGTGATCTTCTAATCACCCTGGTGTCTGGCTGCGCATAATCAGCAGCCAGGCGATTTGCCTCAGCCTCCCATCCCACCATAAAGGTCTCCCCTTTACTCTCATAGAGATTGTGGAGCACACAGCAAGCAGCAATAACAATGGGGATATTGGTTTGGCTGAGGTCTGACCGAGTCAGTAACGAGCGCCAGCGACCTTTTAAATGTCCAAATGCACATTCTACCACCATTCTGCACTTGCTCAGCCTGTAGTTGAACAGCTCCTGACTCCTGTCCAGGCTGCCTTGTATGGCTTCATGAGCCATGGCATTAAGGGGTAGGCTGGGTCCCCAAGGATAACTATAGGCATTTTAACATCCCCAACGGTTATTTTCTGGTCCAGGAAGTAAGTCCCTTGCTGCAGCCGTTTAAACAGAGTAGTGTTCCTGAAGACGCGAGCGTCATGAACCCTTCCCGGCCAGCCCACGTTGATGTTGGTGAAACGTCCCTTGTGATCCACAAGTGCTTGCAGCACCATTAAAAAGTACCCCTTGCGGTTTATATACTGGGTACCCTGGTGCTCCGGTGCCAAGATAGGGATATGGGTTCCATCTATCGCCCCATCACAGTTAGGGAATCCCATTGCAGCAAAGCCATCCACTATGACCTGCACATTTCCCAGAGTCACTACCTTTCGTAGCAGCAGCTCAGCGATTGCTTTGGCTACTTGCATCACAGCAGCCCCCACAGTAGATTTGTCCACTCCAAATTGATTCCCGACTGACCGGTAGCTGTCTGGCGTTGCAAGCTTCCACAGGGCTATCGCCACTCGCTTCTCAACTGTGAGGGCTGCTCTCATCTTGGTATTCTGGCGCTTCAGGGCAGGGGAAAGCAAGTCACAAAGTTCCATGAAAGTGCCCTTACGCATGCGAAAGTTTCGCAGCCACTGGGAATCGTCCCACACTTGCAACACTATGCGGTCCCACCAGTCTGTGCTTGTTTCCCGGGCCCAGAATTGGCGTTCCACGGCTATAACCTGCCCCATTAACAGCATGATCTCCAAAGCACCGGGGCCCGTGGTTTGATAGAACTCCATGTCCATGTCCTCATCACTCTCGCCGCCGTGCTGCCGTAGCCTACTCCTCGCCGCCTTGTTTTGCAGGTTCTAGTTCAGCATAAACTGCACAATAATGCGCGAGGTGTTTACAATGTTCATGACTGCTGTCTTGAGCTGAGCGGGCTCCATGCTTGCCGTGGGATGGTGTCTGCACTGTTCACCCAGGAAAAAGGCGCGAAATGGTTGTCTGCCGTTGCTTCCCTGGAGAGAGGGGGAGGATGTACCCAGAACCACCCGCGACAATGTTTTTGGCCCCATCAGGCATTGGAATCTCAACCCAGAATTCCAAAGGGTGGAGGAGACTGCGGGAACTATGGGATAGCTATGGGATAGCTACCTACAGTGCAACGCTCCGGGAAGCGACGCTAGCCCCGGTACATGGACGCACACCGCCGAATTAATGTGCTTAGTGTGGCCGCATACATTCGACTTTATACAATCTGTTTCCAAAATCGAATTCTGTAAATTCAGATTAATCCCGTAGTGTAGACATACCCTTAGTATTGCCAATCCTAAATGTTTAAAAATCATGAGACTTTTAATGTAATACATTTGGGGTTCTAGTTCTTTTCCTTC
The DNA here is from genome assembly GCF_002925995.2 of Terrapene triunguis. Classification (NCBI taxonomy): domain Eukaryota; kingdom Metazoa; phylum Chordata; order Testudines; family Emydidae; genus Terrapene; species Terrapene triunguis. The sequence continues at coordinate 11,799,574 of NW_020665189.1, read as the reverse complement.
TGACCTCTGAGGCTCTAGCACACTCTTGGGCCACCTTTTCCAGCATTTCTCTGCAATTAACAAGGCTAGAAATATTTTTTAAATAAATGAAAACTAAGATTCTGACCTAATCCCAGGACTCCAGGAGCTGAGGCTGAAGGAAACAGATTTTGCAAGACTTGTGCTAAAATCACAACAGTTCACAACAGTGGTTTCTGGAGCTGACTGGAGGGTTGCTTGCTTTTAAGTCCCACTGTTTGTGTTCTTTTTCTACATTGGCTGAGAGCACCTTGAGACCATTGTGTACAACACTGCCACCTAGGGGCATGCACTGCACAATGCGGATGGGCCCCACTTGCTAGAGTGACGTTTCTCAAACTGGGGGTCCGGACCCAAAAGGGGGTCACAAGGCTATTGTAGAGGGAGGGTCACGGTATTGCACTGCCTTCAGAGCTGGGTGTCTGGAGAGCGATGACTGCTGGCCAGGTGACCAGCTCTGAAGGCAGTGCCACTTCCAGCAGCAGTGCAGAAGGAAGAGTGGCATGGCGTGGCGTGGCATGGAAGGGGGGTGGGGTAAACGGCTCATCGGGTTTTTTTTGGGGTGTGGGTCAGCACAGCCCGAAATATTTTCAAAGGGTGGGCCCAGTAAAAAAAAGTTTGCGAACCCTTGTGCTATAGCATTGTGCACTGCTTCTCCAGGCCCCTGCCCAGGAGAAACTCCTCTGGCACAGCAAGGGACAAGTAGAGGGGAGAACAAGCCTTTCTGCTGGTCAGCAGCATGTGGAGGAGTGAGGTAGGCCAAAGCTGCTGAGCAACCTCTGAACCAGTCCCTCAGTCCTGGAGCCCTTGGCATGTTAGGACAGGTAAGGGGAATTTTGGGGTGAGCAGCCAGCCAGGATCCCAGCAATGAGATGACAGTGTTGGGGCTGGAGAAGAAGAGATTGAATTGGGGGAGGGGTTTATATTTGTTTATTTAAATGTGCTGGAAAAATGGTAAACTACCAGCTCAAGTGATTTTAGCCCTTTGAACATTCCCTGGCCAGAGTCTACTCCTAGGCCTTAAATATGTTGGTCTTTCTCTCCTCTGAAGGCAGGCTTAGGTTTGCTAGGTGTCTGGTTTTCGACTGGAACGCCCGCTCGAAAAGGGACCCTGGCGGCTCCAGTCGGCACCACTGACTGGGCCATTAAAAGTCCAGTCAGCGGAGCAGCGGGGGCCCGGGGCTAAGGCAAGCCCCCTGCCTGCCCTAGCTCCGTGCGGCTCCCGGAAGCAGCCACCGGGTCCCCGTGGCCCCTAGGCTCATGGGCCGCCAGGTAGGCTCTGCGCGCTGTCCATGCCCCGAGTGTGGGCTAAGCATCTCCCATTGGCCGGGAACCGCAACCAATGGGAGCTGCGGGGGTGGCATCTGCAGATGTGATGGCAGCTGAGCGTGTAGAGCCTCCTTGGCCGCCTATACACCTAGGGGCCGCAGGGATCTGACAGCCGCTTCCTGGAAGTCGCCGTAAGTGCCGCTGGGACCCTGCACCCCAAATCCCCTCCCACACCCCAACCCCCTGCCCCTGCCCGGAGTCCCCTCCTGTACCAAAACTTCCTCCTGGAGCCTGCAACCCCCCAACACCTCAACACCCTGCTCCAGCCCTCTCCTGCACCCCAAACCCCTCATCCCTAGCCCCACCCCAGAGCCTCTACCCTCAGATGGAGCCCACACCCCCTTCCGCACTCTGAACCCCTCAGCCCCAGCCTGGAGCCGCCTCCTGAACCCCAAACCCCTCATCTCCAGCCCCACCCCAGAGCCTGCACCCCCTCACACATTCTGAACCCCTCAGCCCCTGCCTGGAGACCCGTCCCAAACCCCTCCTCCTCTGCCTCACCCCAGAGCCTGCACCGCCAGCCAGAGTCTGCACCCCCTTCCACACTTCAAACCCCTCAGCCCCAGCCTGGAGCTCCCTCCTGCACTCCAAATCCCTCAGCCCCAGCCTGGAGACCCCTCCCGCACCCCAAACCATTCATCCCCGGCCCCACCCCAGAGCCCACACTCCCAGCTGGAGCCCTTACCCCTCCCCCCCCATATCCCAACCCCTTGCCCCAGCCCGGTGAAAGTGAGTGAGGATGGGGGAGAATGAGTGACAGAGGGAGGGGGGATGGAACGAGTGGGGGCGGGGCCGGGGTGTTCGGTTTTGTGGAATTAGAAAGTTGGCAACCCTAGGCAGCCCATGTCATTTGGTCCCATGATTACAACGGGGCTATAAGTGAATTGGCTGGGGAGCAAGGGGACACATTAGATCCTCCTCCCCTCCCACACCAGGGCTTCCTCATTGCAAGCCTGATGGCCCAGGTTAGTGCAGCTGTGGCAAGGAACCTGGGGAAAGAGTGTGGTGGGGGAGGGAGGCACCACTGACAACTGCAGGAAGCAAGAGAAGTGGTGAGGGGCGCACACAGAAGCCCAGTGGGCGGAAGTGGAGGAGGAGTGGGTGACCTGCTCAGGCATACCCCAGTGGAAGGAATAGCAGCCAGGCCTGCAGGGAGAGGAAGGAGCGGGGACTGTGTTGAGCCAAGCAAGGTTGGGTTCGGGTTGGGGCAGGAGATTTGGAAGAACCACTGAGAGAAGCCTGCCCCAGTGGGAAGGGCAACTGAAGGGAGCCCACTCTATGAGAAAAAGCACCTCAGGAAGGTGGGTGAACCCTGACGCTGTGTGTAGTTGTAAGAACAGGGAGTGAAAGGGAGGTGCAGGCAGCAGAACTCCTGAGGGAAGCCCAGGCCTCAGCAGAGGAGGGGGTAGGTTGGGTAAGTTAAGAAGCCAGGTGAGGCCTCACCCAGGCAGCAATCACAGAGGGTGCATGACATGGGAGTGGGAGGGCCCCCCACTTGGATATGACCTCACTCCCCGCACCCAGATATGACCTCGCTAATCACTGCTTGGTATCCATTTCCTAAAGCTCATGAATCTTTTCCCCTAATTATACTTAAATGAGAGGGGGGGAAAATGAAGGTTGGGCTCCATTAGAAAAAAATCTTGGGGGGAAGGAGTGGGGAAAAAGGTAAGAAAAATAAATGTGGTGAAAGATGTAGGGTGACCATATTTCCCAAAGAGAAAACAGGGCACCGCATGGGGCTGGCCCTAGCTGCTCGCCCGAGCCCCCTTCCCCATGCGGGGCTGGCGTCGCTGTTTGCCTGAGCCCTGCCTGCCCCCTGCGCAAGGCTGAGGCTGGTGTTGCTGCTTACCTGAGCCCTGTCTCCTCTTCTCCCCCTCCCCCCCCCGCCGCGCAGGGCTGGCCTCTCCACTTACACCCCCCCCCGCATGCTCTTCTGCACCCCACTTTTTTAACAAAAGTGGGCATTTGTCCCATTTGCTCTTGCCAACTGATCAAGTTGGCAAGAGCAAATGGGACAAATGTCCCCCTTTTGCCAAAAAAAGGTCGGGACGTCCAGGACAGGGCTTAAAAAAGGGACTGTCCGGGCTAAAACGAGACATGTGGTCACCCTAGAAAGATAGTTTCCTTGGGCCCAGTCCTGCAAAGTACTGAGCACCTTCCCCTGTTAACTATCCCTTGCAGGGTCAAGCTCTTTTTCAGCTTAATCCACTGACCTCTGCAAAAGTGGTAAATTGTAGGCTAGATTGGTACAGTTTAATGAAGCAGAGTACTCAAAATCCATACCCAATGATATGTGTAAGTGCTATGGTGCCTAGCTGATTTATCCGTGCATAAAGCAGTGGGAAGGAAGCAGGTGTCAACTCACAGTGTTGAGGTTAAAATTTGAATAAAATTGGGTCATGAAGTTATAGCTTCATATATTTTAAGGCCAGAAGGGACCATTGTGGTCATCGCATCTGATCTCTTGCATAAAACAGGCCATAGGACATCCCTGAATTCATTCCTTATCCTACACATACTGTTGACATATGTGAGTAATACATTCAACATCCTTTCCCGCAAGTCAGCTACCTTTAGTTACAAAGAGTCCTGTGGCACCTTATAAACTAACAGGAGCATAAGCTTTCGTGGGTGAATACCCACTTAGTCAGATGCATGTAGTGGAAATTTCCAGAGGCAGGTGTAAATATGCAGGCAAGAATCAGTCTAGAGATATCGAGGTTAGTTCAATCAGGGAGGATCAGGCCCTTTAGTTGTAACACTTTTATAATATTCTATCAAATCAAAAGTTGATTCACAATATTACAAGTAAATAATAAACGGTATATTGCTGTTGCATTACTTTTAAATTGCAGAGGGCACATTGGGCTAGTATGTTTCACCCTGGGTAGTAGGCTTAATACTCAGGTTTGTTAACTGTTGGAGAATAAAATGTAAATTTGCAGGGTTTGTAAAATTTTCCCAAGTGCTATTGGGACAACTAAGAAAAATGATCAAAAGGTGATGATTAGGGTTGGGGTTATGTTAGCCAGTGAGCAACGATTCAGTCAATAAACATATTATTTCTAATGTCAGCTAATAAAAGTCTGAAAGACTAAAACCCTAGTCTGACATGCTATACTTGGCAATGAAATGGAAGCAGAAAAGCTAGTTTAAAAAGAATATCCAAGCAATTCATAGACCATCTGTCCCCTCTCTCTAGGTACATTTACAGTGCTCAGTGTAGTATTTGGTTCCAGCACAAGCACTTCTCGTGGAAAGAAAGGGTCTTCCTCAAAGACACAACCATTCAAGGTCACTGAGCTAAATATTTTCGGTGCCACAGTGTCCTAATCCTTCCATAATTCTGACACCCAGGGCCGGCTCCAGGCACCAGCCTAGCAAGCAGGTGCCTGGGGCAGTGAATGAAGAGGGGGGCGGCACGTCCGGCCGTTCGGCGGCGGGGCTGTCACTCACTCTCGGAGTGAAGGACCTGCCGCCGAATTGCCGCAGTAGAATGAAGCGGCGGTAGAGTTGCCACCGCTTGCGATCGCGGCTTTTTTTTCCAGCCCCCCCTGCTTGGGGCGGCAAAAACGCTAGAGCTGGCCCTGCTGACACCTTACTTACTTGGTTTGTTGTAGCACTGCTGTGCTAAGCACTGTACAACACTCCCCCCCCAAATAGTTCCTGCCACAAAGGGTCACTAGCAATATTTAGCAACAACAGTGTAGCAGCAAATTTAAAATAGGTGATTAATGTACATTGGGGTTTTGCGGGCGTCCATATTACTCCCTGGTTGACTGCAACCCATTTTGAGGACTCAACTTGCATTAGTAAGTGTTGTTGTAGTCCGTAAATGCTCACCGCCATCCATGGGTGGTTGTGCGCACACGCATGCCCACTATATTCTTTGCGTGCTCTAACCACTAGAGGAAGACAAAGTCACTCTGTTATCATGGTTTACACAAGTGGTATTTCTTGCATTTTTTTACATGACTACTATAACGAGAAAATGCACAGTACAGTAGAAACTGGGAGATGCAGGCCAGATTCTGTGGAAGAGGCTCTCCTTGGAGTTCCCCCCAATCATTCTATGCGATGAAGGGGCTCCATGGAAAAAGTAGTACATCTATAAGCAAACATCTGACTCTAATGGGAATTGGATCAGGATCTGCGAATGGGTTGTAATATTTTACTATATTCTTAATGTGGTGTACATCACCCTGAGCATGTGTGTGTGTGTGTGTTTGTGTGTGTGTGTGAACTATACAAATAAAGATGATTGGGTAGCTGTGTTCACTCAGGGTTTGTAGGGCTCATGTGATGTTCTGTATTCTGAATGTATTTTATGTTTCACAGCCAGGGCTGGCTCCAGGCACCAGCCGAGCAAGCTTGTGCTTGGGGTGGCAGATTCCAAGGGGCGGCATTCCGTCCAATCCTTTTTTTTTTTTTGCGCTTCACCGCTTTGGCTGCCCCTGCAGGTTTTTTTCTTTTTGGTTTGCTGCACCCACCTCCCTGTAGGGGGCGGAGGACGGGAGCGCCTTGCAGCAAGCCCGGCAGGGCAGCCCGCGTCCTTCCCTGCCTGCCGACCGGAGCGGCGCGGAGCCCTCCTGGCAGGCGGCGCAGCGGGAGGGGCCGCGTGGCAAGCACCCCGCTTAAGGAAGCCCTGGCCGCCCCCCTTCTCTCTCTCCCCCCCAGCTAGCCGGGGTGCGCACTCCGCTGCCCGGGGTCTGCAGGGCCGGGAGTCCCCCTGCACCCACGCTCCTGCTGCCCCGCAGGTATCTTTGTTTGTTGTTTTTTCTTTCCTTCGCTGCTCCGGCCGGCCGGCCAGTTTGTTCCCTCTCACCCCCGCCGCTCCGGCCGGGGGCAGGTTTGTTTCCCGTCCCCCTCCCCACGCTTTGCCGCTCTGGCCGGGGGCAGGTTTGTTTCCCGCCCCCCTTTGCTGCTCCGGCCGGCTGGTTTGTTCCCCCCCCGCTTTGCTGCTCCGGCCGGCTGGTTTGTCCCCCCCCACTTTGCTGCTCCGGCCGGGCGTTTTTTGCTTGGGGCGGCAAAAAAGCCAGAGCCCGCCCTGTTCACAGCAGAACTCTGCCATCTTACAACACACTTGCTTGATGTGTGTGAATGATCTGCGCCTTCTGTTACAGCAATAACAGTACTTATTTTTGTTAGCAGGCAGCCAAAAACAGATGATTTAAGCCACACTGCTTGCCTAGCATGGCTGTTTTCTCAAATGCTCGCTTTCAGTGCTGGTCTTTTAACCCACTTTTTTTGGGCTCATCTGTGCTGTTGCTTTGACTTCAAGACTGGGAACTAGGGTTACCAAAATAATACTGGGACGTCAGTGTCTAGGATGGACTAATCAGAAAATGGGAGAGGATGTCACCTAGATAACATCACATAAGTCTTTCCAAATAATCAGTTTTTGAAAGCTCTGACTGACTGATTTGGGTTCCTTTGACCCTTCCCTGACCTGGTTGATTTCACTGTGTTATCATAAACACCACATTATGGTTCAGCCAGTTTCTATTTCAATCATATCTCTCATTGTTTGGAAAATCATGAAGATTTGGTGATTTAGGGCCATATTGTACTCTGCAATCACAGGCTACTGGGATCCAGAGGATTGGGTGGTCCAGGCGTGAGCAGTGCCACCTCCACAGCAGCAACATATCCCCACCTTTCCTCCCCACCACAGAAGGCCCTTAGTGGGAGTCAAGAGAGGGCCTGGGGCCAGGGAGACATCACTCACTGTCATCTCATGGACTTTTCATGGATAATCTTACACTGCTCCACTTTTTCCCTCCGTGCCACTGAACTCGCTCTTCAGTGGGGAAGCCCCTGTCAGCAAAGGCTCATACTGACAGGGTGTTGGAAGGAGCAGAGGCGCAGCAACTGTGCCAGGGTGACTTCATGTCTCTGGATTCACGAAAATCTCTGGCAGCTGCTGGTTTTGGTGGCAGACCTCTGTGCACAAGGGGGAGGGGCAATCTTGAGTAGGTCCTGTGAGTGCTACCATAATGTAAATGTTACTACTATGGCTTCTTCAGTGGGGCAAATGCAGTCCCTTTATGCCCAAAGAAAGAATGTGATGGAAACTCCAAGAGGGGATAATTTTCCAGACCTTCTTATGCATTGGAGTTGCCTGTACAGGAAGTTATGTTGTCGCTGTGACCAAAGTTGTGTATGTTCTCATTGCAATACTTCAGCTACCTCACTGGTACAAGAGACATGACGTAGCCAGACCATGATACCCAAAATACACAGTCGAGAGAAATAATCTGCATCACACCACAGGATAGGTTATAATCTTCCATAACCCAACACTTTATTTAAAAATTACATCACAATGAGAGTCTGTTAATAAAATACACTAATTCACACCAGTCTGCATTGCCCTCTTACTTGTTCTTTTTTTAGGGTTAGCATCTTTCTTCACTTTATTAAAAACTCAATAGTGTTAAAAAATAACTACTGCATTGTACCTACAGCAGCTGATATCTACTGTAACAGGCAGGTTACAGAGGAAACTTCCAGAGCTAATTAAACACTTCAGTTAAACTCATATTTTTGGCACCATTAATTTTTTTTAATTAAACCAAGCAAAGTACTTCCATAGTAAGCCAGTAAAATCACTGATCTGAAACATGGCAGTGATTGTCACGCAACTGCTGTCTAGAAATGTGTAAAAATGCTTCTTTTGGTTTAAAAAATAGGAATTCTGAGTTATTTGTATGTCACAGCACTTGACTGTGATTACAGAACAGGGCCAGCCCTACTGTACTGTAGCTATTATCATTTTGCTGTGAAGTTTTGGTTAACACGTCAGTCTGCGGTTCATTTAAGCGGCCATTGATGACTTTTTTGCCTTTGGTAACAGAGTCAGAATTTAAAAATCTGTCAGAAGATTGGGGGGAGGGGTGGGAGGGAGGAAACATTATTTTCTCTCAGTCATGCTGCTGTTTGGATGAAACCATTGGCTACAATTTCAATTAGTTTTCGGGGAAAGCAATGCCACACAATGCTTTGGCGGTTTACTGGCAGCCAATTATCCATCTTACTAATGAGACTTTAAAACATTAAGAGCGCTGAAGCACTGCGATTCACTGGTCAAGTCTTGATTTGTCTTCCCTGAAATGATGGCTAACTGCATCTACGAAAATGCACTGAGAAAGAATGTTTCATTAATAATAGTAGATTTGTACCAGGGCCATGTTTATACAAGCGTGTGCAGTTAGTTGCTTTTACAAATTTTTAGAATCTACAGATTGGGGGGCAGGGAGGTTTTGTGTTTTTTTTAACTTTATAAACTCCAGCTGCTTCTAGAGTCACATATTATCACTCGAAATGAAATGAAACCTACGCTATATATAACTGGTTTTTTTCTGGTTCCTGAACTGTACTATTTCAATCAGTTTTTGGCACATTAAGTAGTGATTGTTTTATGTTTCACTGATTGCAGGCTCCATTGTACTAGTATTTATTCTGAAAAACTTCTATTGTATCACTCACTTCCCTCCTGCCCAAATTACTCTGGGAAACAAAAAGGAACGCTGACTACACTGTTATGGATAAAAAAGGTTTTAATTAGAATAAGGCCTATAAGCATCTTAGGGCTGCTGGTTCCAAAAAAGGACAAAGATTTACATTGTAACTGCAATAGTGTCTGTTTTTTTTTTCTGAGGGGAATGTAAAGTTGTTCTGGCTATCCCAGGAATCTGTTTCATGCTCTTTTTTTTTTTTTTTTAAAGCCTCATTCAGGCAAAAGAACTAATTATTTACTTTTTTTATTTTTTAACTGATGAGCTCTCTTTCTGCCCCTGCTCTTAAAGGGCCAGATCCTTTCCATTGACTTCAATGGGCATTGGAGCAGGCCAAAACTGCAAGGCGTAAGCTCTGACTTAGCTGTTTCTCACAAACATACTCATTGAAGAAAGGACCACTATACTCAGTATCCTTGCAGGGAGAAAGAGAGAAATTACTTAAGGAAACAATGGAACAGTAATTGACAGGGAGGTTTGAAATTCATGGTAATAGAGCACTTCAAGGCTTGTGTTATGTAATCAATGTCCCTAACAGGTAACCCTGGTAGGGTGACCAGATGTCCCGATTTAATAGGGACGGTCCCGATATTTGGGTCTTTTTCTTATATAGGCTCCTATTACCCCTCACCCCCTGTACCGATTTTTCACACTTGCTGTCTGGTCACCCTAAACCCTGGCAAACCCCCCAACACCCTAAGGGTAAAAATCACCTCTCAGATTCACACTGAGAATTTGTCATCTACATGCATCTCTGCTGCATATTCAGAATTTATTCTGCACACACGGCTCCTATTAAAGTCAATGGGAGTCCTGTGGGAGGAACAAGTGCAGAATATACAATAGTGCAGGTGAAAACGTTTTTAGCATGGATCAGTCAATCTATATAGTGGAAAGCGAGAGCAAAACTATATGGAGATATCAAGAGTCTCCTTAAGAACAGATGAAATCTCTGTTAAGGTGGGACAGACAGCAGACCTATAGGAATTCCACATGCGTATAGTGCAACTTACACTAATTTGAGAAGTAGCAGGTGGAGAAGTAGCATGTTGGCCATGTACCATAGAGTGTGTATTAATAGGCAACTGTGGCATGGAGTAAAATTTTGGCTGAAATAAATGAAAGTGGGAATAAAGTACAATATATCAGCAAGGTAAATTCTGGTTCTTGGGATATTTTCACTCTCTTTTAAAATGGATTTATACATGAACTTTGAAAGCTGCAGTGTCTAGGTTTGCCAAACTTCATTGTAGTGTATTCCCCACATTTAATATACAAAAAAGAACTCAAGGCTGAGAGCAGTGAGGCATAAACCTGGGAAATAACACAGGAAGGGTAAGTAGTAGTTAGTATGTTGCTTAATTGGAGTCACTTAGCACTTATTTTTGCCTTTTTGGACAAAAACATCCCAAACTGTGTTTACCACATTCTCTCCCCCACTTCCTTTTGGATAGAGTTGTCCGTTCTATAGCGATACAGTCACTCAAGAATATACTGGGAAGACAGATAAAAATACAAAATACAAAACAAAAATGCATTCTACTATTATAGTACTTGAGTAATGGAGTCAATGTCAGACTTGGGCTACTGCCAGACCGATGCACTTTTTGGGGAACTGGTTCAAGAGTATCAAGCTGAGCCACTGTACAGGAACCAAACACAAACTAGCATTATTAGGCAAGGGTAAGAATCGAGAGGGAGATTTTTTCAGGGTGCACAGATAGAAGAGATGGCTGTCAGATGTGAGAATGTGCTTTCCCGTTGTACCCATCAGAACCTCGGAGAATATTTTTTTCAGTCTGTATCTATCGTTTTGTGGCAGGTCCTTGAAATATCTTCACATTTGGCCATCGTGCATGCTTATAAACTTACCCCATTTCTCCTTTTGTTAGGATTTCTTTATTTTTTAAAAACATTTTTAATTTTTTTAACAACTGTTAAAAAAGTTTTATGGTAAAAATAACTCACTATATGATACATATACCCGAAATGGTGTGATACTTTATATAATAAAAGATGAAAATATTCACTTTCCATAATAAAAATAAGTTCTATTTTTTGTTTATTTTACAATATACTTAATATTCTTTTCTTCTTCTTCACGCTGAAAGTAAATAGTCCCATTTTGAGAGCATTTCTGAGTCGATTAAAGTGGCAAGAGACTGGAGAATGGCTTATAAGCATTTTGAGCAGCCGCATTCCACATGCCTCTCCAGTTCTTCCATGAAGGAGGATCCATCCACACACTGAAAGATGTATTTCCGCCTTTTGCTCCGGAGGGGAACGCAACACTGCCCATTACTGCAACTGCCACGACATTCCATCTGGGGAACTTTGGAGGCAGTGACACATGAGCTGTAGCCATGCTGCTTATGGATCACTTCTCGGACAATCTCCCCTTGGCAAAGATTCTCTGTTAAGACAATGGAGAGTGTAGAGAGAGGTTTGTAGGAGATTATAATTTAAAGATGCTCTCTCATAAGGGACAGTATTATAAACATAGGAATTTGGAGATGTGCCCTGGAGGCAGGGGTTGGGAACACCGCATGGCTGTGCGCAGCAGTTCACCAGAGACGCTCCCCAGTTTGCGTTATTAAAGTTTTATTCCTTTCTCATTCACTGGCTTGTTACTTAATGAACCCCAAGAATGTTAGAGAGAGGAAGGATGGAGAAGGTGATAATTATCTTGTAACCCCCTCCCCACCAAACAGCCCTGTGCATGTACTGACATTTATTTTATTAAAGGCAAACAACAGTGCACAGGGTCTCCATTCTCCACTGCTTTGTACGAGGTGTAAAATGCTATCAGGACAGAATAGTACTCTCTTTGTGCAGGTATGTATTTATACAAGGCATTGTAGAATCAGGCCTGTTGCCTTCAACAGAACTGGAGATGCTTTAACAAACAATAGTTATTTAAGCTTCCAACATCCCTGTAAAGTATATATTATTCCCATATTAGATGGAAAATGGAAAAAATATATTAATAGTAAGACCATTATTAGCCATGGGAATGGTTTAATAACATGAGACTTACATTTGAAACACTTAAGCTCCCTAGAGCCACGGATACAAATCTTGGTAAGGTCGATCTGTCCTTACATCCTTTCAGATTAGATATATGGAGTTCCATGCAGCGTGCTCTGTGTAGGTCTTTAGAGGAGATCCTCAAACCCAACATTCAGCCTATTCTGTATGAACTTTAATAATCTGGGGTTTGCCCAAGTATACTTGGCAACAATTCCTGTCCTAACCTATTGTGCAGTCACTGTGCAGCAGTCAGAGTCATGGAATTTGCAAAGACTGTGATCCTTTCAGATGAAAGCTGCTACCTAAATAAAACATTATGGGCCAAACTGCTGCTTTTGTGGGGGAATAAAGGAAGGACTAGAAGACTGTGTTATAACTTTCTGAGTTTCTAATAGGCCATTTAATTTGGGGGCAAAACAGGTGTGGAACAGACAGGGGGCTTGGCCTCCCCAAAAGCCCAATAGGAATACAGGAAAAGCTAAGAATTTTCCTTGAGACCCAATTTCAAACCTGTACAGCTCAGGAGAGGGAAGGAATGAGGGCAACTCACATTACTCATCCTACACAACATGGTTCCTAAAGGAGCAGTGCTTCCTGGGAATTCTGCCTTTGCCTTTCTGAACTTCCCCATTGTGGATGTGGTTCAGTGTGCTGGGGGGAATTTTCATCCCCAATAATGCAGTGAGGACAATCCTTGTAGTGTATGAAGGGAAAGATGCCACAGAAAAGCACCCACATCCCAAGCCCTCTCCACTCACACATCCCACTCAGAAACAACAGAGCTACAAACTTCCAGGATTCAGGAGGAACAGAGCTATTATCATAGATCTACCCTTTTCTACGCAGTCAGACATCTTCTGGCCAGCTCTTGTGTGGTTTCCCTCTCCTCCTCCCTCAATGGTTCTGAAGGGGCCATTGTCCCATTAATAAGAGTTAAATGGAGGAAGAGTGAAGACAAACGTGAATAGAAATGACAGCAAAGCAGCATCCAAGGCACTGTAGCCAGGCATACCTTTGTCGCAATGTTCTCCGCTATAGTTAGGGTCACATTCGCAGTATGGCTCCCCATGTTCTGAAATTTTACACTGCCCATGGTTGCATTTCATAATTCTGCAGGGGTTTGAGGAGTCATTCTTCTTGTCGCAGTACAGGCCCATATAACCCTCTGAGCACTTACATGTGTAAGCAAAGTTGGCAGCCGTGCATTTACCATGGATACACCTGAGAAAGAAGAAAAGTTTAGAGCTGGCTTACGCTTGTGAGGTTTGAATTAGGGCAGGAAGAGACCTCAATTTTTCCAGGAATGTTTACTTTGGATGTCTTAGCTCCCATTCAATTTCTGGCCAATATTCCAATGCTGGCAGAAATGGCAAGTGGATATTGGATCATATTCATAGACAGCAAATTCTGAATTTAGTGATCATGAAATGTTCTCATGGGAAACCTGAGTAAGGGTTAGGCTCATTCAGTCATGGATCAAACAATACAATTTATCCAAACAAAACAGCTCAGATTCAAAGTATCAATACTTGAAACAAACTCCTCGTGAACAATCCACATGTCAAAGCGTACTTGGAAAAATTATTCTACCGATTACCTCACATGATGAATAAATGCGAGGAAAATTCCTATCTGTCTGTGGAATTTGTGGACAAAAAAGAGGCTAAATTACTCCAAAAACTTGACTCAGTTCTAGTTGAATGGTTTCACGATACAGGGTCCTGCAGTGGGATTTGGTATTTCTGGAGAGGTGATGCATGATGAGGAACTGCAATAGATCCCCATTCAGTGGGTAGATGAAGGCTCAGACTGTGGAAGCAGGGCGAGGAGATAAAGGTGGCATCTTTATGCCAGGGGATGCCATCCAGCGGTACAAACATTTCATATATACAAAGCCCTCGCTTATATAAATTTTCCCATTTGTTATTTTTACTCCTGGCATTTTAAATTATTTCCCATTAAAAAAAAATGTTTATTTTAACCCTTGCCAGTTTCATATGTGTGCAAAATAGGCAAAAATAAAAAACAAGGAATAATAAAAGCAACAATGAGGTCAGGATACAGAAAAAAAAGGGTAATTAAGTGGAGTCACATTATTTAAAATAAGGCATTTTCAACAACACTAAACTAACTCCTGCTCCTGGATCAGTAACCCTTGTTACTCATCCCCCCCCCACCACACCATCTTCTCCTCAGTTTGTATTACCATGTCTCCACTTAGATTGTAAACTCTTTCATGTCAAGATCATGTCTCTGTCTGCAGGGCGGTCCTTAGGATTTATGGTGACCTAGGCGGGATTATTAAACTGGTGCCCCTGTGCCTGACTTGCTCTTAGCAACACAAACATAAGCTTACAGTATTGGAAAACTTGCCACATGCGCGTTATTAATTAACAGCAATCTTTCAGGCTTTTTGGGCTGCAAAATCAGTAATAATGTCATCATATGACAAAGACAAAGTGATGTCTTGTTCGATTGCAAGAATAGCAAGACCAGTCAAGCGTTCCTGACTCATTGTAGAGCGGAGATAGTTTTTAATGAGCTTTAGTTTTGAGAAACTCCGTTTTCCTGATGCTACTGTTACAGGAATTGTCAGTAGAATATGAGTGGCAATGTACACATTAGGATATATGTCAACAAGTTTGCTGGTATGAATAAACTGTACAATGTCCACACGGATTTTGCATGTGGCAACATTGATGACAGTGTACTCAATTCTTCATACAGTTCAAGTCCATTTAAATCAAAACTATCACCGTGCTTCAGGAGGCTCTCTAGGTTCTTGCACTTTGTCATTAGTTGCTCTTGCTTTCCTATTTCGTTGAATTTAGTTATGTCATACAAAAATCCAAACTGTTCATGGTGTACTTGTAAGGTATTAAACCTTTCATCAACAGCAGATATTGTTTTATCCATCACAACATTAAAAAATTCAACCTCAAATTTCTTTTCTGGATCGTCTATGGGCTCATCTGCTCCTTCATATTCTGCTTGCCGTTTTTTCCTTGAAACTCGTGTCACATTCGGACACACCGAGTGCCTGTGCAAGCTCTCTTGCTGTAACCTGTGCTTCTTTGAATCCATTTTCTCTGTATTTCACTAACAAGTCTCGTGTGTTGTTTAGTAAGTGTTGAATCAAGCTGCATCATTGGACCCTGCATTATTTTGCTTACACTTGAGATTTTAACAAGAATGTCATACCAGATTACAACAGACGTTAGAAACTTGAAGCTGGATATTTCAGAGGCCAATGACTGTGCTTCACTTTTAGCTTTTGGATCTCTGGCTTCTTCCGAAATAGCAACCAGTGCTTCGTAAACTTCCTCAGATTGATATCGTAACGTTTTTACACTTTCTACTCTGCTTTCCCAGCGTGTCTCAGATAGAGGCTTAACGGTAATACCATTGACATGTGCTTTGAATATTTGCCATCGTTGAGTGGAAGCTGAAAAGAGCACGTACATGCGTTGCAGAAAACCAAAAAAAGATATAGCTTCTACAGAAGACTTGGCCATATCACACAAAATCAAATTAAGACTGTGGCATGCACACGGAACAAAAAAGGCTCATGGATTTTCTCTCAGCAATCTAGCTTGCACGCCAGAAATGCATCCTCTCATATTGGCACCATTATCATAGCCTTGTCCTCTAATGTTCATTACGGACAATCCCATTCGTTTTAGTTCATCAAGGAGAGCTTGAAGAAGTCCAAAACCTGTAGCGTCTTCTACTTCTAAAAATGTGATAAACAATTCCTTAACTGTAATCTGTGCTGAATCACTAATGTCGACAAATGTCACTACTAACAACATCTGTTCTTGATGACTTATGTCCGGAGTGCAATCTAGAATTATGGCAAAATATTTTGCCAAAGTAACCAATGAAACAATTTTGTCTCTCACTTTATCACTCATTAGCATGATCAGTTCATTTTGAGTTCTTGGTCCCAAATAGTGGTCATGTATTTCATTTTCAGTTACTCTTCGGAGATGTTCACTCATCACTGTGTCAAATTTTCCCAGCAGTTGTACAAGGCCCACAAAATTGCCATTTTGGGGCTGGAATAATTTCTCAATGCTTCCTCTAAAAGCAAGATTGTTTGTTGATAGATATTCAACAATAGATAATAGACGTTCAAGAACACGACGCCAATGCTGCTTCTCTGACTCCAGCAATCTTTGATTTTGGGCATCAAGAGTTGTCTGATCTTTTAACCTTACACTCAGCTCACACCATTTGTGCATACTTTCAACGTGGTGTTGTGCCTTTTCATGTTCCGGTAATATGTGACTAAGATTTTTCCAATCATTAATACCCATGGTTGCTATCTTAAAATTGCAACTATTGAAAATCTTGCATGGGAAACAAAATACAGCATCCTTGCATTTAGAGTACACAAGCCACCGTCTGTTGACAATTTCACCGTTAGAAAGTCTTTTGTAGTAATTTTTTTCTGTGAATTTCCTACCTCTAATGTCTTTAGGATATTCAAGACCTTTTATTCTCACAGGGCCTTTCTCAAGTATAATGGCACAGAATTCGTTGTTTAAAGATTGTGGCTATGTGCCAATGTCATCTATATCCCATGCTAGTACAGTTTCAACTGTTGTAATTTCTTGTTTTGTGTCTGCATCTGTTTCAAATGATTGTTCTGTGTGTTGTTGCGTTTCTTGAGCTTCGTCTGCATAAAAATTTTCTTTGGCAGTTACTTGATGATATTGATCAACTTCGTTGTTTTCATGACGTACAAACTTAAGTATAGAACCCTTCTGTGCTTGTATAGCTAATCCTTTTTCATCTTTCCATTTTCTTTTTTGTGACCCGGAAAGTTGTTTTCGATACGACATAACTTATAAGGGTGTTTTTTAAAGAAATAACTGTTTAAATTATTGTCAGATTATCAGAAATATTATTTAAAATAACTAATATAGGATACTTGTGAGTCTGTGACCTTGAGCTAGTGTGAAGACACCTCACAAGGCGCTCCACCCTGACTGAGACACAGTAGAGTTGGAAACCCATATCATTTTTACAAAGCCACTTTTTAGTTTTAAATGTATAGCGGGCATCAGTTTTAATGTTAGTTACAACTCTATATGAACCTTATACTGTAAATAGATCAATGGCATTATCCAGTTTAATAAGCTGGGTTTCCAAGCAGTGGGAAAATATAACCCTAGTTTTACTCCTAAGTAAAGCACAAAGTGACCAAAATGAAGTCAGCACAGAATCATCTCATCTAGATTAAGGTAGCACAAAAATGTTACAGAAGTCCTATTGTGCCTTATTTTTGTCTGGAAAGACATTAGCAATAGCAGCACATTTTGGGCACTGCCAGAAATACATGATAAATCACTGCCTCTAAAGTTCCATCAAAAACTGACATTTTCACAGCTCTAGCATGATCTGCTGCACAGATTCTTCACAAGGAAGTGTCCCTGGCCTTTTTAATTCATATTAACCATGTATTTACTTTATGAAAGTTGGACAAAACATTGTGAAAACGTAAGACATTGGCTGCCCAACCTCTGTGCTGGCAAAAGCTATATTGACTCACTGGAAAAAAAAGAGAATCTTAGTATAACATATGGTCACTCTATACCAGGGGTCGGCAACCTTTCAGAAGTGGTGTGCCAAGTTCACTGTAATTTAAGGTTTCCCATGCCAGTAATACATTTAAATGTTTGTAGAAGGTCTCTCTCTATGTCTATATTATATAAATAAACTATTGTTGTATTTAAAGTAAATAAGGTTTTTAAAATATTTAAGAAGCTTCATTTAAAATAAAATTAAAATGCAGATCTCATCAATTTAGTGTGATCCTTATCTGGGATCCTTGTCTGGCGTTCCAGCCACCAGCCCAGCTCAGCCCACTGCTGGACTGGGGTCCAGCCGCTGACCCTGCTCAGCCCGCTGCCGGTCTGGGGTTCCAGCCGCCAGCTCCTGCCAGCCGGGATCCCGGCCACCGGCCCCCCTCAGCCCGCTACCAACCTGGGGTTCTGCTCACCCAGGCCGGCGGCAGGCTGAGCGGGGCCGGCGGCTGGGCCCCTGACTGGCAAGGGGCCGGCAGCCGGAACCCCAGAGCGGCAGCAGGCTGAGTGCTGCCAGCACCCCAGACTGGCAGCGGACTGAGCCACTCAGCCCCCCGCCGGCCCCGCTCAGCCCGCTGCCGGCTGAGTGAATGGAACCCCAGGCTGGCAGCGGGTTGAGTGGCTCAGCCGGGGTCTCAGCCGCTGGCCTGCTCAGCCCACTGCCAGCCTGGGGTTCCTTGGGGGACCCCAGGCCAGCAGCGGGCGCTGAGTGGGGCCGGCGACTGGGACCCCGGCTGGCAATGGGGCAGCAGCCGGAACCCCAGAGTGGCGGTGGGCTGAGCCGCTCAGCCCGCCGCCGCGTGCCATCAAAAATCAGCTCGCATGCCACCTTTGGCACGTGTGCCGTAGGTTGCCGACCCCTGCTCTATACACTAGTAAGGAGATGAGCATATTACAGTTGTTGGAGGGCTCTATTTAGCAGTAACAGGACTATAGGAAAGTCAGTCAACATTTTTTGTTTCTCTGATGAAAACTGGCCCACTCCCTGCCCCAAACCAAACTTGTCACAAATAATTGTCAACAACTTAATTTTCTGTTTTTGGCTAAGATATTGATTTTTTTTAAAAAAATATTGAAATTGAATTCAGGATTGTTAGCAAGCATTTTTGGCAAACGAAGTTGTTAAATGACAATCTAAATGGCAACACAGTCCTGCTTTCATGCTTGGCTCACCCCCCAGCCTGCTGGTCCCACAGCTGCAGTAGAGGAGGAGATAGGTGGAAAACTGCAGGACCCCAAAATCCACCTCTTGGGGTGCAGAGTGGCAACAGCAGCAGCAAACCCTCAGGTCCGATCACACGCCAATGGGCACCACCACCAGCCCCACGGACCATGGTGAAGTTAGCTCAGCATCTGATCTCAAGGACGGGGCACCCACGGAGCCACAGCAGCTCATCCTGCCCTGTGCAGCTCCCCCCGGATGAGATGGATCACTGCCAGCCCGGGGGAGAGACGCGCTCCCCAGCTAGGGTGACCAGATCCAGATGTCCTGATTTTATAGGGCCAGTCCCAATATTTGGGGCTTTGTCTTATATAGGCACCAATTACCCCCACCTAGGGTGACCAGACAGCAAGTGTGAAAAATCAGGATGGGGAGGGGGGGAATAGGAGCCTATATAAAAAAAAAAAAGACCCCAAAATTGGGACTGTCCCTATAAAAGTGGGACATCTGCTCATCCTACCCCAAACCCCTGTCCTGATTTTTCGCACATGCTATCTGGCTATCCCCAGCCCAGCCACGTGTGACCATTCCAATCCTGGCTAGCTGCGGAGGAAGTGAGTTACTTTCACGTTCACTTTCATCCCTCAGCAGGCAGCCAGCCAGCCAGCCTCCCGCCCCAGCACCTCACCCAACCCAGCCCCCAGGGGGGAGAGAGAGAGAGGGGTGCTCCTTGGGGGGTGGGGGGAGAAGAAGAATGAACGTTATGGGGGACAACAAAGGATACTGGTGCCAGAGCCGCCGAGCCTGCCTCACCTCATGCCAGGGGAAAGAGTCACACTCACAGGTGAGTTCCTTCCCCCACCCCTACTCCCTCCCCTTCCCTTCCCAGAGACCCCAGCAGCCAATCTCCTCCCTCAGACTGCGCTGCATTCGGCTCTCTCTAGGACCTAGCAGCCCTGCTCTTACATGCTCCACTGCATCCCGTCTGTCCGGGCTCCTGGCAGAGCAGTGCCCCCAGGTAGAGTGGTGCCCTAGGCGGCTGCCTGTTCTGCCTATGGCTAAGGACGGCCCTCTGTATGGCACCTACCACTCTTTTGGACACCCAGGGTGAAACAAATCTTCACCATTTAAACAACTTCAATTCCCTCATTCTTTCCTTGCCCAGCCATCCTGGCTAATTGCTGATTTTGAAAACTCAGGGGACTGCTTGTGCATCCTCCTTCGTGAAATACAATAACAAAAGGCCAGTTTAAATAAAAATCAAATCAATATTTCAACATTTTTTAGGGTTAGGGTCATGTATCCAGATCTGTCTCTTATTTTACCCTACCTAGTTTTACTAAAGCTTACAACTTAAAGGGCTTCAATCCTGTGAGGTGCTAGGCATACTCAGATCTCCAGCATTGAGGGTGCTCAATACCTCCCCTGAGGGGTTCAGCACCCTGTAGGATTGTGCCCAGAAGCTAGTTTAAAATGGTTGCTGTGCCAAGTGAAATTCCTGTTCACTCCAATCAATCACATGGATAATTACAGATTGGGTCACTCTGCCTGTCAAAACCATATGTTTGCAATATCCCTTTCCCACAGATTCTCCAACAGCTTACCATGGGAGTAGCTTCTAATACAAAAGTATTTCCATCTGTTTGAGATAAGACACAGGGCTACATAGACCATTGGTCTGTGCTGGTTTGTCTATTTGTGTTCCTGTCAGGAAATTAATGTATCTATCCAGTGCTCTGACATGAATGTGCACTTTGTTTCTTTGAATTATAAATGCTTCACTCATAAGCCCGTTCCCTGGGACTATACACTATTCCTTACTCTATTGCTGTTCTTCAGATGTTCTACTCCAAAGGGAACTCTTAAGGACAGCTGAGTTTTGGGGGATTCTGAACCAGTTTAAGTTGGAATACATAGTTCTAAAGAACAACATTGATGGCCTTTGGAGAGTTAGACTCTGAACATCACGTCTAGCACATGGTGTAATGGGCACTTTCTTTTGGATGTGGATGCATCAACAAAATGTACATCATCCCCCTACAGAAAACTCATCCGTGGGTAACGATATGCAATCAGTGGATCAAATGCAATGTGTATGATTGATGTGGGGTTTATGTATGCAATGTGGGGCTGTGTATTTTGGCAGGCACACCCACAGCTGAAAATGTGGCTCTTGATATAAATGCCTCAACTCCCCCTGAACTGGAGAGCAGATCTATGGCCTGCCATCATTCTAAACAAAAAGTGGTTGAGGTAAATTTTCAGAGGTGAAGAGGCCTCACAACTCCTAATGGCTTCAGTGGGAGTTGTGGGTATTCAGCACCTCTGAAAATGAAGCCTGGCTCTGCATGATAAAAAGTCAGGGCTGCCCAGAGGATTCAGGGGGTCTGGGGCAAAGCAATTTCTGGGGCCCCTTCCATAAAAAAAGTTGCAATACTATAGAATACTATATTCTCGTGGGGACCCCTGTGGGGCCCGGGGCCTGGGGCAAATTGCCCCACTTCCTCTCACCTACCCGCCCTCCCCCCGGGCGGCCCTGTAAAAAGTTAAAAGTCAGTTTATTGAAGAGAGCACTCCCATCAGCACCAGTGACCTTACTTGTTACTAAGGCAGGGGTCTCCAATTTCCTGGTCACACAGTGGGCCTGTCCAGCCTGGGTGACACTCACAGATAACGCTTGTCTTCTCTATGGACCGGCAGATGCCATGCTTGCAGATGTTACAGGATTTGCAGCCAGGAAGGACTCCTAATGACTGCTGGGGTAGATCCTTAAAGTCCTGCAGCTCGTTATTAATGCGGACATCATGGATACATCCATGAAAGCCGTTTGACATCCTATCTGTGCCTTGGCGCAATGAAGATAGCCCAGTAGATGTTGGGATCCCTTCAGAGAAAACAAAATATAAAGATTATCTTGCATTCACAATAATACTAGAATAAATTATAATGGCTAGCACCTTCCCTTTGAGGATCCCAAGGTCCTTCATAAACAATAATGAATTCAATTTTAGGACACCTCTTTGCAGTAGTTCAGTATCATTATTCCCATTTTGCAGATGCGGAATTGGAAGGGCAGAAAGATAAAAATACTTGCCCAAGAATGCACAAAAAGGTGGCAGAGCAGTGAATAAAGTCCAGCTCTCCGGACTCACAGCCCTGCATTTCAACCATTAGATCATGGTTCTTCTATTTATATTTTTGTAGCAACTTTAATCCCAAAGTTCTTTAGAAATTATTTAAGAATTTCTTAGTTTGCCAGTGAAATGCTGCTACCTCTGCAATGCAACAAGAAAGCTAACAGTACTCAGCAACAATATGCAACAGTCAGGACTGTAAATAGTAATGTAGCCAGTTAAAACTATTGCAGGAGAAATCTAGACAGGCATAAAACAGCTATTCATATTGGATGGAACACTGTGACTAACACTTGTTAAAGTGCCTTGGGACATTTAGTGAGGCTATGTCCTCACTATGGGGGGGGGGGGTCGATTTAAGATACGCAAATTCAGCTACGCGAATAGCGTAGCTGAATTCGACGTATTGGAGCCGACTTATCCCGCTGTGAGGACGGCGGCAAATCGACCTCCGCGGCTCCCCCGTCGACGGCGCTTACTCCTACCTCCGCTGGTGGAGTACAAGCGTCGATTCGGGGATCGAATGTCACGTCCCGACGAGACGCGATAATTCGATCCCCGAGAGATCGATTTCTACCCGCCGATTCAGGCGGGTAGTGTAGACGTAGCCTGAGTATAACTGGGGACGTCCTTGGTTTTACATTGCACTTAAAACATGATCCTTATAGAGTCTTCATGGAAGTAACATCACATTAGTCCTTTGAATTTATAAAGCTCTCAGTCAAATGTTTATGCTTTCAATTATAAAAGGACAGAATTTTGCAATACGTCTAGAGAGGAGCTATGTTTAGCAGAGCTATGTTAGGAAGACATTGAGCTTGCAAAGGGAAGTAGTCAAAAACCAAAACTACTTTAATTCTCCCCATTATATGCTTATGCATTACAAAAGTCTAATTACATGAACTTTTCATGCTTATTTCCATAGGACATACTATTTATGTTTATAGAGCTGTATCTCTTACGCAGATTGGGTGGTTCAGGGGAGATGTTCTCATAGCTCTGCTGCCAGATCATCTCTGCTGCATGAGGCTCTTTAATCTCTGACATTCTTTATATGAGCCAATTGTTAAGGTTCAGCTCTGGCCAAAACAAGATTATCCAGTTTCAGATTTGTGAGGATAATAATTCAGCGGCCACATAGAAAAGGGATTATTAAAAGGGATTATTCACAAAGGGACTGATCCAGCACACAGTGAAGCCAAAGGGAATTTTTACCATCAGCTTCAATGGTTTTTGGATCAGGCCCAATGGCCCTTAGGGATCCATTATAAACCTGCAGCCATTTGTGCTTGGCTTTAATGTAGTTAATTTGGAAAAACCACAGCTGAAGAGCAGATGCTCCCTATCCAATCCAAGTTCTGCCATGCCCTTCACTGCAGTATCTCCATGCATACCCTGCATGGCTTCACAGACTGTTGAATTAACGAGGCTACTAACATCTTGTCAGACCATAATGTTGGAATGTCTTATTTTTTAAATCTCTTAATTTCTTTATTCCAGGCAAATCATTTTCATAGCAGCAACATGATTTGATGGGAGATGCCAGCTGTATTATTAGCTGAAGAAACTTTTGGAAAATTGTCGAGGGCTCAGCTATTGTTGCGAAGAGTGACTGAACATACCTCCAATGTAGAGCGGGGTGTTGATGCTGACTGTGGGTTGTTTCTGCAGTTTGCCAAGACTCTTGGGGGTTCCTTTATCCACAACCAAGTTCAGTGTTTGGTTCAGCATAACCAACTCCACACTGTGAAACTGCCCATCATTTATTGTTTCCACACTAAAGGAGAAAACAAAGAAGGAAGAGAATCAGAAGGAGCTTAGCTGTGACTTTCTTGCTTCTGTTACAGGCAATCACCCACTTCTACCCTTGGAAAGAAAATGGCAAACGGTTGGCTGCTTTGCAATCAATTGTCTTTTTTATGCTAAGCACTTTGCTAAGGGTAAAGAACTTAAAAGGTTCAACTTCAAACCTGTGTCAACTCTCATGTAATCAATACATATACAGATTCAACTCTTGAGATGCTTGTTAGTTACTGGGGAGGTTGGGAGGATTAGAAACAATTTGTGGGCTGGGAAATAGTCAATTAACATGACACGAAAATGAACTCCATATTTGTTGTTTCTAAACCTACAGATATTTTTATATGTGAAAAGAGTTTCAAATAAGTTAGGCACACAATCTCTCCAATAATTGCACATGCTAAATGTCAGTTTAGATCACTTGTACAACACATAAAATTACCTGTTCTTCACATGCAGTCAGAGCAATTACACAGAAATTAGGAGCACAATTGTGCACCTAAGCTTTTCTGAACTCTAGCCCACCCGATACATTGGAATAAATTTTATCCGTAGAGCAACTTAAACTCTCAGCCCTGTAAGTTGCACACTGCAGTGCCATGAAACAATATGGAAATTTCATTCTACTCCAAAATGCAGAGAAAAGAGAGAGAGATAGCAGAGGGATGCAAAGGATAAACAAGGGATTAACTGCTCCTTGACAAATCAGTGGGTTTTTCAAAGTACACTCATAGTGAAGGAAGTGAAGAGATTTTTCCACTGATGCAAATTTAACAAAACATTATAGTCTCTCTTCATTGTACACATGTGAACTTTAATACATAATGAGATACTAATAGTAATGGCTACAGCAGGTGTTAAATAATGCGCTATGTAAGCTACCCATGCACTCAGCTTTGCTAATGAATATCATTCTTGACCTGCTGCAAGCCTTGTCCAGTGCCAGGCCTCTCCTGAATAGACTCCCAAGTTGTGTGATGGTTCTTCCAGGAAAGCATGAGGGCAAAAAGACGTTGTGTGGGAGTGAAGAATTCCAAGATGTTGCTTAGTCTAGAAAACTAATTTGGAGTTGCTGGACAAAACATGGTGACAGATGAATAGAAGTGCATCAACTCATTTATTCTCAGTCAACCGGACCATATGCCCAGCTTCATATAGCTGATTAAGTTAAAAGTATATAGGGGCCAATCCTGAGCCACTGATGTCTATGGAAATTTTGGCCTTTAAGATGAGACATTTAGAAACAAGATACTCAAAGGAGGAAGTGACCAAAATTGACTTGTTCATGGAATAGTTACAATTGTACAACAGCTACAATAGACCTGGTACAGCTGATAATATGCAAGCAGGATTAGGCAGAAGCCACCAATATGGAGACTTCTGAGGAATACCAGGGTACACAGGGAAGTGGTACTGCTGACTCAGTAGGTAACAGTCTGAGAAAGGACTGAACCAATGCCCCAACACAGTGGTGGAGGTCTTGTGCTGGGAAGGCCTTCCGGATGAAAGAGGACATGAGCACTTGTGGTTATTAAAGGTCATGTGAAATTTTATGGAAGTTTGAGGTGCTTAGATACTATGACACCATATAAGAAACCAGATAGACATATAGTGGATTCACGTTAAAATGTCGTAAAAGTACTTTTTCTGCAGAACAATTCCCACAGAAATGATGCTTATGGAACTTTGTGAACTTGCATTTCCAGTGAGTCCTTTGTGTTGTGTTTGTTGTACATTCTTAGGATGGAGAGAGGACTCTGGGGAGGCAGGTATTGGTAGTTTGCACTTAGTGCTGCTGTAGTTCTCTCTGAGACCTAGAAGTGTTCCTTAGGGAAAAGAGACCTCACACCACACAGAGGACTAAGACTTATTTAGCTGCATTCCTGAAAGATTTGATAGAACAGATTAAACCAGTTTCCTGGACAAATTCCATCTGGTCATATTTTACCAATTGAAATTCCCTCTGCAGTGTCTGTTGGACAGAGTGGTGTTGACATATTGCTATAAACTGCTGCTTAGATGTTCTTGTGTGCTATCTAATATCTGCCAAATTCCACCGAGGAGATGGCTGTGTTTCAGTGGTGGATGAAATGACCCGTATATATCCCATGACAACCTCAGAGGATATTCTGAGGCTTAATTCATATTTATAAGCATTTTGAGATTCTCAGAGCAAAGATGTTATACAAATGCAAAGGCATATTTTTAATTGTTAAGCTCTGTAGATAAGTCAATGAGAAAGGAAGAAGAATAGGCAAAAATATTTGCTCTGAAGCATGTGTGTTGAGGAGCAAGGATGAATGGCTGTTTAATAAGCAACCCCTGTCCTAGTAGGATCGATGTCTGAAGATGAAACAAGACTACATTCTTATCTGAAGAAGCCCAAGCTGCGATTATATGGTAGAGGACAACATTATCACATTTGGCAGTGCTAGTTCTTATCTGGGCCAGGACTTCACAGACATTAATCATTAACTCCTCCACAGCATAAGGTTTTCCAGATTAGGGTTTAAGTGCTTTGATTAACAGGCAAATGGAGGCCCATGTGTCCTGTTGATGCGTCTAAGCTTCAATCCCTAATTCTTCACTGTTTTTAGTGTACTCAGAGCTAACATTTTAACTCCAGTGGGGAACTAGAGGTAGGGAGGGCTTCTCTGGTGCCATTCTGAAGTTGTAACTGGCTGGAAGTTGTCAAATTCCAGCCTTTCTCCTTTAACCCACCAAAGAAAAATCTTTCATGCCCAAACTTTGCGAAACAGAAAATCATTTGTTGCCCTAGCCAACCATTTCAGTTTTATGAAGCTGACAAAGTCAAAACAGCCTGAGCACACATTTTCTTTTAAAATAAATGCTCATACACAAGGAAGGGGCCAAATGCTAACACCCAAAGGAAAAGGGGCTCTGAGAAAACTGAGATAGTGGATAAATCAAAGCATTTGTTGTTGTTGTTGACAGAAGAGACTTTTAAAAGGCTTTGGATTCTGAGAGAGACACACACAGAGTAAGGGTGAGGGGGAAGTGCTACGTGAATTCTTCCTTACAGCTTAGTGTGCCATTGGGCCTCTAGGAGACTCAGCAATCGTCTGAGACAGTTGGAGACAGTGGCTTGGCGAGAGATAAAGGGAAGAAAGCCACAGATGCTGAACAGTGCATTGTAACTGGGCTCAGCACAAACTTGCTGTGCTCTGCTTTTTTTAAGGGGCTTCTTCCCGACCCGGCTCTCTGTGAGGTTTTTATTAAAATGCTAATTGAATTCTTATTGGTGATCAGCTGGTTTTACAGCTTATCCACCTGAAACAGTCCTCAGTATATAACTACCTACCTGAGTCAGGGATTTGTTGCCTTTTATTGGTATTTTCATTCTGCAAAGCTACAGAGCACAATGCCAGAGGCATTTGAGCTTTTAAACCTGCCATGTTGACACGGTAATGATGTGACAAACATGACTGGTAGAATACAGTAAGGTGTAACCATTTTATGTATCTGCAAGGTCCAGAGGCAAGAACTCAGAAAAGGCAGCTGTGTTCACTGTGATGCACAATGTACTCTAAAAGTCTACCACTAGATGGAGATGCAGCATCACAGAAAGGATTGTCAAGTTTGAGAAACCATCCATTGATATTTTTGTATTCTTCCAATTCCTCATTCCACACCAGAATGTTAACAGCTTGATACACAAATGAATATTACATTAGGTTATACAGTCAGGATACACAGCTACAAAAATTAAAACATTACAGGATGGGGTTGAGGGTTTGTTTTTGCTTGTTAGAATTTATTGACTAAAAATAAGCTTTTGTAAAGTTACACACCTGCTGGCTGAGATTACACAGTTTGTCCCTTTTTGCAAATGCTTTTGTGATATGTGATTAAACCATAATCACTTATCTGAACAAATGTGGAGGGAGTGGAGTCAGGGTAAAACACGAGCTGGATCAGAACCAACTCTGGTTTTGGAGTAAAAAAAACAAGTGCTAACTCTTGAGATTTTCCAGCCGATTAAAAACCAGTCCTGAACTTTTCATCTTGGGCAGCTTCCAATGGAACAATTACAGTATTGTGGGCCTTTACCATAGAGTACCCTAAGTTTATAATAGATACTTATTAAATAAAGGAAGGAAATATTTTAAATGTAAACATCTGAATGATGAGCAAGGTTTGTCATGAATTTGATTTAACAGCACAACTTGCCCAAAAGTAAACAGTAGAAAGAGCCTACACACCAGTTTTATATCCAAAATGTGGGAATTGCCTCACCAACTGTCATAAACAGTCTGTTAAGGACCCCATGTTGGTCACCGACAGGCCACTGATTTTTACTATAGTAATTAAGATTTATACAATACCTTCATCTTGAAGCATTTTACAAACATTACATGGAGGAACCATTTCACCTACCATCTAAGTGCAGCCATTTCTAGCTCTTTGCCCATAGGCATATCAAGCAACAGAGCATAATAGGAAGTGAGGAATCACCCCATTGAAACTGCAGGGGGGAATTCGTTAGGCAAAGTCTTTAAATCATGTTTTGAGGACATCAGTAAGTCAGCCAGAGGTTATGGGTTTATTACAGCAGTGGGTGGGTGAGGTTCTAGATGATCACGATGGTCCCTTCTGGCTTTAAAGTTTATGAGTCTATGAGACAGTAATGACCTTGATGCAACCTTACTCTTGCCAAAAGTGCCATGGGAGCACTAACAGTTCAAGAGCTGTGGTTTTACTCTTGGTTTTACTAGTTTTCTTCCAACAGTGCAGTGCCCTTGCACAACATGCAGAGGCATTAGTTCAGCACTGACCTAAAGAAAAGAGTGGCACCTACTGAATCATCAACACTACTTCACCCTTCATCTAGATATTAGTGGGAGGTCTCCTCTCCAGTTACTTATTGGTCCTGACTCTGTTTAGCTTATAAGATCTGACAAATCACATCTTCAGGTTTTATAGCTATGGGTGGTGATGTTCCTCCAGACCTGCTAAGTCTCCCATTTTTCTTGGAAGATTTCTGTCCTGGGTGCTTGAATTTTGTGGAAACCCACTCCCACATACTCCTAGTCTCTATGGTCTCAGTAAGGCTGAACCTATGGCTGAAGCAACCTACTTGAGACCATACAGACTAGTAGAGAACCTCACCACCATTTTCCAACCTCAGAGCTATGACAATTTACTCCAGCCAAGGATCTGCCCCACAGATATTAGCAAGACTGGGTCCAATACCAATTGCTGCATTGCCCCTTGGATGCCTCCCCCAAGTAGATATTTTGTCCTGGATGGAAAACTGGTTGAAATATCAGGAATAATGGCAGTGTTCATATACATGTCTGGGTATAGCACCTTAAACTCCCTCTCTATATGAGGCAGGTGGCTTTCAGAGTGGGAGTTGTGCAGCAATAGCATAGCAGGGCCTGGAGGTGGCCTCTACAACCCCAGGTTGCCAGAAGTTAGTCTTGTCTGTCTGATACAAAACCCCCAGAGACAGACAGACAAAAGTGACTCCCCTTGAAAGGCCCAGGAGCCTCAGAGCTCCTCCTGATTGAGGCGCTGTGGGACATTGCTAGAAGTAATCACTTATATGACGATGGTGCCCAAACCTGGGACCCTATTGTGCTGGACACTTTACAAACAGAAGACAGCCCTGAAGAATGTATGCTCAAAACCACAAACAGGGAAGTGGATACAACATACAAGCCAAGGGAGTATGGTGAAGAATTTTGTTAGTTAAATGATAGCAGGAAAATGCACTGAAAAAAGTCAAGTAAAAAGAATTTCCTCCCTACTATAGTCCGTCTCTCCCCCTCACTCTGCTGTCTGAGCCCCTCACGCCCCACTACTCAGTGGCTGTCAGAGATCGAGAGAGGAACCCCCATAATTTTGTCAGCAAATAAAAATATTTTTTCAACCACACCCCAGCATTTAACTTCATCTTGTAACAGGATTATTTAAGTGCCTTTGGCTGTAGCAGAGCAACTGATACTGTGCAGGAGATGGAATAGAGGTAAGAAATAAAAACAGCTTTTACTAAAAATACAAAACATGTAAATTAGGTAATACATAGCCACCAACTATGCAAATTAGGGCATGTATTCATTAGCAGAAATCTCCACATTTCCAGACCTTCCGTCTAAATAGCTCCATGCCTCATTTAGACTAGAGCACTAGGCAAAAGTGGAGCTCTGAGTGACTGAGGGGGTGAAGCAATTGTGAAAGTGAAGTGAAATATTAAAGAAATAGAATGAATTAAAGAATGCTGTATGTACCTTTAAGTAGAAATGAGAAATGCTGCAAGCCAGGGCGCAGGAAAGCAGACATTAACTGCTTAATGAATTGCCCCACTTAAGGGCAATTGGTGAAGCATTAGCCTTAGATCGATAAGAGTTAATAAGGAAGCAGGATATGCATATTGTGCCCCATGCAGATTTTACAATTTTGCTCTCTCTGTCCCTTTGTTTAGTTTGGGCCCTTTTACCTGTATAAATAAGACTCTTTGAATCTTGCATGGGGGCTCACATTATCTGAATGTATTAGCAGAGCGCTGTGCTAATAAAACAGAGTGGTCTGACAAACTAGGAGTCCTGAGTCTAACTTTGACAATTTGGAGGTCCCACTGAGGTGGCAACCGTCTTCACTGGGGCCGTGTGATTCCTGACC
Organism: Terrapene triunguis; assembly: GCF_002925995.2. Lineage (NCBI taxonomy): Eukaryota > Metazoa > Chordata > Testudines > Emydidae > Terrapene > Terrapene triunguis. The sequence continues at coordinate 11,769,345 of NW_020665189.1, read as the reverse complement.
ATTTTTGTAGGATGACCGTGGCAGCCGGCACCTGGGCATTTGGCCCGAGCGGTCCTCCTCCTGAACAGAAGGGCGCACGACCACAGTGAGGTCTACGCCATTGAACCTGTTGGTTCCCACTCTGTTCTGGTAGGGATCCCGGGATCTGACATCAGTAATCTGGTCAGGTAATTATTTCTGTGTTTTGTCCGGACTGAGGACTGTCCTGTCTCTGTCTATCTGTCCTCCTGTGGAGTGTTTGAGTCTGGGTGCCATCTCCGTCTGGGGATCGGCCGACCAAGGGGTTCCTGTCCCCGCGGTCTGAGTGAGTGAAATCTGCACAATCGCAGCCGCACCGCACCTTGGGTAAAACCCTTGGTGTGAAAGCAAGGGCGATTGAGGCAGTAGCCTGTGGGCTCCTTTTGTGTGCTGCACCGGGCATCGCTCTGACGAACCCAAATTTCCTTCTTGTGTGATTGGTGTGTGTAAAGTCCTCCTGTATTCGTAACCAGACATCTAAGTTGGGACAGTTCCCTAAAGGAACGCCGGCTCGGTTTTAGGAAGGGTCCGGACTCCTGTAAATTTCTGGAAAAATGGTCTCGGCTAACTCAGGGAGATCCCAACTCAGTGGCCACTGTTAAAATCTTGGAACAAGGACTGAGTGGACATCTTAAAAGACAAACTCGGCCAATCTAAAACTAAATTGGAAAAGGAGAGGTTAGTTGTTTCATGCTGTGGTGGGAAGAGGCAAATCGTAGGTGGACAAAATCAAAACTCGTCTCTCTCAAATATTCAAATAATAAGTTAAAAGCTTTATTAAAAGCCTCCTCTCCCACCACCAAACCGAGCACTCCCCTTTACCCCGTTCTCCGAAAAAAACCCAACAACCCCGGATAGATCCCAACCCCCTCCATCCTCCCATCTCATTGTAAAAAGGACAAAAAGCCCCTTGTTCTGTTCCCCTTCATTGTCTGCCTCAGAAACTGATTCTTTAGTGTTCCACTACCAATTCAGCAAGGAGGGTGGGCTCCTCAACTAGCCCCCACCCTTCCTGGTCCCTTTCCTTAAACATTTCTTTCAAAATTGTGAAATGACCACATTATCACTCACAAAAACGGTTCATTGGAAAAAGCAGGATCGGGCCCAGACAAGCAGGCAAGCAACAGATAAAGAAACTGAAAAACAGGTTGGAAGCCCTAAAGGCATAGTGTCAGGAGTAAGTGCAAGCATGAACCCCTGGAACAATACTTAAAATGGTGAAATCTGAGTTGATAAAGGTGTCGTTTTGGGAAATAAACAAGTGATTTAAGGAAAGAGAGTGAAAAGTTAACTCTACAGAGGCTGAAAAGAATTAAGCAGTTAAACCTTGTAAAAATGTTAAAAAGGACCCTGTTAAAAGAATTCTTGGTTTCTTTGCAGCCATTCTGAAGGAAAAATGGGCCCTTTTCCAAAAGAATGTCTGTAAATAATCCAGGTAAAGAGATTATCTAATTAAAATCATTTGACTATGGACAATTGAGTCAAATTTGCTAAAAGAACATGGGGGGGGGGCGGGTTTCTATTGGAACTTAACTGTCCCAAATGTATAAAGGTAATGTAATCTATGTACAGCTATGTAAAAACAAAGCAGTGTAAAAGGGATGTTAAGGAAAAGAAAATGTGTATGTATCCGTCTGCCTGTGGGAATATGTGAGGTTTGTATAATTCCTGTTTTGTAGGTTTAAGATAAATTGGTTTTGTTTTGTTTATAATGCCACTAAAAATCCATTTGACTCTTTAATTCAAAGTTGCAAAACTGACAGACCTTTTTGCCAGACACAGGTAATCAGTGTTGGTTGGCTTTGAGATTTGGTATTTAACCCTTAAGGGGTAACTTGATTCTTTACAAAATTTAAATGTTTTCAAATAAAGACCAAGTCATGACTGCAGCAGGGCAGTCAAAATCAGAAGAATAGGGAGAGATTCTGGATTCTTTTTGTTTGTTTGTTTGTTTGTTTGTTTTTGTAACAAAATAGCAGATGAAAGCTGTAGTAAAAGAATATCTATATGCATCCGAAGAAGTGGGTTGTAGCCCACGAAAGCTTATGCTCTAATAAATTTGTTAGTCTCTAAGGTGCCACAAGTACTCCTGTTCTTTTAAAAGAATAAAGACAGTGCCCCTCTGAAGCAACAGCAGGGGTGAGGTGCACAAAACAAAAAGAAGCAATGTTAGAAACACCGAGCCTTAAAATGGCTCTGTGTAATCAGACTGTCACTTTGATAAGGGTACATAAAACTCTGTAAGAACAAAAGAAACAGTTACACCTTATATAAAAATTAATATGGCTAATGTTTTAAAAGTTAAAATATAGAAGGAATGTGCAGACATGTGAAGTGTGTATTATAGAGGGGGGTAAAAGAAATGCAAACGAAACATGCTACTTAATTAAAATCCTATTAGGGCTCCAAAGGAGCCACAATAGACTGTGTTTTCTTTTTCAGATCTCTGTGTGTTTTGGAAGCAAGAGTTAAAAGTAATCAAAACTCTGGTAAAAGTTAATTGTGTTCCTTTTAAGACAGAGTCTCTGAGCTCTGCTGATGGCTTTGAATCCAAAAGCCAAGCCTGTGTTGATGCAAATTACCTAACTGATAAAGGAAGTGAGAGAACTGCCAGCACAAAGAAGTTGCAGATAAAGAACATATCTGGTCAGCAAACAAATTGTCTAAATAAAAGGCACGGTATAACAAGATACCTTTAATTAAAATGACAGGTTTCAGAGTAGCAGCCGTGTTAGTCTGTATCCGCAAAAAGAACAGGAGTACTTGTGGCACCTTAGAGACTAACAAATTTATTAGAGCATAAGCTTTCGTGGGCTACAACCCACTTCTTCGGATGCATATAGAGTGAAACATATATTGAGGAGATATATATACACACACATACAGAGAGCATGAACAGGTGGGAGTTGTCTTACCAACTCTGAGAGGCCAATTAAGTAAGAGAAAAAAAAACTTTTGAAGTGATAATCAAGATGGCTCAGTACAGACAGTTTGATAAGAAGCAAGTGTGAAAATACTTACAAGGGGAGATAGATTCAATGTTTGTAATGGCTCAGCCATTCCCAGTCTTTATTTAATCCTTTGTTGATTGTGTCTAGTTTGCATATCAATTCCAGCTCAGCAGTCTCTCGTTGGAGTCTGTTTTTGAAGTTTTTCTGTTTTAAGATAGCCACCCGCAGGTCTGTCATAGAATGGCCAGACAGGTTAAAGTGTTCTCCCACTGGTTTTTGAGTATTATGATTCCTGATGTCAGATTTGTGTCCATTAATTCTTTTGCGTAGAGACTGTCCGGTTTGGCCAATGTATATGGCAGAGGGGCATTGCTGGCACATGATGGCATATATCACATTGGTAGATGTGCAGGTGAACGAGCCCCTGATGGTATGGCTGATGTGATTAGGCCCTATGATGATGTCACCTCCTACAAGACAGGGCCAACAAAGAAAATAACAGAACACCATTAGCTGTCACCTTCAGCCCCCAACTAAAACCTCTCCAGCGCATCATCAGAGATCTACAACCTATCCTGAAAGATGATCCTTTACTCTCACAGATCTTGGGAGACAGACCTGTCCTCGCTTACAGACAAGCCCCCAACCTAAAGCAAATACTCACCAGCAACCACACATCACTGAACAAAAACACTGACCCAGGAACCTATCCTTGTAACAAAGCCCGATGCCAACTCTGTCCACATATCTATTCAAGTGACATCATCATAGGGCCTAATCACATCAGCCATACCAACAGGGGCTCGTTCACCTGCACATCTACCAATGTGATATATGCCATCATGTGCCCGCAATGCCCCTCTGCCATGTACATTGGCCAAACCGGACAGTCTCTACGCAAAAGAATTAATGGACACAAATCTGACATCAGGAATCATAATACTCAAAAACCAGTGGGAGAACACTTTAACCTGTCTGGCCATTCTATGACAGACCTGCGGGTGGCTATCTTAAAACAGAAAAACTTCAAAAACAGACTCCAAAGAGAGACTGCTGAGCTGGAATTGATATGCAAACTAGACACAATCAACAAAGGATTAAATAAAGACTGGGAATGGCTGAGCCATTACAAACATTGAATCTATCTCCCCTTGTAAGTATTTTCACACTTGCTTCTTATCAAACTGTCTGTACTGAGCCATCTTGATTATCACTTCAAAAGTTTTTTTTCTCTTACTTAATTGGCCTCTCAGAGTTGGTAAGACAACTCCCACCTGTTCATGCTCTCTGTATGTGTGTGTATATATATCTCCTCAATATATGTTTCACTCTATATGCATCCGAAGAAGTGGGTTGTAGCCCACGAAAGCTTATGCTCTAATAAATTTGTTAGTCTCTAAGGTGCCACAAGTACTCCTGTTCTTTTTAATTAAAATAAATTTAATGTTAATAAGTACTCCTGTAACAATGTATAGTGTGTATGATTTTTGGAAAAATCCTTTATGATAATGATGCTTTTCAGCTGTTACCTGTGAACAAACTTAAAGCTTAACACAGCAGGAAAGACACTGTAAACTTGGACTGCTGTAAAGGAAAAACTGAGGTACACCACCTCATGGATTTAATGACTGAACAGTGGGATAATTTCCCCATAACTCTTAAAAGATAGAAGCCATTGAAACCTGGCCTGCCTATAGAACAAAAACACAGGAAAATATGGAGGTAATTCCTCTTGTTTTGCCTGCAATCAGCAAGGGTATTTGTGAAAGAAAGGAATATTTTAAGCAATAATGAATGCCACCCCAAAAGGGGTAGAAAAATGTTATTTTTGTCTTTCAGAAAAAGCTGATACCAGCTACAGGACAACCTAATACAGAAACAAATAAAATTGGGTATGATTATCCATGCCTGTTGCTCCAAAGCCCTGTAGTAAAGACATCTCACTAGGATCCTGTATGTGGGATAAAATGAATAATGAGACCAAAGTACTGTATAATGGGCTATGTGTATGTGTTAATTCTTGGGAAAAAGTGTTTTAAAAGAATGGAAGTGTTAGCAACCTTCCAATAGACAAATGTAAATGTAATATAAGTACTGTGTTTACAAAAGGTAAAAAGGTAACATAGTTCCTAAAACAAACAAAAAGGCAATGTGGGAAACCGAACCATTCATATTATAAATGCAAATTGCAACATGTTAAGAATTGCCACTGCAGAAAGACATAACTGCTTACCATTGGTATAACATATTTTCTGAATGGTCTCCCACAACTAATGGCATACTAATGTTACTAACCCTAATTGTTTTTGGTTTTAAATTGTATGTGGGTTTAATTGGAATGTTTGAAATGTGCTGTTGGATAAAACAAATGTATGCAAAGTTAGAGCCACAGGCCCAAATCACCTCCCAGTATTTTCTATTACGTAGACTAAATAAGAAGTGACACTGGCGATTAATAATCTTAGTGTCAAAAGGGGGATATGTAGGAGCAGGATTTTATAATGTCCCATAAGAATTAATGTATGATTTGATTTCATCCTGTCAGCCACCCTTTTTGAATAGCAGAAAGGAATGACAGACCAGAACAATCCTTATGACTGATTATGGTAACCTTTTTGTTTTAGAATAAGTTATAATGTCTACTATGGTTTCCTATATGTATTACAAAGTAGGCACTCTAGTTACATATACATTTCTTTGTTTTAAGGTTTAGTAAGTAAGAAACAGGATTCTCTATTGTGTCTATGTTAAGTAGATTAGAGGAACATTAAAGGCCTGGGTCTCAATGTAAATTGTCTTGGTTATTGATTGTAAAACTTGGCAAGGTTTTAATTTGCAATGTCTTTTTGCTCGATATAAAATACTACTGTTTGTATTCTCAATCTGTTTGTGTGAATGAGGAATGTACGCAACAGAAAAAGATAAGGTGTGAAGGCCATTGTTATAGCCAGAGTCAAGGAAAAAGAAGTAAAGAGACTTAAAGGACATCAAAGAATCATCAGGTACTGCTTACTGTCCAGACGGCTGTTAAACTGTCTGGCATCACAGCGTGGATACATGCTTCGCAGTGTAAGAAGGCACCACCCCCAGCAAACCAATCATCACCTCAGGACCACCAATTTTGACTCCAGAAGAAGACGTAGAGGAACAGCCTGCAATACCTTACCATCTACGCTCTCGTAAGGGTTGCCAGAAGCAGACAATGACCTAAAGCAAGGCCCAAAAAGAAGCAGTAGTGAGCCTAGCGCCTGCTGCCTGGTGGATGTAAAACCGTGACTGTGGTTCCCTCAGTTGAGGTTGTCAGAACCAGAAGGGCCTTGCCTCCAACATGCGCCTCTGGTGGCACCTGTTCCTCGGCTGCTGGTGTCTTAAGGTCTGGGGAGTCCACAATGACAATTCTTTTATCCAGCAGCAAGCGTGGATAGCTCAGACACTTAATATTTCTAATTGCTGGGTCTGCAGCCACATCCCAGCCCACTCTCAAGCTGGTGTTCCTGTTCTGGCAATCCCACTCAATTCCCCAGACCTCACTGGAGGACCTCGTCCGTTTAACAAAACATGGAACAGCAATGACACTTGGGGCTGGTCTACACTGGGGGGGGGGGATCGATCCAAGATACGCAACTTCAGCTACGCGAATAGCGTAGCTGAAGTCAAAGTATCTTGGATCAAATTACCTGGGGTCCAGACGGCGCGGGATCGATGGCTGCGGCTCCCCTGTCGACTGCGCTACCGCCGCTCGCTCTGGTGGAGTTCCGGAGTCGACGGTGAGCGCGTTCGGGGATCGATATATCGTGTCTTAACGAGACCCAATATATCGATCCCGGATAAATCGATTGCTACCCGCTGATACGGCGGGTAGTGAAGACGTACCCTTGGGAAGCAGTGGGAATAAATGTATCTAAATGGATAAGTGTGGTGGAGGGAAAAGGTCATTGGTGTTGGGTGTGTAATGGGACAGGGCTGGATCTGGGAAAAAGCCATTGCCTTCAGAATATTGTGGCCAATGGTGTATGGGATTATTCGAACAAAACTAAAAAGTGGCGGGCTGGGTATGGGGATATGAAATTTTTTCTTAACCTGAGGATCAAACAGAAAAATCAATTTCATGTTCCCCCTACAGTAACCTTAGTGAAAACAATACAATCTTTCAACACCATGCAAAAAGGCTCCTGAGGTTACAAGCAGTAGTTGAAATAATGGCAAATGAAACCGGAGAGAGTTTAAAAAACCCTGGCCAAAGAAACAGGGGCGATCTGACAGATGGCCCTCCAAAACTGTCAGGCATTGGACATAGTGCTGGCGGCCAAAGAAGGGACCTGTGCTCTCATTGGAAAAGAATGTTGTGTGTTCATACCTGACGACACCAATGAGGTAATAGATTGCGCTAGTCACTTAGAACAAATCGCATATCTTCCCCATGAAGAGCCGAGTTCTTTATGGAAGTGGCTAAGTAACCTGTTCAATTTCTCTGGCATAGGAAACTGGTTGTTTCAGGGTGTTTGAAATCCTATCCTGTTTGAAATCCTAATGATTTTTGTATGTTTTCAGCTAATCTCCTGTTGTATCCAGAATTGTGTAAGGTATGCCACCCAAGTGACTCCCCCAAAACAGAGTGCTAATATGATGATTTTGAAATATCACTGATGAACGAAGAGATAAAGAACGATTAATATGTAGAACCCAGTAATTGTTGGTCTTTGCGTAAGCTTGACCAAAAGGAGGGACTGTGAAGTTAAATGAATTATATTAAAGAAATAGAATGAATTAAAGAATGCTGTATGTACCTTTACGTAGAAATGAGAAATGCTGCAAGCCAGGGGACAGGAAAGCAGACATTAACTGCTTAATGAATTGCCCCACTTAAGGGCAATTGGTGAAGCATTAGCCTTAGATTGATAAGAGTTAATAAGGAAGCAGGATATGCATATTGTGCCCCATGCAAATTTTACAATCTTGCTCTCTCTGTCCCTTTGTTTAGTTCGCACCCTTTTATCTATATAAATAACACTGTTTGAATCTTGCATGGGGGCTCACATTATCTGAATGTATTAGCAGAGAGCTGTGCTAATAAAACAGAGTGGTCTGACAAACTAGGAGTCCTGAGTCTAACTTTGACACAATGGAAAAGGCTAAAGCAGGGGTCGGCAACCTACGGCACGCGTGCCAAACACAGCACGCGAGCCGATTCTGAGTGGCATGCTGCTGCCCACTGAGAGGAGGAGGAGGAGGGGAAGAGGGGCAGAGGGGCCGGAATGCACCACGTTGTGCGAAGAAGCAGGGGAGGAGGGAAGCTTGGCTGCCGCAGGATCAAGCTTCTGTCTCCTGCCCCAGCAGGGGAGAGCGGTGGGGAAGGGGTCCCGGCCCCCCGCCCCACTCAGCCCCCCTCCCCACCGC
>NW_020665189.1:11750121-11750979 GCF_002925995.2 Terrapene triunguis | reverse complement strand
CAGCTCTGTACACAAGCAGTTTTGTTGACATCCGGATGTTGTGGTGAATTAAAACTTTGACATGCAGACAGCCAAGTGCCTGGCTTGCTTTGGATGTTCGTGCGTTGATCTCATTATCCAGTGATCCGTCACTGGATATGACACTACCCAGGTATTTAAAGTTCTCCACTACTTTCAGCTGAGTGCCGTCAATGGAGATACTCGGGACAGAAGCATTTGATCCAGGTGCAGGTTGATGGAGAACTTCTGTCTTTCCGAGGCTGAGAGTTAGTCCGAAAAGTTGCGAGGCCTCAGCAAACTTGTTGACAATGTGCTGGAGATCATTTTCAGTGTGAGCCATGAGGGCGCAGTCATCAGCAAAGAGTGCCTCAAGAAGGAGTTTCTGCACTGTCTTAGTCTTTGCATTCAGGCGACAGAGGTCAAAAAGTGAACCATCGTGCCGGTATTTCAAGTATATACCTCGGTCCATATCTTTCATTGCATGGTTAAGGACACATGCAAAGAACAGGTTAAATAGGACAGGAGCGAGAACACATCTTTGTTTCACGCCGTTGGTGATGTTAAAGGGGGCTGATGTGGCTCCATCAGACAATACTTCGCCTGTCATGCTGTCAGGAAAAAGGCGTATAATCTGGGCAAATTTTCTTGGGCAGCCAAGTCGTGTTAGAATGGTCCAAAGGGCTTCCCTGTTGACGGTATCAAACGCCTTTGTCAGATCTACGAAGACAGCATACAGGTGCATGTTCTGTTCAATGTACTTCTCTTGTATTTGTCTGACAGCAAACACCATGTCGACTGTGCTCCGGCCAGGTCGAAAACCACATTGACTTTCAGGTAGATTTGCCTCGGAAATACTGG
>NW_020665189.1:11716661-11750021 GCF_002925995.2 Terrapene triunguis | reverse complement strand
CTGTGGTATGTTTTCATCCTCCCAGATGTTGATGATCACGCTGTGGAACGCTGCTAGTGCTGCTGGACCTGCTGCTTTGTATATCTCTGCTGGTATCCCATCTTTTCCAGGAGCTTTCCCTGGACTCATCTGGCTAACAGCTTTCTTAATCTCATCTATAGTGGGCGGAAAGTCAAGATCTGTCAGAGCACGTTGTGGAATTTCATTGAGGACAATATTATTCACAGTTGATGGTCTATTGAGAAGGTTGCTAAAGTGTTCTCGCCATCTTTCGTTGATGCCATCTTTATCTTTAATCAGCGTTGTGTTGTCTAATGAGAGCAATGGGGTGGTCCTTGGTTTAGAAGGTCCATAGACAGTCTTAATAGCACTGAAGAACATCTTTAAGTTGTGCTCAATTTCTTTGGCTTTGCTCTCCCACCAGTTATCTTGTATCTGACGGAGGTCTTTCTGTGTTTTGCTCTGAAGGTACTTGAAATGGTCCTGCTTAGAGACTGAGGAGGGGTCATTCTGCCATTCGACAAAGGCTTTTCTGTTTACTTCCAGTGCTGAGCATATTTCTTCTTGGTTCTCATCAAACCAATCCTGATGTGTTCTTTTCTTTGGTCCAAGAGATGTTATTGCTGTGTCAGTCACTATCTGCTTGAACTGGTCCCACTTTTCGGTTACAGTGCCGATCAGTTGTCCGTGGGATGTCAGTTTGTCATCAAGGCTCTTCTGGAATTTGTTGAAACATTGAGCATCCTTCAGTTTGGCTATATTGAAAGCAGGTCGCACATGCTTAGGGTGTTTGTGCCGAGAAGAAATGATGTAGAGTTGAAGAGACCAAGTACATGTATTGAAATAACTCAACAAAAAATTCTAGAACACTCTTATGCTTTGGGTGTTAATCATCTACTAGTGGGTGGAGAGCTTAGAAAGTTATTTTCTCTATAAGCAGTTTTATTGCATTATAGGGGTCTTTGCACCTTCCGATGAAGTATATAGTATTGGCCATTGTTGACAACAGAACATTTTATTGTGGACCAATGATCTTTTAGGACATTTAGAAAACAACTGGCTCCAACATGCAGACCATGGTTCCAACATGCAGAAAGAGAACTACTTGAAAGCTGGTCTAATATCAATTTGCTTTTACTTGTGCTCACTGGGTGTCAGAAAACTTTGCTCTGCTCTGTCATATTTTAAGTGTCAAGTTCTCAAATCATTTTCTTCTCATTGGATAAGGATTTAAGGACCTGATCCTGGAAAGTAGAAACCCTGCAACTGCCACTGTAATCAACAGAGTTACAGGTACTCAGCATCCCTCAGGATTTAACCCTACCTACTCACCACTGATTCAGCCTATTACAACATCCGCCTTCCATTTGCTTTGTTTATTAAGTGCCTATATACACACCACCTCTTAATTCTTCTTTTGACCAATACTGCTGAACACCTGATTCAGGTACAGGAGAAGGCCTTGCAAACCCCATTACATTTTGACTATTGTCCACTGCTTAGAAGCAGTTTTATTGTTTTATTGTATGGCAGCTGCACAGGGTGTTGTAGTTTTCTCCTTTTTACAACACCATGACACAATATTGTAGAGCAATTTGCAAACTAGAGTGTGGCTAATGCTAACTTACGACTTAGAACAGTGATACTGACCTTCTTTGTAATGTGTTTGGAGAGCTACTGATGTAAAGTGCTATATAAGAAATAGATATTGTTGTTATAAAGTCAATGGTACTGGTTTACCTGAGGTTGGAAATAAACCTATAAAACATTAGCGTAGAGCATCTGGATTTGGTTTCTAGAGGTTAATATTGTTCCTAGACACTTCATTATTATGTACTGAGTGCAGGACAGATAGCTAAGATGTAAAAAAAAACCAATATCTTTTAAGCATATATTCTCATCACAGATACTTGAGGGAATAACATATAAAACATCCATTAATGCCAACAGGATTTTGCCTATATAAATCCAAATGAATCCTGAAGGATGAAACTATACCCTCAAAGCATTCAGAAGCAGACTGTTCCTGAATAACACAAAATCAAGTATTTGATTCCTAAGCCTGAATTCATCCATCCTTTGCCTTGGCTCATGCAAGATGTATAAGTACATTTGAATTTTACAACATTTACTGTGCAGGTCAGAGATTAATGCCAGTTGCTTTCATTATATTTGATGCAAAATCTCTAAGGGGGACCTGAAAAAATGAAAGTGTGGTAGAGAGAACAAAATGAATTGCAAATACTCATAACTGTTAAGGACCTGCTGATGTCTCATGGAAATCTCTGAAAACAGTCTATTTGGAGACCGTTCAGCAGCATCAAATAGAGATCCCAGTGGGGATCAACACAGCAAAAGCTGTAGGGGATAAAGGTATTGGAATAAAAAGGACCAGTCGTACAGACAGTCAGCTTCTGCAATCAGACTTCTGGTGAATATTATATTTGACAAACTCTAATAATTATTCTAATGATAATTAATGCTTTTGCACTCCTATAGCACTTTTCTTATGTGGAGCTCAATGCATTAAAGAAGTAAGGCTCAACTCTCTGGGGGGCAGGGAAGTCATATTACCCTTTACTGATGAACAGTTGGAGGTACAGAGATATAAGGGGAATATCCTGTCTCCCTTTCCCTGCCTGCTGGAGGTTTTTACATACAGGGGAACTGTTGCGGTTCCACTGCTTGAGGAAGGATTTGAGGAGCCTGCGCAGGGAGCCAGCACCCACTGCACACTACGGAACCCAGCTCTGCAGGGGTTGACAGTTACCTATCACACGCTTTGGAGTATGATTGACAGTGGATAGGGATAGATGGGTTGAGATCTGGTGGACCTCATGCCCTTCTGCCCCATCAACCATTGCGCTCTGTAAAAAGGTTCAACAATAGGCACAGAGTAACACTCGAGCACTTTGAGGGCCCTTCTCTGGGCATGAGAGAATCCATTTCTGTTCTGCAGCCTTGTGGAGGAAGAAATCCTGTCTCTGAGAGATCCCCAGCACCTAATCCAATTACTTGAGATGTGTACTATGAACAGAATTTACACCTGTGTCCTTCGCAAGGTCACATAGAAAGCATGTGGCAGAACCAAGAAAAAAAACCTCAACTATTCTGACTTCAGGTCTTGTGCTTTAACTATAAGAACAGCCATGCTTCCTATACATATACTAATCAGATCACAACATTTTTTTTGTAGACTATTTAATGGCATTTTATGTAATGTCTATATTTTATGCAGTAGACACTAGCTGAACATTCTTCTAAATTTTGCAAAGAACTCTGGCATTATTTGGGATTAGAGACTGAAAGAGAAACAGTCAATATGGTAAGCAGAATTAATACTAATAATTTACATTTCTACATTTTTATTGCTGCCAGGAAATTTGCATGAAAATACATTCTATGTTTCTTAGGAGATCACTGACTTCTGCTTCTCATTCTTCACCTGAAGTGACAGTCTGGTTGCAACATGACAGTTACCGTGGAGAGCATTACATTATCAGATTATTGGCCAAAGTCTGATCTCACTCAGAGCCGTTAAATAAGGAATAATTCCATTGAATTCACTGAAGTTCACATCAGTGTAAATAAAGAAGCAGAGAATAAGGTCATGTTCTGGATCAAGAACATAACAGAAATAGAAGATAGCTGAAATTAGGAAGCTCTTTACTCTAGAAGACAAATGCATGAAGTAAATCTAATGGCTTGAAGTTGGATTTAGAAAGTGGCATCTTAGTTCCAATTTGGAGTTTTAACCACTGGACCAGCTCAGCAGGAGGAAGTAGTAAGTTCATCATCACTTGGAGTTTTTCAACTGAGACTGGTTATCCTTCTAAAAGATACGTTCTAGTTTAACCACTCATTATTGGGTTCGATAGTGTTCAGTAATATAGTAGGGAAGAGTAATTCTCCCCACTGCAGAAATTACAGGGTGAAAAGTCTATGGCGTATGTTATTATTATTGGTGCAATCTGGCTTTAAAAACGAGAATGCTCACAAAACAGAATTTTGTTTTCCTACATATATCCTCAGGAATAATTAAAGTGATGAGAGGAAACAATGAATAGCAATGCCTCTGTACAGAGTGGATCCTTTGTAAAATGTTTACCATGAGGTTCAGGTTGTCTTTAATTTGCAATTCAAAAGTAATCCTCACCCATAATAGGGCAGTAGGATGTTCTCTTAAAGGCCAATTTTAATCTAGAGTTTTTCATACATTAACTTCCATCTCCTTCCAGCTTGGTGATAAATGGCAATATACTTTGTATAATCTCATACAATGGATATTTGCTGATTTCTACCTGACTTTATGGCTAGTACTCAAGAAAACATTAATTCAAACTTTGACTTTTCCATCCAAGTCATAATGCAGGAGTGGAGAAATTTAAAGTAGGTCCAGAACGAACAGCCAATTCGTCTTTTCCTAACTAACTTTGCATAACAATTCTACTTAAACAAATGCACTGAAGGGAGCAAGTAAGATCCTGCAATGTGTTTCCCCTAACCCAACCAGAGACTACAAAAACAAAGCAACACACCCAACAGGCAGTATAAGCTACTTTCACCTGGCCTGCTAGCAAGCCACTATCATTTTGCTTCACCATGCTTGATTAATCCTCCAGGGTAACAGCCCTAAAGAAGCCTGTCATCTCAAAACTCCAAAGCAGGTGAGGTGAAGTTCAAAGTTATAGATACAGATTTTCCTTTTCTTAAAAATACCATTTGAGGAATACAACATGTTACTGGCACTATACTAACAAGAGGGGAAATAAATCTGACAGAACCCAGCATGCATTCCTCATCCATCTTTCTAGCACTCCTTACACCATCATTAGCTTGCGGGGATGGTTTAATAATCCAAAGCCCAAGTTTAAAATACACTGAAACAGCAGGTTCAAAGCCAGGGAGGGTCAACTGAGCCCATTATAATCAGATAAACTGAGATCATTCCAGGCAGTTTGCCATGCAAGGGTCTTTAGGATGAGATTTTAAAAAGAACAATGTGTGAACATTGTGGATCACTTGGCATTTGAGACAAGTCAAAGAAAAGTTTTTGAAAAACACTAAGTTAGAAAGCCAAAACAACATCTTATCTCCCCCGGAGATTAACTATATTAGTCACTCATTATGTTTATTTCATTGCTATTCAACAGTTTTAAGTCCACTGTGCCACGTTCACTCGACTATGCAGACTATGGCTCAGAATCACCAATGATGGAAAGACTGCTAGTGGGCCTGTCATGAACCATCCACAGCCAGGACAGCCCCAAAGGTCACAGAATAGCACAGGGGCTGGCACAATGGAAAGAAGGTGATCTACATCTTCTCTGCAGCCTCAACTGATGAAGAGCCTACTGAAGAGCCCCTGCTTGAATGTAAAGCCTCCCTCTCTCCCAGCAGACACTTCTGAAGGACAGTGGTGAAAACACTGCTTATCCTTGCCTGCGGGTATATTCCCCTTGGGGTGCAACAGCTCTTGGTGGTGCTGGTGGACTAAATCTGGCCCAAAAGATTTGAAAGAGTTCCTCAAAGCCAGGCAGTATATATCTAATGTGAGCCTAGGAGTGTTCAATCACTTTACATAACCCATTTGACCACATTAGACATGGGAGTAGCAAGGAGATTTCACCTCTGTATATGGCACTGGTGAGCCCGATACTACAGTACTATGGGCAATTCTGGTGCCCACATTCTTAAAAGATTATTAAAAAGTTGGAGCTGGAGAAAATGCCTCACAGTGAGAGATTTAAAGACCTCAATCTGTTTAGCTTGTCAAAATGGAGATTGAGAGGTGACTTGATTACAGCGTACAAATACATCCACAGGAAGAAAGTACCAGGTACTAACAGGTTCTTTAATATGCAGAGAAAGTCATAACGTAAACCTATGGCTGGAAGTGGAAGTCAGACAAATTCCCACTGAAAACAAGGCTTACATTTTTAACAGTGAGGGTGATTAACCATTGGAACAAACTACAAGGGAAGTGGTTGATTCTCCATCTCTTGCTATCTTCAAAATGCCTTTCTGGAAGTTATGTTTTAGCCTAACACAAGTTATGCATTAGTCCTACCCAAGTTACTGGGGCTCAATACAGGGATAACTGGATGAAATGTAATTGCCTGTGATATATAGAAGGTCAAACTAGATGATCTAATGGTCCCCTCTGACCTTAAACTCCATGAATCTATGGAGACAAGCAGGTTTCTCTCCCTTCCCCCGTCCTTAAGGAAAACAAGTTTTTAAATTCATTTAGAAGTCTCTTTTTGACATTCTATAGCTGCAGTTTTTCTCAATCAGCCTAATCTTTTCCCATCGAGCTTCATGCTAATCCCATTCTGCTATACTCCTTAAACTAATAAAAGATTAGGGTGACATTTCAGAAAGGGCATCGCATTAAGCAGCAGCTTTCCCATCTCAACAGATCACACGGTGCAAAACGTAGTGAACAGGCCATTAATCTTATGGTAACGAGGTGTCTTTCTGAATGGAGACCTCCTCCTTGATCAATACGAAGGGCACAGGAATAATGAGGACACTGATGCTTGCCATCTCTAGCAACTTTGCCAGAAGGTGGCGGATCCATAAAGCACACTGATGTCAGAAACAGCTCCTGTCACTGCACCATTCTGCCACTGACAATTGAGAGCAGGCTCCCACTAGGATCTGTCACCTGGTGTGCTGTCTGCAGATAATGAGCCTTCCCCTATGTTCTAATTAGTGGCATAAAACTGTTTAACAACTTTGGCTTTGCTCTAACATGGAATC
The DNA here is from genome assembly GCF_002925995.2 of Terrapene triunguis. Classification (NCBI taxonomy): domain Eukaryota; kingdom Metazoa; phylum Chordata; order Testudines; family Emydidae; genus Terrapene; species Terrapene triunguis. The sequence continues at coordinate 11,743,256 of NW_020665189.1, read as the reverse complement.
AATTAGGATTAGCAGCTGAATAAAGAGTAAATTTTCATGCCTCTCTCACCAAGCCTGCATCACTGGTGAAAATCACTAACAAAACCCTTTGTTCCTTCCTAGGGTGGACAGAATAGCACAGACCTAATCACGGGCCTTCCTGTTCCAGTACAGGACCTGCTGATATCATTGCATTGCCTAATTAGTCTTTACACCACATGAATAGAAAGCAGCCTACTGATTTATTTTCGTTTGTTACATATATCTCAGCTCTCAAAAGGAAGAGACAGCAACTACAGACAAAGGCAATTATACGTCTGCCTTGTTTCTGGGGGACTAAAATCTCACATGAAATATTGAGAAAATCTTTAGGAAAAAAGTTTCAGCATCATCCTCTTTACCTGCATATAAACTGCATCTTTATAATTGCTGTGATAGGGCATTACCCCTTTAAGAGCAAGACAAGCTGGGTAACCTCACCAGCATATAAAATAAAGCCCTGATCCCTGCAATGACATCCATGCAGGCAGACCTTGGCACCTATCACTGAATTTAACAGGCTCTGTATGGGTAGAGGGGTATGACCATATGGAACAAGTCTGGCAGATCAGGGACTAGGTTAGCAGAGGGAAGTCAGTCTGGAGCAGGCTCTGGTGGAGGAAAGACTTGTGGGCACTGCTGTCAGGGTCCTAATAAAAGAAACCCACTTTGGATATGGCTTATATCCTTTTTGTCTTTGGTTCTCTCTCTGGTGGTTAATGAATTGAGATTTGCTCTTGTATCCCTTGGAGTGTTTGAAATTCCAAATTGCAGGCTTTTGGAATCCAGATGACTCTGTGTCACACTTGCCCTTCTGTTTAATTCCATTAGCTATGGTTTTTTAACCTTTTTATTTTGTTGTTGATGCAGGTATCAGTGCTTCTAAAAACAACTGCCCTGTAATAAAGTCAATCCCTTCCTGTCCCATTTTATCAATGGCAATACCACTGGCATTACATTCTATTGCTGTCTCTCTCAGGATTCTGAGATTACTGTAGATATCCAGAGGAGGAAATTGATTACAATGGACAGTTGCAAAGTCAGCATTTACCAAAAGCTACCACACTGTAATATCTGTGAAATCACAGTATTTTCTTTCTCTCAGAATAGGAAATAACTGCAATAACTCATATACAACTGGGAAGTAACTGATAATAAACACTGACTTCTTAGCAGAGGTTAATGCAACCACCCTAATTTTGCAGTCTGTGAAGACAAAAGATTCCCAGTTAACAAAACAGGCATATTGGATATTTGAGGGGAGGGAAATGCAATTCCAACCTGGGACAGATAAGTAAAAAATAAAAGAGCTTGTCACATACTCTGACAAAGATTTTTCATAGAAAGTCCCACCTCTCCATCTTTTGGGGAACAGTGCATCCTGTAATAGCTTAGGTGGAGGAACTTACCTGTACACTGTGGTGGGTGGAGAGGTCAGTGTGTCGTAGATGAGCCTCACATGTCCTTGGTACAACTCCAAAGCCAAAGGGTCATTGTCCCCTTTGTACAATAAGATGCCATTGTCTTTATCTGTTGCTACCTGTGAAACATCAACAGTTAGGTGAGGATGCTTGAGTTAATAAAAATGGAAACACTAAACCTGTATCATATGGAAGGATCCTATATTTAGACTAACAACTCTACTGACATTTTTAAAATCAGATACAACAAGAGCATTAGCAATGCAAATTCCCCCAAACTGCCTCAACCGTTGACCGTGAGCTGAGGGGCTAATTCCAAACCCATTCTATCCTTGGTGTCTCTTAAGACTGCCAACAAAGGTTTAGACTGTAATGGTGAGTTTTGCAAGGTGGACTCTAGGTATTGGACAGGAGCTGCTAAACTCATTTTATATAGGCTGTTCAGCTACCATTATGAGCTCTGGTCAGCAGAGTCAGGTCAATTCTGCAAATACTGTTCTGCTAAGAGCCATTCCCAATTTTAAAGTATTTACTTAGGCCCTTTGCAATTCATTCCCTGAACATTTGTGCAATGGAATTTTACTAGTGCAAATGCTCATGGGCTGTGAATTTTAAATCTTGCAGTTTCAAATGTTCATGGAAATTGAACTTAAAACCCAGTTGTGAAAACCTCACATCTCACTAGGGAATGTGATTAACCCCGATGTAGTGTCTTTGTGTGAATGAGCGAGTGACTGAGATGTCATTTAGCTGCTGGGCCTTGATACAAAAAAAGGACCTACCATAGCCACTAGCCCAATGTGCTTTCTTTAGTTCAAATGGTAGAGACCTGTATGCTAGGAGGTGAAGGGGCACGATTCTAATTTCAATCTTTCTCTCTTGAATCTCTAAGAGTGAATTGTGACTGTTTTTTGGCAGCACATGATTCATTTCACAATTCAAGCAACAGCTTGAATTAGGGATTTAGAAAGGCAAGGTACAGAGTAAATTAAGTTATCAAAATTGCAAACAAATAAACTTGAGACCATTTCAATCTGATCATGGACAGTCTGTGAACACAAAGAAAAACTAAAGTGTGCCTAATGGATTATACATTATAATTATTCACTCAACTCTAGTTATCACCAAGCCAGGCTGAGTTCAAACTGGTGATCCAGAGGGTCAGAGTATAAGAACCTTCCAGTCCCTCCTAGATTTCCATCTTTAGTGCCCTAAAAGATACCCAAAAGCCTAAACCCACAGGTGATGAATCCACCTTCCCATGAAGTGCCCCTAAAAGTGAGAGTAGAAAAAGTAGGACAAGAAATACTTTGAACAAAATCTGCCTCAGTTATTTTTGCAACAAATATTGCAAAGGTTTTTTTTTTTTTTTTTTTTTAGTAGCAGTTAAGTGGCAAAACTAAACAGTTAAATATTTTAATCTATTTTTATTTAAACAAACACTCTTCCTTGCCCCTTAGGAGAGCATGATTTTCATTCTTTTATGAGTATGTTTTCATAGGAAGCTCTCTTTAATTCCTTTTTAATGGCCACGGAGGTATCCCAACTTTACATTGTTGGCAATTAATTAGCAGAAGCAGAAACAATATTTAAACTGGAAAATAAGATTTGAGAACACCATCTGTGGGTGTTCTGTGTAACAAGCAGGCCTGGCCTCTGAGTTATTGCTGGGAGACATTTACTCCTTGTACATTTTACTTAAAGGGAAAATGTCAAGGGGTTCAAGCTCTGAACTTAGCCTCTGGTATAGTGGAGCCCTTGAGAATATCAGACTTTCTAGAGTCTTTGAGAGACTTTCCTATGATCTGAAATGAGAGAATTTGGAAAAAATAAAAAGGAGAAAGTAATCTGTCTACATGGAGTGAATTGCTCTCTCATATAAACTGAGTATACAAACTTGTTGGCCTCTGCATTATCTACATCGGGGTCGGCAACGTTCGGCACGCAGCTCGCCAGGGTAAGCACGGGAAGCGGCGCGGGCTGAGGGATGTGCTGGCCGCGGCTTCCCACCGCCCCCATTGGCCCGGGACGGCGAACCGCGGCAAGTGGGGGCCGCGATCGGCCAAACCTGCCGTGTCAGCAGTTAAATACACTGGCCCGGCCCGCTAGGGTGCTTACCCTGGCGAGCCGCGTGCCGAACGTTGCCGACCCCAATCTACATCATAATAAAGATTCGTTATTTTTTAAAAAGCAACTTACAAAGAAATGCTAAGCAAATCATGTAATGTTAACAAATTATTTATATTTTCAACTGGTTGAATCTTCAGGAGGTGAGGCCTTTGATAGAGAGGCAAAATTCCGATCTTATGATCCCAGATGGTTCCTTTAGTTTGAAATAAATTCACCTATGATAGAAGACATTAATCTAAACAGGTGGTGGTAATGTTGGGCCCAATACAAAACTTGTTAAAATTAGTGGAAAGAGTCCCATCAACTTCAGTTGCCTTGGGATCAGGCCCTTTTGTGGTTTTTGGCAACACCCTTCATGAATATTATTTGTAGATTTTTTTTTGTGGCAGACGTAGAAATTTACAATATTTTTTCAGTCAACAGAACAAACTTGGTAGAAACCATCTAAATAAGCCTTTGAAAAAATCAATTCTTAATCCTGAAATGTAGTCCCATCTTCAAAGTCTTTCCCACTGGTGTTTTGACTATGTTGAATTTACGCTCTCACAAGTAGTTCTGGAACATTACTTGCACCACCAGAAGCCATTTCCTTTCTAAACTGAGAAAATAAAGCAAAATGAAGGAAGACTAATGTGATAATCTCTCTTGCACACATATCCTCATTCATCACTTGAAATGCCATGCTTCTTTCATAGGGTGAGGCTGGGATAGTAGCAGTTCAGGTGCATAAGCAGTGGTATATGGAAGATATATATTATGTCACAGATTAATTTTATGTTTCTCTTTTCTCTTTATTACAAACTGTTACAAGGGGCAGATTTTTCCCTCTGTTACCGTAGGCCAATGGAAAAATAATTATAATTCAAATGACATAGGCATATTTTAAAATTGTATTTGTATGTCCAAATGACTTCCAAAAGACATGGATCTAATATTGGATTTAGTGGCTCCAATCCAAAGCATCTGTGACCCAGAAAATACAAACAAATACTGCAGGAGAGGCATGGTAACCATACTGTTTATTTTCCGTCGTCTTCTAAAACACATAACACAAAGCAAATTGATGTGATCTAAGTAGACATTTAACCAAAATCTACCCACTTTTGTCTAAGTGAACATGCACAGTAATGCCTGAGCAGTCTAATTTCTGGAAAAAGCCATTTCAAGAAGCATCTTTTTACAATGCTCTGCCCTACTATTAAACATTCACTGATGAAGGAACCTGTACATCAGCAGCCAGACTGGGAAATCTGAAGATACCATCCCTGTTTAAACTGCCAATACCACCTTGTTACGCAAGTCTCAGCAGATAACAGGGTGGAGAGGTTGGGGATCAAACCAGGGACGGGACTATCTCAGTCGCTGCATAATGTGACAGCACAGTTGCAGAGCAGCCACTGTCACCTGCCCAACACGGCCCCAACTGTCTGCCATTATGTAGGTCAATAAATGCACTTCCTCTGGGATGAAAAGCACTGAAAGGTTATCTCTTGGAAGGACACTGGGCTGACAGATGAGCCATTACCTCTTCTGTGCAACATACCTGGAGGGAGATGTTTGCCTGAGGACGGATTTTGGCCGATGGCAGCTCAACATAGGAATCCTTCCCAACAAAGTTGACGGTGATAAGTTTCTCGCACTTTTGGCCAGCGAAGCCAGCCAGGCAGCGGCAGACTGGTTCATGGTGTACTACAATGCACTGAGCCCCATTCTGGCATTCATAGTGGTCACAAGGGCTGGTCTGTAGCAGAACCATTGGTGGGGGATTTTCACAGAAGAGTCCGCTTTAAAGGGAAAAAAAAAAACCACCTGTAATTATCACAACCCTTTAGCACTCTGGCAGCATTTCCAGGATCTGAGATTCAAACACTGAAATTGTATTGTGACTCCCCAAGTCTAATAAACCACATAGCATTGTGATTCCTAGCTGCTCATGGATATTTGGAGGAGGCCTCTTCAAATTACATGCATGCAAATAGGGTATCATTAGGCAAGAGACTCAGCCAAAACTCCAGATCTGATTCTCACCTTCCCCTACACACACACACACACACACCTTTGAAACATTTCAGATTCAGACTTTGCAGCTTGAGCCTCTCTCTATTTTTACAACAGCAGCCATGAGGCCAAAGCCCTGCTTTTAAATGTTTTAAAAGGTCTACCTGTTTGCCTTACAGTAGGGCTATGTCTATACTGCAATCCGAGGTAGACATGGACAGATATATCCATGCTAGTATGGCTAAAAATAGTGGAAGAGGCTGTAGTGCAGGCTTCAGCATGCACTGGTGGTACAAGCAAGCTGAGGACCCTCGGTACGTACTCATGTTGCTAGCCCAACGCTTACACTGCTGTGTCTACAGTGCTATTTTTAGCTGCGCTAGTGTGGGTGAAGCTAGCATGGGTATGCCTACCTGAGCTGCAATCACACCCCAGACTGCAGTGTAGACATACTCTCTATGTATAAAGTGTAAAAAAAAAGAAGTGTGTGTGCTATCTCTAGCCATGTGAAACAATTTCTGAAACTTATCAAGACTAAGGCACTGACACCATGTTATTTGCTGGGCAGTTTCCTAATGATGCTGCTTCTAGCAGCCACAGGAACATCAGATCCCTCTTAGGTGAGCTTCTGGTTATGTTAAAGGACTGAAAAAGTTCTGAGGACAGTAAGGTCTGCAATAGTTAGAGGTGGCTGAAAACAGGAATGTCATATCTGAGCACTCATGAAAGCTGAGGTGGGGAGAGGGATATTCTGATCCAGATCCATACTTTGTGTCTGACTTTTATGTGTCTAATAGGCCAAATCTGTGCATCAAAACCATGCATACACACAAGAACTTTGGATCTGACCTGGCCTTTGAGGCTTGGGCCCACATCTACAACCACTGCTATGGTTCAATTTCCTGTGTTGTTTCCCTGACTTCATTATGTCTGGAATTTGTTCCAAACTATTTGCTTTCTCCAACAATGATGAAACTTCATTGAAATATCAAAAACAATATTGTGGGGGTGGCGGGGAGGGAAGGGAGAGTGTAAAAAAATTGCAGTGATCTTACAATGTAATTCTACTTGACAAACTAAACAGTAAAAAGCAGATTGAACATTTCTACCCAGTATGCCCACTATGCTCATACCATCCATGAGCACTGCTAGGCTGCCACATTAAGCAGATAGTTTGTTAATCCCACTGAGACGCTCAAGCAGAAAAGCACATCAATGCACCTGCTGTATGCCCTGAAGTTCCTAATTACAATAGCTTTCCAAAACCAACAAAACCTTTGTGCTAATGAATACAGCATAAAGTTCTGTGATCACTTGGAACCACTGGAGCTTGTGAATAACAAATGAAATGATGAAAAATCTTTGCTCAGTGCACAGAGAATGCAAACAGAACTTTGCTGTTATACATGCTCAGTGCTCAGAGATGCTTCACGTTCCAACCATGGTATCAATGTCCTTTTTGATAAGAGTTATGGAAGACATATGCATACACACAAAATGTTAGAATGCCCAGTACAGTTCTGGAGAATTAAAAGTCAACCTATCCTGCTGAATAACAGTTCTTATTAAAAAAACAAAACAAAACAAAACTCCCTTCCTGTAAGGAGATGAAACCTCCAGGCTCCAGGACTATATATAGAAAGGATCCCCAACTAAAGTTAGAATACAATCTTAATCCCTTTACCAAGCAGTACTACTAGGAGTGCAATGGTTGTTAGCAAATAGGACAGCTGTTATGTATTCCGTAGAAACTCCAGCTTAGCCATGAACTTACTTTTGTTGAGGTAGAAGTTGTAAAGAAAACTTGGGTTACGGAATCTTCTACTCTTCACTGTTGATTTCCTCATGGGTAATTTACCAGAGAAAGGAAATACCGTATATACTCGTTCATAAGTCAAATATTTTTGGTAAAAAAGTGACACATCAAAGAGCGGGGGTCGGCTTATAAACGAGTCTACACCAAAATTTGATGATTTTGAACTCTATGGAATCATTGAATTGAATATCTAATACAGGGATCGGCAACCTTTGGCACGCGGCCCGCCAGGGTAAGCACCCTGGAGGGTCGGGTCGGTTTGTTTACCTGCCGCATCCGCAGGTTCGGGCGATTGCAGCTCCCATTGGCCGTGGTTCGCCGCTCCAGGCCAATAGGGGCGGCAGGAAGCAGTGGCCAGCACATCCCTCAGCCTGCGCTGCTTCCCGCAGCCCCCATTGGCCTGGAGTGGCGAACCGTGGCCAGTGAGAGCCGCGATCAGCCAAACCTGTGGACGCGGCAGGTAAACAAACTGGCCCGGCCCGCCAGGGTGCTTACCCTGGCGGGCCGCGTGCCAAAGGTTGCCGATCCCTGATCTAATACATTGTAGTTTTGTTTACCTGCAGACGCTCCAAGTAAACAAAACGTCCCAACCCGCCAGTGGCTTACCCTGATGGGCTGGGAGCCAAAGTTTTCCAACCCCTGAAATATAGGGTCGGCTTATGAAAGTGTCATACAGTTTTTGCTATTTTTACCTATCCATTTTGGGGGGTCGGATTATAAACCAACGGGCTAATGAACGAGTATATACGGTAGTTAACATCTCACTCAACAGGTGGCATGAGTGCAAAACACTCTAATATTTCACTGCAGTGATAGAATGATGTTGGACTTAAATCTAGTGATGTTTCAGTAGGCAGCCAACTGGGCCATCTTGGTACCATACAATAGAGGTATTTGTATCTGAGGAAATGTGGATGGGTCAAATTCTGAGGTCTATCGAAGCTGATGATATTACTCTGGATTTACACCATATTTGAGAGCAGAATTTGGCCCAGTATTTTATAAACAGAAGAGGAAGTAAAGTACAAATATTGATTACATTTTGGATTCTTCATTTGAACCTGCTTCTGCAGCACTCCTGCTTTCACAGCCAGTAGGAGGGTATCCCTGGTTTGGGGGAAATGCAGATGCAAGAGGGAACCTCCGCTTTCCTTTTTCTTTCTTACAGTTAGTTTCCCGTCCTTTTCTTTGGGCAAATAAGCTTGAAAGAATAAGCCAATGGCTAAGGGCTGGAAGAAGTAAGCAGCTGAGCTCTACCTACTTCAGGAGGCAGCCAGTGAGACCTAATGATCTCCCCACCCCCATCCGCACACACTGTTTATACAAATGGAGTCTGCTAAGTTTGAGTTGTACCACAATAATCCTCTTGTTAAGTCTCCCCCAAATCCACAGCCTGGCCCTGTACATGGCGGCGTCATCACTGCAGACAGGAATCTATTACATAGAACTGCGAGGTGGGAAAAAAGGTGGCAAAATACTGTTCAGCAGGCCTGGCCTTCAGTGCTCAGGCTGCCTCCGCCTACTTTACAACGTGTATCACCCCTGGGGATTGCTCCGGTCCAAGGCCAGCATGACACAAAATCCAAATATACTAATGTGGCTAAACACTCTTTCTTCCTTGTCAGCCACCATCATCTCACTGGGTTTTCCAGGATAAATTGCATTTCAACACTTTTCTTATTGTATTACCAAATGCTTCCCTCATCTGCCACACAAACGTAGCCGCATTACACAGCCGGACTCCACATGTGCACAGAAGTACTGCCTCAGAGCGAATTCTCTTCTCTTAGGGAACAGTGCCGGGGAGAGCAATAATAAATTAGGAATCTGTTCCTTTCCCATTGTTTGGAGCTGATGCATTGTGCTTTCTGGGGGTCACAGTGATGGGATTTAGCACAGGCTGAGGGGAACATTGCTCTTGGAGCCCTCTGACTATCTACCCAGACAGCATAGTTTTGCAGAGGGACTGGACAACCTATTAATATGTTTTCCCATTTAAACAAAAAAGTGTCCTCAAAACTGTAGTCTAGGAGGCAGCACCGCCACTTATTTATATTTTGCTCCTGGGGAATATACTGAGCACGTTGCTAGCATAGCATTATGTTCAATTCATCAGTGGAAACGAGGGAGGCCAGCTAGAATTTTCTCAAGTGGGGAGTCCTTCCCAGGGAAATTGTTCCCTTTCCAAAACTTGGTTCAGTCTGGTGCATGCCAAAGACAAAAATGCACTTTAAAACATTCCTGATGAGTATCAGGCTAAAAAGTTCTCTCTGGCAAGTATGAGTTAGCTGTATCCGGAGAAGGGGTGTCACTCCATCTGAGGCAAGGAACCCAGTTTTCAATTGGGTAGTGGAGTTTTTCCATGAGCTCTAGTTACTCCCCCACAAGCCCCTGCCCAATTACTTTACTTTACACCATTTTCTACAGTGGAGTTATTTGAGGTCCAGTCTCCAAGAAGGTAAGGGAACAAAAAGAGTAACAGTGTTGTCAGAAGCTAACCTAGATACACAAAGGAACACTGCTAACATGTCAGCTTGCTTGCCAATTTAACCCAGCTGCTACAGTAGCTCATACCCATGGATGCGAGGCTTGACTGATTATTAGTACTCTTGTCAGTTGCAGCCAGGGAACTAAGGAAAGCTGGAGGACTAATCAAAGCAGATTCTAACACCAACCTCTACAACTGCTAGAATGGACATGTTCAGTTACAGAGACAAAGTGGGCGAGGTAATATCTTTTATTGGACCAACTTCTGTTAGTGAGAGAGATAAGCTTTCAAGCTACACAGAGCTTTTCTTCGGCTCTGGGAAAAGTACTCAGAGTGTCACAACTAAATACAAGTTCGATATGACCTCACCCACCTTGTCTCTCTACTATCCTGGGACTGACATGGCTACATTAACACTGCATACAACAATGGAACATGTCCAGTTAGGGCAGTGTCCTGGTTTCATTATGTGTCAGACTGTCGTCTCAAATCAGGACTCTTGTGATTGGCTGGTGAATGCTCTAACAGGGCAGTTGGAAGTGAACCTGTAACCAGGGCCAATTCAGTGGGAAGCTACCACTCTTTAACAGACTCTTTAAATGTCTTAGGCTGTCCCACACATTAATGGTTGTACTAGTATCTCAGCACTTAGTCCTTGTCTAGCCTAGTGTCAGCTGCTCTGTTTTGTCTGAGAGAAATAATTCAGGTAGAAGAACACTAAGCCTGTATATTTTCATGTGAATTTAGGAAAATCACCTGGCCTATACCAGCCTCCACTAACAAAGAGGAAGTGCTACAGGAAGCTGTTTTGCTTGTGGTCAGTGTCTCACTCAAAGATTTCTAAAGAATTCTAATGCCCAAATCTCCACACGAATCACTGGGTAATTTACTCCCTGCAATCACATCCCATTTATTGGCTGTCTCCGTGAGCTGTAGCTGTTCAGCTACTAGCATCAAAAAGTTACACTACACACAAGTGTTTGTCAGGGGCTTTTTGTATACCCAATGATCGGAAGTCAAAGTCTGGCCCTTCTTGTCCAAGCTGCCTGAGTCTAAGGAGGGCAGGAGTTTACGGGGCTGTATAATCCTTGTTTATTTGAATAATCACTGTTGAATTTCCTGCAGTGAAATATCACAAGGAGGAGCTCTGAAACAGCCACACAATGGAGAAAAACACCAACATGGTTTATGTAAAGCTCAGCAGAGTTAATATATGTTTCCCCTCTGAAGCAACATTTATCAGAACAACACTACTGTTCCATGGATTGCTAAAGGGAACATTTGACAAGTCAGATTTTGCCCAATAGGGTTTCATGAATTGTAGAAACAGAGTTCATCCACAGGGTAAACAAATCATACTTTGGACAGAAGACACACAGAAAACATTTCAGGAAGAAAAGCATATCAAGTATTTGAAAATCACACTAAATAATAAGCTATCTTAAAGTACTGCATATAGAGCAACTATAAATTAGCAATTACTAGCTCACACCATAATGAAATGACTGGTGTGAATGCACACTACTAATCCCTACTGGATGGAATCAGAGGTGCTTAACTCTACAGCTGAGGCCCTAGAGTGCTATAGCTAATGGTGATTGTCCCTTGTTCAAATATGCTTCCTCAGCAGAGGAATATGGGTTTTAACCCCACGATTACTGTGCTGTCCATGTGACCATGATGTACAGCACAGTCATAATCACAAAGCTGCTAGGGAGCCATGCATTTATTACAATAGTATAGACACAACTATTGGGAGAATATTCTGTACATTCACTGAAATTCTTTCTGATATTTAGCCAAACATGTCTGTGCTCAGTTTCATCTCATACTTCCTTAGTTATCTTTCCTAGGCCACCTTAAACCTTCTCTCCCTCTGTCAGTATTTAAACATTTGCAAAGTTATCCTATCCCCTTAGTAGTTTGATGCCTGTGGCATATATCACTGCACATCTTGCAAATGCACAGGAGGTGATTTTACATGCCTGCACATCACAGATCTGAACTCTGTCCCTCAACATGTTTGCAATTACAATCTTAACAAAAAAAGTCACACTCCCATTCAGAGCTGTGTGCTTTGAAACTACAAAAGGCCAGAGGCATGAAAAGAATAATGAGCAGATAGTTTTTGTTAGCAGAATTTTAATGCTCACTATGAAAAAGATCAGATACTGTTCTGGATGGGCAGTGAGAGTGGACTAACTCCAAGAGCTTAAGGCAAATTCAGTCTCCACCGCCCTTTCAGCCCGTAAGCCTCTTCTGAGACTACTGGGATGCGAGTCAGTCAATGATCGTTGTGCCAGTGATATGGTGATGTGGATACCACTAGGATCTGAACTGAAACCACCAAACTCATTTCACACAAGTTGGCAGTAGAGCTCGCATCTACATTTCAAGGCAATTTATAAGAACTATATGAAAAATATCAGAAGCTGATTTCTAAAAGAGACCTTCCTCACAGTGATTTATTCACTGCATGGAATCATAGGAATTTGGAATCAAAGCTTGAGGGTGGTGGTGTAGTCAAGGGCAATGGACTGAAGAGCAGGAGATTTGGGTTCTGGTTATTCATTTGCAGTGTGACCGTAAGGAATTCCCTTAAGCTCTCTGTGTCATTTCCTCCTCTGTAAAATGAGGCTAATACTGCCTACCCACTTCATCCTATGGCTGAAAAGTGCTGTATCAGGGCTAATCATTAGAGCTGTGCAGAAAACGGTAAACCCATTTCATGGTGGCTTTTGATATTTGGAAATCGGTTTCATTCTGATTTGAAACAACAGCCAAAGTTTTGAAATTCTCCACAAAAGGGAAGGGAGCCTCAGCTCGGGGGCAGTCTGCATAGCGGGCTGTTCTAGAGCTATGGATCCTGGGCACTCTGGGGTCCCCAGCTCAGGGGCAGTCCACCTGGTGAGCTGTGGAGGACCTGGGATCCTGGAAGCCCCACTTTGTGGCAGACCATCAGGTGAACTGCAGAGGAGCCTGGGTGCTTAGGAGCTGGGCTTCTCAGGCTCGTGGACTGCCAAACAGCTGGAAGCCTGAAAGCACAGGCTGCCAAGGAGCAAGGCAGGTGAACTTGTAGGAAATCAGAGAGGTTTCCATCAGAACTCTGCCTGGGTTCCGTTGCAATTGGGTCAAAATTGAAATATCTCCATGAAACATTTCATTTTTGATTCATTTACATATAGATAGGAAAATGTTCTATCATAGAATTTCCAACCAACTCTATTCAGTATATGATCCTTAGTGTGATTTCTTGAAGACACACTCTTAAATGCTTGTTAGTACCTCCCTCTTGAGCACCAACTGAGAGACATTCCTTAAAATACAGAACAGATCATCACTCTGGCTGGGGTCTCCTAGAGTTACCACCATCTGATAACTGGCTTGAGTTGGATTTGAATAGGCAGCGTAGAGGTGCATGAGTCTGCAATCCAAATCCTTGAATATGCTAACAAATAGCAAGGCTATTTAGTGATTAAAATTCTACCAAAAAAAGTCTACCTCGTACCCTCTCTAGCCCAAGTATTGATGTGGTCACCAGGGGATTTAAGCTGGGAATGGAACATGATGGAAAAGGTTTGCCTAAGAAATTCAGGGGTTTCTCTTATATTTGTAAGATTTGGTCCTGTGAAATTGCATGCTTACTTTGCTGTAAATATCAAAGTCAGTTCAATAGGAGGCTGACTGATTTGCAACAAAAATACTTGTTGAGAAAAAAAAGAATAAGGATGAAACAGAAAAATAAAAAAACTGCTATGCACAGAATAGGGTTTATAAATGCTCATGCAATTTTTGTTTTGTCCAAGCTGATCTTTTCAGGTATTTCTCTCTCTTTGTTTGTTTCAAATACAGAAAAGATTCAGTTGGAAGGAAGCCAGCATCTAACCTCAGGCACTGATTAGTGAATCCGTTTGGAGAAGCACTCTCATCTTTGACAGACAGCAAGATTTCCAGAAGTCTGATATATCGGCAGCTGTCAGAGTTGGAGACTTGAAATGCACAGGCTGACTTGTGCAGAGTTCATCCACCAACAGACACAGAACATTCAGAACCTTATCTTTTGAGGGCTGGATCTGCTGTGGGTATACATATCTCAGCTGAAAAGTCTAGACCTCCACTTGACCTAACATCCCAGTTGTTTCTCTGATGGAACTTGCATGTTCTCTAGTGGAGTGTGTGCAGGACATGGAGCCAGGATCTCATGAGGTCTTATTACAGCTCTGTGTAACAGAAGAGACATTTCTACAAACATGTGAAGTTTCACAAACAACTTATTTGGTAACAGAACATGGAAAACTGTAAAACTCGTCACACCACTGGGAGAATGATCCAGTTTTCACAGGAAAATTTTACAACAACAGGATCAAGTGAAATCCCTGACATTTTCTGTTCTAAGTATTTCACCCACCTGCTCTGTGCATGTGTGTGTCAGCAAGCACAAGTGTTTTGTGTGTGGCTATTAAACCACACACAGATATAATAAAAAAAGTACATGGAGTTGTCTTCAAAGCATGCACACTAATCATGCAAGTGACAACTTCACTCTCCTCTTTCCCTGCCTTATAATCACTTTCTGTTGTCTTGACTTAATCTAGAACTGATCCTACAATCCTACTGATCATACCCACTTCCTGGTGCAGTAATTACTAATGTGCACTTTTCCACTGATTTCAAAGGGACAGCTCACAGTATTAAGTGTGGTGCTGGCTACCAGGTGTCTGCAGAATTGACTCCTTACATTGCAAATTCTTTGGGTAGGGAATAAGTCTTTATAGGGTATGTGAAGAGTCATATCTCTAGTGCTAGACACATGCACAGAGTGTATATGGACCTGATTTGATCTCACTGTCACCAGCGAGAATCAGGAGTCTATGGAGTTCCACAGACATAAGCAAGATGAGATGTAGAAAAGAAATCACTCCTCGGTTAAGATTTTATATGCCGAGCTTTTTCTCGATATGAATTTTAAGGACGGTTTACAGAACCTTCTAAAATGGGAATGGAACAGAATGACTTGGGCCACTATAAGAGTCTGTATACTGAAAAGCCAAAGGATTGTTTTTGGTTTTTGTTTTAAATGAAGGCTACAGGCATTACCCTCACAAGCAGGTCTTCAGTTTTCCCCTGTTCATTGGGGTAAAGAACAGAATTCCTAGTAAGTGTGTTTACCCCTCCCACCCGCTTAGGTGTTTGCAGATTTCCAGCACAGTAAGCTTATTTCTATCATCCCCTTTCCTAGAAAGGCTGGATAATGTAGGATGGCTACAGCAGTTAGAGCAAGTGACAACAGGAAAGCTAGCTCTCTCACTGGATGTGTAAGCACAACCCTTTATCTGCTCCAGTACGCCAAAGTGTGGATAGCCACCAACTCAGAGTGACATTTCATCCTCATGTACACTTTTTTCAGCTTCTCTGCCACTTTGCCCCACTTCCATAGCCCACATCTTGGTGGCAAGTTGGGCTTGATGTGATTCCTCTTAGCTGACAGCACTGCTGTGCCTCTGTCAGACACAGGGGTCGCTGCAGAGTGATACAAAGCAGTCTCATCTACGGGCTTAGTGGACAGCTCCTCTCCTACCCCTCCAAGCTCTCCTCATTGCTGCTGGCCCAGCACTGAAACTTAGGTCGCTCACATACTAACAGAGTATTGGACAAGATGCCGGGCCCTGAGATCTTTTCTATTTTCAAAGTAAGGAGAGAATACTTGAGTATCTGGCCCCCGCCCATCTGCAAGATTAAGAGCACTGAGCCATCAGTTCACACAGTAAATTATGGATAGGTACCACATCTAGAGGCTAGTTTGAGCAATTGTAGGAAGAGACCAGATATTATGCAGAGAGTACACACAGTCTGAATGATGAGCACAACTCTCTGCTTACCTGAACCCTTGGGGGCAGACACAGGTGTAGCCATTGACTGCATCTACGCAAACTGCACCATGGCGACATTTGTGGCTCGCACAATCATCGTCGTCAGTTTCACAGTGTTTGTCACTGTAGCCAGGTAGGCACTCGCATCTGAAACACAAGGAAGATCATCATCAGTAGGCTGCATCTCTAGCATCCATCATGATAACACACACACACTGGTCAATGTCCGATTTGATCAAGGTATATGGTTCATGATGTAAGAATGGCAGAGATAACACTCTTAGAACTCTTAGACTCTTAGAACAGTCAAACAGAGAGCTAAACATTAACTTTAAGAACTGCTTGAGCTCCTTTGACTGCTGGTGCTACACATCTTAGGCCATCAAAGCAAATACTATACCATATAATTTCTCTTTTCCAAGTCTGCTAAAGAGTGGCACTGCATGGTCATGTATGAGCTTTCTTTTGATATATGAGATAACTAAGTTCACTTGGTTAAGCTTATAAAAGTGTTTGACATGTTACTGACTCAACATTTAGAAGGACTCTACTTTCTACTTTTAACAGCATCTACTCAGCTGTCTGAGTCGCAGCAAGAATGCCGAGCACAGAGGTGACATACAGGAGTGTCATTTTGGAAGCCAGCCTGGGAGATCCCGGGCAGCGGAGGCCAGACACATTGCAGAGGTAGTACAGTCCATGCAAGAATGGGAAAAGAGGATCCTGATCATTTCTCTCTTATGATTTGAGCTTCATTTATAGCAGCCACTAGGGACAGAGAGGTCTTCAGCCTTTAGACAAAAGAGAATGTGCACACAAATCATAAACAAAGTCATGTAAATGACTTTGAAAGGCAAAAGCAAATTTAAAGGCGGTGGTCATCAGTTTTTAGTCCACCACTTGTTTGCTTTTTCACGGCAGATACTCTATGAGAGCAGTAACAACTGAATGTTCCCAAATCACATCCCTGCTGAAATACTGATGCAATGCCACTTTCCTGCCATTAGGTGGCAACACGCTCCTAGGATGAAATGATATGGGATGCAACCAAAACTGCAAGCATTGGCTTTTTTATTTTTTATTACAGTTGTTAAGTTTGTTGTGTTAAGGTTGTGTCAGCATTTCCATTATAAACCCTATTTTCAGAGGTTTATAACTTGACCATAAAAATGTGCTCTAGGGTGAATTTTGGCATCCAAGGTCTCAGGCCAGGAGCAGATCTTTTTGGAAAGTTGAGCTGACTCTTTCTAGCCTGTAGACACTAAATTTTAGTCTGGCTTGAAGGCATTTTAGTCCATAAACCATTTCACTTCTCCCAGCTGGATTTTATTGCACAGCTGGAAAATAATAAGCATATCACTTAAACCAAAACAAAGGGGGAGCCCCAATTATCTCCCAACGTGCATGTGTATTTTACAACACACAGGTCTGTATCTCCCTGAATTCTGGATTACCCCACTTGGAGTGGCTATGATCACAGCTTTCACGCTCTTAAGGGCAAAAGTAACCTCCTTTCCTAGCTGCAAGCACCCTTGGAATGGGTGCAGCTCCACTGGGGATGGGCAGTAAAAAGGATGGATAGAGGTAGGCTCTGTAGGGGCATGTATTCCATGCGGCATAAAGCCCTGACCCACGTGAGTTCTGTGGGGACATATGCAGGGGCAGGAAGGATTGAGGCATAGGCAAGCCAAGGGAGGTGGCACCTGAGGATCCACTGCTATGCAGATACTCCTGTCCTGTTCTCCCATGCCCCAGAGGGGTTCGGAGGGCCAAGTTCATTATAAGATGTTACTTCAAATATTAGGCTGAAATCTCTGCAGAGAGACTCCATAATCGGGGGGGATGGGGGGGGGGAAAGGATGGTAGAAGAAGGATTTCTCCACTCCCTGGACAATTACTGGGTGCTGGGTTTTGGATTTGTTCCTTAATGAGAACTTGTATGTGATTAATTATCACTTGGTGTTTGCCTATCAGGGAATTATGGGCCCACTCTGACACAGTGCCAAGCACCGTCAGTTCCCATTGAGGGCAATAGGAGTTGAGGGCACTCGACACTTTGCAGGAGTGGCCATTTGTGACGGGGTGTCCACCCCACACAAGGCCTGAAGGGGTTAAGGTGGCTAGGTGAGCCACCTGAAGGAGGAGCCAGGGAGTAATAAGGGTTAATTAAAGAGGAAGTGCGGCTGGCCAGGAACAGGAGGGGCCTACATAAAGCCCAGTAGCTGAGAGTAGAAGGGGCTACAGAGAGAGAGGTGGCAGTCACTGTCAGGGTGAGAGAAGGCAAGGTAGGAAGTAGCCCAATGATATAGCAGTATGGTTCTGGACTGTGCAGCCCTCGACTGCTTGTTGTAGGGTCCCTGGGCGGGAACCCAGTGTAGAGGGCAGGCCTGGGTTCCCCTACTAGCCACTGGGCAGTGGCGCTGTTAAGGGGCAGTGAAAGAGAAGATGGCCTGGGGCAGTGGGTCCCAAGAAACTTTGAGAACGCAATCCCTCTCCCCGCCCCAGGAAGGGGAAACTACAGTGACCTGGCCAGAGGGCCAAGCCACGAAGCGGGAACAGTTGAGTCCCAAGAGAGTGAGACACAGCGAGTGTGACAGAGTGCAACCACAGGAAGGGGCACCAGCCTGGCAGTGCTAATCCTCAGACACGGCCAGAAGGAGGTGCTCCAGCAGTGAGTGACTGTGACACTCCTATATATGATGATTCTCTCTCTTTTAGGCATTTGTAAGTATTAATAATATTGACTCTTACATGGCACATTTTATCCATAGATGTGGTTGGTAAAGCAGCCAGCACCATAGTATCTAGCCTTCTATAGCCATCTGTAACACACCTAGCACTATGCTGCAGCTGGGTAAAATGACACACATCAGTCTAAAACCAAAATAATCTTATCTGAGAAAGCAATGTGAGTGACTGAAAAAGTAGCTACTAGAACAGAATCTAATAACTTAGATTCTGCAATTGTGGCAGCCCTCAGGGACCAGAAAGGGGTAGGGCATGGGGTGGTTGAGATTCGAAGATCTGATGCTGTGCAGATCACCAATTTCCTTCTCCACCCTCAGTGTGGTAGGGGTCCCGGTAACGGCCATATGTAGGCATTCTTTAGTTGACATTCCACCTCTTGATGTCCTAATGGCATGCAATACATCTTGGTGGCTATAGGAACAGCGTGAATAACATAGTGTTGGAGATAATAAAATAAAACCCAAGACCATTCCTTCCCCAAATTCTGTAAGAGCTGAGCAAAGTTTTTCAGCAATGTTTCTGTCACACCTGCAAACAAACAACGTCCATCTAAAGACTTTGTGGGGGGAAATGCAGCATTTAATCCTGTTGTTTTTTATTGATCCCTGTTGTCCTAATGTAAAGTGATGTAATAATGAATGATGTGCAGTTTCTTATTCAAAGCTGCAATGTATCACTTTTATGATGTGTATTGGCCATCCCGGTAATGATGGAACCACCACTTTTCTCTGCAGGGCTGCATTAAATCAGTGTTCCGTGCTGTCAGGTAGTAATTCCATGCTTCGGAATAATAAAGCATATTTATATTGTGCTCTAACAGAGCCACAGTGAGTGGAAAAACATGCTTCTTCCCTGAAGTTATTTTTTAAAGGCATTTCATTGCATTAGCTAATTTTTTGGTCTGGGATACAGAAAGCTGGCCTTTTAATAATCACAGCACAATAAAGATCTGGAGGCTAGAAGTGAAGAAAGCCACCTGCAATTCTAGCTCCAAAAAAAAAAAGGAAAAAACAGCAAAGAACTGAGTGCAGCCAAAAGCACATACAAACATGTCAGTTTGCTTCCTAAGCTGAGATTTAGCCATGCCCTTTAGAAACACAGAATTCTTTTCTGATCTGAAATTTCTGTTATTTTACAGGTTTTTTTTGTTTTTGTTTTTTTTTAAACTTTGTCACCTCTAGGCTGGATAATTTGGAGCTACCCCATCAAGCACTTGATGCCCCCTTTCAACCTGAGCAGCTAGTCAAATTTCAGGCCCCTGGGAACATTCCAGTTGTTTGTTTACAAGGCATGTACAAAGTCCTGCTTCTCTGAACACAAGAGGAACCAAGAACAAAAGGAGCAGTTTTTTAGCTTACAGCCCCCAGCCTCTTTAGCTAACACCAGACTCAAAAACTCACTCTCTCTAGTTTGTTCCAGTCATACCATCTTTTGCTCTTTTCTCCCCTCTCTGTTTGTGTGTATTCTGCCTTCCCTCTCTCTCACCCCCTCCCTCACAAACCCACCTCACTAACAATATAAGCAAAACCCCTCTGCCTGCACCTGGGTGAGTTCACAACCCCCTTTTGTCTTAAGTGAGGGACTTCTGATTAACCCATCCTGACAGAGAATTTGAAGGGCTTGTTCGCATCCTGCCTCAAAAAGGTTTGTGATCAAAGCAGTCAGCAGTATCCCTCAGCGCAACACGCTCCTAAGTTAGAACTATCACAGAACATGGCAACATGAGTGCTTAGGAGCCTCTTGCCTCAAGTACTAGAGATATCATGGTTTGCATTGCCTGCCTCTTAGAATATATCTCCACTGCAGCTGGGAGTAAGCCTCCCAGCCTGGACAGACAGCCTCATGCTAGAGGGGTTCAAGCTAGCATGCTAAAAGGAGCTGTGTGGACATTGCAGTTTGGGCAGGAGCTCAGGCTCTCAAGCCTAGGGGTTGGGTGGGCTTAAGAGCCCAGCTCCAGCCCAAGCTGCAATGCTTGAGCCCCTCTGAGTCTATCTACCCAGGCTGGGAGGTTCGTTCCCAGCTGCAGTGGAGACATACCCTTAGGGTCTGACTCTCTAATGCCTCGCCAGGCTGGAATGGAAACTCATAACCCCTTTCCTTCAACCACTTTGCACAGGTGAAATGGACTATACAAGTAAAAGGCAGCAGAGAATTCAGCACATACATTTTAGTACTCAAGCCTTAGTAAAAGGCCAATATACCCCAGGGACCATTAGGTGCCTATTATCCCAATGAATCAGCTGATGAGTGGGGCTGGAACAGCTGTCTGTTGCGTAGAACAACCTGGAGGCAAGGGGTAAAATTTTCAAAAGCACTAAAACGACTTAGGACTTGGAACCTAAGTTCCATCTTCAAAAATGACATGAGCACCTAGGAACCAAAGTCAATAGGACTTAGGCTCCTAAGTCACTTAGTTACTTATGAACAGTTTACTTGGGCCTTCTCTGCTGACAAATATCTGTTCTGGAGTGCTCTCCCCTCACTAAGTACCAGGACACCTTCCCAGTGAGATTCATGGGAGACATGCTGCTTGAGCCAGTGTCATTCTGTAGGCTGCACTGCAGTACCTCATATTAAATACATGCCATGACCACAGGGGTATCTAATACATGCCAGAGACGTGGACTGCTGAATAGACTGGTAAAAGGATAAGGAGCTCTCCATCACTAGATTGCTGGTTTGAATTTGGCCCCAGGACAATAGCGAGCAAACATTATCACAACCAGAAAGCTGCTTCATGTGAAATCACTAAGTGGTCTCAGTCTATTTGTGAAGGGGCAGAGGGTCCATATAAAACTAAAAACCAGAACTGTCATTCTGGCTAAAGGCCAAGGACTGGTTGGGCAAAGGAGCTAAACTATTCTCTACCCTAGACACGGCCCACACCCCGATGTTGAGGGGCCACTAGTAATGCAAAGTGGTGGAGAAACCTGCTTCACCATTGCCTGTTAGGTACCTGGTCTTTGAATAAATAGAGGCATACAGTTTGGGAGGTTTTTACATTATTATTTCATTACTATTGTTCTTATAGCAGTACCTAAGGGTCCTGGATGAGGATCAGGACCCCACTGTATGTGGCATACATCATAAAGAAACAATCCCTGCACTAAAGAACTTACAATTTCTACAATGTCACTGCTCTGCAAAAGAGTGAACTAAAAAAGGTGTGTTATCTACATCCATGCTGGGGATTAATGACGGGTGGGGTTATTCCTCCATGGTGGATAGTTCTGAGAGCATGCCCAGGAATGGTGCAGCAAGTTGGGTCTGAGGCTGTCTCATCCTCTCAAATCTCTAATGACACCGAGCACTTTGAGTTAATTTATGAATGTTCAGTTCTGGAACCTGTCAGAGAACTTTGAACCATGCAGAGGAAATGACATGCTACCTCTGCCTTGTAACATGCTGCAACTAATAGATTAGTCAAATAATGGATTAGCTGAACGAGGATGTCTGAAGCAATGTCAGGTAGTTGCAGGTATCACTGTACCACTCAGAGGAGGTTACTTCAGGAACTGTCTTAAATCATTTAACAGTTTCCTTGCCCTCAGGAGTTGGAAGAGGCTCTTTCCCGAAGTCCTTCACCTGTCAACAAGCCACGTGACCCTACATGGGATGTCTGGTTAGCAGAGAATAGTGTGCGATCAGCTGTCTGAAAGACCCAGTGCTATAGGAACATATGTTTGTAGTATGGCTACCTGACAATTTTGCTCTGACTCCCTTTAACTGTCCTGAAATTCATGAGCCTAATTTATTATTTTTTAGTAAGCAGAAGCATGTTAGGTGCTTAACAGGACACAGCCCCTTCCCACAACACATGGTAAGTTAGACACTGATAACAGTGAAGCCAAGATTGCTACTGCAGCATATATACCTCCTTCCCCTGCTCCAGTTTGGATTGGGCAAATGCCCTACTCTGTGGCCTCTCCATTTTCTTTCAGATCTCCCCAATCCTAATGGCAAAATCAAAGCGCAACCAGGAAGGGACCAAGGTGGCTATGTTGTCAGCTTTGCCTGGGCATGCAAGCTGGCTTCAGCTTCCCTATAAGCTTTCTTGAAATCTCCCCACCTCCTCACTCTTTCTCATGTTATAGTGTGGGGTGTTTTCCCATAACTCCCACAGTTGAGCTCTATTTTTGAACCTTTGGTGTGACTTAGCCTATTAACAGCACAGTACTCCTGGGGGAATTCTGTGCCACTGACTTTCTGGTAGGGAAGCAAAGGGAAGCCACAAAAGCAGTCACGCAACCCTCCCGAGCAGTATGTTTTGGGTGCCCAGGGCAGCTGGCAGAGAGGTAAATCACTGTGGCTCAGGAGGCAGGACTGGGGAAGACCCAGCTGGTGGCTCCTACCCTGCGCCGGGCTCAGCTGCTAGTCCCGGATGGGCTGGGGAGAATGGGACTTTCTCTTCCCCTGCACAGCATCTGGGGCTGGGTTAGACCCACCCCCAGATTTCTCCCTCCGGCTGCAGGAAGCTCTGCAAACTCCCCTCTCTGCCTGGTTCCTGCACCCATCGCTCCTCAGCTGCAGGGGGAAGGATCCCTGTACAGGGAGCTGCTCCCACATCCGTCTAACCCCCAAGCATCCAGACTCCCTCCGACCCAGACCCTCCTGCCGAGACTCACCCCCCCAGCACTTAGAACCCCCCCGATGAGCCCCACTCCCCCTGCACCACCCCAACGAGCCACCCGCACTCGGATCCCCACTGCACCGAGCCCCACTCCCCCAGCATCTGGATCCCCAACCCACTGAGCCTCACTTCCCCAGCATCTGGATCCCCCACTGAGCCCCTCGCACTCAGACCCCCCTGCTGACCTCTATCCCCCCACACTCAGACCCCCCCGCTGAGCCCCAACCACCTTCACCTGGACCCCCTTTCAGAGTCCCATTACCATTGCACCTTGCGCTGTATCAGGGTTGGGTGCAGCCTCACCGTTGAGTCAGTGTCCTGGTGTGGGGGAGGGAGGGGAAGATGCGCAGTGATCTCCTACCTCTGTGCAGCCAGTGGCCTGTGCTCCCCAATGCCATGCTGGAGCCTCCACATTTATTTGACAAATAAAATTTGCAGAATTTTGAAATATTGTGCGCAGAATGTTCAATTTTTTGGCACAGAATGCCCTCAGGAGTAGCATAGTAAGTAGAGGCTCTCACTCTTGCTACCTTCTTCTGGAAGCCCATCTTTGCCAATGATGAATATTAGTACTAGGCACATCTCAAGCACCTTCCATCCAGGATTCTCCAAATGTTTTATAGACATTAAGCTTTACTTTACCTCTGGGATGTAGATCAGTATCACTCCCATTATGCAAAGGAGGTGCAGAGAGAGGAAGTGACTTGCCCAAGGTTCTTCAGGAAGTCTATAGTAGAGCTGGGAACAGAATCCAGATCCCCTGATTCCCAGCCTTGTCCACAAGACCATCCTTTCCCTCTTGATTTAAATGTGATTTTTAAAAAATTGACTGAGTGCCAGAGAATTACAATGGGATTTTTTAATGCATGAAGTCAGCCTTGTTATAGGAGTTGCGTGTCACTGGGGAGTGTCAGACAGATCCCTCTGCATATCGACATGGTACTAACTCATTCTACTAATGAGAAGACTTATTTTCAGTTTCCTAAACTGTTTGTTGTTTGGCTGGACAATGTTTATCCATTCAAGCAAGGGAGGGCTTTTTGAACATGGGCAGACTGTCATGTATCCTCTGCACTGGAAACATACATTGGAAAGAAGGTCATATGTCTGAAGAGTGTGATGAACTATGCATCCTATCAGTGCACACTAGCATTTCCAATACCAAAGACAAACAGAATCCATGAATGCATGAATATATGTATCTTCTGTACTGGAAACACCAGCGTGCACTGACTGCGTGAATAGTTCACCACAGTCTGCAGTCAGATGACCTTCTTTCCAATTTTCCCATTCCTAAATGCAGTACGTATCCATCTGGAACGACATTCCAAAGACAAGACTTACTATGTCTAAAATTGAAAGGAGTGCAAATCTAATCCAGGCATCCAGTTTTCAGGGGCTAGCCATAGTTTTTCCTAAATTTTTGGAGGTGGGGGAGGGGAAAAAGAATATCTAGTCTGTTGAAAATAGGTATGTATCTGTTTATGTTCAGTTCATTTCTGCCATCTGGTCAGGACTGTGCCTAAATAGCATAATATTAATAAAATATATGGTACAGCCAATTTTAACTGTCATTTTTGTTAGCTACACAACAGTGTGTGATTGCTTTTTCAATCACAACAGCATCATTACAATTACTACATGATTAATTGCCAGAATTAATCACCATGTGTTGAAGTCTATGCTATGCTTCACGTAGAGGTCATTCAGTGTGGTGAGTCCTGCTCTCCTTGGAGAAGGGAGGACAAAAGACTCCTGCTATGTGAGAATAGCAAAAGTGATGTTGATATGTCAGCCTGCACATAGAGTGGCCTTAAAACCCTGCTTATTACCTCAGTGTTTTCCATTTTTACTGTATTTACTACAGGGAATACTTAGAGAACCTGTGTTCCCTGAGGAATCTAGGGGAACTGGCAGGTTTTTTGAAAGGGTGACTGCTGTCCTTCGCTTGATTTTGGAAGCGCACTAATTATTCTTGGAATAAAATAACAAATTTTGAGGAGCTGGAAGAAAATATAAGTTAAAGTACACCACCTCACACATACTACTTTTCAGTTTGGCTCATTAGGTCAAACTCATGACAAGTGTGACTGCACTGTAGTCAGTAGATGAAGTTGGCCCAACACGTGAAGACAAGGATACACAAACACTCACCTGAATCCTCTGTCTAGGGAGATACATTTGGACTCATGTTTGCATGGATTTAGCTCGGGAACACAGTGGTTGATCACCTCATCACATAGCTCACCTGTGGAAAGAAAATTAACAAGGCGTAACACATCTGCTACCAACACAGCTCATTGGCTTTGCTGAAACAGCTCTAACCATGCTGTCCAGGGATGATAAACCCACCAGCTCTTATGACTACAGGTCTTACTAAACTGAGGTGATCCAGCAGTTCAAGGGGAAGCCCCATGACAGTACCTGTTATGATGGCAGGACAAACTAAATAAGGGTGGGCTCGCTCAATACTGGACAGTCCAATTCTAGCTACATGTAGTGATTCCTTAGCAACTGAGCTCACTGGGTGCAATAATTATCTCATACAAACCTTACAGTCCCAATTCAAAAGACCTTACACTCAAGCCCTCTCAACTTCAGCTGGAGTTTTGCCAGAGTAAGGACTGTAGGGTCAGTTCCTGACCCCAAGTTGCAAGCGTCACAGAAAGCCAGTGACATACATGTAGATATGCACATTAACAGAGTCCTTAAACTGTTCACACCAAGTGATATTCTAGTCACAGTTGATCCTTTACTGTCCTAGGAGATGATCTGACATCATTCAGAAAAATGGCTTTTCAATAATGGGAAACAGCTTTAGGGCTGCACATAATTATACAACTCCCACTATTTACAAGAAGAGCACTGACTCTATTGTACTCATACAAGATACTGTTTTCTATAAAAGTTTCTTATATGCAAGCATTGCTCAGCTGTTTCTAGGTACTGTAGAATTCTAGGTGTGTAGAATTCAGTGCATTTCATGGATTTGTGTAACTTTTAATAATGAACAGTTCCAGAGTGTTCAAAACCAGATAGGTTATTTAAGCACCATCCTTCTTCTGAGCCCTAAATTATTAGGTTACACTTCAGTACCTCAGGACTTGAGATCCTGCCAGAGACTGAGTATAAACC
Source organism: Terrapene triunguis (assembly GCF_002925995.2). Taxonomy (NCBI): domain Eukaryota; kingdom Metazoa; phylum Chordata; order Testudines; family Emydidae; genus Terrapene; species Terrapene triunguis. Next base: position 11,717,002 of record NW_020665189.1, on the reverse strand, counting down.
TTTGCCTTTGAAACAAACTTCTTCAAGGGAATGGGCAGGTCAATTTCCTTAGTATGGAAACCCTAAAACAAAATCCAGTCCCAAAGCCCCTTTTGCAGTAATAGTGGAAGACTGCATCTGCACAATTTCAAGGATATAGGCATGCGCAATCAGGGCCGAATTAACCTTTTGTGGGCCTGGTGCCAAACATACTTGTGGGCCCCCATGGAGGCAGTGGAGCATGGCACGGGGAGGTCAGTTCCCAGAGTGAGGGGCCAGCCAGAGGCAATGGGACATGGCATGGCAGGGGCAGCCCCACTCTGCCCAATGTGAGGGCACTATTTACAAACTGGCAGTTTCCA
>NW_020665189.1:11700237-11716261 GCF_002925995.2 Terrapene triunguis | reverse complement strand
GATGCATGTCATCCGACGAAGTGGGCATTCACCCACGAAAGCTTATGCTCCAATACATCTCTTAGTCTTAAAGGTGCCACACGACTCTCTAAACCTTTAGTTAGTTCATGATAGGATTGGCTACAAGCTTTGTCTTTGTTTTGAGATTTGAGATACAATTAATTGACTAGGGATAAGTGACTGATCCTTTGGGACTGGGAGTAACCTGAATATTGTGATGTTTGGTGTAAAGGACCGTCTATCACAAAGGCAGGCTTGCCTCGGTGTCAAGATAGACCAGAGTGCCCAAGGTGGACTGTCTGTGACTCCATGGTAAGACTGTTATAGAGCTTTAGGAGTTCACACTTGTTACTTGGTTGGTGAAACCTAATTACAGAACACACACATTTGGTATTTGTGCCCTTCTTCTAGACAGTCTGCCCTGAGGTGGGCACTCCTGGTCATTAGCCACTCTAGACAGCTTGACAATCAGCACCTAGTTCTTATATAGCACTGAACTTGAAATTATTTGGACAAATACAAAGAATGCATCTGGCTTGGAATGGGGGATATGCCAAAGAAGTACTTTCCATCTTTGAATCCCTAGGGACACCAGGGAAATCAAAGCATACATTCTGCTGGGTTTGGGTTTCTGATGTTTGTTCTTGCACCTCATTCTTCATCCAAAGCAAGTTGGCACATTCAGTAACAACCTGCATGACTGAAACTATTGCTGAAGACATTCAGTAACATTTTTGAGGTGGCACAATTAGAAGTTTACTTTTATCTCCAAAAAAACAAAAATAACCTACAACCTAATTCAGCCAGCTAGCAGAGAAATTGACATCAATCAGGGTATGTCTACACAGGGTTAAAAGACCTGCAGCACGGCTGCAGCTGGCCTGAATCAGTAGACTCATGCTCACAGGGCTTGGGCTGCAGGGCTAAAAATTGCTATTTTGACATGCAGGCTCAGACTGGGCCTGAGCTCTGAGACAATAGGTGCCAACTCCGTGGATGCTCCAAAAATAGTGGGTGCTCAGCGCCACCAGCTGTAGCTGTTTGGCGGCAGCTGCCGATCAGCTGTTTGGCCGCTGGGGGAGGCACTTGGGGGAGGGTGGAGAGCAGCGAGCGGTCGGCAGGCAGAGCCTCAGGGGAGGGGTTGGAGTGGGGCCAGGAAAAGGTGGATCGAGGGCTGGGTCTCAGGGGAGGGGGTGGGGCCTTGGGGCGGAGCATCCCCGGGGAAAAATAAAACTCGGTGCCTATATCTGGGACCTTCCACCCTCGCAGGGTCTCAGAGCTCGGGCTCCAGCCCAAGCCCGAGTGTCTACACAGCAATTTTTCAGCCCTGGAGACCAAACTCTGTGAGCCTGAGTCAGCTGAACCAGGGAAGCCACAGGTTTTTTATCCCTGTATAGATATACCCCATCAAGTCAACCTTGGCTTCTAACTTCCCTCAGTTTGCCTTTTTTGTATATTTGTATGAGCATAAAACATGACAAGCATTCCTTAAAAAAGAAATCCAGAGAATTTCTAACTCGATGGTGACATGACAGGAACTCAACGTTCTAAAGCCTTCAAGTATCCTTTTGAAAGGCAGCCTTTTTTGTTAATAGAATACATTGGAGATAGATGCCTTAAGCTGTAACTTTGCTACAATATCCATAAAAGCTTTTTTTTTTAATAAAGGAAAACAGACTTTTGAGAAAAGTCAGAATAGTGGTGTAAACTTCCAAAGGAAATCATAATTCTTCTTAAAGTATTCTTCTCAGCCAGCTTGGAAAATTGACAAATGCATAGAAATCCAGTAAAAATTTCCCCAAAATGTATACACTTGTCAAATATTATGACTCACTGTGTCATGCTGAAAGCACCACTATCAAAATTAGGAGGATTTCAGGCTTGGTACCAAACACAGCATCCAACTAATTTATCATTGTTCACAGAAAACTTGGAATGTTTTAGGCTCCTTCCTGTTACTTATTTTTTCTCATCTCTCTTGCATTTCAGATTTCAACATTTCCAGATTTCTCTTGGGAATGTCGTGGAACCCAGACAACCTCATCTTGGGGAAGAAAATTCCTGTTGATAATTGAATGGGCTTCACCGATGTTTACTGAATGGCAGACAGCATGGTAGGGAAAGAAAACACTTTTTAAATAGCGATACTCAAGGCAAGAGCTAAACACAAAAAACTTTGTTTCCTTCAGTTACAAAATATTTTGAGCAAAAATCTGTCCTCAAACATGGGTATGTAACATTCAGTGGCCATCTGATTGCATGTTTTTGAGGGGAAAATCTGGCCCTTTTACTTCTGTGCGTGGCTTTGGGCTCCTAGTTGTAGCAATTAAAGGTCTATTCCAAGTTTTTCTCTGAATAGCAGTATTGGGTTCAAAATGATACTTCCAAATATTGTCATTTTGTTAATTATTTGCACACAGGCTATGCTGGGCTCTAGAGGCATTAAACAGCTTTTTAAAATTTTATCAAAAGTATTTTATATAGAGGGCATTCCACCACATTAAAGCTATGGCTACACTAACAGCAGCATGTAGAATACATACACTGTATCTTCCCTGCCCCCCAGCATAGGTATAAATAGCAGTGTATATGGTGAGGCACTGCTTAAGTGAGGAGCGTCAACACATGCCAGAACCCTACACAGTTCTCTACATGCCCAAGCAGTGCCTCCCAAATCTACACAGCTATTTTTAGCTCCCCGCTGCCTCCCCACTTCCAAAGGCTTTCCCCACCACTGGAGTCTTTTGCTGCGGCATGTAGCTACACACTACAATGCAGATGCAGCCTGCCTTTCACTGTGGCATGCAGCGACACGTACCTTACACGCCGCCACCAGTATAGACAAGACCTAAGAAATGCACACACCACTGGCAAGACCTTCCTAACCACCAACATCATCCTCCACACCAACCTCCCCTATGCAACTCCTCCCTAAGTACGTACAGGTAAAAACACCTGACATACATACATAAAACCAAAATTTTCGTTACTCGCCCAACCAAAACAAAATCCACACTGTACATCCCAATCCTCTCCTTTCACCAAAGTCTGCAAGAATGGACAGGCTTTGCAGCACACCCTGCTGGTCAGCCGAATAGGGTTATGTCAGACCGTGAAGGAGAAGTGAGTTGAGAGTCTCACTGAAAGCCACCTGAGCCATCAGCCCTTTCCTTTCTAAACTGGTGGAGGCATTAGCTCAGGTCCTCTAGCAGGTCTAAAGTGCTGTGGCAGGATTCAAGGACAGGATGTCTATTAAGGTAGGCAGGTACCCAGGTATTACATTACATGCATTAAATGCATTACATTTAAGATTCTGTATTGCACATAGAAACAGATTGGTAACTAGTGCAGATCATAGCATACCAGAGGCCGAGTGCTGAATGGGCAAGGAGACTAAGCTACCATCCTAGCTTGGAAATGGAACATTCAGGGCCGTGTTGAGGACCAATGGTGGAGTGACGTGGGTGAAGCTTGCCTTGTTCCTAACCAGACACTGGATCACTGTGCTTTATCTGGTGTCTGGGTCTGTCAATCTGGCACCTTTCACTACACTGACCTTTTCAAACCCACAATAAAATAATTACTGCACTCCTACAACATTCCCCCTTTTTTATTTGATTCAATGAAATCCTAAAGAGGGGACATTGGTCATTCTAAAGTAATCTCTTTTCACAGGCCTCACTACTTACAAAGAGCTGCTAGGCTGGCATATTTATACAGCTTCATGATCTTCCACAAGTCCAAAAACAAACCAAAACAATAGCAACAGAGACAGAAACCTTTTGCATGCAGTTAGTTTGATTTAATTATGTTGTTTGTTATTTAAATGACCACATTGGCATATGTGCTATTTATTTCACACCACATTAGATTTTTAGAGCCATGATCTGAATTATATTGTTCCTTCCTAATGGGAAAAAAAGGGAGGTGGGGTGTGTCAACATCTTTTTTTTCTTTTAATCCCAACTTTGAAATGATCGTAACACCCCCATTGTAACTTGCCGCCAAGGACCATGTGTTCTTCAGTTTTATTGTCTGCAGTGTCACTTTGGCAATCCTTTGCTCTCATTCCTAATATTAATCAAAATAATTAATAACATGGCATGGAAAATATTCTCAGTCTTATGTGAAAACAACTTTTACAGAACCTCAGGGCTAAGGGTAACAATGCTGTCAAGAACTTCACAAGATTAAACAGGGAAAAGAAAAGTGTTCGTGGGGAATGTTGCCTGATTTTAGGGGATTAATATTATTGTTTATGTAATATAGGTTTAGGATGGAGCAATGGATGTAGACAGGCTGGCTGTTATCTACTGGGCTAACTTTTACAGCTTGCAAAGGAAAGATATATATATTTGAATTGTTAAGTAGTATGTTACAGTCCTCTTAATTGTGCTCAGTGAGCCAAAATAGGGGCGTTACCTCTGGCCACACCAGTAAGAGCTGACTACACACTACAGCTGTCCTTGTGAGAAGTTACTCGTTGGATACCTAATAGCGACTAATGTTCCACAGAGACATGGATTCCCCTGCTCTTTCTCCTTCCCCTTCACACTGAAAAAAAAAAGGCAATGCCAAGTGGAAATTTCAAATAGTCCTTAGCAATCATGGCCACTGGCACCCAAAAGCTGATTGGCTTCACCAGTGGTAGACGTTACTGAGAATGTGCCAGATCATGCTGTGCTGAGAAATTATTGCCAGTCAGGAGTATTGCTGATGCTTGATGAAGTTTAACAGACCTGAGCCAAAACCTTGGATCCACCTATCTTGGATACTCCAATAACGCATTTCACAACATATAAGAATTGCAGATCCAAACACCCACAAACAGGGGTGTACTTTCAGAAAAATCAGAGGGGAGGAGCAAAGTCGTGTCAGGATCTCCACTTCCACATTCCCACTGAGGCAATGGCTGCTTGTGGGGGGTAAATGAGTTGGTCCCATATCTGAGGGGGCTGGAGCAGTGGCGTGCCAATCCTGTCCCTCGGAGTGGAGTGTGTCTCTCACTGATGGCTGGCGTGGGGCAGGGACTGGGGCTGCTTCCTATCCAGCCAGTGGAATACAGGACTGGTGCTAACAATGAGGTGATTAGGAGCCCTGGCCCAGACAGCCCCAGATTGGTTCCTACTGGCCTGGGGGAAGACACTGCAGTGCTGTTGACTGGCAAGGTCTGGACGAGGGGAGGGAAACTGCCTCCCACCTCATAGCAAATGACACCCCTGAGCACACAATTTTAGGAGAGAGGTGTTAAATTTGAATTTGGAACAGAATCTCATGGCTGATGGGCCCTTACCTTTATAACGGGCTGAGCCCAACCCCTGAACTCTGAAGATATTTAAAGTCCAGATCCATACTTCTTGGATTATTTTTTTACATGAGACTCTTCCTGCTGGACAGGGTTTACCATACTCAATGTTTAGAGATAAAAGCCAAGATTTTCCAACCCCAGATTTTGCCTCAATCCATTGTGTTTGTTCATTGAAATGAAATAAACAGGAAACTCGCAGCCAAAGTCCTTATGGAGACAGTCCATTCAGTTGCCAGGCAAGCGCACCAAGCCCATCTGCTAAAAATTCAATAAGAGGTTTTGTTGCAAAAATTTAAGGCTGGATGCACAGTAGCTGATTACTAAACCTCTGTTCTGGACTCAACCTTTGCTTGACAAACAGAGAATCTTGAACTCATAAGTTTTATCAGGAAAAAGAATTATTTTAAAAATAATTTAAGGCTGCTTATGGTAAACTCCGATATTGGGGGAGATTTTTTTCACCTTCAAACTTTTAAGCAAGATTTTGAAAAGTAGGAGCCGAAAGTTTGACTCCTAATTCATATTTAAGTACTCAAGTAAGGGGCTTGATTTTCAGAAGTACTCAGAACCAAGCAGCTATCACTGCCCTTTGTGGTAACAGCGAAACCAAGAGCTCAATGAGATGAGATGTGGGGAAAGAAGTAGGGATTCCAGCAGTATTCCCATGTGTTTGAGCAAAGACTCTGTTCTGCTTCTCTCCATTGACAAGATAAGGAAAAAGCTCACACAATCTCCCAAAGGAACACTGCTTCTTGTTTATGGCACCAGAAAAGATGTGACCATAGAATAAGATGCTGTAGTGTACTGATGCCCTGGGACATCTTTAAGGTGAGAAAGGAATTCAAACCCTAATCAATCACAGAAATTTAAAGATAGACAAAATATATTACTTTGAAGAGAGATATCACTATAAGTGTTGTACAAACATAAGCTGTTAAGTCATCTTAGTCTATTTCCCTGCCAAGCTTATGACAACATTCAGTGGGGATCTTTTACAGCATTGGTGGCAATTATGCTGTTAGATATTTATATACAAATAACCATTTACATTAGCCCTGCTAAAGATTTTGTAAGGGACAAACCCTCAAGCATCAGGGCAAGAGTGAATTACTAACTAATGGACGTTATTCAGAAATTATGCCTTTTGGAAGGATATTCCACAAGTGTCCATTTTGAAGTTTCTTCCACCATCCTCTGAAGCATCTGATATTGGCACTGTCAGAGACAGGACACAGGCCTAGATGGACTATTGGGCTGACCCAATATAGTAATTCCTATCTTCTTATGTTGAAGAAGAACTGAAAGTGGAATAAGACATGTCCCAGTGCTGAAGAAAATCCCTTTTGTGCCTATTAGTGTAGTACCGACATTATTTGTGGACAATTTATCCTTGGGTTAGGTCCCTGAAATGCTTTCAAGGCTAATGGGACATTTCAATTAACCTTGCACCCCCCAACACAGCAACTGAACATATTTGGCCAAATTATGCTCCAACTTATGGGGGTAAGTCACAGGAATCTTCAGCCCACTTTTTTCCTTTGAAGTTGGCTGCATCTACTCTAATGTCTAGCCGAAGATAAATTACAGCTTGCTTCTTTGTATACCAGTTGTTAAAATATAGCAATCTTCCTAGAATAATTTATATACAAGGATACCTGCTTACCTCTTGCTGGCATTTCTAATGTGCTCACTGAGTGCGGAATACAGTAATTAACATTCACATAGAGTTGTCTACAGAGTTGTCCACTCCTCCTAGATTTGGCAGTTTAGCATGCTGCCTTATTTATTGAATATTATAACTTGCTCTAAAAGTGGTTAGGTTTGTGCTTGGCTTCTAATCCGCTGGCAGGATGTTCACAGGTTGGGGCTCATCTACCAAGAGCACCCTATGTTCAGATCTCACAAGCTTTATCCTCCTAGGCAGTGTTAGTCTCATTGTTCCACAGATGTGTAGCTGTCTTGGTGGGCCATGAATGCCCATTTGGGCCTCAAACCATGGGCGGCATTAAGGATTAGACTAGGGATTTGAACTGGCACCAGAAGCAAGCTGGGCACCAAGGTAGGGTGCAGAGCACCAATGTGATGCATTGTTCATGGATTTTCCTGCTAAGGAATCAGACTGCTGTATTCTCAGTTGCTGTGCTGCTTCCACCTTCAGTCCCAGCACAATAAATTACCATAGTCTGACCTGAGGGAGGTAAACGTGGATCGCGATCAAGGAAAACTCAGACTGACTTCAACGAGAGCAGGAATGGGCCCAAGATCCTTGTATCAGTTATGTGTATCCAGCTCTTTGGTGTTCACATTATTTGATTCTGCAAGTGAAAACTTGAGGTTCTTGCTTTAGTCTTCTATACAGAAAACAAACAAATTTCACATTTGCCAAGTAAATAAACTGGAAAACTTCCACCCAGAGCAAGAATCTCTTGGATGAAAGGATGGGTGCACCAAACCCTAATCTTTACTTGCTTTGTCTTTCAAGCAAATTATGGCTAAGGACGGTCTCATAGTTCTGAAACCGGCTAATAGTCAGGAACTTGTTTAGGCCTTAGATAGACATATAATAGCTCAAATCCTTGGTGAACTTACAGAAGAAATACTTGAAACCACACTGTCAGAAAACTTCCAGCTTGTATGTGTGACACATGATCTAAAAACATGCAAACCAATCTAAAGAGCTATGATTCAGATAAGTTCAACTCAGCACTGCAATTGGGGCCCCTTACTGAGATTGTTCTGAGCCATCTCACCACAATGGTTAGTTATGTGAAGCAAGCTAGTGAAGCTCCATAAACTAGTGGCAACCACAAGTCACCACAAGGCATCTTTCCTCCAGAGTAATGTTGTTTACTTAAGTGCTTGGCTTTGGACAGGCAATAGCACTGCAGTAAGCTGGGCCAGAAGGAGGAGCTGTAATTACTCACAAACAATGAATAGTGTTGAGTTGAAAAGGGAAAGAACAACAAAAAAATCTGTGACAGCAACATTGAAGCCAAGAGACTGCAAAGTCCCCTGAGGTAAAAATGCATTAGGCTCATCTTGCTAACATGCAACACCAGAAATGGTTTCTACTCATTTTTCTGTGATACAAGTTAATGGCGACAAATCTTTCACAAGGAAATAAACTATTTAAAAACATTTGGGTTTCCAAGATAATAATCTTACAGCCCCCTCCCCCCTCCTTCCCGGGATGCCAACTGTTTTAGAAAGAGGCCATTTAATTTAATATGGGTAATTTTTTGAAATTGTTTCCAAACCTGATCCCAATTTCCAGACCAAAGCGGGCTGAATACATTTGCTGAGACTCACTAGATCAGGCTCTTTAAAGAAATTTCTAGTGTTTCCCAAATTCCTTGTGGCATCTACTCATTTCTGCTTCTGAGTAAGGACACAGAGTGCAGGGGTGCGTGAAATTAAAAGAAAGACACAAAAGTTTAACTAAAATGTTTCAAAAACTTCAAAGACCAGCTCAGGTTTGGGACTAGTCAGATTCTGGCCAAAGGTTCACATAAGTTCATGGATGATTGTTTGAGCTGCCAATCCCACAGAAATGACAGTGTTTGGATACCACCATTAAAACAGTAAGACAGTACATGCAAGACTGATGAGGGGGTTAGGGTGACCAGATGTCCCGATTTTATAGGGACAGTCCCGATTTTTGGGTCTTTTTCTTATATAGGATCCTATTACCCCCCCATCCCGTCCCGATTTTTCACACTTGCTGTCTGGTCACCCTAGAGAGGGTGTCCTGGGTAAGAACAAGCTCTGGGTGTCTCTTTCTCTCAACCCGCGTCCCCACAACCCACACTAGAACAAGTCAAAAAGAAGTCTTGGAGGCAGATGGACAGCTAGATAAAGAACTCTAGGGAAAGGGAAATTCTGTGGGCTTTGTTAGAGACTCTTGGGGCAGACAGAGCTGGGGTACCTGGAGGGGGATGGTTTTAAGCAAGAAAGCCAGATATAGCCGAGTCCCAGGAAGGAAGGTAAGACACCAGCAGAGTGAGGGAAGAGGCCATAAACAAAGAAAGATCAGAAAGCTTGAGATAGGAACCAAGTGGTAGGTTCCTGTTTTGAAGTCCATGGCTAGGAGTTCACCCGCATTTCCCTGAATCAAGAGGAAAGATTGCTGAGACCATCAAGAGAGGGCTGTGGCCACAGAGGGCTCCAACAAACTGTTCAACTAGTTTCTGGCCCATTGTTAACCTTAGACTTCTTCTGAACTGTCTATCCTGGAGGAAGTAAAGTGTTTTGTTTAGCTGCAGGGCTAAACTACCCCTCCAGTGAGAGGAAAACTGTGGCAGGGGGAGTTAAGGACACTGTGTCACAGAGCCTAAATATGGCTTTAACTGCTTAAATTTAGGCACCCAGATTTGCAAGTGTTGAACTTAACGAATAAAAAGGAAAACATTATCTGGTCTTGTGGTTAAGGCGTTGAGTGAAGAGATTCACACCTTTTACTTTTGTTTCAGCCATTGACTCTCTCTGTCACATTCAGCCAGTCACATGCCTCAGTATAGACGTCTGTAAATTATTCTTACCTATTTCAAAGAAAGGCTGTGAGGCTCAGTTCATTCATGTTTGTAAAGCACTTTGAAATCACTGGAAGGAAGGAACTCTGAGAGAGTCAAGAATATTTTTAATAATACCAAAATGGGACCTCTGGTGTGGTAAATTCCTCCCTACTATAGTCATTTACCATATTGGATATTTTTCATCTAGGATCAGCTAGAAAAGGAAAACATTTGGAAAACTATTCAGTGAAGAGAGATTTACAGCCTTCATTATTTTAACCAATGAAAGCACGATTCATACTTGGCATATTTTTCCCAAAAAGGGCATAATGGTAAAATGAGAGACACAAGATAACAAAGCAGGGCGATTCTGAGGAAATAAAGGAAACCTTGGATACTTCCAAGAGAGACTGGCATAATGCAAAAGCCAGGAATGCATGTAGCCCGTTGGAGAATTCTGAATATGGGAGAAAATTCCTTTCTGACCTCGCAGTGGTTAGCTTATTCTTTGAAGCATGATATTTCATTACTCTTATTTTAGCTTGCAAAATCATGTCATTAGTTATTAGGTTATCCTGCTCATTTTTTTAAAGATATAGCCACAATATTGTTATCCCTTTTGACCTGAGCAGTTTTGAAAGAGCACATCCATCATGTACTGAGTTCAGTTTCCTTTTCACGCATCCCTAGCATACCAGTATTTTACCCTAAGACTTTTTGCTGCAGCAAATTCATCAGAATGATTACAAGGTGTGAATAAATATTATCTTGTTTGTACTAAAATTAGCCTGCAGTTAATTTAAGTGACCCTGAGCTCACATTTCACAAGGACCTTCATATTTTTAAAAAAACACAAAGTACCTCTAACTCTTCTCCTTTCCAAGTGATTTTTTCAGCCTTTCATTGTATGCAAGTCCTATCACACCTCTACAACCATGCATACTACTGGTCTCCAGACTTTCAGCCTTATTGTTTATAGTTATAATCAAATTTGTTTCAATTGCAATCAAATAGTTACTGGCTGTACAAAGGGTTAATATTCGAAGGCCCCAGATATTGTATTCTATATCCAGCAGTGTGTATCATGCATCTGAAACTAGAATCAGGTCCAAAGAGTTTAACTGCATAGCAATTTGATGATCTGGTACATTCTAGGTGATGAACAGCTTACAAAAGGCAATATTCAGTCATTCATTCTGGTAATAGTGAGCTGGATTATGATTGAAAATATCTGAAAATCTGACTCTGAAGTGTCATAAAAATTCTTTGGCCATGACCAGAAATGATTCACTGACAGGTACTATCTGCAGAAAAATCCCACTCCATCCCTTTTTCTCTGTTTTTCTCTGCAAGAGCCATTATAGCCCACCATGAGGCTGTTAAAAAGGACAGATCAAGTCCATTGTGCACTGGATTCAGTTCCTTGCTAGCGATCTCTTGCTTAGCTGCTCAAATACACTTCCTTTTGTAAACGTAAAACCGTTATCACCATATAAGGAGTTCTATTTGATATCAGCAATGTAAGGCTCACATACATACAGTATATGTAAGAACAATTGGCTCAACATACTAGAAACAAAGTTCTTTGCTCTGGGCCAGCCTAAGCTTTGCCGAGTACTTTGGCAGAAGGAGTAGATAAAATCTCTAATAAATTTTCATTCAAGTCATAAGGCTTTTCCCAGCCAAAGATTTACACAGGCCTCTCATATTGGCCATAAAAAGCATTTTAAAAGAGTTTGGGAAATTCTAGAAGACTTCCCTGTCACTTACCAAGCCACTCCAACTTTATACTTATTAATTCCAGTGATATGTAATACCCTCTAGCCTACGAGAAGCCCGTCAGTGCTCCATGCTCATAGAGTAACAAACCTATTTCAAAGCATCAAAATAGGAACTAACATGGATATTTTCTTACTCTGTATACTGAGCAGAGGAGATCAGGCTTGAGTGGCTTGTGATGAGTGAAGTATCTACGCAGTCATCTGAGAGGCAGCATTTTTACATTTTTGAGCTAAGAGGGTTCCTAACCCTACAGAAGATTTAGGAAGGAAGACATCTAAAGCACAGGACAAAGAGTCAGGAGATGTGGGTTCTATTTCCAGCTCTCTCACTGACTCACTTTGTGACCGAGGCCAAATCACTTAGCCTCTGTGCCTTAGTTCCCCGTCTGTAAAATGGAGGTGACTTAACCGAGGTATTGTCATGATTGGTTCATTAATACGTGCAGTGTTTGAGTTCTTTAGATGGAAGTTATTTTATAAGTGTTACTATTATAGTATAATTTGAAACAGGAATCACTTTTATTCTCAGAAATGCTAAGCAGACGTATACCGAGCTAAATCAGTACTGGAAACACTTTTGTGAACACTTTTGTGGAAAAGTACAAATTTCTCTAACCAACAGATGAACTTGCAAATTTCTTGTTTATATATTTTAACTGTAGTTCCAGTCGATGAGTACTTCTGACCTGGGGAAGGGTATGTGTACAAAATATGCCAAGACAGTAATAGATTTTCCCCTCTGAACCTTCCCAAAAGCCTTCTTCTGGTATGAATTACACTCTCTCAGGGGTAGCAGTGATCTCTCTGGATTAAAGGTCAGACATATTGCTGGAGCAGCATCTTTGCAAAACTATCCCCTTTTCTTGCCTCTGTTTACTGGATGAGCAGGAATTCACTGACAACAATTTGGATACTTTAAAATCTACTCAGAATCCTGGTTAATTCCATGCATGTGATTTAACCAAGTGGGAGTGGACCAGTTTCTTATGGTGCCCCAGGTGGCTGGAAGTTCCTTCAACTGCTCCCCTCAGTTCTCTATGCCCTTTGGCTGTGGTCCTTCCTTACCTGTGTAATTAGGAGGGCAGAGACAGACATAGTTGTTGATTCCATCCATGCACGTGGAGTTATTCTCACAATCATTATCTTCACAGTCATCTGGGTTTATTTCACATCTCTCCCCCTCATACCCTAGAGGGCAAGAACAGCTTTGGAGGGGATAGAAAAAACAGAGAAAAAGTTAGTTTGGATTTCAGAATTTGCTTTTGAGCAGTGAGGAAGTACTGGAGTGGGATGAAAACTGATACAGATGAGCTCTCTGCTGCTACAACGCAGCGGCATTACTAGCGGCATTACTAGTGAGTTGGGTGACTCACTACTAGTGAGTTTGGTGATAGATGCCACAGTGACAAGCCTGGACACTATATTCCTATACTCATCTACAGAAAAGGTACAGCACGGGCAGAAGAATTCAACTCTCCTGCACCTCCATTGCCCTGCTTGCTGATGTGCCTCATCCCTGAACTGGAATGAACAACTCTAGGGTGACAGGTTAAGCTCACTCAACAAGGCTAATCAAATTCTTGGTTTCTCTGCATAGCCAACAGGGGTGTCGATTGCTACAACAGTGTTGGTTATGTAGGCACCTGTCCACCAAGAACTGGACTGAGGACACCAACACACATCATCACGCGTGAATAGGAAGCTTTTAAATGGCTCTAACTCTTTCACCATTAACAGCCTAGACTGGATTTGAATTAGGGAGGTAAAAGTGAAAGTTTTCATCTCATTACCACCTTGTCGTAGAGTCATCCAAACAACAAATGTTTGTTAATGGATCTTCCAAACAGAGTACTTTAAGTGTTAAGGTATCAGCACTTTTTCAGCTCCTTCAGTACTCATGAAGAATCAACCAGGAAAGAATAATGAAATTAAATGGTGTGATTGTCCACATCCTAAGTATTTATGACTCCCAATACCTGAAGAAGAGCTCTGTGTAAGTTTGAAAGCTAGTCTCTCTTACCAATAGAAGTTGGTCCAATAAAAGGTATTACTTCACCTACCTTGTCTCCCAATACCTTGGTAACATATCCAAACAACAGACCAAATAAACAAGGACAGAGATACTGGGTTTGTAAGGACGTGGACACAGAACTACTGCACTAAATACTTTATTTTCTGAAAATGTAGAGTGTGCCCACTTAAAGGAGTATGGAGGACTAGATGGCAGTGCAGAAAGGGCTCCATTGATCCCTAGAGTCTCCACTTTCAATTTTTAAGACATCTAATTGTTATGGTTGTGAAGAAAACCTTGAAAATGTGACCCAGGTGTAAACCAATGCAGAGGGATCTGCCTGAGTTTTCAGAGAGCCTTAAACTCTATGAGGAGCGGAGTGGAGCTAAGGTTGTGGGATTCAGTTTAGAAACAGCTGAGCATGATCTCAGGCAGCCTTCAATAGTTTGCATATATGGGGGAAATGGATGGACTGGTCAGGTTGGGAGTTGGCTGGTTCAGAGACTCATCACAGGAAGTGTATGGCCTCATCAATACTCAGGAATAGCCCCTGATTCAGGAATTTATATAGCTGCCCTTTACTTGTAGACAAGGACATTTAGGGGTTTTGTTCCAACTGGGCCTATAAAGCATAATTGCAAAACCACAATCCTGGCTTGCCTTTGTCTACAGGACAGTGTAGCCCAGTGAACAGAGCACAAAGGGGTTCTGGGTTCTATTTCCAGCTCTGCCACTGGCCTGCTGGGTAACCTTGGGCAAGTCACTTCCCCTCTCTGTGCCGCAACTTCATCTCTAAAATGGGGATAATGATACTGACCATGTTTGTAAAGGGTTTTGAGATTGACAGATTAAAATTTCTAAAGAGGTAAGTATTAATTTATTATTATTATTATTATTACTACTACTCTGCGTGGAGTGGAAAGCACCAGTGCTACCATATCAACTGCTGAATCAAGACTATTTCCAAATGCAGACAAGGCTTGTGTGTAATGTTTACTGCTCAGGTGGTCAGGCTGGGGAGGGAGTACTTATCATGGAGGTGTGGGTAGGACTGAGGCATATAGACAAGGGTTGGTATTAAGTGGAGGCTCTGCACTGAAGAAACAGGGAGGGTTTGGTAGCTGTTAGCAGAGCCACAGCTCTTCTAGACTGGGTGCATGGATCCACTATGGTGAGTATGACGCTGGCTTTCCCTCTCTTCCTCCTCTGCTCTAAGGATTGGCTGCACATGAACACTCCACACATGCCTCAGCACGACCTCAAGGAGTAAACTTGGGTTCCCCTGAAACATGGGCAGCCGAAACATCCACTCCCATGGAAACCCAGGGAATAAAAACTGTGAAGGAAAGTGTAAGAGAGAGAGAGAGAGAGAGAGTGTGCACACGCTCTCTCAACCCAGTCACGACAGGAAAGCTTCCAGAAGGGGATTAGCACAAGTGCATAGGTTAGCAGCAGACAGCTACATTCCTTCAGACCTATACTGACCGTTCACAGGTCATGAGAGCTAGAAGGGAGGGGAAACTCTTCAGAGCGAATGACTAAAAACAAATGGCGCCGATCAATTCAATTTAAAACACAATAAATCAATATGAAATATTTTCTTTATCTGGCTCTACCTCATTAGTACCAATAAAAAATGTCCTCTTTCTGACCCTGCAATGATCCAGGGGATCGCAGGAGGAGATAAGAAAGAGAAGAGCTGGCACAGCACCTTTTGTGGCAAGGGGAGCAGAAGGAGGGTAAAGAAACTGAACAAAGTCGTGCATTTATCATGTCACCCATTTCCATTACAAAACCCCATTTTTCAGGGGTTTATAACTCAGCCTTAAAAATGTGCTTCAGGCTGCAACTTGGCATTCAAGGTCTCATTTGGGAGGAGACATCTTTTTTTCAATGTAAAGGAAAACAACAAAAGGAGATTGTGCTGGTGGTTTTTATATTATGAATATTTCACCCTCTTCTTGCCACATCCTGACTGGGACTGTATGTAATTAAACACTGCTATAGTAATGGTCCAGTGCACCAAAGTTTACAACAGGGACATTACAGTACTGAGATTGTTATTGTACAATATTGCAATAGGAGGGTTTGTTTGGCTCTTGTAAAGAATGGAAATGTCACCATAATTAATGAAATCTGGCAACCAGTTACTCTGTTCTAGGGCAAGTCTTTGCTTTATTATTTATGTGTCATTCTTTATTTCAATTTGTGGTCAGTTGTTCCAATTCAGAGATCTGGGTGCAAGCATAGGCTTGAAGTGGTTTCCATCATATACAGGGTTTACAGCTTGGTTCAATGGCGCTCAGCATATATCATGGGTGCAAGTGGAAATTAAATGATAAAACATATAAATTGGAACTCTGGATTTTACGGTGGAAGAGTTGTCATTTGGGAAGATCTGCACATATTTTCC
>NW_020665189.1:11671394-11699837 GCF_002925995.2 Terrapene triunguis | reverse complement strand
GGGGGGGGGCGCGGCGGCCGGAGGCTTTTTTGCCTGGGGCGGCAAAAAAGCCAGAGCCGGCCCTGATCTGAAGGACATCAAATTGGGGTTCTTGCTAAACAATGGTGAAAGTAAGCTCTAGCTAGGAGTATACAGCATGGCCCAGTGGATAATGCATGGATTAAGACTCAGGAGACCTGAATTCTATTCTTAGCTCTGCTGGGTGACTTTGGGCACATCACCCCAGCATATGCCTCAGTTTACCCATCTGTGGAATGGAGATAAAACAAGGGCCTCTTTTCTAAAGTGCTTTTAGATCCGTTGATGAAAAGTGCTATATAAGAGCTAGTTATTATTATTATTGAAAACTTCCTGGGCTCTAGCCTGCTGTTGATTAAGCTATAGGACTGTTTACCTGAGCACTCAAATGTTACAGTTTCACATAGGGAGAGGTGGTCTCCTAGATACTGTGACCAAAACCATTAAAAAATTAAAATTCAGCCTGCTCTTCCAGTTCAGTTATTTCATGACACTGCTGTTCTCAAAGACCCTGGCGCTCCTGACTATAATTTCCCTTTTACTGTTCTGCAGTATGCTGGGCACAAGTTAGTTGCTTCCCTCTACCCCAGAAGTTGCTGCCCTTCAGAAGTGCAGTATCTACAGAACTTCTGAAGTGCTTTGGGGTGAAAGAAACAAAAATTCTTAGAGGTTGGCTGTACTCTGAAAAGTGATTATGTAAAATTATCAACATCTTACACAGCAGACCGGCTTCTTGTGCATATTTAGACCTAGATATGTTGATCAAGAGATTATGGCTTTTTACTTCTTCTTACACTGTGGTCTATTATTTCTTCTGCATCATCCAAATCTTAACATTGAAGTTCAACGTCCAGGATCAATCCGATTCATCCATGCAACTGAAGGCATAATTTGAAGACAACGGGGTTGCACAGTTGCCACTGAGGGCAGAATATGGCCTACAGAACCTTTATTACGAGGGAAAATGCATGATATGGAAAAAAAACAAATGATTTTCAGATTCCAGGTTGAGTTTTCAGAGCTGGCTATTAGGAATATATAACTTTTTACTTGTAAACTGAGCACATTTATAAGGAGCCATTGAGATGCAATGGAAGAAGGAACTTAACAATGCCATTGTTAGAGTCACTTTTCAGAGCTGAACTGTATTGGCAGCAAACTTAAAATGATTGGCTGCACTTTGTCCATGCTATGATTAATCATTTTTGTATTTGGATAACAAAATAAATACAGAGATGATATATCATGCTTTAAAAAGGCAGCTCTTGTGTAAACAGAGTAAATCTTTTCAAGAAAACGATGGCTTTTTGGCAGATGAACTTTGTGCACCTGCATAACAAGTGAATGACTTGATAGCCTGTAAGAGCTTCATTTATCCTTGACCAATGAGGCATTGACATATGCAGAATTTATCAGCTTCAGGTTTTTACATAGATAAGTGAACTTAGTGTTTGTGGAAGGCATAGGACTAATAGTCCTGGACAATGAAGCTCTCTTTATATACAGAATTGGACAGAGCAACACAAGACTATGTAAGTTTCCCCACACTTCACTGTCAATGATCTGCTGTTCATCGGGGGCTAAATCTGAGTCTAAATGGGTAGCTCTGTCTCCATGACCCAGGCGGTCCTTGATTGCAGTCTCAGCGGAGGGACTACAAGATGCTAAATGACACTATTGGCTTTTATGACACAGATGTACCTGACACTACTGCAGCATTTTATGAATCCCACCAAGCAGCTTTCACTGTGTGACCTTTGTCCTAGCCAACCGAGTCGGATTTGAAGCAGCAATTTAGAGGAAGGGAAGGCTTTCTGTTCTATTACCAATCCCTTGAGCTACCCAGTTTCATTTATTTATTTCGAAAGAAAACAAATCCACCATGATAAAAGGCATGAAAATGATTCAGAGTAAAAAAAATGTTTAAGAAAAAAATGGTGACAAGAGAATGGATCTGAGAACTCCAGCTGAACCTAAGCCCTTTACCCACTCCATTGTGGCTAGCTATTACAGCAACAAAAATGAGAAGTGAAATCACCTGCTGTTTAGAGCCCCTTGCCCTATCTATGCACAGCCGGAGAGGGGTGTGTGCGAGGATACAGTCTCAGCCTTAACTGTGAATTTCCTGCCTTAGGCTGGCTTATGTCACCACCTTACCATTATTTAAAGGGTAATTTCGCTTGTCTGTGACTACAGAAACTTGAGAGTTAAACCACTTGGCATTTTATAGGGAGGAAAGCTTTGGCTTAAGTTTCCTTTTACAAGAGTAAAGATTTGACAAGCTTGGCAGCTGAGTATGTATATTAATATATTCCTCCAGGGAAGAAAATCTATAGAAGATATAATTTCTTTCACAGGCCACACAACTAAAAACTCTAAGGGGGCCTCTCATTAAAACATTTTTTTGACATTCACTTCCTCACAGAATACAACCTAAGAGGATATTTTCTCATTTTGATGCACACAAATGTATGCATGTAGCTCCAGTGGCTGCCAACAGGAGTAGCACATCCACTGGAGAAAGAAGATCTCCCTCCAGACAATCATTGCTCAAAATGTTTCCTCATCTTCCTCCTCTATCTCTCCGCCACTCCCAAATCTATCAGCGCAGATCCTTTTAGATAATGCCTTATACTTCTATAGTACATCTCCTCTAGCAGGATGGGAGCCCAAGGTACTTGTAATACGGTGGCCATCATCTGAGCACCTCCTCATGGCCAAAGGTTGCTCTGCGACAACCTGCCTCTGTTTTCCCCATTTTCACTGGGCACCAAAGATCCACCTCATTTTCCTCTTGTACCAGGGGCTGATCTAAGTTCCTGCCTTCCCCCAGCATATGGGACACAGGAAGGCTTCTCCCCAGCTAAACAAGCACTCATTGCCATGCCCAGTCTCCTTTAAATAGGTTTATTTGTCCAAATATAAGCCCATAACAGACAAAACAGTTCCTCAGCTCACTCTTTCTCCGAGGGTATCACGGCCTCTCCTCCAAGGGTCTCTGGTAATCATGCTTTTTGCAGCTTCCCAGTCCCAGCCAGCTTCCCTTCTCAGCCATCTCCCTTCTCACAGACAGATCTCATTCAGCCAGCTCTGCTCCCAGCCAGTTCTATTCCCCTTTGGGAACACTGGCCACAGGGCTATCTCCCTGACCATCTGGCCACTTGTTCCAGGACCTACCACTGGAGTAAGCTCCCTCAGTGGTTTCCTCTCCCCAGGCAATGCCAGTCCCAAACACTCCTCCTCTTCCTGCTGTCTGATAGGGCTTTATAGCCCCTGGTTTAGCACGGCCCCCTTTAATTGGCTCAGTTGGGCCCACCTGCTCTGACTTGGGGGTAGTGGGCCTGGTCTACTCACAGGGACTAGCTACTCAGTGACAGTGTTTTAGACTGAATATATAAAAGGGAACTGATGGAAAGCAGAGGTGTGTGGGGGACAGACATTCCTTTTCATGGAGGATTTTGAGATTTCAAAATTTGATTTCAATCCAAATCAGAGCAAAACCAGAAAACTTCAGAATTGTCCGTGAAGTATTATTTAAAAAAAAATGGTTATGGGTCATTTAAAACATTAACTTTTGGAAAAACTAATGTTTCAATTTTGACTTGTTACCATTTTTGCATTATAATAAATATATAATATGATAAAAAATAGAATTCAAGATGGAATGTCATTTCAAATGAGAAACTGAGACATTTCATTATGAAAATGTCAAAACAGGATGTTTGGACACCGTTGGGACCTTTTTTGCATTTTTTTCCTAAACAAAATACTGGCAAAATTGACTCGATTTCACAAAGCATTTCTATTTTGACAGAACTGCATGTTCCAGTGGAATACTGTTCCATCAAAATTTTCTCTGATCAGCTCTAAAAGAAAGCCTGACTCATGGAAAATGTATTTGATGATGTACTACACAGTATAATCCTCAGTTGGCTGAGGGTGGCCTACGCAACCTAAACAGCATTTTCCCCATCTGTGACCCTTACAATTCTGTGTCTCACTTCAGCCACCATTGATATGCTGCATATGGGAAAAGACAAAGCAGTTATTCCTGCAACAGGAATACCACATAAGCCTTTTGTCCTGTATGCAATTGGAACTACAGTACGGGGAAGTTTTGAGTAAAAGATAGCATAAACGCTTTAGTAGCAATTTTTTCATGATCGTAGCAACTAATTTCCAAAAAGCATTCTAGCATCTTTAATGCAGGTAAGTGGCCAGAGCCCCAGTGTTATGTTTCAGCTGAAAAACAACCACTCTGTGCAGTGCAAAGTCCCTTAGACACACAGGACAACTGGAGAAACACTACCTCAGAGGCAAGAGTAACTTTTTCTAAATCACCATCATCAGCACTTCATGCAACTTCCCGGGTTCCGCTTGGAAGTCTCCTATCTGAACAAGGTCTAGGCTGCACCCTGTTCACATAGGGAAATTGAAGCCCAAGATGTTAAGTTATAGAGGTTGTTCTCTTATGGGCACAAACATAAACTGACATAACCTCTCAGTTGTTCGATTGTTTCTTTAAAGCCTATTTGACTATGAGATTCTTCAGCATGAAAACATTTTGCATCTGGCTGTCAAGCAACAGATGCTCATTTTACAAATTAAAAAAGGGTGTGTGTGTGTTTGAAATGCCCCAAGGAAAATTAGTCTCTGGATAACACAAAGCAGATCAGGGGAATGCTCAAAACAGCTTTTAGAGAGAGTCCCATTACGAGAAAATAAGGAGGCCTGTTTTAGAGGAAACGATATGTCACCAATGAAACCAAATTAATTTCATGTCTGGCAAGGAGAATTATTTGTCATGTATGGCAGTTTCAATAAAGAAGCCATTAGACTTCATTAGTGTAAAATAGACAAATGTAAGGTAAATTCATCTCATCTTGCTTTAAATGCAATTCGCTCTCCACTACCTGAATCCGTCTTTATTTGCCTCAGTGAGATGGCAGGTCCCTCCATTCTGGCATGGATTCTGAATGCAGGCATTAATGGGCATATTGCAGTCTCGACCCTATTGGGAAAAGTTCAAGAAAAATTCAGTTATTAACACACAGAGCAGCTGGACTAATCTATCTTGTGTATTGGGCTTTGTTTTCATTTTCCCATTTGCACTGACACAAAGGATGTAGTCTTCAGAGCAATCACATCACCTAGCATTCTTTACTGAATGACAGACATTGCCTAAACCAGGCTTTTGGGAAGGCAGGGCTACAATAATGGCTAGTATTGGTGAGTGTATCGGGCTACTGTTTGGTTTTGAAGTCTCTGGCTAGTTATTTTTTCACCTGTTGGTTTGGAGAAAGCTGTTGGTTTTAACTTTATAGAATATACTTTATTCTTTAATATTAATTACACATTGAAATGAGCAAATAATTCCGATGAGAGGTACACCCAGAGCAGTGCAGAATCAGTATGCACTCAGCAGCACTTACAAGTACTCAGTCAAGTGTTATGGCAGCACACAGAACTCAATACTAAGGATGGCCAACGCTTGAAGGTAAAAGCTTATGTTTTCTGCTAGGAGGCCAAGCTGAAATTCCTCTACAAAATACAGTGAAATCTATTTAAAATAGCATCCTTACTAAGCAGCCTTGTGTTTTTAAGAGAACATCCACAAATATCTCCAAGTGCATCAACTACTATAATTTTGCCCCATCTTTACTAGAAGACTACCTGTGTTAAGCAACTGATTTTTGTTGGTCCTTTGAGTGGCTGTTAAAGCAGGTTCCACTGGACTTGTATCCTGCTGGCAAAAGCTGAATTTGCTATGGAGTTGATATCTACATCACAGTGACTGGTCCTTTCCTTTGAGTTATTTCAGAACAGATTATAAGTTTAGGAAGTCTCTGGTCTGCCGAAGTCTGTGCAATCACAGGAAACAGAAGGGATCTGCCCAGTAGTCTTAGGAGATGATCCCTTAGCAGTGTCTCTCTCTCTATTTGATTTGCATCACCAAGTAATCCATTCAGTCAATTCTGCCAATAAATAACCACACTCTAAGATAAGAAAAATATCTCAAATTAAACTAAAAGGTTATTGAAGTAACATTTTTCATTTAAAATCATGGTTCACATCCTGTGTTACTATAATAATATTTTTGTGACTAATCTGTAATAGTCTTTATATGGCTGAAGCAGTCCCCTGAGTCAACAGGGGCAGAAGAAGTGGCTGCATGCAACATTGGAGAACCTAGCTTTCACTTTAAAGTGTTCAGTGGCAGGTTTGATGATTTGCCTTCGGCTGGATTCAGGTTTGGTTAACTTCTTGCAGACCCGTCTGCACTCAGAACAAGATGTATATATAGATATGCTGTCCCCAACTCCCTCTCTTAATTGTTACATCTTGCAGTGCTCAGTCAAAACATAGGCCCCAATCCTGCCCCAGACAGGTGCAAGGGTCCACATCCATGAATCCAACTGCAGGATCAGGGCTGGAAAGGAAGCTTATCAGGGCTGTTTCAATGGCAGCTGAAGTGCCTATCATGCTATAAATACTATGTAAATACCAACAATCCAAAACCCTTGCAGGCTTGCTACCCTGGGATTGATGCAGTCTCATCAGTTTCAACTAGCCAGGAATTTTAGAAAACAACCAGTAGTCATGAGGAGCTATAGAGAAATTGTTGAATATGGTTGATAGCTGCTTTTCCCTCACATTGCTCATGATGTATATTCCATCTAGGTGCTTATATGCTCCCCACCTCAGTTACCATAGATCTGAGTCCCCCAAATGTTAATGATCAACATAGTGTGAGGTAGGGAAATATTCCCATTTTACAGATGGGAGAAACCAAGGCAGAGAGAGACTAAGCACCTTGCCAAGGTCACACAGAAGTCTGTGACAGAAATGGAAGTTGAAACCACAGTTCCTGACTGCAAATCCATTGGTTTAGCCACAAACCCCAGCATTAGGCAGAGGGGAGGGCTTGCGTTTGCTGTGCTTGTTTGTTCTCTCTCCAGGCCAAAAGGAGAAAGGGAGAACATCCATCAGGATGCTCCGATTCTGAAGGTCAGGGAAGCAGAAGACCCAGGTCCAAAAAGCAGGAGCCAGACCTGATCAAATACTGGAATGACTGGGGACTAGCAGAGCCCACTCATTCTTCTTAATTTGGGGAGTGGGCTTTGCTGGAGCTTTGCTCAGGAACTGGCACAGGTACCTTCTGCTTCACTGATACCCAAGCCTCTGCCAAACAACTTGGCATTCTCCATTTGAATCATTCACTGTAAAAGGTCTTGGGGAAGAGGGGAGGATGCTGAAAGCGAAGAGGAAAGCTCATGCAGCTTTTGTTTTGGCACTGTGTGTTCCACAGCACTTACAGGATGCCAGCCACATCTAATACACTGCCACCCGCTGCAGTGTTGCCTCTGCTTTGTCCATCTGTATTGCAAACCCTACATGCTCGACATGTCATCCTAGTGAAGCCGGGATGATGCCATGCTTAATATTTCTCAAGTGCTCAGCACAAATGCTTTCCCATATCCCTGGTAAATGGAGTATTTTGCAGATGATTCAGTACTGTAGGTATCCTTTCAACTTCACAGATACTCTGTGTTCTCTTGGCATCGAAGTCTGAAACCCTCTGTGAGCTAACTAAGCATAGCAACACGCAAAACAAAAAGCCCAGAATTTATTTTTCCAAAAGTTCTACACACACTCTCGCAACAGCCTTTCAAACACCATGTGTAACAATATTCATATTACCTTTCATGCAACTATGCACGTTTCCTTGGAAGTTACTGGTGACTATTACTAAAGATCTGTGTTAAAATGAAAGCACACCCTTCAAAAGCATTTTCTAACCCCTCGTATCTGCACATGAAATCCTGATGATTCAGAGCCCAGTTTTCACTTCTTCACTACATAAGCCTGTGTTACTGGGTTTCAGAGGCCTCAGGCACCCTGGAAATTGAACAATGTTTTCTGCTGAATCAGACTTTTAATTATAACACTAATTTGCTGTGTGACACTAGGTAAAGAGGAACCTCTGCCTCAGTTTACCCATTTCCAAAAAGTGGGATAACACAACTTGCCTCTCTCTCTCTGATCTCATGAGTGTGAGCTGTCTGTTCACCACTCTGAGTTCTTTAGAAGAAGGTGCTATGCAAGTGAAATATTTTATCGTACACAAAAATGTGGAAAACAAAGAGTAAGCAGAGACTATTTAAAATATCAGTATTGAGTAAGCTACAGCTAATCAGGCCACTTCACTTCTGAATGAGAGAGACCATGCAGGGGTCTAATGTGCTTTAACTTCACAGCTTGAGTTAATGCATCTTGACTTTCCTGAGTGTTCCTATATAGACGAGCCCTAAGACATGCTGAAAACATCTTTCAAATAAAGATTGCAAGTCTCTGGTCCCAATTTACAACAATACTGGCATATTTGTAAAGGATTAATTTCTTTAAATGTCAAGCACCAATCCTCAACTCAGTTCATTTACTCTTGAACTGAAGACAACTCTTTGACCTACATACCCTGAAAATTAATTGTCTGTTCTCAAAAAGGGAAAACATTGAACATTTGGTCCAAGACGAAGGGTGTGTGAATTAAGCTGGAACTGGAAAAGGAGGTGCAAGCTTTGCTTCCAAAGATCTGGCCCGTAGACAAAAACAACATGATTGTCTCAGTGATTCATGTTGCTAGATTGGAGGGTCTCCTTTTGACTGTAACTCTTATTTTTAGGGATTTGTAACTCTACTCTAAACATTTTGTTGTAGTTTGATGGTAAAGCAAAAGCATCAGCCTAGAGACATTTTCTGATGAGTTTTGCAAAACAACACCTGCCCACCCCAAAAAAATCTGCTTGGCTACTCCCATAGAAGAGGGAAGGAACAACATGGATTTTGACATAAAGTTCCTACAAATGGCAAGGCAGAGTGCATACACGTCAGGACCACATTTGGATTTCACATGTACCCCTGTAAATCTGGAGTAAATCAACCGGCTCCAACTTTAGTAGAGTTGCTCCAAATGAACATTCCTGTGAAAAAGCAGAATCTGGCCCACAGAAAACATAAGTTCTTCTTTTAGTCCCAGCACTAATTTAAATAAACGGTACTGAACAGTGCTGTACATACAGGCTGTAGATCACAAGAATTGTATCAGATTTTGGACTCAATTACTGGCCCGTACTTATTACATTTTCCAGGATCAAATACATCATAACAGCAAAAAGCCAAGAAGAATTGGCATAAACCAACGGAGAGTTGGGCAAATGGGGCAAAGAGAGGTTATGTGAATACATGTTTGATGAAAAAACACATTTGCTTTGATAATATTTTGACCATTTAAATTGGTTTGCTGTCATAATGTGGAAAGTGAATATTTGTTGGTGCAATGGTTTGTGACATACAAGTTCACCAAGCCATCTGATATTTTGGGTTTTTGTCCACCTACTTCTAAAAGGGTCAGCCAGTCACAGAGAATCCTACTAGTTCATCATACCCCAGAAAGAGGGCTTCATCCTGCACTACTGAAATCACTGTGTTTGACCAATAACTTCAATGGGCGCAGCACCGAGCTCATAATGAAGAGACAAAGTTAAAGCAACTACTTCATGGACAACCCGTACGCTGAAAAATGTTTGCATTAAGTGTCTGAACAATTAGAAATAACAGACAAAAACAGTCTGCTTTTGCACATAATACATGCACAAAAAGAAAGCCAAATTTTGTCAAATCATTGTCTGTAAATTATTTCTCCAGCTCTACCATAAATAATAATACCACCTAACATTTTGCATCAGTAGATGTCAAAGCACTTTACATTATCATTATCAGGGCTGCCCAGAGGGAGGGGGGGGCAAGTGGGGCAATTTGCCCTGGGCCCCACAGGGGCCCCCACGAGAATATAGTATTCTATAGTATTGCAACTTTTTTTTATGGAAGGGGCCCCCGAAATTGCTTTGCCCCAGGCCCCCTGAATCCTCTGGGCGGTGCTGATCATTATCCCTATTTTACATATATCTGGAAACTAAGGCACAGAGCAACGATGTGATTTGTCCAAGGTCACCCTGCAGGTCAATGGCAAAGCAGGGAACAGAACCCAGGACTCCACCCATTAGGCCACACTGACAGTCATAACCACTAAGTAGCCATATTTTTCAAGTGAGTTAAAAATAAATCAGGCACCTGCTGATACAGAGGCTATTATTTCATAATATGCCGGTAATAAATATTTAAGGAATCCATCTCATAGTACCTGTGCGTCATTAACTGGGCAAATACTGCAATAATATTTCCATCAAGATTCACTCGGTATTTTAAATTAACTTGATTTGCCTGTGCCCTTAACCCCATTGAGTTAGCACCAGGCAAATTTCTCAATTAAGTTTTAAAAGCACAAATATTCACGGAAAATGAATTTCAAGGTAACGTACACAGGAATTTGCAGAAATTGAATTTTGAATTTCCACCTGTGAGTATTTGCATCACAAGTGCTTGAGCACTAATTTAACCTGACAAATCACCACCAACATAAACAGATCAAATACTATCTACTCCAAAAAATCCTCATGTTTATGCCATGTAATTTTAAGAATTTACAAAAGTACCAAGTAGTTCTGGAAAAAAAGAGAGGAAACCAACCAGTTCACAGATATTCTCTGAGCAACAGACTAAATAGACTGGGTAAGTTATTTACTGAGAATTATTCATTTCTAATCAGTTTCCCCTTAAAGAAAGGAACATATCTGGCTCACAGATTAAAGGCACTGGAATCATTTTCCTACTCAGCTTTTTGGAGGAGGTTTGCAAGAAGAAGAACCTTGCATCATATCCTAAAAGCAGCAAAATTTAGGTATGGAGGTTTGATAGATCAACAGATGAACCACGAAATATTATAATTCTCTTATTTACCTCTCATAAGGCAACTCTTATTGCTGCAAAAGACCCAATTCTGCTCAGTTAAACTAGAATAAGAATGGAACAATTGCATCAACCTCATTGGAATGATTCCGTATTTATACCCCTATAGCAGAAATCAAAATGTGGTCTAAAGACTGTCACCCACTGAAAATGTGGGAAAACCAAAAGTTTTCATTGCAGGAGACTTGACATACCACTTATACGTGACTCCAGAAAAACTCAAAGATATGCTAGCTAGCCACTATTTACCAAAAATGAAGTTACAAGACCTGCTGCTGACTTCTTATGTTATTCTAGAATGAAATATTATAATTATCCTTATAAAAGGATGAAAAACCCCTCCACCTCCCCATCGATCTGTGCTGTGTAACATTAATCACTGCTGAGTCATGCTGAGTTTAAAGGTTATTGAAATGTTACCAGATACAATATTCTTCAGGGTACAGAAAACGATAAGACAGAAGGCATAAAATGATTATTCTATGTAACTAGGAGAACCACTTTGTAATTAAGAGACATTTCCTGTAGCTGTAACATATGGTGACTCAATTCAATAAATGATCATTTTGTAAAAAACAACGGCAGACCTCAGACAACAGCAGTGACAGGGAGCCAAGAAGATTCTTATGCCTCCATGGAAAGAGACTAAAGAAACTCTGAGCACCTGGGTAGGCAAAAATCGGAACCACAAGGGGATGAGCAGGAGATTAAGCTGCTTTTCAGTAGCCGCTGTCCTTTTTGGCCTCTGAATTGGAAGTGCAGTAGGCTCCACACCGGTAGAGACACAGAGGCCCACAGGGCAGCCACAGAGCTTTTTTTTCTGGCCGATGGGAGCCTTGTTCAGTGACTAACAAGTCTTTGTATTGGCAGCTGATAAAAAAGTACTCTGAGAAAATGACTGCAGGAGAAAGAAAAAGGGTTTCCAAGCAAATACATAGAAACTGTTAACTCTTCACCCTATGTTATTCCTATTACTAGATTTTGTTGAGGCAGTGCATGGGCAGAACATATGTCACAGTTTTCATATATTTAGTGCAGAC
This sequence comes from Terrapene triunguis, assembly GCF_002925995.2. NCBI lineage: Eukaryota > Metazoa > Chordata > Testudines > Emydidae > Terrapene > Terrapene triunguis. Next base: position 11,687,913 of record NW_020665189.1, on the reverse strand, counting down.
ACTACGCCAAAGCAAATTCAGTGACAGAATTTTGAAGTAAGACCTAGGAATGTTCCTTTATCGTTTTAAGTATCTGAACTCCTTAAATATAGCTAGTGCTTCCCGAGAGGTCAATACACCAAATCACTCAATTGCAAAACACCATCTTGAAAACATACTCCACTGATACTCCAAAATACTTGGTGTTTACACCTCAACTGCTAGAAGAGGGCCTCATCCTCCCTGTTTGAACTAACCTCATTATCTCTAGCCTGACTCACTCTTGCTTGCATATTTATACCTGCCTCTGGAAATTTCTACTACATGCATCCGGAGAAGTGGGTATTCACCCACGAAAGCTCATGCTCCTATACGTCTGTTAGTCTATAAGGTGCCACAGGACTCTTTGCTGCTTTTACAAAATATCAGTGTAACGTCCCACCACTATCACCACCACAAAAACCTCACAAATGCCAGTGCAATCAACTTACTGGTGTTCTGAATAAAACCCAATAAACCCGCTTTACTGAACAAGAAAAGACTAAATAAGTTCTTTACTATACAAGAAACTTAAAGCGCTACTTTCCAGCAGCTAAACCAAAATGTAAACTACCTTTAAGCTTTTATCTGTCCTGGGATGCCATCCTAAACTGAAATATCTACTGGGTTTAATAGTTTAGTTGTTCTGCTGCTGTGAAATTAAAAAAAGTTGAAAATATCTCCCCCTTCCAAAATGTATTAGTGCATGACTCCATTCTTTAGCCATATTTAACTAGCATATTAAGTTCTGAATACTTAAGAAACCAAGTTTCTTAAGTATTCAGAACTGTACTGCTACCTGTGACATTACTGATGATTGTCCCAGTCTTGCAATCATTTTTGCTTGGATTAATGGCACTTTGCAAAGTCATAGCAACCTGCCCGCTTAGATCAGATTTCAGAGTCAGGATGTAAGTTGGTGTACATACAAGGAGGTAACTAGAACAAGGCAAAGCAATGTTTGTTTTTGCTTTATAAGAACCATCTCTGGTTTGATGGGGGAGAGTGGAGAGGAAATAATCCATACACCAATGAGTGGAAAAGACACAAAAGCCCTTTAGAGAAAGGCAGGTTAATTTCAAACTTCTATAAAGGATATTCAAAAAGAAAACACACACAGATTAATGAAGTATACAACAGCTTCCCTTTAATAACTACATGAGATAAACACAAGCTGTAAATACAAATTAAAAGAAGCAGGAAGAATTTATACAGATGACTAAGAAAACATGAAGGGATGAAGTCAGCTATCCAACCAATGCACTTAATTATAAGTTTGGTAGAAAAAGACTATCATGAAGTTCTGTTTACAACTGTAACATTTCAAAGCCCTTCATTATAAAGGAAACCAACGTTTATATGTTGAGAATGTTAAGAAAAACCAAAACTTAATGAAGTGTGCTGTAAAACTAAAAACAAACCATTACAAAACCCTATTATGCAAACTGCTACACAAATGAAATTGGGGGACAGCTACACAAAGGGAAATATGTGGATTGCTACATCCATATCTGGTGTAATGAACCTAAACCAGCTGCACATCTGTGTGAAGAAAGGATCTGGATCTCAACAAAATGATTACTGATGTTGCAGAAGTGGAGAATGAAACTAGCTTTGAAATATTTGATTCCTTTGATGGGATAGATATGAAAAAGAACACCCCAAACCACAGCCTATTTACTGTACCATTCTCTCCCACTCACTTTTTACCACAGAAACCTCTTAAGACAAAGGATTCCATATCAAATCACATTGCCTTGGGAGGCAATATACACAGATCGCTGCATGAAGTTGAGGTCACTCAGATCTGTCTCCTTTTTGGCAAATCCAGATGATGCAGTTTCCTCGTTTATCCTGTACCTGGCCAACATAAGATGGCTAAGGCTCAATCGGGATAAAATGCAGATGATGCTAGCTGGCAGGGTTAGGTAATTAGAAGAAGTGTCAGGGTGCATGTCTGATCCATCTGTTGGTGGCATATATACAAAATTATTTGACAAAGCAGGTATTTCGGACAATATTAAGGTACTTTTGAATCTGACTGCTCTTAGATAGCAAGCTAGAAGCAGAGACTCAGACAGATTTTGTTAATCTGTGTTTTGCAAATAGCTGTGCCTATTCCTAGCCAATGAACACCTTGCACAGTCATTCATGCCTTTGCCACTGTGACACTGGCAGACCAGTTACCAGCTCATGCCAAGGCCCATAAGCCTCACTGAACATTGACAAATGCATAGCTGGAAACCAGTCTGGCTCACCTGTGTGTTAGCTTTGTTAAAATAGATGTTAAGTTGATAAGAATGTGTTTAGACTTGATGGAATGCTTGTAGGATGTGGCATGTATTGATCTCACTTATAACCTCTGTAGTCCATGGCATAAAGTTATATTGAGTGTTCGCATTGTAAATCTCTGTAACTGTGGAACACCAAACAGGAAAGAAGCATTAATTAGCATAAAGTGCTGGTCCTGTGGACAAGAAGCCTCATTGAAACCACATGAACCACTGTGAAACATCAAAGGACAAAAGCTTTGTTGATTGCCCCCCCACTGCCACACCCACCCATGAAGAGAAGATGGGTACCACACTTGATTCATCAGTTTGAACTCTGGGGGAACGGAACAAAATGCCTGATGAGAAGAAACTGTATCACTATGCTGCTTGGAATTCGTCAAGGGCAATATTTCTAAGCATGAGCAAGGAATTCCCAAGTTGCTTGGTTTGGATTAGTCCTAAAGGACATATAGAACTTGCATATCATATCATTGCATATTACCTTTTGGAACCAAAGACTGTATCTCATTTGTGTGTGCATGTTTATCTGCTTTAACCGTAGAAATAACTCTCATTTCTTTTTCTTAGTTAATACATCTTCAGTTAGTACTATAGGATTGGCTACAAGCATTGTCTTTGGTTTGAGATCTGAGGTACATTTCACCCTGGGGTAAGGGACTGGTCCTTTGGGACTGGGAGTAACCTGAATATTATGGTTGATTTTTGGTGTAAAGGACCATCTATCACAAATGCGGGCTTGCCTGGGTGACAAGACAGCTTGGAGTATCCAAGGGGACTGCCTGTGACTCCATGTTAAGGCTGTTATAGTGCTTTTAGGAGTTCACACTTGGTTGGTGAGGTCTAATTATAGAACACACCCAATTTGGGGTTTCGGCCCTCTTCCTTGACAGTCTGACCTGAGGTTGGCACTCATGTTTGTGAGCTACCTTAGACAGCTTGACAGCCACCTCCAGGTTACATTACTGCAAGTGATAATAAATTAACCACATTCCTTGGTAACCTGTGCCAATGGTTGATTACCCTCACTGTTAAAAAGTTGCATTATATGATTGTTAATAATCCAATAATCTAATTTAGTTAATGTGAGAAAAAGTTTCATTCATTTCTAATTTTGGTCAAAGTTTCAAATTTGGTTTGATCTCACCTGGACCAGTTCATTCATCCATTTTTGGGTGACACAGCAAGCTAACCTAAACCCTGCCCACTATTTTTCACACATGGTGAGAAATACTACTTGCTGAAAGCCACAGAAGGTGATTTCAGGAGAAGAGATCAGTTTAGATTTTAGCCTCTGAAACCTTCACAGCATTGATGAGTGTAGTAAAGATACAGAGAACTGTTACTGCCTACAAGACTGTATACAGTAATCTTCTGCACCAGTTTGGCTTCAACTGGCATCTGATTAAACAATAATTGGACATGGCAGCAGCACTTTTTAGTGACTTCCTTGTCCTTATTAATAAATCCTATTTGTCAATTTATAGTAAATTAGGCCAACTCTGCTTTCAGCCTCATTTTATTTTAATCAAAAAGATTTATGATCCTCCAGGGTATACTACACCTTCCATTATCTTTGTAGCTAGTAATCAAGATTATGTCTGTCAAAGTCAAGGGGCAAGGATTTGAGGTATTATTAAAAATATTCTGGCATTGGCGCCATCAGTATGAAACTTGATTCTCGGTGGATGCTTGCGGTTTATTTGTTAATAATATACATTATTGTGTATTTCTTCTTGCCTTATGGATCTCTGCTTACACAAGCATGCTGTATTTCAATGCTTGTGTAAGCAGATGCTATAGATAAAGGACTTCCGGGCTTTCAATCAGCAGAAAGAAGAGGTGGAACAAGTCTACCACATGAAAAATCCACATCCTATACTAATGGACAGGAAGCAATCTCCATGAATCCGATGTTGGAACCTCTGGAATACTTCCAGAAATGTAACTACTTAAGAAGTAAACCAAAATCCTAATTTCAATTGAAAAGAAATCTTTGAAGTACCCTAAAATATCCTATTATAGATGTTTCCAGATTTATATAATTCAGACTACAGGAAAGATGACAAAGTAGGGCTTAATTAGAATTTCAGAATGATAATGCAAACAAACTGAAAAAAATAGAGGAAAATTTTCTCTTGTCTCTTTCCATTAATGTACTGATCTTAGGTGTTACTTGTAAAAAGCAGGTACAAAAACTTTTCAGGCAAGAATTTGATTTTCAAGAAGACAATGTCCCTTTAAAGTGTGGCTTATCTCCTCCAAAAATGTCTGTGACATCAGAGCATGCCACAACATCATGAAAGACCAAGTGTGACATGAGTGATGGCCATATGTAATGTTTGGGTACTGCCACATCCCGTGACTGATGTGAGATGGATGGACACAGTTAAGTCAGTTGGGTTAAATGGTTTTAGAGAGGGTCAGTAACAATCAAAAACAATTAAAAGGACAATCACGTTTTATTCTCCTTTTAAAACCAACAATCATAGTAAACATTTAATATTAGAGCATTTTGTTCTGTGGAGGACACATAACCACTTGGCACATAGCATGACAGGAGCCAGTGTGGCACTTAACACTGGCTTATTCCAGTCACACAAATCAGGAGCCAAAATACTGATGTTCAGTTTTGTGGATTAAGCATGTCAGCATGTGAATAACCTGATCCCTCCCTTGCCAAAGCACATAAGCACAGGTTTACCCCAGAGACTCTCAGAGATATAAGGAGGAACAGACTCCAGAGAGAACAGAGGAGGCAAGTCTTTCTGACCTCCACATGGCTCAGTGACTGAGACTGTGAGACCAACGGGCAAGGACTGATAGAATGCAAGAGGCTTTGATACAACTGTACCTATTGTGCATGGGCTTTGTCTAAATGAGCCGATCACCCATTTTGAGGCAAGATATGGCATTGCACCTTTTCCGTTCTATAGGAGGTAATGCACTCTCACTTTCCAATGAAAAGTGTTTTCTCTACTGCCTTAGATTGCTTAGACCAATTTCACGCAAAACCATACCAAGGGAGAGGAAAACAAGGAATTAACCTCTGAGGAGAGGTAATGAGCTTAAATTCTGCTGAGGGTCTCAGACAGAGAAAGACAAAGGCTAGAAGATCATGTCTTATATGGTGAAGTCAATGCCAGAGCTGCACAGGAAAGGTAAAAGAAAAAAGCCAATCATGAGAGGCTTTAATAATAAGGGGGAATAAGGGGGACTGTCTGGTGTGACTGATGGCTTCAATTGGGTGGCTGGTCAGACTGAAAGAAAGATTAATAGTTAAATACACACAGCCTGACTAAGCGGGGACATAACAATCTACAGATACCTGAAGGAAGAGGACACCAAGGAGAGAGAGAAATTACTTAACATAATAAGAATGGGTATAACTGGGACTGAGAGGATGATATTAAGAAAAGGAAATTCAATTTGACATTAAAATAAGCTTCTAAGAGTGAGATTTATTATAGTGTGGAATGGGAAAAGAAAGAGGTGGGAGCTTCATCTCTTTGGACACTTAAAACTAGATAGATGAGTAAATGTACAATGGTGAACAATCCTGCATTGGCAGGGGACTGGAGGAGAAGTCTTCTTTATATCAATTCTCGGTTATATCACCAGCTGAGGCTCTGACTCTCTAATTTATTTAAAGTCACCTTTATTGTGGGGAAACATTTCTGCTGATCCCTTTCTCCTGATGCAGCACTGAACAATCAGAGTCAATGTCTCAGGTCACTCAACATCTGCTTTCTCACTGCCCTAGAGCAAATGGAAACATTTCCTCAGGCTTGGCTTCATTGTTAACAGCCCTCATTAGGCCAAAGCATAACACATCACTGTGCTTTTTACAGGGCTCCTGATGAGTATGTGCCTGCCTCACCACCCTCAGCCAGCAACTGTGGCCTGTAATCCTTGCTTAAGCCTTTAATTTGTATACTCTAGTGCAGGGGTAGGCAGCCTATGGCACGCGTGCCGAAGGTGGCATGCAAGCTGATTTTCAGTGGCACTCACACTGTCCGGGTCCTGGCCACCAGTCCGGGGGGCTCTGCATTTTAATTTAATTTTAAATGAAGCTTCTTAAACATTTTAAAAGCATTATTTACTTTACATACAACAATAGTTTAGTTATATATTATAGACTTATAAAAAGAGACCTTCTAAAAACGTTAAAATGTATTACTGGCACGCGAAACCTTAAATTAGAGTGAATAAATGAAGACTCGGCACACCACTTCTGAAAGGTTGCCGACCCCTGCTCTAGTGGGTGTAAATCCTCACTTTCCCTAAACCTACTGTAGCAGGGGAAAAGGATCCCTACACAAATCAGCTAACTGATGCATAGTTATGTCTTGGGAAGCATGAATAAAACCTCCAAGTGTGAACAGGTGGGTGCTATGCTTTCCTCTTTCATAGTCTTCCTGTCTTGGAGGCATCAGATGAAATTATAACCCCTGCTGGTGCCAATGGTCTTTGCCTACAAAATCCACACACACACAGGGGCTCTTATTTTAGAGGGCCACCCATTACTCCTCCCTTATCTTTCAACCTCTCTGGCTCTCCCCTTTATCTTGCAGAGAGCAGGAAGTACTCCTACATTCACTGATAATTATTCTAAGTACTGTAGCTTCATCAGAAAAATCTCAAGGCTTCCAAGGATGGCATCACAGGATGGGAATCTAGTTCACTGAGACAGAATCTCCTAACAGCAGCAATATTTCGCTGCACTGATTTTTTTCACACTAATCAAACTTGGCAAGGGACTAGCATTCCACTATCTTTCCCCCCACCCTGATGCTGTTAATGGAAAGAGGCCCAGATAGGATAACATGTAAAGACCGAGACGTTTGAACTCTCCTTCATATGTGGAAGAGTGCAGGCAAGATTTAAGAGTTCCTTCCAATTTCTCCTCTTTCTGGAATTCAGACTGAAGGATTTTTCTTGCACTGACTGATGTACGGAGGATTTATGCACATATGTTAATAGACCCAAAGAAATAAAAGAAAGGAGTTGTTTTCCCAAATGGCATAGTCTAAGAAATTAGAGCTGACATATAGTCTCGTATAGCTGCTTCGGAGGATGGGGGAGAGCAGTGTGGCCAGAAGTGGAGAGACTCTGGCCCTGCCTCTTCCCTTCTGTCTCTGCTGGCTGTGCTGCCTATCCTTGCTCCCTCTGTTGGTGGGAAAGGCTGCGTCCCACCTCTCCCTCTCTATACCCGTTCATAAGCCGACCCCCATCTCTGGGGCTTCCCTTTTTTACTAAAAAAATTCGGCCTATGAACGAGTATATATGGTAATTATAATTTAGCCATGACCTGTGTGCTATCTATCATAATGCTTGTGTAAAAAACGTACTCAATAGACTATGTGAATTAAAATCGTGCCATTATCTGCATACATAGGAGTCCATACAGTCCACAAAATTCAGTATTCAAAGACGGAGAAAAGCCAGAAAGAAAGACTTCAGAATCTATTTTATAGTGATCCATCCTCAGACTGACAAACATCCTACAAGGGAAGGCACAGATATTTTTTAAATGATGGTATCTATGATGGGGAAGGGAGAAAGCAATGGATATGCTGGCCGAAACCTTGAGAGCTAAGGGTTACCAGGTTCAGACACACGCACTGATCGTTGAAGCCTTGGGCACATGGGACCCCAGTAATGAGAGAGTGCTGAGAGAATGCGGAATCGGTCAACGCTACGCTCGGCTGATGCACCAACTCATGTTGTCAGATGCCATCGGGTGGTCGAAGGACATCTACATAGAACACAGCACCGGACATCAGCAATACCAGGAGGGATGAGCTGGAGTGCCAATGAGAAGTGCAGTCAGGAAAGTAACTGAAATACTTTCCTCATGGATTGTATTTTCTAAATGGACAACCAACCTAATTCTCAATTACTGAGGGACAATCTCCACTCATTGATATATTTTGCTTTCCACAACCAAATCTCTGTACAACTTTTCATGAGTGATGTACCCGAGTATTCGGATTCTAATATCTAAACTCTATTGTTAAATCTATTCACATAAATTTGGGTTATTGCTAATTACGTACTCTATGTATCATATGACTTTAAAAACAAACTTTGTATTTGTGGATAATCTAAGCACTATACCAAGGTATACAGGCACTCTTTTCTCAACCTATGTATTATATAATTTTTTTAACATTAACTTTAATAAAATGTTTAGAAGACTCATATGTCATTGTTTCAGTGGAAATTGTATAAAGTGAACTTCAGTTAAACAGCTGCATGTTAGCTGACAATGACATCCTGAAGTTATTCCTGGTAAATCCTGCTAGTCCCCATAGGTGGCACTCTTACACTATCCGCTGCTTAGACACCAATGCTCTTCAAAGGCAAGAATCCTGAAGGCAAGGTTTCCTACAAGGCTTATCTGTAACAAACACATTCAGTACCCAATATGGGGAGAGAGCAGCAGCAGAGATAACTATCAGCACTTACTTTCCCCCATTTTAAAGCCGGCATATTTCTACCCTCATTAAATGGAACTGTCTGTCCCACAAGCCTGCCAGCTCAGATTTAGAGTGAACAATTCATGAGCTACCTCACTTTTAAGTTCAGCCTAAGATATGCAGAGTTATACACAAGAGACATTGCTAACAAATATGTACATGTATCAAAGGGGTAGCCGTGTTAGTCGGGATCTGTAAAAGCAGCAGAGTCCAGTGGCACCTTATAGACTAACAGACATATTGGAGCATGAGCTTTCGTGGGTGAATACCCTGTATCTGACGAAGTGGCTATTCGCCCACGAAACCTCATGCTCCAATACGTCTGTTAGTCTATAAGGTGCCACAGGACTCTTTGCTTCTTTTACAAATATGTACATGTGCATTCCAGTGGGAAAAAAGACTTAAAAGGACACCAAATGTAGCATTCCTGGTGTAATTGTACCAAAGGGCCAGCTTTAAATATGGTAATGCAAAGAAGATTACAAGCCTACTGCTTCCACTGCTATGCTATCTATAGTAACTGGAAGAAACTCTTGATACCATAAGCTGATTGGCGATTGGTCACTTGAACTAAATTTTCTGCTGAGTGGCACTCTGTGATTTTGAATGGCCACCATGAATACTGAAACCCCAGATAATTTAACACCCCATTTCAGGGAACCCAGAGACACTGTATACACTTCAGCTCAATTGAATGAGGTTATAAGGACAATAAGGGTGGTTGGTGTTTTTTTCCTCCAGTGATATACTCCTCCACACAGGATTTTCTCCAAACTTACATCAAACAAGGAAAAACAAATGCTGTGAGGGAAGATTTAGGGTAATTTATCAAGATCTGGGAAATAGCTTCCAGATGGACAGAGCTGTTTGGTGCTGGCTGGTGAGAAGGAAGCAAGGTATTGTTATTGAATTAGCATGAATCTCTGGCAGAGAACAGCTTGGTAGAAATAGAGTGCTCCCTTCATATGGTTTACATTTGGACCTGTCAAATTTTACTTTTACTCAAAAACCCACGGTGAAGATCCAGGGTTCTTTTTTACTTATTAAATTTTCCCCAGTTCCCCCTGTACTAGTTACAAGTCAGTATTTTTAAGCTGTCTGCTTTGCTTTAAATGCCACACCTGGGTATGTTCACTCTTTGCCTTGCCTGGATGAGAGTACTTGCAAGCTCAAAAGCGGTTCTGTATCAGACCAAGTTCACACAGTGAATGTCACCTGAGAATGTGAGTCAGAGAGAGAGAGAGAGAGAAGAAAAGCTAAACTTTCTATAAGATTTTTAAAATAAGTCACCTCAAGAGCTTATCAAAATGGTTCTAAGTAAAGTTGATCCACTCTGAGGTCTAGTGTACACTAGAGAAGGTTTGCTGGTATAGCTCTACATGGATAGTTATACTAGCAAACCCTCCTAGTGTAGCTGCAGCTTTTACCACCAAAAAAACCCCCTGCATCTACACAAGGGTTTTTGCCAACATAAGACATGTAAAAAAACTCACCCCGCCCCAACCAACATTATATTACCAATGAAAGTTTGTAGTATACACCTGGCCTGCCTCACACATAGCTACTCCACAACATGTATCTTCTAGCATAACGCATACAAAATATGAATGCATAAATCTATACATTCTCCAGTGACCATGGATCAAAGTTATTTACTTTCATTGACATTATCTCAGCAGTCTCCTAGTCCTGCTTTCAATAATTCAGGGTTTGTTTGTTTTGTACATACCAAATTCAAAATGATCACCCTGACTCTAAATGTTTTACTGACACATGGAGACAAGATAGCCACAGATTTCCCTAAATTATATTAGTCAAACTTTTGTCATAAACTGCAGCTTCTGACTGATTTCAACACCCAAAGAAAGTCTCCAAAGTTATTTGTGTAAGTAAGGAGCAATGGTTCTCTCAAAGATAAACTGGGTGATAGTAAATAAAACGTAAAAATAGTAAATATAAGTTATAGCTCTTTTTTGCAATAAGATTTTCCTGGTTCAGCATCTGATCTTGACTTTTCTATCCTTAGGTCTTCACTTACAGTGGTTTGCAGAGTACAGAGACCGTACACCCTGCCAGCATGGCATGGGTGGTGGGTATAATAGACCAGGGAAGACTTAGCCTTCCTTGGCACTGCCGCTGACCTGCTGCCAGACACCTGGGCCGCAATGGCCCCCACCTTGCCTGAGGCCCCCACCCCCTGCTGCTGCTGCCTGCCTGGTCTCCTCCACTCCACCCTCTCCCTCCGGAGGTCCCCGCTGCTCGCCATGTCCCTCCTCCTCGGAGTTGGGGGAGTGAGGAGGGACGCAGAGAGCCAGCGGCCGGCAGAGTGAGGAGGCTGGGTGTTGAGGCCAGCAGCTCGGGGTGGGGGGGCTTCAGGGGCGGGAGGGACTGGCACTGGGGCTGGCCTGGTGCCGGGGGGGCTGGCAGCAGTGGGGGCCAGTGTCTCAGCTGAGGGAGGGTTTTCAGGGTGGGCCCAGGCCGGCACTGGCAGTGGGAGCTGTGGCTCGGCTGGGGGAGAGCCATCAGGGCTGGGGGGCCCGATGGCTTGGCCTGGTGCTGGGGCTGGCCCGGTGCTGGCTGGGGGGAGGGCAGCGACTCGGCTGGGGGGGCTGTCAGGGGCAGGGGGCCGGCAGCTCAGCCTGGTGCTGGTGGCTTGGCCTGGTGCTGGGAGGGGCCCGGGGGGCCAGCAACTCAGCCCAGTGTGGCTGGGGCTAGTGGGCCGGGGCTCCTCCGGTCGCGGGGGGGTCCTCGGGGTGTCTTCTTTTATGGGGGTGGTTTTTGGGGCTCCAGTGTGCGGGGGGACAGGGCCATGGGTGGAAGAGGTGGGGCCATGGGGCTAGCATCCCCAAAGTGGGGGTTCACCAGCCGCCCATGCAGTGCGGGTATAAATAGCAGTGTAGATGGGGAGCCACTGCTAAGGGAAGTAAAGTAGATTGCCCTACATGTGTGTAACATAGGGTATGTACCCTATGCTGCTCTCTACATGCCCAAGCAATGCCTCCCACATCTATACCGCTATTTTTAGCAGTGTACTGTCCTCTGTATCCCTGCTGCAGTGAAAGGCTCTGGCTGGGGGGAGGCAATGGGAAAAGGCTTCGCCAGCTCCCCACTACTGGCATATTTCCACTCTGCCTCCCCTCAGCTGGAGCCTTTCACTGCCATGTGTAGCTTCACACACCAAAGAACATGGACGTAGACTGCCTTTCACTGCAGAATGTAGCTAACCGTACCTTACACACTGCTGCAAGTATAAATAAGGTCTTAGAGAGGCTCCAGTGAGATACCACTAGGAAAGATTGGTGTGAAGAGGCCTGTACTTTACGTTGTCCAAGGCAGCAAAAGTTCAACTCAGCTTGTTACATAAAATTGTTTGTGAAACTCAGCAAAAGCTGGTGACAAATAGACTGGTACAAACTGGATTAGTTATGTGAAAAGAACTGTGATAAGGGATCTGCAAGGCTCCTGGTAGAGCTACGGCTTGATATGACGACAAGCTGAAAGACTCTAGAAATGGGAGGAATCGTTTATAGCTGAAATCACCAAAATGTGTTTTGATTGGTTAATGTTAATAGGCTGAGGCTGAGGTCCCTTCTTGGACATTGTGTACCTGGGAGTCATTCAGCAAGAGCAGGAGAACAGTTGGACCAGAAAGAGAGAGAGTTTACCATCATGGCTCCCACCTCCACCACCTCCTGGGACCCCCCCGGATCCATTATGACACCATCCTGATCTTGAAATGCATCCTGAACAGACTGGGCCAGAGAGAGGAAAACAATGACACCACCACCACCAGCAGCTTGCAGTAGGGCCTAAACAGCATCTAGAATATGAGCCTTGGGTTTCTGCTGTCACCCCCTCCATCATGTGTCCCATTCCTAGCTCTCTCTTTTTGCCTTCTGTGTAATGAGACAGCCAAAACTGCATCTTTGTACACTGCTGTGTGCTAGTGAGGTAGCTAAAAGCAATGCCCTACATTGTCCAATGTTGGAACAAGGGTGCCAGGCCTCACAGTGGCAGATAAGACTGTGTGTTGGGCCCACGTTTCTCCAGGAGCAAGGTGGCAAGTAAGAGTCACCACCAGAGACAGCAGCAGTATTTTCTATCTTTGCTGTTCTTTTCTGGTCTCTTGTTTGTGAGTGTATTTGTTTTATTTTATCTTCCAGGGAACAGGAGCAGACTTCAACAACAGCAGCAGCTCCAGACTATCTCAATTAATACCATCTCTAATACCATCTAAAAGACTGTCAAACAAGGGGTTTCCCTTATCAAAACTCTCTAAAGTGAAAGGGAAAGGAAACAAGGGAGATTGTTAAAAGGAAAGCTTTACTTAATACTTCACGTTTCAAATGCTTTAATTGTTTTCTGTTCTTTTTCTGTATCTTTAATAAAAAGGTTAAAAGATTTGTAACGGTGGTTGTTACAGTGGGAGTCACCAGGGATAACACAAAATCCCAGATCACACTGAACTGTTCAATGTTGTAAGCATGAACAATGATTTCATTAATATTTTATCACTTGTGGGCCAGACACAACAGGAGAAAGCCCATGATTGATGCAACCCGCTTCTTAATCTAAAGGGGATGCCCCATTCTTTATACTTGACAGCCCAGTCCCTGACATGTATGAACATACGATTATTTGCATTATTTAATTTTATATTTTAAACACCATAACTACTTTACATGTCATGCTACTCTTGATAGTTCTATTAAGCTCCCAGTTATCTCAGTGGGAGCTGGGAACCTAGATGAAAGGCAGCATGTAGCCCTATCATTAACAGTGGAAGTTCTGCACCAGCACTGAGGAAATGGTATTGCTAAATGACTAGATTTTCCGGTACGCAGTACTGGAATTGATAGTAAAGTGTTCTCTCTCTCTCTCTCTCTCTCTGATACTGCTACGTATTCTATTACTAAGGATAAGTGTACTTCACATCAATAGTATTTCACATTTTCAAATTACTATACAAACACTCACAACTGAGTTGAATTAGTGCTATTGGACCCAATCACCAGCTCTGTATAAAATGAGTATCAATTAGTGGTTACCATATAGGAACATCTCCTATATACACCTCTACCCCGATAGAACGCGACCCGATATAACACGAATTCAGATATAACGCGGTAAAGCAGTGCACTCCGGTGGATCAAAGCAAGTTCGATATAACACGGTTTCACCTATAACGCGGTAAGATTTTTTGGCTCCCGAGGATAGCATTATATCGAGGTAGAGGTGTATAAGCACACTTATACCAATGGTGGTACCTTACATCCACTTTTCCCAGATGTACATGACTACACAAGGTGCAAGACTGAAGAATTAGGCTCATTATCCCAATTTGAAAGAGGAAGACAGTTTACAAGACTTGGCCAAGGCCACACAGAGTTAGTAACAGAGTCAGGATCTAATTTAGACCTAACTTAGAGCCTCAGTCTTCTTCCCCCAGGCCTGGCTGCTTCTAGCATGGCTGTTTTGGTGCTGATGTTAAAAATGAAATCAACTTTTACATTCTCACCAGTATATAAAAAGTTTAAAGAACAAATACGCACATTACATGGAAAAAACATCTGTAGCTGTGTGCAGTTAAAAGGCACACAACCTACTTGAGCAAGGGATGTTTGAGCTTACTTGCCTGTACAACTGACCCCCTATTTATACAACATTAAGGAAGCCAGCAGAAAGCTAAGAATACTGTGTGACTTTTAAGGTAGTTCAAGTATAGTCATACCTTGAAACCGAATGGACAAGTGCATCGATAGAACTCCACTGGATCATTGTTGCATGTCCCATTGTTCTTACATGGACTGGAAAGGCAAGGATTACACTTGGACACAATGCTGATATCTACCGGTCCTGCAAAAATAAAAGTGTAGAATACAAGTGGAAAATGTGGATTGCAAAATTCATTCTTAGTTAATGCACAAGATATTTACCAGTACTGACACTGTGTGTTTTCTGCCCCCTGCAGTAACAATAGTATGGGCCACTGATAGCACTTCATGTGATAATGTTTAATCACAAGGGATTAATTCAAATTTTAAATCCTTCAAGTGTTGGACAAATCTTAATGATATCTGGATTCTTGTCTAAAGAGAGAAACACCCAGCCTGCAAAAACGGACTGCACGTGTCATAAGATTGGTTTACTATCAAGATTTTTGGAAATTTCCACTTCAATAAATGCTGGAAATTCTGCAAGAGCAGGCTCTGACTGCTAATATTTGGCATTTCTAGTTTGTGGATGAGACCAAAAGAGAAAGTGCAGATTCAGCAGCAAAAATTAAAAATGGGTACAAGACAGTTGCACAAAGATTTGTGAAGCTCAAGAAAGGTTCAATTAGAGGTTTAGGAGATGGTTCAATGTTTCACAATCCCTAGTTTTAATATGGTTTATTTTTGACTTAATTCCTTCCTGTTCTTATTGTAGAAAAAGCAATATGCAAAACATAGATATATCTGGGAAATGATGCAACTGTTATTGCCCTGGATAAGCACACCAATCCATATTTAAGCCATTTAATAAATTACATAATTGGAAACAACCATTTCCAAACAGGTAGGGGAAGGTGTGACCAAAAATACTCCTGCACTCACACCTTACATACTATTATAATAATCTTTGTACAAAATATGCCTTGTGAGGCATCATTTGAAAATTAGTAATTCACTGGTCAATAATATCATGGTGAAATGTATGTAGCAACATTACATGTTAAGTTATGAAGTCCCCCTGCATGAGGTTCATAGCACATGTTTAAAACCACAGCTCTACCCAGGCAGAAGTATTCTGAACGAAGATTTACCTCAATTTACATATAAGTAGTGAACAGGGTCCTTGAGACAGCCGGGAGAGAAAATGGCAGTAGACAAAGCAAATTTGCATTTCAGCAAAGATGAGGAGAAAGAACATGAAGCCTCCTTCACCACCAGACTCTATGTCGCCTTCTTTACTGTTTGAATAAACTTTGCTTTGAGGGGTAACTCTCAGAAGAATCCACTTCAAAGACTATCCAATTGGACTATAAAAGAAAGGGGGCAGAAAACCCCAAGCTATCTCTCACTCTCTCTTTCACCCAAGAATACAAAGGAACCAGACCTTTGACTTTGGGGGTAGATCCTGATCTTAGAATTTGGTCAGCCATGTTGCTGGGAACCTGTGGTAAGAATTTTACCTTGAACTAAGACAAGCTTGTTATGTTCTAGCTACTAGAAAGTATTTTATCTTTATTTTCATTACCATTTCTGACTTTAATACCTGATACTTGAATTCACTTAAAATCCTATCTTTTGTTAATAAACTTGTTTTATTCTTTAATCTAAACCAATCCTGTGCTGTGTTTAAACAGAACTCTTTGAAAACTCCAGTTAAAGTAGCTGACTGTTGAACATTAACCCTTTACAGGGATAATGAGTCTTTAATATCTAAAGTGCCCAGGAGAGGGCTGTACAGTGCAGAACACACATTTCAGGGAGTATTCAGTATTGGGAGTGTGTTGAGGCCACCCTGCAGGTAGTAACCAAGGCTGGTGGGAAGCCAGAGTGTGACTAGAGTGTTGCTGACAGGCTGCTGGGGCCAAAGCTACTGGGCCAGGGCTGCAGCTACACACAGACACTCAGGCTATGACCTGTATGCCCACAGGCTCTTTGTGAGTGGCCCTTGTTGGGGGCTACAACACTAGGGTTACCATATCTAACAAATAAAAAAAGAGGACCCTCCACGGGGCCC
>NW_020665189.1:11650455-11670994 GCF_002925995.2 Terrapene triunguis | reverse complement strand
GGCTCTTAAAGTCTGAGAGGGGAGGAGCGGAGCAGAGCAGCCGCGGGAGAGGAAGTGCCCGGCCGGCATTTTCCCTGACATGTTTGGCTTTTCGGCAATTCCCCCCGAACGGGGGTTTGATTGCCGAAAAGCCGGACATGTCCGGGAAAAACCGGACGTATGGTAACCCTATACAACACCAAAGCATTGTGAGGCACCGAAGGTTGCAAGGCAGGCGATGACACAACCCTCATTGGTCTGGATTGCACCCCAGAATGTGACAGAGTGTTTGTGGGTCAGCAGGAACCTGAACACAGTCCATAATAGTGGAATTTGGAGACTCAAGCTGAAAGCCCAGAGCCAGATGAAAATCATTTTATCCCACAATGAATACCAGCCTCCAGCTACCACTGCAGTCCTCTGTGATTCCCCTGTACTCTGCACAGTCATCTGCCTGTATTGTCTGGCTTGCTTGCTCCTTGCAGATCCTAACTGCAGTAACTAGCTCCTGTTTGCGGAGGGAGGGAACTGCCTATGTGGGGAAAGGGAGTATCGATGCTGAGGCAGAAGAGCAAACGACTGGGTAGTGGAGGTTTATTGCAAGGGTAAGGGAGGCAGGCAAGTGTAGGGAAATGGGGGTGGCAATAAAGCTTCATATTGAGCATATTGAAAATATATGGATTTAAGAATCAAAATGGTCTTGTCAATCTTTCTTAAATGTACTGCTTTGTACACAAGAAACACGACACTTGGACATGAGAGAAAGACAGTACGTTGTTTTCATTCCATTACTTTTCAGCATGCAAAATCCCTGTTTCAACTCCCTAAGGCACTGAGAAAGGCCTATGAAAAATGTAAACAAAAATAGAAACACACGAATACTTGAAACAAACACAGACGCTAGATGCCACACACTCAGGCATCTACACCAAAGAGAACTTATGGCTTCCTGTGTAAACACAGAATTACCCAAATTTAAAAACAAGTATTTATTTACTGGACCTGAATAGGTCGTCTGCAGGGCAAAGCACTCAAATTGTCAAAGACACTCCATCGGAGTAGTTACTGTCTGTTGTGTCCACCTCTAGCATGGAGTTGGGTACTAAATCAATCAGTATTACAGATCTGTTGAGATGTTAATAAAGATAGGCAAATTTGGAAATGTGAAAATAAAACTGACTTTGTGGTCACTAACTTTCAAATATTAATGACTCAAATGGTTTTAAAATGTAAAAATGGTCAAAAGAGACTAATTTATTTCAAGCAGTGAAGGTCTTAAAGCACTTTATTTCCTTTATATGAAAATATTTCTTTTAAGTGCAAGGACTCCACAAAAGTACCGACGATAAGTAATAAATTTTAAATAACTTAGGACAGACCAAGCACATGACAGATGGGTGAGGTGGGTTGAAAAGGATTTCATGAAAAGTTGGTAAAATCTGTTGTTCATTGGCTGAGATCATTCAGTCCATGGTGAATTTTCATCTCTGAGTTATGTCTGAGTGAAAAACATGCTTCATGTTTGAAATACTAACAGACCCTTTCACTAATGGCCCCTTTTGGGCAGTGCAAAATTAGCAACCAGGTGAAAAAGCAATGCCCAGGAAATAGGAATTCTTTGCTATTACTGATTGTATTAGCATTCCATCATAAAATAGTGACAAACACCTTCCTTGTGGCAGATCTGCATATGACAAATGTGTTACAACTAAAGAGAAGAAATAAGCGATGAGCAAGACAGAAGAAAACTGATTTTGTGGACTTACATCTTAAGAAACTGTCCAGTAATTCAGTAATTCACTGTCCAGTAATATAAAAATCCATGGTAGGGTTTTCTTCTGACCTAGCAAACCCTAGCTATTGAGCTATTGACCTATCAAATCATTATTAATATTTATTATTTACATAGCACCAACAGAGAGAAAAGGGATTAACAGATATGTACATTGACAAGGACTTTGCCGCAAAGAGCCCTCAATCTAAGAGGCAGATTCTGATGCCCTTACTCACTTGCTTACACTGCAAGTAGTGTCATTGAAGTTAATAAACTACTAGTAAAGTTAGGTGCTCTTCAGTCCGAATAAGGGTATTGAACCTGGCCCTAAACAATACATTACCCAGGAAAAGGGCTCAAAAAGAAACGAATACATCCAAAAGAAGACTTTTCTTCTCCTTTTCTGCGTTTGTGTGTTTTATATTTCATCCATTCCTGTCCTGCTTTATTTTCACTTTTTTCCTATTTGCCGTAAACTCTAGTTAGATACAACAGCTTGCCTGACTTCAACAGAAGAGATTAGTCTGAATGGCTGTAGTTATGCCTGTGGGCTTTTTCCTCCTTTATGTGTTGCTCTTCTGCTGCTTCTCCCAAAAGTGCACGAGAGTAGCTATTTGAGGAAAACAAGGTGGCCCAGGAGGCAATGATACCAGCTTGGATTATACTATACACTATATATAGATATATATGTACACACACACACACACACAGACAAACACACAGTAGAACACAGTCCATCTCTCCCTATGGCATTGATCAAAGCCGATCAATGAAGGAGCTAATCAGAGCTCCAGCACTTAAGTAGTCTATTTCTTTGCCCTTGGGGGTTTGATTTATAAACCATGTAGCAAAAGTCTTCTCAGTCTAGTGCAGTCCTTTCTAATAGTGCTGCAGACAAGGAGGACAATTTAATAAAACACAGAGCTGAGTCTGCACTACTTGTGCCTCAAGTCCGGTCCTGTTTGCACTGAGACAAGGCGTGGACATTTGGCTTTTAGTCCAAACATTGGGTTAAACCACAATTTTGACAAAATACATGTTAATTTAGAAAGCCCTGTGAGTCACTCGTCAGCCTTGTACTGTGACTGACAGGACTATGGCAATAATGAGGGGAAGGTAGTGGGCTGGAATGAAGAGATTGTTTTTATTAGGATTTAATTGCAATTGATGGTGGAGCTCCACTGACTTCACTGGGGCTCTGCACAGGTGAAGGACAGAGTTCACATACTCAATTGCAAGATCGGGGTGTAAGTGTGCATACGGGGGGGGGGTGTGACAAATTGCTCTTGTTAAGTTGACAAGTCTTGTACATTTGTTTTGAGTGAGGGGGGAGGAAGACAGTGGGAGGAATCCGGAAACTCTCCCCATTCGAAGCTGCTCTATTTGTCCACAGACTGCTGCTCGGCTCATGTGGTGGGTAACCGCAGGAGAATGCTTTGAGGAGAATCAGGCAAAGCCATTTCAAAATATGAGAGTTTCAAAAATAAAAAGTTAGCTACTTTTTTTGCTGCATCATATTTCAAAAATAGCTTAATCTACAAATGCCACATTTGTTTTCTTCATTTTTCCTCACTGAAAGTTAGCACATTGTTGGGTGTTTAGTTAGGAATATTTGTAACTCTCAGCAGTGAAATTATAAACTCACCAAAGAGCAGAGAGCTCTGATTATGATCTGCTGTCCGAAAGCTATCGTCACTTTTAAAATAGCTGAATTTGAATGTTCTAGTTATTAAAAATGAAGATGGAAGATCATTAAAGTTAGCTCCGGTTTGGGAAACAACCTTAACTTTAGCCCTATGTCAACACCCATCCTCTATTCAGCAATCAGTTTAATCCCAGCTGCTATACAACCATCCCGCTAAGCCAGTGCCATTATTATAATTTATTATTAAATATAAATGTACATGGCACTTCATAGATAAATAACAAGATGATGTCAATTCCCCTTCATTTCCAACCACAGACCCTCTTCTCCATTACTGTAAATAGTAAATACACATCTTCACACTTCTGTTTTCACATATAGACTAGCAACCCAAACAAACATTTCACATTCCAACAGTCCTTGACAGCAAAAACCACAAACATATCCTCTTTATTTGTCCACAATTTCATTGTCAGAAAGCCGACACATTATCATTCTACCTCCATATTATATACCTCACTATAACTCCTCAATCAGTTTCTCCTCATATAGCTCTTATATTCCATCATTCCAGTCATATACCTGCACCCTCTCCTGATCTTACAACATAAAATACATCGAATACATCCAGTTACTGATCTAGAGTTGATAGGACTTAGGTTGGAGTTAAAGTTGTTTGTGGATCTTCAGGTACAAATGTCCTTATCACCACATATTTGCTTTCCACCTGCAACTTCTTTCCCACTGCTTTCAAACTTATTTTTATAACTATAGCATTCTCATTTTTTTCAAAATGTAGAATTACTTACTGAATAAACCTTCTCTTACCCAAGTTTTTTGGGGTCTCGAAATGAATTATTTGATTAATTATCCCTAAAATGACATTCCATACAGTAATTTGCAATTATTATTATCTGATGTAATGACAGTGTTGCTAACTCATGTGAGATTTGGTGTTTCCCTTAAAGCCCCAACTGCCGGAATTAAGTGATTGCATGAGAATATCAGCTTTCACTGTAAACAATGAAATTTGTAATCCTTCTGTTAGTGGAGAAAAGCTTGAAAACATATCCCAAGTGGGCTCCAATAGCTCAGAAACCACAAGGCACAAAAAAAGAGAGTCTTAAATTCGTTTTAATATCTCATGATTCTTGAAGCTGGGGGTTGGCAATATTCTACCAATAAAGCTGTTTACACAAGATAAGCAATGGCACTCAAATGGTTTACAGACCTCAGCCAAACAGCTTGCTCCTACCTTTGCACTGGAAGCGATGGGTTGGTGTTGTGAGAAGCAGTCTGTCTGCCATGTCCTCTGGCCCACTGCAGCGTGCAATCCCTGGCTCTTTGTACCCTGCCTTCACCCATTCCGAAAGCCAGCGCAGACTGCAGTCACAGTTCAAGGGGTTGGTACCCAGAGCCCTGGTGATGTAAAACAATGAACTTTTTCCTTTGCTTGAAAGCAAAAATAGCGCCCCCTCCCAAATGGCACATTTTACCCATGTCTCCACATTAACTCCAAAGAACTGGAAACCTTGATTCTAAAGAGCTGGAAAGAAAATCCTTCAATATTTAACACAATTTCAACATCTGGTGTCTCCAAACAGCCCTTTGAAGATGTATTTGAGCAAAAGTCATAATGGTAGATTAGAATTCAGCATAAAGTGGGCCATCAGATTTTCATTCTCACCTCACGGCTCCATTTGTGTTCATTCTAAGACTTTGACTACACTATGCACCTTTTAGCGACATGGCTGTGCCGCTACAGCCGTGTCGCTAAAAGGCGTGTAGTGTAGCCACTGTTTCTTGGCAGAAGAAAGCTCTCCCGCCGACTAAAAACGTCCACTCCCAATGCGGCGGTAGCTTTGTTGGCAGGCAAAGCGCTGTTCACACCAGCGCTTTTCGTCAGCAAAACTTTTGTCGTTCGGGGTGTGTGTGTTTTTTTCACACCCCTGAACAACAAAAGTTTTGTCATTCAGTTTCCAGTGTAGACAAAACCCAAGTCTCAGTCTCAGGCCTTCTATCTTCTGCTATCCCTAGAACACTGACCCCGTGCCTCTCTGACTGAACGGTCTCTCCCTGGCTCCTTCCTTAAGGCTAACCTCTTCCAACAATCCCTTCTCATACCCTTCTTCTCATCATTACTCAGCAGAGTTGAATAACTTACTACTGATCATTTATTCAAGAAATTTAGCCCATTTCCACTTGAGCGATATATACACACACTGTTTCTCTAAATTTATTATTTTAACCTGACAAAATTCAGGTGTTGTTTGTTTAAACTCTATGGTCTGAAAGATAATATTCCACTTTGAGCTGTCTTGCTTAGTTATCATTTCTAAGACACTTTTTTTTTATAGAAGTAACCCCATTGCAGGCAGTGGCACTACACTCATGAATAAGAGTTTGCAGTTGCAGGTTAATTGTGAAGACACATTTTCTACCTCAGAAACCTTCATCTAAATAAACCAGGACAACAGTTCATGATAGGGTAAGTGAGTGAATTATTGATGGATATCAGCAAATAATGTAATGGTTCTGTAAATTATTATTTCCATTTTTAAATGCATCTGCTTTAGTCATGCTCATGCCCATTTTTGTTTGCTTAACGCAAACACTCAAGGGATTAAGTTTTACTGGCAAAAGTTAGCAGGAGGTGACTTTCAAAGTCACATGCACAAATTTTTGTAGAAACCAAGTTTTAATTTTGAACATCTAAGTATTCTTGGGGAAATGCTTATGGTGCTGAGCCAATCAGGGACCGCAAGAAAACCATGTGAGCTGTCTGATCAAAACAAAGAATTTGAATTGGACTTAAGCACAAACTTGAGAACTCTTCCTGGAAAGGGCTATTTCCTGAATTGGGGTCTAAAGTTGTAAAATGTATTAATGAAAGGCCTCTCTCTCTTTCTCTTTTTTAACCAAGTTTTGATTTGTATTTTTAAAATTATAGAGATGGGTAATATCAGGCATGTGAGTTGTTGCATTTCTATTTTTCAAACTACTATGAAAATGCATCAAAAATAAGTAGCAGATTTCCTGTTCAATAATGAAAGTGAAATATGATCTAAATCTGCTAAAAGTAACTTTTTACATAAAAATCTATAAGATTTGAATTAGAGATATTCAGGCAACAAGCTGAAAGAAGGAATAGCATCTCCACATGAGAGAGAGAACCATTCTCCTGAACATTTTCTAAAAGGATGTCTGTTCTTCTTTGGCTTAATTTTTAATAAAAATATATATAGTGAATTTATTGCTTTTTCTTTTTTTAAAAAGAGGGACTGGATAGCCCTCATAGACCATGCATTAATGAGGGTTTCACAAAACTCTGGAATTGCACTTGTTTTTTGAAACATGACATTGCTTTCATTCCAGCCAGCAAACAGTTCCAATTAAGTTTGTGTGTGGTAGTCCGGTGATGCGAACAGCACACATGAGAAAACTGGGACTAGCTTGAGACACTCAAACCTACTTTAAGGCTGTAATCCAAGTCACACTTTAATAAAAGTTCCCAGACTTGGATGGTTAGTGAACTAACCCACTGTGCCTCAGAGGCTGCTATATTTGAGAGTGTTACAGTTATTTATGGATTGCTGCCAACTCTATTTAAACATCATTGTTGGAGTTTGGAGACCAGGGTTCTGTTTCCAACTCTCTCACTGATTCATTGTGTAACCGTGGGCAAGTCACTTAACTTCTGTGTCTCAGATTTGTAATTTTTTTAAAACAAGGAGCTCAACCAAATATATTTCCCCTTGGCCTGGGATAAATCCCATGTAGTAGAGATGCATGTATTTGCAACCACAAGATGGGAGAATCTATTGGTTTGTTTTCCCATTTAATCAGAACTGTTTTCTCATAACCAAGGAAGGAGGCAGCACTTCCAGGGAAACAAATTTATATTAAGTTGCACTTTGCTGGACATATGTACATTTTGCTCCTGGAAAAAAACAAGAAGATAAACCAAACCAACAACCTAGAATAATAGTGTGTTCAGCTTGGGTAAATTGTAGAGTGGTTCAGGTCTTGTGCTAAGCTAAACCAGTGGCTCTTAACCTTTCCAGACTACTGTACCCTTTTCAGGAGTCTGATTTGTTTTGTGTACCCTAAATTTCACCTCGCGTAAAAACTACTCGCTTACAAAACCAGACCTAAAAATAAAAAAGTGTCACAACACACTATTACTGAAAACTGCTGACTTTCTCATTTTTACCATATAACCAAATTATAAAATAAATCAATTGGAATATAAACATTGTTCTTACATTTCTGTGTATAGTGTGTGTGTATATATGTATATATACAAACAAACACACACACATATATACACACACACATTATATATATATATATATATATCAGCATAAACAAGCCTTTGTATTAAATTTTAGTTTGTACTGACTTCACTAGTGCTTTTTATGTAGCCTGTTGTAAAACTAGGCAAATATCTAGATGAGCCGATGTACCCTCTGAGACCTCTGCACACCCGCCAGAGGTACACATACCCCTGGTTGAGAACCACTATGGGAGGGTATACTCCACTCAGATATTTTTTTTAAATACTAGTTGTTTAGGACAATCTGATCCAAACCAAAGGCAAAAAACTGTTTCTTTAGAAAGAGGCTAGGGATAAGTCATCTCTGGCCGGGATGATTTAGGGATAACTCAGAGGCAAAAACAACGAGGAGTCCAGTGGCACCTTAAAGACTAACAAATTTATTTGGGCATAAGCTTTCGTGGGTAAGGGAAATCACCCCAACTCATCCTTCAGTTTGCTAGCAGAGTTTTAACAAGAGGCTCTCCTGTGAGTTGCTGGGAGTCCCGTCCAAAATACCACTGTGTGAAGTGTGAAATAAATGCAACCTGTTTTTCCATTTCAATGAGGCTGCAGCACAAACAAAAAAAAATGCATTGATGTTGGAGGTAAGACCCACATGAACAGATGCAATGACATCAAGCCAGGCCATGGAGCCCATGTACCTCACAATTAGGAGCAGGAGGAAAGAAAAAACAAAATCCCGTAAAGACTGGGGTTTTCAAAGAAGCCGAACAGTGATAGGTGCTCAACTCCCATTGACGTTTAGTGGGAATTGTTTGTCCAACTCTCTTAATCTCCTGGAAATCCCGTCCAAAACGTGAGCGCTTGACCAAAGGCAGTTTAAAAAAATCAGCTTTGAAGAAACGCACATTAGATATGTGAAGTCTATGGAGTTACTTTTTTGAAAGCAATGAAGGGTTTTAGCCATGCAACTCTCTTACTTTAATAGGCAGTCACGCGTCTAAAACACTGTAAACTGATCTGAGCATTTAAAGGCATCAAAAATCTACAGAGATTTTGACTTGGAAGGAATTATTACAGGAATGATGTAAATTGCTTTATGAATTTTAGCTTTACCCCATGAATCAGACTACAAATCATTTTTTAAAATAATGTTTTGAACTCAAGTTTCTTTTGGATAAAAACGTTCAGACAGGATATTAAGAAAGGAAACCCCACTAAATTTGTTGATACATTTCTATGGGAGTGACTAATGAAACAGCCCTAAACAGACTCAACTGTAGAGTTCATGGGTTCAATCCTAGCCAGGGCTCATTCATCAAAATTAAATGTGTACAGCAGCAATGCCTGAAAACCCCCAAATCCAGCCCCTTTTGTAGCGCCCATTGCTTACAATGGAAAAACTCCAGGGATGACCTTTTGACCCCATCTGCAATGAGCTGGCCCACTTGTGCAAGGCTAAACAAAACCCTACATTTCGAAGTTCATCTAGAAATTACAGTTAAACATTTAGCACTGGACAAACCTCAACACACACAAGGTGAGAGGGAAATCACAAAACGAACATTGAAACATACAGGTTAATCAATCTCTCTAATGCAGCTTGAAGATGAAGCTGCTATATAAATGCTAGGAATAATTTTGTTCCATGAGCTGTATAAATTAAGCAGTGTATTTTTTACTTTCCACTAATTTTTATGTACCACAGCATGCTTGTTTCCACTCACTTCTCCTTTTATTTCTTTGGTCAATACAGCAAAACAATTCCTGGTGGTTAATCATCTCATACTGTTATGAAACACTAAGGGTCTTTGCAATGAAGGGCAGATTTTTTTTCTCTCAGACTTACATATTTCTCATTGAAGGGCAATTAAAATAACTATAGACGAGATGAACTAGAGATAGAGGGCATAGTTTATTTTTATAAGTATCTAACATGAGCTTGAGTAAACAAGAGACGAATCAACAGGGACATGAATCTGAGCTGTTTATGTACAGAATATATGTCTCTCAGACATATTTTTAATAATGTGTTCTTTACCATGCTTTTGATAAACTATCTGGGTCAAGCCCTCACCAGGGAGTGGTACCTGGTAGTCCACTACATCAGGTAGTTTTGGATGTGGGTTGCATGCCCAGGCACTGAATGAATGCATGGGAGATCTCAAGCTTGCTTTGTCAACTTTAAGGCTGTTTCTATCCTAGCAAATTTAGAGCCTTTTTTAAAGCACTAATATAGGAATTAGTGTAGACAAAGCTCAGACATTTTTATCATGGTGTCAAAAAAACACTAAGTTTGCTTGTGAAGACACAGCCTCAGTTGGAGAATATTCAGGATTGTTACAGTATACTGGCACAGATTCTGTACTAAAAGAGTATGTGTGTATTCCATAGATAAACCATCCTGTCTCGATGGAGCTAAACACACACACACACACACACCCCTTTCAAAAAGCTACCTTAAAAGAATGTTACGTTTGCAAAGCAATTTTGGTGAAAATCTTTCCTTGTGTTTTGAGCAGCTTTGGAAAGTAGATTAGAGTAGGCTAGATCTGAGTTTTTAAATTTCCAATTTACTGCTGCAGCTGTTGCAAAAGGCTTTGACCAAAAAAGTGAAACATTTTGTGTACACTAGAGAACTGTACCTTTGCAATTTACAATGGTCCATTTGAGCCATCATAACTTGTAACAATGCTGTGTGACCACACTAACCGTTCTGGCTAGGCTAAACCTGTTCAACATCTTAACACTCAGCATCTCCTCCTACCCTAGGAATACCAAATGCATTATAAGTTCCATTATTTACTATGGATTCACACTGCAGGCAGGCAAAGTGTCTCTCACACATAAAATTTTATTCACTCACAAGATGTATGCAATTGATGCATGGCACTTTTTTGTTCCATTTGTTTGAAAATGCCACAGCTACAGACTCTCTCAGAGATATGTGAATCCCAGAGAGATCTATGTCAGTGTTCATAAAATACATTATTTTAAATTGCTTACAGCTTTATTGGTGAACTCAACTTCTTCAATTGTGTCAAAGACACTGGCCCTCCTAGAGTTACAGAAGGCAAACGTTTCTTTAAAGAAACAGCCAAGAGCAATTGCACGGTAGAATTTAATTGTCCACTGAGCAAATTATACTCTAGACAGGTCTTGATTATTTTATGGATCCTACTTATTACCATTCATTTGAGCGTTGTGTACTTTACATTGTCAGCAGCACATACTTATAAACGGAGGAGGTACATTGACTGTGCTGGGCCAAAGGGGATTTTATGACTCTCTAGGGTGAACAGTTTACCTAGGAAAGCTGTGCCTGCACTTAGTTTAATGTAAACTCTGAAGAAAACCCAAACAAATGGCACATGACATGTTTATCATTTCAGTTCTAAAAATACCCTTAGACGCCAGCTTCCCCTGTTTGGAAGGTGTCATTGGATTTCCAAGTAGAGACAAAGGAATTTGGTACAATGACCCTGAATTCATCCCCAGACAATGCCTAAAATGAATTTACTATACTATGAACACAGCATAGAATACATTTTATGTATAACAGATATTTGTAATTAAACATTTTATCTATCTTAGGTACAGGCTAAAGTTTGAGGTTTTGATTTGAAGCTGAATTAGGGTTAAAGCGCAGGTTCAAATTAATGTAAAATTGTGTTGAAATCCCTTGAATTGTTCACACAAGATTTTGTCCCAAATAGTAACATTTAGTAGTTATCACTATCCCTTATTTTGTAAGGGGAAACTGAAGCATAACAATGTTAAGTGACTTCTCCCACAGAAACCTGAAAGCTGGGACTAGAATCCAGGTCTAGAATGAGAAAACAATGAATGTTTTGGTTCATTGGTAGTTCTGGAAAAAAAAGTCAATTTTTTTGTTGTTGTTTCAGGTCCAACAAAACATCATTTCAAGTTGGAACTTAATTAAAAAATAAAATAAAATTGAAGGAAATTTTGAAACAAAACAAATTTGCAAAATGTTTCTGAATATGTGAATATGTATTTTAAATATTCCCCAGGTCTCCTGACTGCCAGGATATACCAGTCTGATGCCTTATTCATTGGACCATGCTACCTCCCATCCTGAGTAATGGACATTTCAAGAAATCTGTTTTTGCAAGCTATTTGAACACCCAAGTCACAACTGTATCTGAACTCTGGATCTGGCCTGAAACCAAATCATAGGAGTAAGTCTGGAGCCTCACAAATCAAAAGTAAAAGATGACTGATTAAAGTTTACCAATTTTGGTCCATTTCTAGGTAAGTGACTGGTCCAAGGCCATTAAGGAAGGAAGAAAGTGATGGAAAAACTAAAACAGACATTTGGATTTTCTTCTCACTTGGAAAGAGCACATATATTTTATGTGTATGGATAGTGTGTCATTTTTAGAACATATTTTATATGCATGTGTGGAGTGAAATATACAAAAAGTTCACTTTCATTATTAGTATACACCTCTACCCCGATATAACGCAATCCGATATAACACAAATTTGGATATAACGCAGTAAAGCAGTGCTCCGGGGAGGGGCAGGGGAGGGGGTGCGGGGCTGCATGCTCCAGCGGATCAAAGCAAGTTCGATATAACGCAGTTTCACCTATAACGTGGTAAGATTTTTTGGCTCCCAAGGACAGCGTTATATCGGGGTAGAGGTGTATGTGAATTATTAGTTCATGTACAAGATACTATATTGACAAAATACAGTATGTAAATCATGAGATATTTATTATGCACAGAATCCACATATAAGTTACTTAATGTTCTTGGTGGCTGGCTTCCTGTCTCATGCTCAGGCTTCTGGACCATCATGCTCTCTAAATTTCACATGCAAAGTGCTAGATGACTGAGTCTTAGCACAAATGCCATAAAAGAGGAAATCGTCATATTATTCCTTCAATTGTTTTTCCTAAGAAATTTTTTTGAGAATAAATAACAAGCAGTCCAAGCATTTATTTTATTTAATTTGAACAGACAATGTCTGAATAAAGACAGTAAAATGCAGAGAGAAAATGGGCACAACTCAGAATAGTTTAGAAACTAGATTAGCAGCATAACCAACATTGTGTTAGTAAAATAACACAGTCAAAAACATTAATTCAGAGCATTGGTACTTACAGATGTGAAAGGGACACAAGGTCATTAAAAGAACCTTCGGGAACACTGGAAATATCATTACCATGAAGAGTCCTAGAGCAGGGAAAGAACAATAAGACATTAGAACACTATATTGTCATGCTCCACCCCAAAATTTGAACAAATAGTTAGCTTTGGAACCAATATTTAACTGTCCCCCCTGCAGAAACCCTACTAGCTTCATAACCCACCAGAGTCAGTGCTTTGTTATTTGTACTTTTACACAAAAATTTTATAAATAATGTTATCTGCAGTTAAAAATGTTAATAATTAATTTGTAATGTAAAAGGTGTCTTGCTTCTTTTTTTAAAAAAAATGAGTCAATATAATTTAAGCATATTTTCTTTCAAACAGAAAAATAGGAAAGCATCTTTTCCTCCCTGCTACAGACACCCTTACTGCTGCACAGAGTCCCATTAGCTGAAAATACAAAGAAATCAAAGGAAAAGAGGGAATGTGAAAGATGAAATTAAACATTGACTACAGTGGAACTCCAGGAGGGAGTGAGGGTCCACGTGTATAGATATATTTGCAGGATTAGGGCCCACATTCCCACATCAGCAGCAGAGCATACCAATATTCAGTGAGGGACACATTTGCACATCCAGGCAAAATACTTGGAAATCAGTTCTTTGAAGAGCCTGTCCACTTTGGACATGGAAATCAGCACCTTCCTAGTATCAACAGAGTATAACCACAGTCTTTCCTAGAAGGGTTCTAAATGTTTCTTAGACAATTTGAAAAGGTATTTTATTCCCCACCTCTTCCAAGAACTGTATTATTTCTATTTATATGGATGTCTGGAAGAATTTTTCTGATAATTTGTGGAACACACTATTTGAAAGATGCTACAATAAAGGTAAATCCTTACTCTCAATATATACAGTTTGTATTGCAATAGTAATCAAACACCACAATCTGGATTGAGGGATCATAATGCCGTACAAATAAACAAAAAAGCACTTCTTGCACCAAAGAGCTTACAATCAAATTGAAAGAGGTGGCCCAAAAAGTGAGTGCATCAGGCTATGGGAAGGAATGTAAGAACAGTCATACTGGGTTAGAACAATGGTCCACCTAGTCCTGTATCCTGTCTTCTAACAGTGGCTGTGCCAGATGCTTCAGAGGGAATGAACAGAACAGCACAATTTAATGAGTGATCCATCTCGTCGTCTAGTCCCAGCTTCCGCCAGTCAGAGGTTTAGGGATATCCAGCACATAGATTCATAGATTCATAGATTCTAGGACTGGAAGGGACCTCGAGAGGTCATCGAGTCCAGTCCCCTGCCCGCATGGCAGGACCAAATACTGTCTAGACCATCCCTGATAGACATTTATCTAACCTACTCTTAAATATCTCCAGAGATGGAGATTCCACAACCTCCCTAGGCAATTTATTCCAGTGTTTAACCACCCTGACAGTTAGGAACTTTTTCCTAATGTCCAACCTAGACCTCCCTTGCTGCAGTTTAAGCCCATTGCTTCTTGTTCTATCCTCAGAGGCTAAGGTGAACAAGTTTTCTCCCTCCTCCGTATGACACCCTTTTAGATACCTGAAAACTGCTATCATGTCCCCTCTCAGTCTTCTCTTTTCCAAACTAAACAAACCCAATTCTTTCAGCCTTCCTTCATAGGTCATGTTCTCAAGACCTTTAATCATTCTTGTTGCTCTTCTCTGGACCCTTTCCAATTTCTCCACATCTTTCTTGAAATGCGGTGCCCAGAACTGGACACAATACTCCAGCTGAGGCCTAACCAGAGCAGAGTAGAGCGGAAGAATGACTTCTCGTGTCTTGCTCACAACACACCTGTTAATACATCCCAGAATCATGTTTGCTTTTTTTGCAACAGCATCACACTGTTGACTCATATTTAGCTTGTGGTCCACTATAACCCCTAGATCCCTTTCTGCCGTACTCCTTCCTAGACAGTCTCTTCCCATTCTGTATGTGTGAAACTGATTTTTTCTTCCTAAGTGGAGCACTTTGCATTTGTCTTTGTTAAACTTCATCCTGTTTAACTCAGACCATTTCTCCAATTTGTCCAGATCATTTTGAATTATGACCCTGTCCTCCAAAGCAGTTGCAATCCCTCCCAGTTTGGTATCATCCGCAAACTTAATAATCGTACTTTCTATACCAATATCAATATCTAAGTCGTTAATGACATGTGGAGTATCCCTGACCATCTTGATTAATAGCAATTGATGAACCTATCCTCCATGAACTTATCTAATTCTTTTTAGAACCCAGTTATACTTTTGGCCTTCACAACATCCCCCGGCAACGAGTTTCACTGGTTGACTGTGTGTTGTGTGAAGAAATACTTCCTTATGTTTGTTTTAAACCTGCTGCCTATTAATTTCATTGGGTGACACTTGGTTCTTGTGTTATGTGAAGGAGTAAATAACACTTTGCTATTCATTTTCTCCACACCATTCATGATTTGATAGACCTCTATCATATCCCACCCTTAGTCATCTCTTTTCTAAGCTGAACAGTCCCCGTCTTTTAAAACTCTCCTCATATGGAAACTGTTCCATATCCCTAATAATTTTTGTTGCCCTTCTCTGTATTTTTTCCAATTCTAATATAACTTTTTTGAGATGGGGCATCCAGAACTGCACACAGTATTCAAAGTGTGGGCGTATCATGGATTTATATAGTGGCATTCCCAATGCACACACATTGGAGCTGAGGCCAAACTGATCAGTGAATGACACGCACCTCCCTGCACCAGTGAGAATTTGGGCTTTAGGCTTTATTGGTCCTTCACAAGCCATGGACTATGCTACATGTTCATCTACTGGCACACTACCGTTTCACATATATTCAGATACAGAGATTCTCAAAAGTAATCACAGCAGAAATGTAGGGAGAACACACCAGATCTAGTAAATCTCCCTCAGGGTGTACATGGAGAAGGAGCAGCTTTAGTTCCAGCCTTGTTACCTTGCCGAGATTTGCAACAGAGAAGTCATCCATGTATGGGGGTGTAGATTTCCTGGACATGCATTCTCTGCTGCTTTGGGCACCAGTACCCCAAAAACCTTGTTTTCTCACTGCTCTGACCCTGAAGCATCCTATTAAGTGTTTGACCCATCAAGAACAACTTGTGGCACTGACAACTTGAGCTGAATCTCCAGGCAATCCACCTCAGCTGGAAGGAGGAGCAGTCCAACACAGTATCTCCAGACAGAGGACACTTATTAACAAAACTAAAAACGAGCAACTCATTGGGCGTTACCTGGCAGCCTTTACACAGGAAATATTGTTATTGGTATAGGGACTGCAAGTTTGGGCCTGTTCATGAAGTGCTCAAAAGCCAGAAGTGAATATAATGCCCTTGAACTAATTACCATTATAATGAGCTCACTACTATGTTACATTTCTGATCTCTGCCATTATTTTTTTGTATGCCACAAATGGGGGATGCCTAATTTGCAGGCAACGGTGCAGTGGGAATGGAGTATTTACACTGATTTCCTGGGTTGTCTTAAGCCTCCTTATTTTGTAAATATTTAAATGAAAGCTGAGTTCAGCTTGTAAAAGCCTGATCCCCTGAGGGGCTCAACACCCACCATACAGTCTGGATGCAACGGCTCCCACAGCAACCAATCCATGTTGAAGGTGCTCAGATGTCACTGGAGATCATAAGCACCCTGTGTTGTGTTAGGTTACATTTGACCCAAGCAAGTCTTTGAATATTTTGCCAGACATGCACACACATTAGTTCTTTTCATATAAAAAAATTAATGAAAACTAAATAATTTTAAAAGATCTGTCTACCCATGACCAGGACACTTACATTTCAATTTGTGCAGCTGCCAATCAACTAAACGATACTGCATAAACTGGATAGAAAAGCAAAGTGGTCCAGAGGAAGAGCACCTGTAGGAGTTTTACCAGCACACAGTATGCTATATTTATGGGAATGTAACTTTCCCACAGTATATGTTTTTCGATATGTACATGCACCCAACTACAGTTTACATTTCACTATATATCAATGATCCTTCTAGGCAGCAATTCTGAAAAGCTGGTGGAACATTTTGTAACTCATTTCATGACTGGGTCGTCACGTTATTGCAAAAGTCATGCTAATGACTGGGGCCTGGATTCTGCAAACACTTATGTTGGGGCTTAACAGTAAACATGAGTGGTCCCATTCATTTCAATGGGGACTGCTCATGCGCCTAAAATAGTGCATGTGCATAAGCACTTGCAAGATGGGTTCTGAAAGAAGGATAAAAAAAAAACATGAGCGAGAGAGACAGAGAAGCTGAGCAGCACAGCCAGAGAGAGAGAGAGAGAAATGACACGAAACATGTAATTAAATTATCCATTCACGGGTATTCTGATTTTCAGATACATATATTCTATTTGTTGTTAACAGAATAAATATAAGGAAAGCAGAAGAATTTGAAAAAATACTGAATCACGCATGAAAGAGGCCAGTTACCTTCAGAGGCAAGCACAGCTCAAGATGATGAAATATCGCATATACTTTAAAAAACAACAACCAACAACAATCCTGAAAATGTGGAAATTTTTTTGCTGATGTTTTCTCTTTTAAATTCTCCCGAGAACACAGCTAATACATGACAATAACAGATTGCACACTGTCACTCGGAAGCACTTTCTCCCCTCTGGAGAATTGATTTTTAATAACAACATAGATGACATGTGGCAAGAGTTGTAGCTGACACCAGAGTTTTGCAGGCCATAATAAATCAAATCAATCTGGAGGTTTCCAAATGTATAGAGCACAGACAGAGACTCCCTTTCGGGCTTCATTTCACTAATGTTGTTTTGTGCAGGACTGAGAGGGCTCAGTGTTATCTCCCTTGAAGCAGGAGGTTCTTCTAAGATTTGATTAACAGATCTTCAAAGAAAGCCAAGAGCCAGCATTTGAATTTTTAAAAGCCACTCTTTGTTTGTGTCGCAGTCCAGGCATGACCTGTAGAAACTGAAATTAAATTACGACTCAGCTACTAAAACCCCTGGAGTGACCAAAAACTGGGAATGGAAACATGGTTAGGAGTGCATGCCCAGTGGGAAGAATGACTTTAAGAATTTGCCATATAACAGCACCCACAGCCACCAGGAACCTCTCTGGACTGACTGAGCCCTAATAATTATACTTAGCTTTTCCACATAACCTTCTATCGAAGGATCTCAAAGCACTTTGCAAATACTCAGGGCATTCTTTGAGAGGCTGCAAACCCACAATTCCAGAAAAGTCAATAGCATCTGCAGATGCACAGCAACTCTGAAATCCAGACCCAAATTAATTAGGCCTCACAACATCAGTGATACAGCTAAGTATTAACCCCATGCTACAGATGGGGAAGTTAAGGCTCACATGGGATGTTTGTGACAGGGACAGGAAACAGAGCCCAGATGCTCTGACTGGTAGGGCTGTGGTTTTGCCACCTGGCCACCTTTTCCTCTCCCAATGCACTAATCAAACCCGGCTTGAAATCTGTATAACAACCAGTGCCCAACTGCTAACCATTCTCCTTTCCTGTTTTAGTCTGAATTGACGACCTTAGACTCTAAAATGCAGTAATGACCACATACAACGCTAATAGAAAAGGGTATGCCTTCAAAGTAAGGAAGAGAACATGATTTCTTCTCTTCAGCCCAGAAGAGAAGAATGAAAGCACACAGCAGGTTAAAATTTCAGGAGCTTACATATAATGTTTAATTAGGAGCAGAGGTTTGCAAATGAATAGTCACAAGGATGACAAATGGCACACAGAATCTTTTACCATTAAACTACTAATTAAGATGTAGCAATATGTTTTGGTCACAACTAGAGCTAGGCAAAAAATGTTCAGTGAACAGTAAATTTGCCTTGCCAAAAATAATTTTTGGGGGCGCTGAAACTATTTGTGAATTTGAGTCAAATTCGGCAAATAGTTTCAACTGAAAAAAATCCCCCATGAACACAAACATTCAGAAAATGTGGATTCAAACTGACCTTTCATTTTGAATTGTTTTCCTTGACCCAAACAATTTTTTGGGGGCGGGGGAGGGGGCCTTTTTGTTTTGACAAGCAAAACTAAAAAAAAAAAAAAATC
This sequence comes from Terrapene triunguis, assembly GCF_002925995.2. Classification (NCBI taxonomy): domain Eukaryota; kingdom Metazoa; phylum Chordata; order Testudines; family Emydidae; genus Terrapene; species Terrapene triunguis. The sequence continues at coordinate 11,652,082 of NW_020665189.1, read as the reverse complement.
AGTTTTGTTTGAAACGAACCTATTTCCCCCCTGGATTTCCCATTTTAGCCATTGAACCGAAAAATCAACTATTCGCTGAGCTCTAGTCACAGCCAGACTTGATGGTTAGAGGCCTATGAGAAAAGCTGAAGGTCTCAATCCAGTGGACAAATGACCTCCACCCAATTGGCACATTCACTTATGTCTCAGCAGAGGCCAAGCATTGAATGCACATAGAGATTTCACTATTCTTCTCACCAGGGCAGGATTTAGCACCTCAAAAGGGCAGTTTGGAGAAGATCATGCTGTGGGTGCCCATGATGTAGCTGTTTGGTGGAGAAAGAAAAGTCTTCAGTCTCCAAGGCTATCAGTCTGGCACTCTTCATGAGCACTGCATTCACTGAATACTTAAAATCGAGCCTAGTAGAAAGGTCAGAGCTATGGGAAGATTTTCGTTTCATAAATCTTACTCCTTCAAAGTCCCACTGCAGCATTTTAGCCGGCAGTAGCAAATCCCCCAGACAGCAATCAGTCACTGTCTGCCAAATAGCTCTGTGAGGTAAGTGTTCAGTGGGGTGCACAGTACAGTTAGCTCTATCCCAAATTCTCTTATTTCGGATGGGAGGTGTGGAGATAAATAACTCTCATTGCTCAGAAAATACTGCCCTTTAGGAGCATTAACCATCTCTAAGCCTCCTTACCACCTTGCCCTTCACAATCACTTATTATTTATGTGATTATGGCCTGAAGGATTTTCCTTAACAGTAACATGAGGAACTATAGTTTGAACGTGAAGACCTACCACCACTGATGTAACCATGGTTTACTTTCCTCCCCAGTGTTTCATTTAAGATGTAGAAACTTGTCACCTGCACAGTTTAGCAGGAACAAATCAATGCAAGATCAAACCAAAGGGGACAGACAGTTACGTTAATAAGAAAAATACTTGGCACCTCTACTGCCGTTTTGAACAGAAAATCCCAAATCACTTTGTAAAAGTAGGTAAAAGTGATATGCTCATTTTACCAGTGAGGAAACTGAGGCACAGGGCAGGTAGGAATCCTGCCCAACTTCACACAAGTCAGTGGCAGAGCTGAGAAAAGAACGTAGGTTTCTTCATTCTTGGTTTATATTATGGTGGGCCTGGATGATCAAAGGACTACCTTGAACAATGTGGCAGACAAGAATGGTCTTTTGCGATAATAATACATGTAAAGTGGATTTACTGGGAAATATCTAGGGGGAGGTGAATGCAAATCTGCCCCCCAAACACGCTGTTCCTGGAATCTGAAGTTCAAAGCCCAAACTCTATAAAGTAAAGACTGAACTTATGTGGCAACACTGTTCATAAGTCTTTGGAGAGAAAGCAAAGTGTAGACACAGGCCTGTTTAGGCAGTCTCACTTACTGGGGATATCACAGTGTTGGCAGGGAACTGTGCAGCCTATAAAAATCCCTGATCAGGAGGGAGACACGCAGGTCTCTGCGCAAGAGAGGTGATGACTGAGGAGCCAGGTGCCTAGAGTGAGTGCTTTTTGTGGACCATGGATGTGAAGTACAAATACAGTTGACCTGAATTGTGACACTCAGATGTGGCCATCCCATGGGTGTTTGAAATCTGAGCCCAAAACCAACTTTACAAATGGATC
>NW_020665189.1:11616022-11650445 GCF_002925995.2 Terrapene triunguis | reverse complement strand
CAGTACTTGAAAGTTCCTCCTATGCTACACAAACTAGGGAGCAGAGTTTTGCGACCACTAATCTTGGCCATCCTGCTGCTCCATGCTATACCAGAACTTACTTAACAAAGGGATAAAATACTCTCCTGCAAAGCTGCCAAACCTTAACAATGGTTATAACTTTAGACGGGTAGTTCCAAAATACTTTGTAGAGAACCAGAGTGACAGTCCACTCTCTTAGGCCTGGTCTACATTGGGGGGGAGGGATCGATCTAAGTTATGCAACTTTAGCTACGTGAATAACGTAGCTGAAGTCGACGTACTTAGATCTACTCACCGTGGTGTCTTCGCTGTGGTGGGTCGACTGCTGCCACTCCCCCATCGATTCTGCCTGCGCCTCTCGTGGTGATGGAGTACAGGAGTCGACGGGAGCGCGCTTGGGAGTCGATTTATCACGTCGAGACTAGACGTGATAAATCGACCCCCGCTGGATCGATCGCTGCCCGCCAATCCGGCGGGTAGTATAGACACACCCTGAGATGTTGGTAGGTGAACGTGTGTCACATAACACTGTGTTAGCTTTGTCTTTGTAAAACGATTCAGAAAAGTCAAAGATATTAAGGAGCCCTTTGAGGTTCCCTTTATATATTCCACTCTATATTACTTCAAGGGGATCCAACTTGGGAGAGCAAGGCAGAGCAAAAAGTCAGAGAGAAAGTAAAGGGCGCTTTAAGAAGGAAAAATCCATGATTTCAAGAAATAGGACTCATTCCCCCTAACTGTTCAGACTCCCCAAGTCTGGAGTCTTAAGAGAAAAAAGACCTTTGTTTTTTGTTTAGTTTAGTTTTATTTGGGGAGGGCAAAAGCATGGAGTGAAGTTCCCTTTTCCCCCATTGTGTTCCCTAACTTTGCTTCCAAGAAAAAATAAAGAAGGCACTAGTAAATTTGTCCTTACCACAGGAGATTTGGGACAAGAGGCAGAGCAGTCTTTTTCGACAAAAAGAGAGTAGAGGGTGAGGTTGCCTACTACTTTCCTTTTAATAGGGTATGCTGGGAATGGGAGGAGTCTAAGGCCCTAAATAATACCATGTCTTCTCCACCTTAATACTGAAGGAAAGCACCACTACGGAAAGAAGTGCTGGACTGAAGAACAAGATTGGAGGCTGTTGGAGGCTTATAGGCCAGAACTTTCCTATTTAGAAATGCCTATAGACTTTTAAAAGAGGATAACATGGAGATTCATTAACAATTTGCTCACTAGGCACCACTGGGGGATTGGGTGCTAAGAAGTTATATGTGTCTGCTACCATGATAATCACCATTGCATCCGAAGAACTACTTCACTGAGATTCTTTACCCCACCATTTCTGTGGTGGATAGGGCATTGATTCACAACTGTGCTACTGGAGAGAATTTGAAATGTCAGAAAGAAGCCATATGTGACAACTAACAGCAAACAGAAGAGAGATAAGGAATCAAAAGCCCTGGAGTTTTTAAAGTGATATCTCCCTTGCTCTGAACTCAACTGCAAATCAGGTGTATTGCACCTCAAAGTGTACAAGCAAGTACCTTTTATAACTCGAGGGACATAAATACTAATGAGAATCTTGATTACACATTTTCTGGTTCATGCATACGTTAGGCTCTTTTTCTGTTCTGGTTTTCATGCTAATGTTCTTTATAGAAAGAAGAACTGGAGTCAGAATGTCTAAGGCTGAGCATGGAAGTACACAATTGCTATTACTAAAGGTCTGTTTATCAGAGTCGTGTATCTTCTCCAAACTGAGGGACATTAGAAAAATGGTAGTGCAAGCAGCTTAATGTGAGCTGAGGTTTCATCTCTGAGCATAAATATTTACTACATGTAGGGTAAACCACTGGTGATATGGGGAGAGATGATCCCCAGAAAATTCATAAAAATTGCAATTTTCCTTCCCAATATTTTCTTTTGCTGATCATTCACTGGGTTTAAGTCATTTATTTGCATCCACGCTGCCCAAATAAAAAAAAAAGATGGAAAGCCTGTTTCTCCTCTCCATATCATACTCCTGGTCACATGGTGCTGACTCAACCCTTTTCCCAACTATTAAACTGCATTACAAACAGCTACAAATATTAAATACACCTCTACCTCGATATAACGCTGACCTTGGGAGCCAAAAAATCTTACTGCGTTATAGGTGAAACCGCATTATATTGAACTTGCTTTGATTCACCGGAGTACGCAGCCCCGCTCCCCCCAGAGCACTGCTTTACCACGTTATATCCAAATTCGTGTTATATCGGGTCGTGTTATATCAAGGTAGCGGTGTATTTGTGTAATGTTACTTCTCTATGTAAGTGATAGCTTTGGTTGTCACAGATATGTTATACAATCACAGATGGGACAGGAGATGGTCCATGGTGATATATTATATGGTCTATATGAAATAGTTTGAGAGCTCCTAATATATAGCATCACTTTCATCCTTACATATGTTTGATCAGTAATTTACAATAATAAAAAGAGAGATCAATGCAGGTTTGTATGTGGTGGTGGCAAATTTGAGATGAGGGACATCCCTTTACAGGAGGCACAGTTCTTGTGAGGTATGATCAAAAGAAAATTTCCTTAAAGTAAAAATGTAATGTTTTTATTGCATGCTATAGCAAGGAGGTGGAACAATAAAGCTGAGTTGTAAACCATTAAATAGGGCAAGAAGAGTTATGGATTGTCTTGCACAATCAAACCTTGTATCATTATTACATGGTAGATCCTAATTTCCCTCTGATCTGAGAGGTTCTCATTTGTCACAGCAATTCACAGAGCCACAGGTATGAAGTATGAAAGTAAAATACACAACCAGCCTGTTGCAGTCTTTTCCCTGACATGTGAATGTTTCTGCTCTGATTCTTGATTTCCATTGAGTACAAGGTGAGCAAAACATCTTGCAGAGTAGAGCTGTGGTAACTTAATTTAAAGAGTTTCACCTGCTTTCTGCATTCAGTATGCCCTTTCCCCCATGCTCATCCCATTATTTTGATCCTACTCATAATATCCTTTCAGTGCATTGTATCACAGAGGGGATTCTCATCGGCTGGCCCATCCTGACAACCAGCTTAGGCAGACAGCTACCTCCAATTCTATGTCACACTGCTTGCCAACCTTACCATCCTTGGGAACAGTTAAAACAGATACCTATACCCATCCTCATAGAGGCAGAGAATCACTGTTGCAGGCACTAATTTCTCAGCCTGACAGGGAGAAGTCACTTCTTAATTTGGCTCTCCCATGCCAAAACATTACAAAGCCATATATCTGGCTGGTATAATCATCTCTGTTCACACTGGTTTCTGTGTACTACAACATCCAGAAACTGTCCTGTGAAATTCAGCAGGGTTCTACAGAAGTTCAAGCTTTGTTAAAAACTTTTAGGATTTAAAAGAGACATACTTGTTATAGCTTCTGAGGCATCCTCTAGAAAATTTTACCCATGCTCTAGAGTTCTATCCGTTTCTATAGGCCACAGGGGAATAAATGGAGAGATGTTTTCCTCCATTCTGCACAGGCTGCTACCATTTTGTATTCCAACAGACAAACACACTGTAGGCTGTCCCATGGAGACCTTTCTTGCTCATTCTTGTCCCCATAATATTAAAGCAAGGACATTTATACTGAAAGTATATGATTACTCTTTGCATATGAAAAAGCTTATCATTCACCTGCAACACCTAGATGTAAAGGGAAATCATGCCTCACCAATCTACTAGAATTCTTTGAGGGGGTCAACAAGCATGTGGACAAGGGGGATCCAGTGGATATAGTGTACTTAGATTTTCAGAAAGCCTTTGACAAGGTCCCTCACCAAAGGCTCTTAAGCAAAGTGAGCTGTCATGGGATAAGAGGGAAGGTCCTCTCATGGATTGGTAACTGGTCAAAAGATAGAAAACAAAGGATAGGAATAAATGGTCAGTTTTCAGAATGGAGAGATGTAAATAGTGGTGTCCCTCAGGGGTCTAGACTGGGCCTAGTCATAGGCGTGGGAAGTAGGGGTCCCAGCTGCTGGCCCCAGCTACTGAGCACAGATGCAAGGTCCCGCATCTTGGCTGCTGGCCCTGTGCTTGGGGGTCCCGGCTGTCCGCCCCGCTTCTGGCCACACACGCAGGGTCCTGGCTGCTGGCTCCACTCCCGCCCGCGCACACAGTGTCCCGCATCCCGGCTGCCGGACCCATGCCCGCCCCGCTCCTGGACGTGCATGCAGGGTCCCAACTACCAGCCCCGCTCCCGACTGTGTATTTGGGTCCCGTCTGACGGCTCCACTCCCGGCCGCGCACGCAGGGTCCCAGCTGCCAGCCCTGCATGTAGGGCTCTGCTATTGGCCCCATGCCTGCCCCCAGCCATGGCGCCAGCCTCGACTCATTATCCCTGTCCTTGTCCCCCCTTCTGGAGACACGGCCCTGCTTCTGGCCTCAGCTTGGTGGGGGGGGGGGGCGATGGTAGGGGGCGCATGAGGTAAAATGTTTGGGGAGAGTTTTGCTGGCTTTCATCATCCCTCTATAAAAGCGTTCCAGCACCACTTGGCCCAGTCCTATTCGATATATTCATAAATGATCTGGAAAAAGGAATAAACAGTGAGGTGGCAAAATTTGCAGATGATACAAAAATACTCAGGATAGTTAAGTCCCAGGCAGACTGTAAAGAGCTACAAAAGGATCTTTCAAAACTGGGTGATTGGGCAACAAAATGGCAGATGAAATTCAGTGTTGATGAATGCAAAGTAATGCACACTGGGAAACATAATCCCAACTATACATATAAAATGATAGGGTCTAAATTGGCTGTTACCACTCAAGAAAGAGATCTTGGAGTCATTGTGGATAGTTCTCTGAAAACATCCACTCAATGTGCAGTGGCAGTCAAAAAAGCGAACAGAATGTTGGGAATCATTAAGAAAGGGATAGATAATAAGATAGAAAATATCATATTGCCTCTATATAAATCCATGGTATGCCCACATCTTGAATATTGCATGCAGATGTGGTCGCCCCATCTCAAAAAAGATATATTGGAAATGGAAAAGGTTCAGAAAAGGGCAACAAAAATGATGAGGGGTATGGAATGGCTGCCGTATGAGGAGAGATTAATAAGATTGGGACTTTGCAGTTGGGAAAAGAGATGACTAAGGGGGATATGTTAAAGTTCTATAAAATCATGACTGGTATGGAGAAAGTAAATAAGGAAGTGTTATTTATTCCTTCTCATAACACAAGAACTAGGGGTCACCAAATGAAATTAATAGGCAGCAGGTTTAAAACAAACAAAAGGAAGTATTTCTTCACACAATGCAGAGTCAACCTGTGGAACTCTTTGCCAGAGGATGTAGTGAAGGCCAAGACTATAACAGGGTTCAAAAAAGAACTAGATAAGTTCATGGAGGATAGGTCCATCAACAGCTATTAGCCAAAATGAACAGGGATGGTGTCCCCAGCCTCTGTTTGCCAGAAGGTGGGAATGGGTTTTGGGATGGATCACTTGGTGATTACCTGTTCTGCTCATTCCCTCTGGGGCACATAAATTAAAATAAATTAAATTTTAAATTAATGGAGATATCCTATCTCCTAGAACTGGAAGGGACCTTGAAAGGTCATCAAGTCCAGCCCCCTGCCTTCACTAGCAGGACCAAGTACTGATTTTGACCCAGATCCCTAAGTGGCCCTCTCAAGGATTAAACTCATAACCCTGAGTTTAGCAGGCCAATGCTCAAACCACTGGCCACCGTCGGAAGACAGGATACTGGGCAAGATGGACCTCTGGTCTGACCCAGTGTGGCCGTTTTTATGTGTCAGCTGGTACAGGATGTGTTGCACAGAAGTACAAGTACATTGAAGCTAATTGTGTGAAAATATTTATGGTGTACTGAATCAAGTGAGAGCCATCTGCTCATTAAAAATCCTGCAGTCATCGACAGCATCCTAATAAGCTGTAACGCAGACTTATTGAACAAGTATTACTTACAGCACTCGAAGAGACTTGAGTCCATTAAATGCATGTGTTGGAATACACCTGAGTCTGTTGTAGCTCAGGATCCTAGGAGAATCAGAAAATGCAGTTGCAGTGTTATATGTTTCTTTGCTTATTTTGCTACTAACTTACTTAAGAAGCAGCATGGAAAGACATCAGTTTACATAACAAGAGAGATACTCATTGTTTAATGCAACTGTTTTTTTTGTACTGAACAACAAAACTGATGCCGGAACCACTGATTACTTACAGTGTTGATAGCTGAGTCATGTTGATGAAGGTGTAATTGGCCAATATGCTGATGCTGTTGTTGCTCAAGTCACTAAAGAAATACACACAGCAGATCCATCATTCATACAAATGACTTTAAAAACAAGTCATTTTTAAATGTTAAAGTAGACTCAAGCAGCAAAGTAAGCAATTTCAAAGCTAGCCATTATCAATTGCCATCATCTCTTATAATCAGCCTTGGAAGAATCCTACAGGAAGGCACATCAGACTATTTCTCTACAAGACTCTCAAGCATCTTCTAGGGCACATTTTCAGTGCATTGCAACATAGCAGTGGATGTAAAAGAAATTTCTGGGCAGAAATTGGACAGGCGAGCCATTCATAAGCGCACAACGAATTTATCACATGGATCTGCAATTTGTCACATTGCTATCACCTCCACAGGTAGTGTGTACGTATTTTGTATACACATACACATGCAACTACTGCAGAGGACTAGGGTGAACAGAGTCTGATTGTTGGGATCTATTTTGAACCTACAGTTATGACAACTCCACTTCTTATACATCAAAAAAATAAAAGGCTTTGTTAGGTGCCTTCATTTTTTCAGTGCTATAATATCATAAGTAATGGTTTAACCATAAGAAATTGATGTCTACCTTTCAAGCCTACCAGTGTTGTACAGGTAAATCTGCCACACCCAACTACAGTCACATAGTACATAATAGCTTTACGAACACTTAAAGGAAACAATTGCTGACATGATAGGCACTCAGAAAATGAGTACGAAATGACAATTCCCCATATTCCACTCAAGACATGTGGAGGAAAGAATAATCTAATTTTGCTGGCATTAAAACCATGCATTTCTTACATAAGTGTCAGGTGTCTGAAGGTCAACAGCTCCTTTGGCACAGCTGTTAAATGGTTTCCTTCCAGATATCTGAAAAAGAGTCACATTTTGATGATTAGGCACACACATTAACATGAACTTTGGCCAGGTCAGGCTGTGTCCCTTGTATTTTTTGGGAAATGCAGGATCTATTAGAACTTTAAAAGTAGTAACTAGGGGTGGAATCTTTGAATCATCACAGCTTTGAAACTATACTAACACGCTACTAGAATTTATTTGCTTTGCAAATCCATAGTTTCCAGTCCAAAGCACCATAGTAGCTTGTTGGTGGTTTTGCTCAGAAATATGAAGTGAGTATAGCAAGGACCATTGACCTGCAACTCAAATAAAAGCTCATTTAGCTCTTCATAGAAGACTCTTATAGAAGGAGAAAAAAAATCACACATGGTATGCCCTTGGTATAAGGTTATATTTAATTAAAGTTTTTACAAGCAACTCCCAATGCTAATTGACCCCATTAGAACAATTTCTGCCCTCTGACTGCAAACAGCTTGTACAGACAGTGTTTAAATAAACCCTTGTCTGGGATGTTGCATTACTTGATATTTGTACATCAGAACCTCACTTATTCCAATAGGGCCAATCCAAACATCTGATTATTTTAGAAAAGTTTCACTGCAGTATCTCCTATCTGAGACTTCTTTTTTATTATTATTATTTTTACAATCTACAGTAATACAGGGGGCAAAAACACAAATCATGGTTGATTGTTTAACTCCCATTTGTACCCCCCCAAAATCTCTCCTACATTCAGCAGGTATACTTAATAGAATAGACTGTATTTCCAGGTTAGGTATGCACTGCAGCATCATTGAAAAAATGTATTTTTTTTAAAGACAAAACTAACGTTGTTCACAGGAAGTCACTCTGCAGAGCAAGAAATCTTTAACAAAGGAGGAATTTTATATGGCCAGGAGTCTCTCTCAATATAAATATTATCTGTTTAACACCAAATACATGACAACTAGTTTTTAGCCCTGGAAGATTCTACCTATATCTGAGAACATGGTCAATCTTGGGCATGTAATTTTCCTTAACGTTCATGTACGCAGAAATCTCCACATGTCAAGATGTGAAGACTATTCCCTAAAATTAAGTACCAAATGCACCAATCATTGAACAGGAACTACATGTATACACACTATACATCCTGGAATATAATGTTCTCTTCCAAAGTTATGACCACTTACTCCTTAAACACAATTCATGATTTAATGAAATATATAAAGACTGTAATAGCTCTGGGGCAATTACAAGTGTCCTCATACCAGAGACACTCAAATCATCACTTAATTTGGGTCTGAAAAAAACTCATTATAACTGCTAAAATTTTGCCAGGATGTCCTCATTTAACAATGCTGGTTACGAATCTCCATTGGAAAGCATCAGAAATTACATATTCAATTATGTGGTTCACCTTTGCACACATGGATATGGTATATAGGTGCTTATCCACCCACACATGTGCAAATTCAATTTGCACAAAAACAAGCAGTAGCACATATGCAGCTGGGTAGAAAAGAATAGACCCTCTATGTCAATTTGTGACTTCTCATAAAAACTCTCAATTTTAAATACATTCCTATTTAATACTATCAGATCAAGGTAAGCCTGGTACGGTCAAAGTATTATAAAGCAAAGAAAATGCAAGAGGGATTAATTATGGAAGTATTACAAAATAGAGATATTAGGAATGGTGGTAAAGGATTTGAAAGTGCTTCAAACAGCTACCAGATGGCAATAGTATATAGTCTCACTTCAAGTGGGAAACAGTACATTTCATTTCATGTTGTTAACTGGGCTGTCAAGATCTATGGAGGGTTCACTCACTCTAGTGTTGGACCCTGTGTATCCATATTTAAGATCTGGAGAGTTTGCTCCTGCACTCCTTACTCAAATAACCTCACTGAGATGAAGAATGTAGAATCAGGCCCTTGAAAGCCAAAACTGCTCTTTTAAACTAACTCTGTGGAAGTGTCAGAGGGGTAGCCGTGTTAGTCTGAATCTGTAAAAAGCAACAGAGGGTCCTGTGGCACCTTTAAGACTAACAGAAGTATTGGGAGCATAAGCTTTCGTGGGTAAGAACCTCACTTCTTCTTCTGTGGAAGTGGAGCAGGAAAATGGCTCTACATCCTAAAGGTATTTCAGGCAGAAAGTGTAACATGGCTTCCCAGCATGTGTCTACACCTTCTCACTGCTGGGACTCTAGTATGGGAGACCCGTGGCAAGTGGGAATGGTTTAGATTAGGAGATGCTTTTTGTATTTGTAAGAAAAACTATCATGAGATTAAGACATAATTAAAAAAAGAACACTGAGCCAGATCATAGCCCCTACACCAACAAAGAGGGGATGGACCTTCTGCACTAAAGGGGGGGGGCTTTGCTGCTTCTCTGGCACCCTCTTCTTGCACCCCAGGAAGCCATGGAGGGTGCCCCAAGGTCATGGGGCTGCAAGGAGGTTGTGATAGGGCAGACTGGGGTGGGGTACATGCATTGTCCTCATTTTGGCTCTGGAGAAATTAGTCAAAAATAATATAGCTCTAGTTCTTTCTGCTTTCATCCCAATGTATTGTGGACAGCTGTGGCCAGTGGAAGGCAATGGTAGAGAAGTTCCAATGGAAATGTACTTCCAGTAGGGTGACCAGATGTCCTGATTTTATAGGGACAATCCCGATATTTGGGGCTTTGTCTTATATAGGTGCCAATTACCCCCTACCCCCATCCCGATTTTTCACCCTTGCTATCTGGTCACCCTAACTTCCAGTGGGGAAAGGCCAGTACAGAACTGTAGAACTTAACTTGACTTTGGCCTATGTGACTCCACAGGCATCTGCCAGTTTTCCATGAAACTCCAGTGGCCTTTTCTACAGGGGAAACAAATCCAGCTTCCTCATATACGGGGGGGGGGGGGGGGGGGGGGGGAGGGGAAAGAGAAAGGCTCTGCTTCAGTCAATGCATGCAAAGATTTCATCCCTTTGAGGCCCCTTTTGGTGTATTTCTCCATAGACAGACCTAGGTTATTGCAATCAATATGATGTCCTTCAAAGGGTTATCAAGTATCACCAGGGAGTATGTACACCCACACACAGTAGAGTATATAACACAATGATTTAGAATCTGTGCCACACACAATTTTTATTTTCTTTGGTAACAAACCTATTTGGTCTGTATTTATAACAGTAAACAACAATAATTACAGAAACTAACATGTTATAGGTTCTGTCTCCATGTAGGCTGCTACAACGCCAAATAATTTTGTGCAAGCTATTTGGTCTAAAAGACTCTTGCTGCAAGTTGAGTTTTTGTCTGAATTATTTAAAAGTAAATAGGAGTATACAGAAAAGCTACTGCCATTTATTACAGAATATATTATTTATATCAACTCGTGTTTTATTTTCTCTCTTCTATTTCAGAATAATGCCCTCCCCCATTTTCTGTTGTCTCAGCTCTGCCTTCTAAACTAAACAAACCCCGGGAAGAATTTCTCATACGATATTAGATGCTGGAGCCTAATAATAAATTGAAAAAATCCTCAGCTATCAAATGAATAGAATACAGTGATGAAACCTTCAGAATACATTTTTGGGGCATTTTCCAATTCATTTTGACATGAAATAGATGTCAATTTAAACAGCTTTTTTTGCTAGAAAAGGTCTTTCCCCCCTTTTTTCTTGGTATCTGGTGGGTGTTTAGCAATTGAACACTGAAAGGTGTATGTTGTACTCCAATTCTTCAGTATTCTGACTGAGACAGAGACAAACCTTTGTGCCTCTGGAGCTGGACTGCTACAGCATATCTTCTTTGCAGAGCATATTCAGCTACAATATTCTCAACAATTTCCCGGTTGTCTTAGGGTATTAGCACAAAGGGTAATATTTATACCAATGGAACACTGTGAATAGAACACAACAGCTTCCTAATAATTTTACTCTGAAAAATTAATGATTATATCATTATCATGCACAGCAATTATTAGGGGTGCACAAAACTTTCCTATTTAACTTTCTGCCATATTATACAAACAATGGTGACAAATTCTAGAAAAAGAATTTTCAAAGCCCATTTAAGTTGAGTTAATTTGAAACCACCACAGTTTTTCAGAATATAATGATATAATGGGAGACATGTTAATTTGAGTTGCTGCATTTGAAAAAGCACCACCATTTACACAGGACCAAACTTGATTGGATTCCACATCATACCTCATGGTGGAACTTTATTCTCGTGACATTTACACAGAGCTGATCTAATATAGTAGCTAAGGCCCAAATTCAAAGTAATACACTTAAACCTAAGCCTAAATAATTCAGTGAATTCAGCATACATTGAACAATAATGTCTTTCCTTAGTGGCTATCCCCCATTTAAGAGGAGAACCTGTTTCTAGCTAAAGCAACCTGGCTTGTAGCTTGGGTGGTAAAAGCTTTTGGAGACAGAGGACATCATAGTATCGCATTTATAGAAAAACTTACAACCAAAATAATACAGAGAAGAGATTTTGTTTTCATTTCTTTCTTAGGCAAAGAAGCAAAAGACAGAATGAATTCATTCACTTGACCTTTAGTAGGCAAAGAAACTATGGTATGAACCAAAAAAATTAAATTGATCTCCCAGATTAAATTATCCACAGATTAGGTTAATAGATTCCAAGGCCAGAAGGGACCACTGTGATCATCTAGTCTGAGCTTCTGTATAGCACAGGCCATAGAACTTCCCCAAAATAATTCCTAGAGCAGCTCCTTTAGAAAACCATCCAACCTTGATTTAAAAATTGCCGGGGATGGAGAATCCAACACGACTGTTGATAAATTGTTCCAATGCTTAATTACTCACTGTTAAAAATTTACATTTTGTTTCCAATCTGAATTTGTCTGGCTTCAACTTCTAGACACTGGTAATACTTTTCTCTGTTAGACTGAAGAGACTATTATTAAATATTTGTTCCCCATCTAGATTCTTATAGACTGTGATCAAGTCACCCCTTAGCCTTCTCTATGTTAAACTAAATAGACTGAACTCCCTGAGTCTAACATTAAAAGGCAGGCTTTCTAATCCTTTAATCATTCTCAAAGCTCTTCTCTGAGTCATCTCCAATTTTCAACCTGAGTGTACATCAGCTGCCTTAATGTAGGAGAACTGTCTGGAGGCCAAAATAATATCTTTCGATTCCTAATGCTTTTAGATGCTGTAGCTCTGTAGTTTTAGATTTAAATATTTGGGCCCAATTCATCCCCACTTTAATTTCATTGCGTACAGCATCACACCATTGATGGAGCTGGTCCAATAGGTACACTTAAAATTCCTATTAAGTTTTATCCATCATTCTGATAATAAATTAATATCTGCCATGTCTCTGATGGAAAATAAAAAGTAAAGTTCAATCAGATATAAGCCACTTGAAAAGGTTTTTCCAACCCTGCAGTTCCTAATACAGATCTGTCAAGTAAGGATTTAAGCCCAGACCTCAAAGGTATTTAGGTGCCTAACTCCTATTGAACTCAGTGGGAGTTAGGCACCTAAATACCTTTGAAGATCTTGGTCTTAGGAACTCTAAGAAGGTGCCAATTTACCTTCATTTTGTGAGTACCTATTTTATAAAATGTATGGATAGTTAAGCATTCGTACAGCAACTTCATCCTGTAATCTCAAAGAGCATTACAAACAGGTTAGGGCAGGGGTCAGCAAGTTTCAGAAGTGGTGTGCCGAGTCTTTGTTTATTCACTCTAATTTAAGGTTTCATGTGCCAGTAATACATTTTAACGTTTTTAGAAGGTCTCTTTCTCTAAGTCTATAATATATAACTAAACTATTGTTGTATGTAAAGTAAATAAGGTTTTTAAAATGTTTAAGAAGCTTCATTTAAAATTAAATTAAAATGCAGAGCCCCCCAGACTGCTGGCCAAGACCCAGGCAGTGTGAGTGCCACTGAAAATCAGCGCGCGTGCCGCCTTCGGCACATGTGCCATAGGTTGCCTAACCCTGGGTTAGGGCATATTGAGTTAGGTGCTGTACACACATATTGTAAGAGAAATTTATCCCCCTGAATCTTACAAACTATATAAACAAAATCTACTCCCAGACAAAGGGATAGGAGAGAAGTGTTGCTATTTTACAGAGGGGAAATTGAGGCACAGAGAGTAAGAGACTGGCCCCAGGCCACACAGGAACTCTATGGCAGAGCCAGGAATTGAACCCTGATTGCCTGAGGCCCACTGCAGTGTGTAAACTACACGGCCATCCTCTCAAAAATTACATAGGGAAATTTCAATCTTCTTTCCTAGCAGAAAGGACAAGCCCAGAATCACACAGCAAATGAGAGAGAACAAGGAGGGACTAAACTATTGACTTCCAGACCTATGCTCTAACCACTACAACATACACTACCTCATAATGACTTCACGAAAGGAGATGAAATGGCTCAGGATTTTGGTAATGCGATATAGAAACTTATCCCTCTAGGTTGCTCTTGTGAATCGAGGTGGGTCAGTAACAAAGTTGTTATTATCAAATGTGTATTAGAGCCTCAGAAAAGGAGATTAAAGTTCTCATAAATAACTCCCCACCACGGAGCAATAAAAGTTGCTCAACTCCTTTCTGGTAATCTTAGAGAGATCAAGGGGTATGTCTACACTACAGGATTAATCCGAATTTAGATAATTCGAATTTGGGAAACAGGTTGTATAAATTCGATTGTGCATGGCCACACTAAGCACATTAATTCGGTTTTTAACCACATTAATTCGGTGGTGTGCGGCCACACTACCCCATTACTTTAACCACAGTAATTCGGTGGTGTGCGGCCACACTAACCCTAATTCGAATTAACAAAATCGATTTAGGCGCTACTCCGCTCGTCGAGGTGGAGTACAGAAATCGATTTTAAGTGCCCTTTAATTCGAATTAACTGGCTCTGTAGTGTGGACGGGTGATGGGTTAATTCGGATTAACGCAGCTAAATCCGAATTAAAGTTGTAGTGTAGACCAGGCCAAAGACTGAATGCCTCTTCCCCTAAGGATGGCCCTTCTCCTGCTCATGGCTGTGGCACATGGGCATGCCTTGAAGTGCTGCTGCATGAACTCTGCTTGCTTTGAAAACAGAGAGGGCACCTCAGACTCCAGGAATTCCCTCCAGCACCTTTCACAGGCACTAACTTTACACACACACACACAAAAAATAAAAATGATGCATTTAAAATGACAGCTGCTCCTTTTCTAACGTGTCAATTTTTTATACTGGTGAACACTTGGATTTGAGGTGATACCACTAACACAAGGTGCCAAAGTGTCATGTAATGCTTTGAATCTCTTGTAATTTTTTGTATGATAGAATGCCTGCCACAAAGGCAAGTCCACAGGAGCATTCTGTGCTAAGAGAGGAAGGCAAAAGGAAAATACAGTTCTCAGACAGTAACTAAAGAGGCACAAGGGAAGGACAGGAAAAACTATTGTAATTTGGGGATTTTTTTAAAAAAACATTTAAGATAAAAATTAGGAGTTGCTTGGCAATGCTACATCTAAGTTCTAAAATTAAGTTAGGGTCAAAACATTTTTGATGGGATGTTCAGACATTGTTTGAAATCAAGGCAACTTTCTTTTACCAAAAAAGATAGTCTGGCAGAAAGTGAGGGAGTGAAGTATGAAATGTATCAGGAAATTTCAGATTTCAATGACTTGAAGAGGTCTGGGGTTTCAATTCACTTCACCAAGAAGACTGGGGCATTTGCAAAATTTGGATTCAGATCTAGGTTTAGGCTTGAATTTTGAACTCTCTGAAGTATGAGCAGGGTTTTAGCTTGGGCTCATCTCTACTAAAATTGCTATTTAAAAATGACATGTAGAAAATATGGTTTTGTTTAAAAGACAGTAACGAGGGCTCCAAAGCTAATTTTCTCTATCATGCTCTGTTAGTGTTGAAATCAGCTTTCTGAAGACTGTAAGACCTTAATACCCACTCAAAAGGCCATTTTATAACTATTGATCTATTTCCTTTTTTCAAATGGTCAGATTTGAAATACGGATTTAAATTCTCTATTTTGACTATAGCTAAAAATACCCTTTTATAGAATAATTCAAACTCTCTCAATTTGAAAGAGCTTTCCATTTACAGTATATTAAGCAGACTGCAAAATCTTTCCTGACTGATGCAGCCCCAAGGCCAAGTCTGCCTAAGCTTTCAGCTAAATTGTTTCTCTCCTTTTATTAAAAAAGAAAATTCACTTAATTGCGTGTTAACTGTTAGTGCACAAATAGTGCTGATTGCCAGGAAAGGCCAGACATTTGCATCCACAAACAGATATTTCTATCAGCTATTCCACTACAGGGTTATCACATTGATTAGCAGAAATGGTGCAGATGGTAATATAGCAGCACTGGGAAATGGCACACAGCATGCTAGTAAGTCTATATTCATCTCAGCTGACTCCTTAGAGTAAATTTGCTGTATCTACTTGATTGCAACAAGTTGAATGTACAGTACTCAAAAGTAATGTTAATGCTGAATGCACAGTACTATACTGAAAACTGCGGCTGCTATTTACTCTAGGCCACTATTACAAATTGGGTGTTATCCCAGTCTCACTGGTTAAAGTAGAGCAAAACAGGATGGAGAGCTCGCCCATTTTGGTGATGGTCATTGTATGCCTTGATGTACAGCAGGCATGTGGGAGAACATTGTTTAACTTGTGGTGACAGGTAACAGCACAAGAAGACAGTGGGGACAGGAGGAGGAAAAATGTTTTCTAAGGGTACGTCTATACTTACCTTCGGGTCCGGCGGTAAGCAATCGATCTTCTGGGATCGATTTATCGTGTCTTGTCTAGACGCGATAAATCGATCCCGGATCGATCCCGGAAGTGCTCGCCGTCGACGCCGGTACTCCTGCTCTGCGAGAGGAGTACGCGGAGTCGACGGGGGAGCCTGCCTGCCGCGTCTGGACCCGCGGTAAGTTCGAACTAAGGTACTTCGACTTCAGTTATTAATGTAGCTGAAGTTGCGTATCTTAGTTCGAAGTGGGGGGTTAGTGTGGACCAGGCCAAAGAGTTCATCTCTCCAAAAGGGCTCATAGTCAGCCAAGCAAAAGTGAGTTTGTGTGTGTGCATAGAGCACGTGGAGCTGTGTCAGGACTTATTCCTTGAGCTCCATATCCCTGTTCCTGTCATGTTTATATGACTGACCAGGACAGAGAATGGACACTATTAAAAAATAAATCAAACTGGAAAGCCTGGGCAGGATGCAAGGGACCAGTCCTTGGAAAACTGAAATATCCAATGCAATGTCCAACATGGTAGATGAAGACACTTCAAAAAGATTCTTAGCAAAATCATGTATTTGTGTTTTCCCCGAACAGTAGGGTTTCCATTAGAGTATGATAGTGATGGGCTACCTTCTGTCATTTATTAGGATCAGCTGCATTTTCAACTTGTGTCCAGGATGCCTAAAAGATAGGTACAATTGATGTGGCAAGACAACCTTCACAGTATCTAGATGCCTTTGATCTCACTGACCCTTGTCAGTCTGAGTATAAGTCAGGGAGAGGCTGAGTGACAGGGCATGAGGGAGGGGGCTAATGAGCGCTGCTGAAAGAGACCAGGTGATGATCAGAGAGAGAGAATTGAGCAACAGAGAGGTCAGAGAGAGCAGTGCTTGGTGAAGACTAAGTAAATTGAACGGCCCTTTTAGCGAGTGAGAGTTGAACCAGATCTGCAGGTAGAACAGAGAGGTGAGGGTGGGGAAATATACAGCTAAGGGGTTGGATGGGTCATCAACATGGAAGCTGAAGTTGCCAAAGAAGAGAATGGGAGAGTGTGAGGAAAGGAAGAGAGAGTGAGAGACAGGAATACATTAAACATTTTGTATATATGCATAGCAATACAAATAAAAAAAGGCACTAAAGGAGTTGATGTACATCTAGGTTTTCATACCACCCCTATCACTGTTCTATCCAAGTGCTTAGGGTCACCATAGTATTATGAGTCCAGAGACAACATGATTGATGTATATTTAATCTAAAACTAGACTTTGCTCATTATAATAACATAAGTAACTCCAATGTTTTCTCCTCGATGCAAAACCTTGCTATTTCCCATAGACCTAATAACAGCAGCTGGATACTGTCAGGCCTTTATTAGATACAGCCAGGCCTTTATTAGAGATTACTGCTCCTTTTTAAAATAAGAAATAAAACTCAAGTACTGGGGTAACGTATGGAAAGCATGCTTGGGAAAGTTGCTTCAGACAAAAAAAAAACGTTTCTAAGGCATTGATGTGGAGGGAAGTTATGTTGTATACTGGATCAGTATGCTACTCTTTTACTTCTGCCAGCAGGACTAGATATCTGAATAAACTCAAAGGACAAGTCTTCCCTTCAGAACTGTGCATAGAGCAAAGGAAGCAGGTAGGTGTCATTTGGCAGCATGGCTCCAAATGTCAAGGAATGGCTCCAAATGTCAAGGAAAGAATGGGCTTTCAGGTATTGTCTTCCATTTTATACTCCCCCCAAATCTGTCCATGTGCTGTATGGCCGTAGGCCCAATCTGTGATCCCATAATAGTCCTACCGTCTCTTTGAGGGCAGTCCTTTCACTCCTTCCCCAGTTAATCATTTGTCAAAAACTTGGAGTTGATAAGACTTGTGGTGTTGCACGTGCCTCATGGGAACTTCTGAAGATTTGACCCTACCTGTATAATTCCAGATTTCTGCACATCACAGAACCAGGCCATTTATTGGGACGTAATATGACTGGCAATCTCTACATTTAGAGACACTGGAATAGCAGGATGGAAGTGTGTTGGCAAAGCAGTATGGGGAAAACTTGTACAGCACCTGTCTGCACTATGCCTAGCTCTGGATAGTTCTATTAACCCCTGGTTTTGAGACTTCAATTCATGTACAAATTACAAAGCAGACCTTCTAGAATGTATTTCATATGTAAAAAGGATAAAAGCAATAAAGAGTAATTGCTTCACTGTGGAGACTTGATGCAAGTTGCCCTTCCTTAAAGTTGACATCAAGGGCACCGAGACACAGTTTCTATGTTCAACATGCTTATGAGTCTCTATAATCAATCCAGAATGGAAACCCAGGAGGAAAATTGGAGAGGCAGAGCCTAGGTTTCCAGCCTGCCATCATTGTAATAACACTAGTGCTGATGCTCCACTTAGGCTTTTGCGCTGAAGTAGGATATGATGAAATTCTACCCACTGCAGAATGAAATTCTCTGTCCCCTTGTAAGAGGTATATTCATTTCAGCACTTTGTTATTTAGTACCTGTTGCAGTTAGAAATTTCCTGTTGTAGAGGTATTTTGGAGTTTTATATGCAACACTAATTTACTGGCTTGGTAAGCTGTATGGCTGTGTTCTTTTATTAAAATGTGATGTATAAAGTATGTTACATTTTAATAAAAAGCATTTCAGCTGACAGCTTGTTGCCATTCTAACATGGAAAATTGAAGTTTATAAATGCAAGACTCCACAGCATTCCTCAAAATTCCAGTAAAATATTCCCCTTCGTTACTTGGAGCACCACATCAGACCCCTCCCAGAGAAAGAGCCATGAATCATCAGGAAAATAAATGTTAAATCCTTGCCCCACCCATCACCAAGGGCTCTGTCCACAGTGACACAACTACTATTCTAATGCATGGTGTGAGGGGCAGAATACAGCCACCAAGCATGAGGGGAGCCATTGCTCTTCAGGGCTCACAGCAAACCAGCGTGCAGTATGTCTGAGAATGGAGGCAGGCTGGGGGAGAAACGGGTCATTTCTCCCTTGTGGGAGGTCAGCACCTGCTGAAATGGTTGGAAAGTAATCAGTCTTTTGGGGAGTGCTGGAGTATGAGTGGCTACAGTGGTAGCCATGGAGAGGCCACTGCCACTCTGGCTGGGGAGGTCAAGGATTCCCTTCTCACACAGACCATTGTGGATTTTTGTATATATAGATTAGCTACTCAAAAGCCATGCAGTTTGAAGATTGGATCTTGAACCTGCCACAGGAAGTGGTTACTTAAATAATTGGCACCACTTGCCAAAGAATAATTGCTCACTAGCAGTATAGAGCATAGAATTATAGAATATTAGGGTTGGAAGAGGCCTCAGGAGGTCATCTAGTCCAATCCCCTGCTCAAAGCAGGACCAACACCAACTAAATCATCCCAGCCAGGACTTTGTCAAGCCGGGCCTTAAAAACCTCTAAGGATGGAGATTCCACCACCTCCCTAGGTAACCCATTCCAGTGTTTCACCACCCTCCTAGTGAAATAGTGTTTCCTAATATCCAACCTAGACCCCCACACTGCAACTTGAGACCATTGCTCCTTGTTCTGTCACCTGCCACCACTGAGAACCGCCGAGCTTCATCCTCTTTGGAACCCTCCTTCAGGTAGTTGAAGGCTGCTATCAAATCCCGCCCCCCCCCCCCGCTCTTCTCTTCTGTAGACTAAATAACCCCAGTTCCCTCAGCCTCTCCCCATAAGTCATGTGCCCCAGCCCCCTAATCATTTTTGTTGTCCTCCGCTGGACTCTCTCCAATTTGTCCACATCCCTTCTGTAGTGGGGGGACCAAAACTGGACACAGTACTCCAGGTGTGGCCTCACCAGTGCCGAATAGAGGGGAATAATCACTTCTCTCGATCTGCTGGCAATGCTCCTACTAATGCAGCCCAACGGGTAACAAGGGCACACTGCTGACTCATATCCAGCTTCTCGTCCCAGGTCCTTTTCTGCAGAACTGCTGCTTAGCCAGTCGGTCCCCAGCCTGCAGCGGTGCATGGGATTCTTCCTTCCTAAGTGCGGGACTCTGCACTTGTCCTTGTTGAACCTCATCAGATTTCTTTTGGCCCAATCCTCCAATTTGTCTAGGTCACTTTGGACCCTATCCTTACCCTCCAGCGTATCTACCTCTCCCCCCAGCTTAGTGTCATCTGCGAACTTGCTGAGGGTGCAATTCATCCCATCATCCAGATCATTAATAGCATCTTCAAGGATTCAGGATGTATCCTGTGATGTGTTGAATATAGACCAGCGAATGGCTCTGATACATCCTTATGTCACATAGCAATGCTTTGATGAGAGGTAAAAACATCACCTTCAAGGGTTAACTCTAAAATCTAGTTTTCCTGCAAGTTACTG
The DNA here is from genome assembly GCF_002925995.2 of Terrapene triunguis. Lineage (NCBI taxonomy): Eukaryota > Metazoa > Chordata > Testudines > Emydidae > Terrapene > Terrapene triunguis. The sequence goes on along the minus strand of NW_020665189.1, from coordinate 11,630,197 downwards.
AAATCTGCTGGAGAGTCTCCTGGGTTCCAGTTCTTTCTTCCAAATCTACCATCTTGCTATAGAAACAGAGACCGGAAGACATTTGTTTCATAGTCCTATTAAACCTGCTGGGGTGCTCCTGTTTCTGCCAGAGCAGGTAATGAATACGTGGTGGTTTAAAGCAGTAGTTGATGCTATTAGAGAAACACAGACAGTTTAGAAATGTCTGAGCTATGGAAGTCAAAACTTAGTAGTTTAAAAAATCTGTTAAACTTTAACTGTCCTCAATATATAGCAGGGACATGGTGGGAGGCACAGAAGAATCTATGATTGCTAATAGAAAATGAAAATCTTCAGGTAGCTTTTACCCCTGAAATACAGTTTTAAAAAGCTTTTAAATCTAAAACTTTTGGAATTCTGACAGATAAGTAGGTTCTAGATGATACAAGGCTTTCTAGAACATAACTAACATCTGGACATGGACCTGGAAGCAAAGAGGAAACTTGTGAGCTTGATTATATTCTTTTCATTTCAGACCTGTCATGCTTTGAATCAAAAGATCACACACCTTTTGCTTCAGGAATTGATGTCAAGGGAAATTTGCCTGGCTTTGTTTTTAGTGACAAACTGGAAGCTCAGCCCAGGTTGGCTGAAAGAATCAGCAAGTGGCAAAATCAGCTCTGAGTGATTCAGGGTTTTACTTCCAAAACATGCAAAATTGAAAGCACACAAAAAGAGGTATGGTTTGGAGTTAGTTCCATTGCTAAGTTTTTGGATTTAAAACACAAAGCCAAACTAGAAGGTTGCAAATTCAAGTAGATTAGACTGTTCAGTTCCATGCAGCTGTACTTGTAATATCACATACTGCTACTTTCATTTGGAAAGACTGACTAAAGGATATAGCAAACTGCAGGAATTTGTGATATTACTGTCACAATAGGAATGAAGTTAACTCATGTCACTAGTTTATAGCATATAAAATATTATTACACTCATTATAAGAATCCTGACCATAAAAACATCAGTGTTGCACAGTTATATGGAACTGAAGTAATACCTGTAATTCCCCATTGACTACAAATCATGCCCGAGGGAAGTTGTGGAGCTCCAGCATGATGAGGGCAGAATCTAGTCTGCAGAAGCTTTACTATTGGTGATGACACATTAGAAGGATAAGAATGGACTTGACTTTCAGATGAAACCATATTATTACCACCATGAACTGAGCAAATTTGACCAGAAATCATTGAAACACGTTAAACGTGTACTCTTTCACTTCTCCAATTAGAGTAACTTTTCAAGGCAGAATTATACTTCATTCAGCAAAAATTTCCTTTAATAACTAAAAAACAATCTTGAGCATTTTAGGTAGTAATTGGTTTTCCCAGTAGTGTGTGCATCTATGCAAAACACCCTGGAGCTATATTTTACACCAGACATCACACGACACACACTCACTATGGATTTCTCTACACTGGCACACTCACAGAAGTTAAGATTATTCAAGTAAAGCTGTGAAGTTAATGTGCATAATTAGAAGTGCATTAAACCTTTGTGTGGACATTCTGTTTCAGAAGTAAAGTGGCCGTAGTTTGCTGTTGCTTAATCCTCCCCAAAAGACATCTATGGAAGGTGCCACATAGTGTTTGAGAAAAAAGTCTACACAAATACAGTATGTGCAGCAGCAGTGCAAAATTCCCTCCACTGAACAGGAGGGGATAACCCGAAGAGTGAAACTGTAATGCCTGTTATATTCCTGGTCTCTCTTGTGTCTACCAATAATAGTGCTAATTAGCATAAATCAGATATGGTTCAGTAGGAAATGGACTGACTAACTTCATATACTCTCATCATATGGTAACCAACTACTTTCATATATAAACAGTCATTAGCTGGTAACAACTTCCAGTAACTACGCAGCTGGGCTAGCTTTCAGTGTGTGACCTAGAGGTGAAAAGCTTTATATTCCTACTACCAACCCTTCAAGCCATTCAGTTCCTCCAGTATTATGTTTTCTTTCCATGGAAAGAACCAAAAAACAATGTAAATTCATAGCAAATGAAGAAAGCTAGAATGGCTCCCTCAACTCATGCACATTCACTTTACAATTTAATCTAATTACCTCTGTTATTTTAGACATTTCATGAGAAGAGAAAAGAAAAGAATCCACTGTTTGTTTTCCCTGCTGGTTTTTTTGAAAAATCCCATGAAGTGGTATAATTAGCCCGCAGATGCGTATGTAGGGAATATATTTTCCATAGCTCTTTCAAACTGTCTATTGTGAACTCAAGCTGCTAAAAATGCACTATATATTATACAGTATTGATTTATTCATTTGTTCCCCACATATAGAATGAATAGAAACAAATACATGGCTTGCGTACAATTTAAAATGACATCTCCTCTGGGCAGAGTAACATAGGCAGTTACAACCTACTCAGGCACAAGAAAAAGGCCACAACAATCAAAAAATATAAGGAAAATATCAAAGTACAATGATTCATTCACTGAAGTCAAGGGCAAACTTCCATGGACCTCAACTGGCACAGTACCTAGTGCCCTTTTCCTGTGAAATGAGTACCATCAAATGTAACTTACAGCTCAGTCACATCCTTGGGAATGCCTTTGGGCAGGATGCGCAGCCCTTTGTTACTGCAGCGCACTACTGAGTCCACACAAGTACATTGATCAGGACAACGAGGAGAGAGCAGACAGCTGCTTTCATCATTACCTGCAGAGAGAGAGAGAGCATGAGAGGATCCTGATATTTGGGAAGGAAATCAACCATGCAGGCCAGGAGGGCTCGCTTCAGAGGTAATTGCTCGCATCTAATACAAAACAGGGACATCCATAAGTCTACAACAGTTGGGTTGTCAATTAGCCCCTAATATTTAGTTTCGCCCCAACATCACATACTGGATCACTGGTATCAGGGTGCAAAACTGTTCTGAAAAATGGTGGCAATTGTTTTAAAAGGAAAAGGAAACAAAGTTTTATAAAAAAGTTAGCCAGCTTTTTGAAATTCTACAAATCTTCACCTATTAAATAGCCTCTCCCTGTCACCCCAACACACGCACCCTGTGTTAGCTGAAACGGAAAACTTTACCAGACTATCAGCCTTAATCTTATCTTGACATAAGATTACAAGGAATCTTTTTTTTAAAATAACTATCTAGCTTTATTTCCTCAATGATGTAAATCTTTCAATGTTAAGCGTCGACTTTTAATGTTGGCATGGCACTTCATTTATCACTTTAATTGAAAAGCCTCATTGTTGACAAGGATAACTAGGCAAAAAACAAACCGAGCTATGCTCTCAGAATTGCTGGCAATGCATCTGTGCATGCATAAAAATATCTAATACTCTTAAAGTGGATTCAAACTTCCATAAACAACAGATTAAATCTCATAATTGAAGAACAACAGGGTTTGCATGGAAGAAACCAAGTCTTTGAAGTTAAGAACATTAAAGCATGGATTTTCCCCAAAAACAACACGCTTCACAAAACATTAGGAAAATACAAACTGTAGTATCAAGATGCATATGGAAGGAAACATTTAGTGAAACATACTCTAGATGATCATGATAGGAAGTATATACATGTTTATGCATGTAAATAGACTGAATGTATTGAACATTGAAATAGTAAAGTTAAACCATATGACCATGTTTCCATTAGATATTTTCATTTCTTTAAGACTGATACAAAGACTAATTGAGGCAGAGATGATTTTCCTTCCTTCATGGGTCTGCCAGGTGTATGCTTGAGCCTTCAGGTTTAAACAAGACTGGAAGCCCTGCTAGAGGTCTGAAAAGTAATCCTAGCAACTTTCACTCATTAGTGTGCATGTCCGAAAAGGAATGGTTTGCATTAAAAATGACGTAGGGAAAAAGAAGAAAGGGGAATGGGAAAATAATCCCATCATTACAAAACAATCTATGCCACCAAGATATGCATGTAACTTAACTAAAAAGCCACATGATATTTTACTGTAACTCCTGTTCTCCCCTGCTCACTTCCCCCTATTGTTTACTAGACTCACTCATTACTTGCTAATCCTGCAAATGCTTAAGCCCAAGAGCAACTTTATGCACTTGGGTAGTCCCACTGAACCCAAAGGAGATGAATGTGCATTAGGTTACTCCACTTTCACCCTGCACTACTGCCCCCAAATCTTGCTTCACGTGGAGGTAGAGGCACAGGGAGCACAAACCTCCTCAGAAACTGTCCCCACACAGAGCAGAACTGAAGCATTTCTGCAAAGTCTCTTGGATCACAGACCGTCATTTAGTTCTGTGTTCGTACAGTGCCTAGCATGATGGGGTCCTGTTTCATGTCCAAGGCTCCTAGCAGTTACAATGATACGAACAATAACAACAGCAGCAACACCTGGGGCCCTCCATAGCAGAGGAGGAAGGGTCAGAGTTTGCCCCTAAATGGCCACAGCCATTCATTACACTTCACTGAATCTTTCTGATTGATTTCTAAATCTCTAATATTCCTATATTCCCATTATATTTCTGCTAAGACTTCATAGCCCCAAAATCTAGTCGGTTCTCCAAGAAAGCCCCATTCCCACTGTCCTCAGAGGTTAAGGGAATGGGAGGAATAGTCAGTAACTGCACTGGCATTATTCTCAAGGAAGATTGCTTTGTTTGTCAAACTCCCTGGCAAGGAGCTGAATGCATTTGGATTCAAGGGTGAAAAAAAGGTGTATCCTGAAAGAATCCAGAGAAACCAGTCTCAGCTGATTGCACAAGGAAGAACTCATACTTCTATCTAGGCTTGAAGGGAGGGGGCCCAGAACATGGGAATCTACTAAGGTGCCATCGCCAATAAAAAAACAATTCCCAGATGATATAGAACAATGACATTTGATTAGAGACAGTTCTCTCCCTCATGACTACAGTAGAACCTCAGAGTTATGAACACCAGAGTTATGAACTGACCAGTCAACCCCACACCTCATTTGGAACCAAAAGTATGCAATCAGGCAGCAGCAGAGACATTAAAAAAAAGCAAATACAGTACAGTACTGTGTTAAATATAAACTACTAAAAAAATAAAGGGAAGCAGCATTTTTCTTCTGCATAGTAAAGTTTCAAAGCTGTATTAAGTCAATGTTCAGTTGTAAACTTTTGAAAGAACCATCAAAACGTTTTGTTCAGAGTTACGAACAGTTCAGAGTTATGAACAACCTCCATTCCCGAGGTGTTCATAACTCAGAGGTTCTACTGTAAATTTAATTCAGCTCTTTTCATCATGATATCGTGGTGCTGATTAGGTAGAAAAAACAGCAGAGATACCAGTCTGGTAGTGAAATACCAAGTCCCATCAAGTTTCCTTACCATCACAGGTGAAGTCCTGTATGGCCACATCTTGAATTGGAATCTCCTTTAAGAAAGAGGGTTTCTGGCAACGTGGATTTCCACTGACAATTCTCCTTTTTCTCAGCCATTTCCCCAGCCATGCCAGGTGGCAATTACAATTAAAGGGATTAGACAGCAAATTACTGAAAGGGAATCAAAACAAAAACACATTGAACATGGTCAGCTACTACAGACATTAAATGACTAGCGAAAGCCCATATATTCAGAGCTCAAGGATTCCACTCAAGGCTCTGCCCCTTATTTTCAATGAGAGCCTGGCCAATTCACTTAGGCTTGTTCTACACAGAAATTTTGTACCAGTATAACTGTCTATAAGGGGTGTGTGTTTCATACTGATACAATTCCTAGTGAGGATGCAGTTATATCAGTATTACATTGATATAACTTATTCCCTTTCCCTTAAGGAAATAAACTATATTGGTATAAGCACATTTATACTGGCATAACTGTGGCCACACTGGAGCAAAAAGGTATGTACCACTTTACCAAAGCCTTTGTGTATAGATAAGCCCTTGATGTGAGTGAGTTTACCCATCTAGAAAAGGCTGTGATAGTACCATACTTACCTGCCTCACAGCTATTGTAAGATACACACCCTATCTTGTAACTACTTCTGAAATATCTTTCAAATGCAGTCCAACTGTTGTAGCACAGCATGCGGCTATGCTAGCATTGTAACAATTCATGATAAGAGACCATTGGATGGACTGCTTAAGACTACGTCTTCACTACGGGGGGGGGGTCGATTTAAGATATGCAAATTCAGCTACGCGAATAGCGTAGCTGAATTCGATGTATCGCAGCCGACTTACCCGGCTGTAAAGACGGTGGCAAAATCGACCTCTGCGGCTTCCCGTCAACGGCTCTTACTCCCACCTTCGCTGGTGGAGTAAGAGCGTCGATTCGGGGATAGATTGTCGCGTCCCGACGGGACGCGATAAATCGATCCCCGAGAGGTCGATTTCTACTCGCCGATTCAGGCGGGTAGTGTAGACCTAGCCTAAGAGGGGTAAGTGTATATCACAGTTTGGGCTAACAGTTGTTAGAAAAAGAAATCCCTATGTACTCCAAATATCAACAATCATGCTGCCAAGCAGGATTCCTGAGGAACTGTGGGTAACAGCTGTGTTTTACAACACATCTGAATCTCTAATACCATTGCTGAAGTCACTGTAGACAGAACTGTAGTTGTTAGTTCTTAAAATATTTCTTAAACATTTCTGGATCCTTTGGATGAAAGCTGCTACATGTAAGGTGGTGTTATAACATATTCATCAGCCTAGCTCTAGGATAATTGGAAAAAGAACTGAGAGAGTCTTGAAAGAAGATAAATGCTACCTGAGACTACAGCTAATAAGTTGAAATGTCTGTAATTTGTGTTTGTGTTGTTTTAAGCTCAACAGCAGACTAAGAGAAGAGGGTGATGTTCTATCTGATGTATGAAAAGCAGCAGTGGCTTCAAGATTTTGAAAGATATTCCCAAGGAAGGAGAATGAACATGGGCTTACCACTATCCCCCAAAATGTCAAATGAGGGGCCCAAAATGAAAGCTAGGGAATCCTCAGGGCCCCCTGTGAAACACGATAATTTGTGAGTGAATACATTCTCTGCCAGAGAAAAAAATCAATGCAATTCCTCTGTTGGGCAGGAGATCTCCAGCAAGACAGCAGGAATTTTAAGGCCCAGTGAATGCAGCATCTCTTGTCCATGCAGCAAGTGTGTGGATTTAGCTGGAAACAGTTGGAGGCGTTTGATATCCTACATGCTCTTAAAAATCTGATGTCCCAGTCAAATAAAGCTATATCAAGGTTTCATCCAGTCAATGGTCCTTCAGATTGCTATGGAATCTTATATAAAACATCCGAGTGAACTGTGAGGAAAATGAATAACACTGCTCTACAGCCAAAATGCTTCTGAAATAAATGTAGTCAAACTTTACTAATTCTGGGTCACTGAGAACGAAAATGATGCTTAAAATTGTTGATTGGCTCTAGTTTTCAAGATATGCTATTGGGTCAGTATATACAACCCTTGACTTGGGAATGGCGGAGGATAAGTGAGTTATAAAGGGAAGGGATCTCAATTTAAACCAGAAATGACTAAAATACATCTTTGACTGGATCTATGAATAAATCTATGACTGGGTTTGGACAGTACTTACTTTTTAGGCAAAACAATGAATGATACAATCTGAAGCTGGTATTGCGTCATACATGATATGAATTGCATCATGTTATTCCTAGAAGTCATGGATGATGCAATCATAACGAAGCTTACATCACTCTGCTGAACAAATTGCCCTATATCAGCTCTAGAAATCATACAGTGTCGTGCTCTCTTATTTGTCAGTGTTTGATTTTGCAAAGGGACACATTTGTGTTTAGCCAAAGTGAGCAGAGATGCCTCGTACTTGTGTGAACAGTGCAGATAACTTCTGCTATGTTTGTGGTGAAGTGACTTTTGCAACACAAAAGCGCAGTATAACCACTATGGTTAAGAAAGCCTATCACCTTTATTTTGGCTGCAAAATTGGAGATCAGGACAAGAGGTGGGTCCCACACATATGCTGCAACACTTGTGCAACAAATCTTCGCCAGTGGTTGAACAGGAAAAGGAAATCTATGCCTTTTGCAGTGCCAATGATTTGGAGAGAGCCAACAGATCATACCAGCAATTGTTACTTCTGCATGGTGCCTCCATTTGGGAAAGGTGTGTCAAAGAAGAAAAAGTGGACTGTGCATTATCCAAACATTCCATCAGCTATACGCCCAGTACCCCACGGAGAAGGACTGCCGGTTCCTGATGCACCAGAATCATTCTCACTTGAGTCAGACAAGGAAGAGGAAGAGGATGAAACTTCTGGTCCTGAACCATCAATGTCACAGGACCCACATTTTCTCCCATACTCCTCCTCTGAAGCACACCTCATAACACAAGGTGAACTGAATGACCTTGTCAGGGATTTGAAACTACCCAAGAGTAAGGCAGAGCTGTTGGGCTCCAGACTTCAGCAGTGGAATCTCCTGGCAGATGATGTTAGGGTTTCCATGTCCTGTGACCATCAAAAGGATCTTGTCCCATTCTTCTTCATGGAAGGTGATCTTGTAGCCTGCAACAACATTGATGGTGTGATGGCAGCCCTCAACATCGTTCACAATCCAGATGAGTGGAGACTGTTCATTGATTCATCAAAGACGAGTCTTAAAGCTGTTTTACTGCATAATGGCAATGTTTTGCTATCAATTCCAGTTGGTCATGCAGTCCATATGAAGGAAACCTATGACAACATGAAACAACTTTTGAGGTGCATAAACTATGACCAACATCAGTGGCAGCTTTGTGGCGATTTGAAGGTTGTTGCTCTCTTGCTTGGTCTGCAGACTGGATACACAAAGTACTGCTGTTTTCTCTGCGAATGGGATAGTCGTGTAAGAGATTCCCACTACATCAAGAAAGATTGGCCACTCCAACAGTCATTGGAGCCTGGGAGGAAAAGTGTTCAGCATCCACCACTTGTTGAATCAAGGAAGATTTTGTTACCACCCTTACACATCAAGCTGGGTCTGATGAAGAACTTTGTCAAGGCCATTGACAAAACACAAGCAGCTTTCAAGTACCTCCGTGGAAAATTTCCAAGGTTAAGTGAAGCTAAGATAAAGGAAGGTGTCTTTGTTGGTCCTCAGATTCGTGAACTTCTTCGAGATGATGCATTTGACCATGCACTGCGTGGCAAGAAAAAGATGGCATGGAAAGCCTTCCAGTTAGTGGCAATAAATTTTCTCAGAAACAACAAGGCAGACAACTACAGGTTGTTGGTGGAAAACCTCCTCAAGGCATACAAAAGCCTTGGTTGCAACATGTCACTAAAGATCCATTTTTTGCACTCTTATCTTGATTTTTTTCCACCGAACTGCGGAGCAGTTAGCGACGAGCACGGCGAGCGATTTCACCAGGACATTGCAACAATGGAGAAACGCTATCAGGGCAAATGGAGCCCATCAATGCTTGCAGACTATTGCTGGACAGTGACAAGAGATGCTCCATTTAATGAATACAAGAGACAAGCCGAGTAGACACTGAATAGGACTAAACTATGTACATAATAGTTTTTTGCCTTTTGTTTCATAATAAATTTTATTTATATAACCCTTTTGCTGATTTTTAAAGTGTTACATAAACAGGACAGGTGAAATATTATCATGTAAAGCAACCATAAACACAGGAAAAGACCTAGGTTTACAATTTATGATTAAAACTCTACTATCTACACAATATACATAGACATAAAATGTAAAAACTTAAATATCTTAGAAACAGTAGCCAATCAGTTGTTTTAATTGTCATATTTGAATTCAGCACATCAAAATACATAATAAATAGCACATTTTATCTCTGAAGCAGACGACTTCTCAAAAATTGTAGACCAGTGTAATCATACCACTTCCCAGACTATATAGTTTTGGGCCAACACCACATACCCACAATATGGTTTACAGCCACTCTTAGAAAATTGGCTAATATTTTTAGAAAAAAAAAACACCCTAATGCTAGCAATAACCCAGAGCAATGGGTGTGTAATTACAAGTCGGCCTAGCACAGACTATTGAAATTTATAGTTAGAGTAAAAAAGGCAGAAGGGAACTCAGCACAATGTGGTTCAACTACCAAAAACCCCCAACTTTCTTTGTCTCCACTATGACTCCACTAACCACTTCATTGTCAATAAAGAGGACTCAAAATGAAGAGGAAAGGAGCAGCTTTCAGAGTCAAAAAGTCATAAGCAAACATCTTTTCTCAGGTGAAAACAGGCACTGAAAGCATCAATGTATTTCTAGTTATTTTCATACTAAATTGTTTTCCATTTTCTTTCATCCCTAATAGGACCACAGACAGGATATCCTGTATATTTTCAAAATGGACTTACTTTGGCACAAACAATGTTTCCATGAGCCAAATGTTTAAACCTCCAAAGCCAGGGCAGCCAGTGCTTCACAGACCATTTGCTATATTGCCCGTAAGAGACTTGAGTCATGTTCACACATAAATCCAAAGAACAAAACACTCCACAATTTGGAGCAGATTATATGTGTATAGAATGAGTTTCTTGAAGAAAAGGCTATATTGAACTTAAAGAATATTTCACACATCTACAGCATCTTTATTCTTGGCATCTCCAAGAGCTTCATAAATACGAGTTTAATCCAAACCCTCTTATGAAGGTGATTACTGTCTCCACTTTACAGATGAATAAACTACGTCAAAGAAGGGTTAGTGGAATAACCCTGGGTCCCAGTGATTCAGCAGATGATCAGGGAAGAGAACCCAGGTTTTCTGACCTCTCCTAGTGCCAGGTTCTAACTTATTAAACACCATTTCTCACAAACGGGACCATCTTTACTGTCATACTCATGAAGCTGAACTGATTTCTGGCTCTCCGCCTTTCTAATCAAGAAATAAAAGGTCAAATAGAGAAAAAATAAAAAAGCAACCTTACTCTTTTATTCACATTCACATTTCAGGATTCATACTATATATACCTTTAACTCACTGAATCCACGACAAAGATCTCTTTAGCATAGAGTTTTGCTACATGGAAAAAAATATTATAACTCAATTATAAGGCTCTGAATCTGTCATTTTTATTAATGTGGAGCGGTATCTTAGTACACAAGCACTTTCCAACAGAACTACTTGTGTAGTAAGGTTCTGCTAGTATGGGTGGCATGAACTGGGTCTTAAGGGATCATTGAGTCTACTCATGTATATTGTTGAAATTTAACAGCTGTTTTTTAATTCACATCCAGTTCAGTTTCTCAGACCTCCACTATGATCCATAAGAACATAAGAATGGTCATGCTAGGTCAGACCAAAGGTCCATACAGCCCAGTATCCTGTCTACTGACAGTGACCAATGCCAGGTGTCCCAGAGGGAGTGAACCTAACAGGCAATGATCAAGTGATCTCTCTCCTGCCATCCATTTCCACCCTCTGACAAACAGAGGCTAGGGACACCATTCCTTACCCATCCTGGCTAATAGCCATGAATGGACTTAATCTCCATGAATTTATTTAGTTCTCTTTTAAACCCTTTTATAGTCCTAGCCTTCACAACCTCCTCAGGCAAGCAGTTCCACAGGTTGACTGTGCGCTGTGTGAAGAAGAACTTCCCTTTTATTTGTTTTAAACCTGCTGTCCATTAATTACACTGGGTGGCCCCTAGTTCCCATATTATGGGAACAAGTAAATAACTTTTCCTTATTCACTTTCTCCACACCACTCATGATTTTATATACCTCTATCATATCCCCCCTTAGTCTCCTCTTTTCCAAGATGAAAAGTCCTAGCCTCTTTAATCTCTCCTCACATGGGACCCGTTCCAAACCCCTAATCATTTTAGTTGCCCTTTTCTGAACCTTTTCTAATGCCAGTATATCTTTTTTGAGATGAGGAGACCACATCTGTACGCAGTATTCAAGATGTGAGCGTACCATTGATTTATATAAGGCCAATAAGATATTCTCCGTCTTATTCTCTATCCTTTTTTTAATGATTCCTAACATCCTGTTTGCTTTTTTGACTGCCGCTGCACACTGCGTGGACGTCTTCAGAGAACTATCCAAGATGACTCCAAGATCTCTTTCCTGATTAGTTGTAGCTAAATTAGCCCCCATCATATTGTATGTATATAGTTGGGGTTATTTTTTCCAATGTGCATTACTTTACATTCATCCACATTAAATTTCATTTGTCATTTTATTGCCCAATCACTTAGTTTTGTGAGATCTTTTTGAAGTTCTTCACAGTCTGCTTTGGTCTTAACTATCTTGAGCAGTTTAGTATCATCTGCAAACTTTGCCACCTCATTGTTTACCCCTTTCTCCAGATCATTTATGAATAAGTTGAGTAGGATTGGTCCTAGGACTGACCCTTGGGGAACACTAGTTACCCCTCTCCATTCTGAAAATTTACCATTTATTCCTACCCTTTGTTTCCTGTCTTTTAACCAGCTCTCAATCCATGAAAGGATCTTCCCTCTTATCCCATGTCAAAGGCTTTCTGGAAATCTAAGTACACTATGTCCACTGGATCCCCCTTGTCCACATGTTTGTTGACCCCTTCAAAGAACTCTAATAGATTAGTAAGACATGATTTCCCTTTACAGAAACCATGTTGACTTTTGCCCAACAATTTATGTTCTTATATATGTCCGACAATTTTATTCTATACTATTGTTTCAACTAATTTGCCTGGTACTGACGTTAGACTTACTGGTCTGTAATTGCCGGGATCACCTCTAGAGCCCTTTTTAAATATTGGTGTTACATTAGCTATCTTCCAGTCATTGGGTACAAAAGCTGATTTAAAGGACAGGTTACAAACCCTAGTTAATAGTTCCGCAATTTCACATTTGAGTTCTTTCAGAACTCTTGGGTGAATGCCATCTGGTCCCGGTGACTTGTTACTGTTAAGTATATCAATTAATTCCAAAACCTCCTCTAGTGACACTTCAATCTGTGACAATTCCTCAGATTTGTCACCTACAAAGGATGTCTCAGGTTTGGGAGTCTCCCTAACATGCTCAGCTGTGAAGACTGAAGCAAAGAATTCATTTAGTTTCTTCGCAATGACTTTATCGTCTTTAAGTGCTCCTTTTGTATCTCGATTGTCCAGGGGCCCCACTGGTTGTTCAGCAGGGTTCCTGCTTCTGATGTATTTAAAAAACATTTTGTTATTACCTTTTCAGTTTTTGGCTAGCTGTTCTTCAAACTGCTTTTTGGCTTTCCTTATTAAATTTTTACACTTCATTTGGCAGTGTTTATGCTCCTTTCTATTTACCTCACTAGGATTTTACTTCCACTTTTTAAAAGATGCCTTTTTATCTCTCACTGCTTCTTTTACATGGTTGTTAAGCCACAGTGGCTCTCTTTTAGGTCTTTTACTTTGTTTTTTAATTTGGGGTATACATTTAAGTTGGGCCTCTATTATGGTGTCTTTGAAAATTGTCCATTCAGCTTGCCGGGATTTCACTGTAGTCACTGTACCTTTTAATTCCTGTTTAACTAACCGCCTCATTTTTGCATAGTTCCCCTTTCTGAAATTAAATGCCACAGTGTTGGGCTCAGGGGTGTTTATTCTGTATCATGAGAAAAACAGCCATCATTCTTAAGGGTGCTCCTTAAAGAAATGGAGAGGAATAAAGCTAAATCAAACACAAAATGAGGCTCATGACTTCAGAATAACTGTTTAACAATCAAAGTTGGATGAACAGTAAAATAAAAAGAGCTTACCAGAAGGGATAATACCCCTAGTGTGGACTGTTCTGATATAGTACTATTTACCCTTCAGTATCTTAGACACATTTCTCAACATCTTAAACTCGTCTCTTGGTGGTTTTCCACAGTAGGGTTTCCTGTTTTTTGGGGACACTGTCTTGCAGCCAAACAGATTTTAAAAAGCATAACTTTAAGACCAATTCAGTGACAAGGACTCAGAGTGAGTCCTTAACACAATATTTTTCATGTGCTGGTATTGCCAGAACATATTGGGCATGACTATATGGCACATCTGATACACTGTAAGCACAATGACAGTATAATTATTATTATAATACAATCCAGTTAATTATGACAGAAGGGCAGGGATTGCAACAGTTAAGATTGCATAATAGTATCTGTGCTAGAGCCCTGTTTTCAGCTGAATTTTGCCCCTTTGAGGATGAAATGTTTCATACTTGGCCTCCACCAAAAGGACAGGTTTTTATATTATATTATATTATATTATATTATATTATATTATATTATATT
>NW_020665189.1:11601402-11616012 GCF_002925995.2 Terrapene triunguis | reverse complement strand
TTATATTATATTATATTATATTATATTATATTATATTATATTATATTATATTATATTATATTATTTAAAACGTAGAGCTGGAGCAAAAATGGGTTAGCCAATTTTATCCACATGGGGACTAAATGCCTACTCCTATCATAGAAAGATTCTTGACTTTTTTTTAAACCTGGAATGGCTATGGTAGAAAGTTGAAAAACAGCATGACAATAAGCCCTTCAGGAGGAGAAGTGTCTTTTTAAAAAAAATCAGATGTTGTATGTTCAAAGTACATTTTGCATGGGGGGAGGTTGTGTAAGTTTCTACATTTTATGTTTTCTCTGTTTTGACCTTTTATTTATGAATTAGGAGGACCCTAGAGCTGAAGACCAGCATATCTGCTTTATACTCTCATAATAAACTAGGGAAATGTGGCTTAGATGAAATTACTACAAGGTGCATGCACAGCTGGTTGAAAGATCATTCTCAAAGAGAGGTTATCTTGATTTGCTGTCAAATTGTGAGGGTATATCTAGTGGGGTTCTGCAGGGGTCAATCCTGGGTTTGGTACTATTCAATATTTTCATTAATGACTTGGATAATGGAATAAAGAATATGCTTATAAAATTTGCAGATGGCACCAAGCTGGGAGGGGTAGCAAGCACCTTAGAGGACAGGTTTAAAATTCAAAATGACCTTACAAATTGGAGAATTTCTCTGAATTCAAGAAGATAAAATCCATTAAAGACAAGTGCAAAGTATTTCACTTAGGAAGAAAAAATCAAATGCACAACTACAAAATAGGGAATAACTGGCTAGGTGGTAGCACTTCTGAAAAGGATCTGGGGTTATAGAGGACCACAAACTGAATATGAGTCATCAATGGGACGTAGCTGCAGAGAAAGCAAATATGATTCTGGGGTGTATTAACAGGAGTGTTGTATGTAAGACACAGGAGGTAACTGTCCTGCTTTACTCGGCACTGGTGAGGCCCCAGCTGGAGTCATGTATCCAGTTCTGGACACCACAATTTAAGAAGGATGTGGACACACTGGAAAGAATCCAGAGGAGAGAACAAAAATGATAAAAGGTTTAGAAAACCTGACATATCAGGAAAGGCTGAAAATACTGGGCAAGTTTAGGCTTGAGAAAAGAAAACTGAGGAGCAACCTGATAACAGTCTTCCAATATGTTAAGAGCTGTTATAAAGAGGACAGTGATTAATTGTTCTCCTTTTCCACTGAAGATAGGACAAGAAGTAATGGGCTTAATCTGCAGCAAGGAAGATTTAGGTTAGATATTAGGAAAAACTTTCTAACTATAAGGGTGGTTAAGCTCTGGAACAGGCTTCCAAGGGAGGTCGTGGAGTCCCCATCATTGGATGCGTTTAAAAAACAAGTTGGACAAACCCCTATCAGGGCTGGTCTAGGTTTACTTGGTCCTGCCACAGAGCAGGGGGCTGGACTTCATGACTTCGAGGTTCCTTCTCCATCTCTACATTTCTATCATTCTATGATTTGTCAGCTTCTGTGGGTAAACTAGTGTCTAGAGAAAAGTAATGGGTTGAGGAAGGGTTTTAAGTTTTCCCTACACATTAGGCAGGATATGGTGGGGCTGAGCAAGGTGTGCTGAAAGGGAACTGGGGCTGAGGACATGCTTCAATTTCTGCAAGGTGATCCAAGCTCAGGGACCCTTTGGTCCCCTCTGGAGCGCACTGAAGTTAAAGAGGCTCCACATGAGTGTGGAGGTCCACCCATGCAGATCAGCTTGCAGGATCAAGAATAAGGGGCACAGGAGGAAGTTCCCCTCTTGGGCATTTTAGGAATTACATAGCTGGGGAAAGCATAAGGCAACCCAACTCTGGCATTGCCTGACCTAGCGTTACACAGTAAAGTTTTCTCAGGGTGAAATTATCCTCAATTTACAGACAGTACATGGCCTCTTGGCACTTCACTGCCACATACAGGTCTCAAGTGACGCAACTGCCTTGAGCAGTCTCTCTGCTCAGGGGTGAATTTCACCCTTCATATAGTTTCTGGTATGGAGAACATACATTCACACGTCACAGTAATCTAAGCAACTCTTGATGATTTCATTTAATTAATTTTATTTTTAAAAATAAACACTGTTATAGATTAACTTGGCACCATATTCAGAGGGCTGGAAACTGAATATGTGATGTTATGTGATTGCATGAAGTTAAATGTAACCCCTGGCTTCAGGTTTTCCCATTTATTGTAAGTCTTAGATGGATCTGTTCCAAAACCCTGGATCCAAACACCCAGACGACTGGCAAAGTCCAATAATCTGGTTCTAGTCCAAATTTTGTAATTCAAATATTCAAGTGTAACTTTTATTTATGGAGGAAAATTGATAATGTTATTGCATAGTCAATGGTGGGAACAATGACCAAATCTTTTCTTAATGTTACTGTCCGAGGAAGCATGGATTATTCATATGTAATGGTGCAATAAATATCACTCAATTAATTAAACTTAATATTTTTCCAAATATACTGATCCTTTCACTAATCCCTTTTGAGATACGGTATATATTAGAAAACTAGATACAGATATATTTTGGTACCAAAACAGCTCAATCTGTTTCCAAGGAAACGTGATGATGCCACTTGGCAGGACCATTAGGTCAATGAATCTAAGTATCACATGGAACAAAAGCTTCACTATGCAAAATTATTTCTGATGATAAGCAATTTGAAAGCCTGTAAGGGACAATAAATTGCAACAGTGTTAGGATGGAGTTTGACTGAGGCTATTAAAGTGGGCATTTTCAGATCACAAACAGTAATGTTTGACAGTTAAAATGCTATAAAATTAAATAATCAGATTTTCTATACCTAATGATAATAATATAGCCACTCACATTGAAACAGGGCAATCAGGCTTTTAGCAAAGGTGGCTTATTAAAAGGGTTCAGTCAAAGATACAAGAATATTTTTATAGCGGGGTGGACAGAGCCCTTGAAATAAGGAAGCAGCCAGTCAACCAGAAGTGTCTTTATTAAAATTTGCGAAGAGCTATGGAAACTGAAATATTTAAAAGGAAAATTTCCAAATTGCAGCCTGTCTTGATACTGTTATAATCAGCTTGGAAACACACTCTAAAATCTAGGCTGATATTTTAATATTGTGTAAGTGTGCCCTCTTGGCATGTTTAATTCATGCAAAGCCCACTGTGGATAAACATGCTTGCCTAGGTATTAAAATACATGCATTAGGACTGGGCCTGCAGAACTGCATGCATACCTAAAAAGTGGGAACCTAAATATCTATTTATTTAACTTATCCCACTGGTAGTAAGAAATCATAAAAACAGCTATGCTTTTGCAATAACACAAAAAATAAATGTATGTGCTCCCTCTGCTGGAAACCATTCCTTTGAGTGCTATTTTCAGAACTGCATACTTTCTGATAATATTAAGGATAATGACTGTAAGCAAAAAGTAACAAGGCTGCTTTCAATCTAGTGAATGAGGCAAAATATAGTTTCCCAAATAAAAAATGGAAAGAAATGTTAGTTTATAAGTGGTTATTATAAAAATGAATATAAAATGGTGTGGTTCATAGTTTTGTATTAATAAATGGCAAAAAAGTGAAACTTAAACACTGATTAATCCTCACAATTTAGGGTGAATAGGACAGTCAATGACCTGAACTCTCTAAGTCATGAAAGTAATATTTAATCTCTAGTAGCATCAGGACTCAGGCACAGCCAGCCATAATGGAATGCTGTTATGAAACACAGGTTGGGAAAACAACAGTTCCTCATTTTGCATGTAAAGGTGTGACTACACTTATGGCGCCTGTAAAGTACAGACACTGCACACTCTGCTGGCATAGGGATAAATAGCAGTGTAGATGGTAAGGTACGGTTTAGATGAGGAGAGCAGAGTGCCTTGCACACCTGAACCCTATGGTAAATACCCTACATCCTACACCAATGGCCAGGCAGTGCCTACCATGTCTACACTGCTATTTTTAGCCAGTGCAGTGTACTGCAGCCTCCCCGCGCCAGAGCCTTGCCCCGCTGCACCCAGTAGCTCCCCGCTGCCTTCCCCCACCAGAGCCTTTTACTGCTGCGGGTAGCTACACACCACAGTGACAAGAGTGGATGCAGCCTGCCTTCACTGCAGCGTGTAGCTATACATGTAGTGCCTGTACTCTACTCGCTGCCATAAGTGTAGACAAGGCATGTATCTGAATGATATGACGCCAAATCCAAAGTCCAGTGAAGTCAATGGGGGTACTGCCATTGACTCGAATGGGGCATTGGATCAAGCCCTACATGAAAATCTGTCTGAGTGAACTTCCTAATTCAAACATGGATAGGAACACAATGTCCGTCTTCCACGGTCAAAATGACTACTAAAAGGCATTTTTGTGCCAAAGCAGCTCAGTCAATTATCATCAGCTTTAACACACTACCAGAGGCTGTGAAAATCTTTATGTGCAGCTGAAAAATACCCACAAAGGTGAAAAATTCTTTCCTGCCATTAAATATGACACAATCACAAATTACTCCCAGCCTTGTTTGTGCAACCAATAACCCAGTGAACTGTGTAAACAAAGGGAAACATCAGCATTATTTGTTTATGTCTACATAGCACTTGAAATTGTGCTTGACCTAGGCTGCTAAAAATAGGAGTGTGGCCACCGTGGCAAGGTGGCAGCTTGGGCTAGCCACCTGAGTATATAGCCAGCGGGTTGGACAGGACTGCATTTGGGCGGCTAGCCCGAGGCACCACTATGGCTACTCTGCTATTAGCACGTTAGCTCTGCTAGAGACAGCCTGTCTGTCTACCTGTGTTGGGAAACACACTTCCAGCTGCTGTGTTGACATACCTTTTATTTTAGAGCATATGATGAGCTAGTTCCTTTCCTGACATTCAAGAGTAAGTAAATGAGGGATGGTTCCCTGTTCTGAGGTCACTTGTAATAGCAGATAAGCACACAGAGATTAGGAAAAGGGAAACAGAGGGAACTGTTAAAAATTGAATAGATTCACTGTAGACAGCATAGCAGAGGTGAGTTTTTGAGAGAGACTTAAAAGCAGACAAGGCATGATTCTTGGGGACTAGTTCGAGATCGTCGCTCCATGCATAGGGGATGCATGGAGCATGGAGGCAACTGCAAGAAGCAGGGGAAAAGGCAGACAAGGCTGGGAATGCTGGCAACACAGAAAAGCACATGTGCAGTACTACATTTTGGAATGTATGGTTTGACCAATATAGAAGAATGAGCAATGCAGATGGTGACCAGGGAAAATGAATTCCACTGTAGTTAGTGCCCTTGTCCTTCAATCTGCAGGGTGACTTTTAGGAGGGTTGTTTACCTCTCTCTCCCTCCTACCAAAGGGTGAGATGCCACAGCATGAACTGGCTGGTTGGGGAAAGGCTATTAACAAAATTGATAAAAATAAAGGAAGGAGCAACAAAACATTGCAAGACTTCTGCTCTGCTACACCCCTTCCCCCCCCCCAAAACCAAACACATACTCCTCATTTAAAACAAGTAAACACCACAGAGGTTACTTTCGAGCCAAAAAAAAAAAAGCTATAATAACAAAGAGTTTGTTTTGTTTGGATAGTTAGGGTGCATTTTCAGTGCAGAGTGGATGGGATTAAGTAGACAACTTCCATTAACAGTTGCACCAGTTTCCCATTCACAGCTGGAAGCACAGACCAGACTCTATCTCTATTTAACAATGAGTACTTGTATGAAAATAGATACACTAAGAAAGGAACCCAGAAAATATATAAGAAGAAAAGTCAGAAATATTATAGAAAAACCTTGAAAATTCTTTGCAAATGTTTAGGCTGGGATTTGCAAATTCCAATGGGAACTGAGCTCCCCTTCCTTTTAGGTTTAGTTATTCATTTTATAGAACAACTTTTTGACATTTAGGTTTTTTGATTAAATTGAAAAAAAACCACAACCCTTTTATCTGCTCTCTGTCTGTCCAAACTGAAACTGAGCATGGAAACTCTAAAGCAGTCGCAGAAGTTCTAAATTCTCCAAATCTTCAATTTCAGTGAATTAAAAAAGAAAAAGAAGATGGTTCTCCTCATCTGAACACTCAAACACTTTGATTTCACAACTAACAAATTCTCTTAAAGTATGGGACAATAGCAGGGCCACACAGAGATGTTCGGGGTCAGGGCCAAAATCTGAAACTGAAGGCCCCTCACCCCCCGTAACTAAGGCTCCAACAGTGGGGTAGTAGGAAGAGTGAGCCCACTCCACACTCACCCCGTACTGGTGGCCCCTGTCCCATGGAGCTGGGCCCAGCTCCCCTCTTCTGGTGTTGCAATCTGGCTCGTGGGGTTCTTGTGCTGATTTGAGTCCACAGTGGCCGGGCCAAACCTGAGTGCCAGGCCGCAATGGACCCCTCCCTCCCACCTCGGCCCAGGCAGTCCTGGACAGTGGCACCATCAAAAAAACTAAAAGGATTACTTACATCGTGGACAAAGAGACAAGTGTATTGAAAGCTCCAGGAGTGATGGTGGTGATGCGGTTGTCGTACAGAGAGAGCAACCTTACTGAGCTTAGTCCTGTGAAGGTGTCATTGTTCACACAGCTGATCAAGTTGCTCCTCAGCATCCTGCAAAGATTCAGACATGGAATTAGAATACTCCTTGAGAGTGTAGTGAAGGTGGTGGTGGTGGCCTAATCTAAAGGCAGGGGTCCACGAATGCCATTTCTAACATCCATCTGTTGTAATACTGGACAGTGACTGACGCTAAACGAGCATCAGACCCTGTTCTGTTTTGACTATCAAGAGTACAAATAGCTAACAAAGAGTCCTTCTCACCTCAAATGTGTACCATTATGAATCTCAAACTCCATTATTATACTTGCTCACACATGGCATTAAAGAGTGGTGAACACTCTGCAGCTGAAATTACAGTGGGACCAAAAACCTTTGCCAGCATCAGACATGCAGTCAGCTTTAAAAGTCTAATAATTTACTGAGTATGGGAGTAATCTAAAATGGATTTCTGAGGCCACCTGATATGGACTCTGGCTATACTCTGAGCATAACAATACTTACATTGCTGTAACAAAATGACTATCCTAAATAGTTTTTTAAAAATTGTATTTAAACAGTATGAAAGGAGACAACAACAGTGTAAGCTTATGTCTGGTATAGGAAAGGGTTTCCAAACCAAAACAAGCTCTGAAATCTTATTATCATCATTAACTTTCCTATAGCAGCCAGAGGGAAAAAAAAAGTTATGACCCCAAAAAATGCCTCTTTGCTCAATGCTTGTACCAGATGAACATACACTGCTGTGAGTTGTTATGGCAACAATGAATTTGATGGTAAAGCCTAATTGAATTGAAATACTATAATATCTAATTTTGCTTCATAGCCACAAAGGCTTTAGAGCTATTCATGAAGCATGTGTCACATTTCATATAAAATAATGTAGTGGTACATTAATGTCACTATTCATCTTCAGATTAAATATTATTCAGTATCTAAAGAATACCACCAGAAAGTCCCAAAATACACGCGAACATGTGCTCCCACTCCAATAATCTAAGCATGTAAACTAAAGGGGAAATAATTCTCTGCTTTGAAATCCAGGCAGTCTGCATTGAGTTCAATATACCCTGTTGTCACATCCCACACTGATACCAGCCAGCTAGGCAGTTGGATACTACATTGATAGGAGGCACTTTACCATTGCCTGAGAGAGATTAGATTTAGCAAGACAGGTATAGATATTTACATTCTAATCAGACATTTGGTGTGCAAGGCCATGACTTGACACTAAGTTTTAAGTGGATATACTTCCAAATCCAGTTACTGTATCACCTCAGTCACCTATAATATAAATAGATGTGTCCTAGTGCCATAAGCAGTGGTTAAATAGAGCATGTTAAAAAATGGGGAGACCAAAAAGCACATGACAAGAGATATTAACAGGACACCAAAAAGTTGGGGGGAACTTGTCCCTTCATGCAACGGTTCCATCTATGCCATAAACTCTAGAAAGAACATGCTATTCTAAGAGAAGGGGGTGTCTAAGGCCCTGGTTAGATTAGGTCAATTCTGGAAATATGTTATATTGAAGTCATATGTCAGAATGACGTGTTTTTTGGATTCTATAAGTTTTAGAGGGTAACTTCACATAGCTAGGAAGGTTTTTAAATGCCTGTCCATCTCTATAACTATTTAATACATTTATAGAAGCACACAGGATTTTCAAAATCAATGCATGCCTCTGTCCAACATGGCCTCTTGGTTTAAGGCTATAGTTTTTATGCTCAAAGAATGCAGGTTTATAGATCCAAATATATGTCTCTGAAGCCAATTCTGGATTCTATACCACATACTGGGTGCCCTTTCTGAAGGAAAACTTATACTTACAGATTTTCATTTCATGCTGTGTATATTTAGACTGCTTTAGCAGCTTGGGGGAAATGCAGGTCAGGTCAGCAGCATAGCTCAAATGCTAAATATCTTTCTATGAAAAAATACTTATTTTGTTTGGGAGCCCTGCCATGGGCTGCTTTCATAGCACAAAAAGTTAATTTAGTATCCACAAACAGTATTTAAAAGTTTCTCAGTAAAACACACACCAGATGGACTAAGCCAAAGAAAAAGCAAAAGTTGAAGAAACAGTGAAGGAAAAGTTCTCCAGTTTTTGTCTCTACGGGCCACGTTGTGAGGTCCTCACTCAGGCAAACCTCCAAGTCAGGGTTGTTTTGCTTGTGTAGGACTGAAGGGTTTGACACTATGATACTTTGCAAAGTAAGAAACACTTGTTGCTGTGACTAAACTGAGCTTTTTTAAAATTCCACTTGGCATTTTGGAGCCAATTGCAGGGGGAAGTCACATTGCTCAGATGTTATGTCCTCCTAGAACAGAGAGATTGTGGAAACAGGATATCTGTCAAGTGGTCAGTCACATGCCATCATTCTTTCTGATTTTACTGGAAGCTTTATCTCCGGTGTATGGAGCAGAAGCAAACTATGATACATTTTCCAGTGTCTGCTGTTTGTCTATATGTCTAGGCACTTATGTGACCCCATCACTGTAGGAACCTCACATGCATTAAAGAATTTATCCTTAACACTTATGAGAGATTGGAAACTTAAAAAACAGAGTGGCTTGCAAAAGGCCACATGGGAAGTCTGTGGCGGAGCTGGGAATTTAAACCTTAATATCCTGGAATCTAGTACAGTGTGTTCACCATGAGACCATATTGCGTTATACAGTCACCATTATCTCTGACATAATCACAGATAATGCCACAGTGAATTAAACCAAAGTGAATTTTAAAAGTCGAATTTTAGAAAGGATCTTAATTAATTCTAACTAACTAAAACAGCTAAATGATTAAATCCACTCAGCTTTGGCCAAAGACAGCTTCACTGTCAATTTACTAATCCTTGAAAATCAGTTTATAAAGAAACAGCAGATACCTTATCACTCGCAGAGCACCATAAAAATACACCGTGCTTTGTGAACACAGTAAGACTCATTCCCTGCTCCAAAGAATTTACTGTCTAATAACTGTGGTGTAATTAGGTAAGGCTGTAACCAAGCTCTCCCAAACAAGCAGCCATACTTTTCAGCAGTTTCACACTTACATTGTCTTGAGTCCTGTGAGGCCTCTAAACATTCGCCCTTGCACCGATTCCAGCTGATTCCCCGTTAGCATCAGTTCCTGCACTCCTGTTGCCCCATCAAAGGCACCTTCTCGGATCTCCTTGATCTTATTGTTATTCAGGTTTCTGGTGGGGGAAAGCAAAGGTAATAGGAAATAGATTACCAAACATTCGTCAGCACAAGGGAAAGAGAGGCTTACTGAAGACTATGTGCTTTGCAGAAATTATCCAGCCAGGTTTTCAATCTGTAACGGAGGGCAAAAAGCAGTTTGAAATCATAACATACAAACAGCTCCCCTTTCACAACATTTATCACAAACACAATCATACCAGGATAGGAGACAGAACTGAGGTAAGCACGTGAGACCAAAGTCAAAGGAACTGCGCCTTGTTACACCTGGTCTGAATCAGGCTCTTAATGGGCTCGATCCTGCAAGGTGCAGAGCATTCTGGCACACTATTTGTGCATACAGTTAAACACCTGCTTAAGTGGTTTTGCTGGACTGGTTTTCCTGCAAGCCTTATGTAACCACAGGGAGCAGAGCACATAACCCTGAGATATGGACCATCTTTACTTGTGTCTATTGTACAGCACCAAACACCACACTGGCTTTAAATGTGTAAGCAATAATGAAGTGGACAAACATAAAGTCAGATGCAAAGGGAATGATGAATGTAAATGTACGACGTAATTAAACTACAAAATGGTTTAAACCTGAAATGAAACCTGGGCTGAATGTGCTGTATTTGTGAAAAAGCCAAATGGATTGAAAACTTCCATTTGATAAAATGCTGTTAGAGATTTACTAAAATAGGCTACTCTTATTTATGAAAATTATGCCTTACGTTGTTCAGAACCTTAGGGCTCAACCCTGCAAACATTTACTACGAGGCTCAGTGCATGCTACTCTGAATAATCCTATTGACTTCAAAGTTACTGCTCATAATAGTAAGCACTATTCTTTGTAATAAGGCTCTGAAGTATAGGGCCATGCATAAAACACATTTCCATTCTCCAAAAAGCATACTGTCTAATGGCCAGACTCTGACACCAATACTCATATTGAGAAGCACCTTATTGCAGAAGTGGTCCCATTGCTATTCAACACGAGTAAGGGATTCAGAATATGTGCCTAAATGAGGGAAAACAAGCAAACAAGAAGGCATTGGACTTGTGCCTGGGCCATGCTTTTCTGAAGAATGGACAGTTTGATTAGGATAAAAGTTAATGGAACACATGGCAGCAGTACAATTCTGGCCTTAGATGCAAACAAACACTGTGGGGCTTGCTCTTTGCAGAACTTGTCCCTGAATGAAAGGAACTTTGTAGACTGGAGATGGGTTTCATGTGGTAAACTCTGGTAAGCTGGTTTATGTCTCCTGAAAAACTGTCAGATACTGGGCCATACAGCATGTGACCCATCACCTCTTGTGCGTTCTGCAGCCAGCAAGGAGGGGAAAGAATGCCAACTATAAGGCAGAAAAAAATCACGAAAATATATATACTTTTGGGGAGAGGGGGTGGATTTCAAAAAGTTTCTTGTGCTTTGTACTTTCATCCATGATGTGAAGACAAGAGTTTATGTTCAGTGTCAAAGCCAACCTAGAATGCATATTATGACATATGAATTTAATTTGGGGCTGAACTGTTGTCTGATGAAAGTTTATAGCTCAGTATCTCTTTTGTGTCTGTTTTGAATCCATACATTATGTTACTTCTCCTATTGCTCACAATGACTCCCTTTTCCTGGTGGTGACCATGGAGTGATGCATATTTGCAGTTTTGTTCTCTGACTGGTAATTCATACAACATCTTTGACCTGTAGTTCACCATTAATAATCCAACCTGCACTTGTAGTGATTAGGTTTCATTACTATCTGAAGGCTGTTTGGTCATCCATGTAAAAGAGTGGTTGTAATCCACTTCCTAGAGGACATATACTCATGTTGCAAAAACCAAACACACTCAGTAGGCTGGCCAGAGACTGGGGAAGGCCTTATCTTCTCACCCTACAAATTGGACACACCAATCAAGTCAGGAATAAGGCATATTAGTTGACACTGTGTCAAAGCTTGCACCTTTCACTGTCAACAGAGTCACAGAGTAGAAATGGGACTTCAACCACCTGGATTGTTGAACTCTGCTCCTTTCACCAGCAGTATATTACTAGTTTTTAAGTGTCCAAAAACATGCTAGGTGTTTTACAGAATAGACAAAAATATATCCCCTGCCCTGAAGATCTTAAAATTCAATATTAAATAGTACAAGCTAAACCAAACAGTAGAGGTGAGGAAAGACCAGGCTTACAACAGTAAATGGAGACAAGACTGTTCTGCAATCCCACTGGGATCATAGTCAAAGTAGACGTCTCACCGAGATGGGTTCCCTTATTTTTCCTCCTGAACCCATTTCCTCTCCATTAGACTATAAAAAAAGAGATGGGTAGCTGACAGCAACTGTCCTGTACAAATATCTACCATTATGTGTAGGCGTCCCTAAAGTCTGTCTGAAATTTTGAAAGATTTACTAGAATCCTAGACCAAGGAAATAAGGGGCTTTTCACATTCAAGCTGCCTAAAAAGATTCTCCCTGATGGCAAAATGGTGAGAAAAAAAAAATCAGTAAAACTTTAACTATTCTTGTCTTATAATTTGGACAAAAAACAGGTTACCATTTTCAGAGGTGACAATGTAAATTCATAGTGAAAATGGCATGTTTCCATCTGGAATAAACTTCTGAAAAAAACTCTGACTTCACAGCAGACTTTTACTATTTCAAACATTACAAGCCGTGTCCTTCAGGAATGCTGAGATTCCATCCCAAATCATACTTGAAACAAGTCCTTTGAAATAATATTAGATCAGTCTTGGCAACCTTCCAGCTCAATCCTATTTTCCATCTGTTACTCTGGATTTGTTTTACAGAGATACATGAGTTTTCTTTTAAGTGAATTTGTTGGGGGCGAATGATGCTGGGCTAATCTCTATCTGGTGAGCGGGTCATACTACAAGTGGCAGTAGTATAGGTTTCCTCAGGAAGCCCTACTGGTGCACCTTCCATACAGCCTCTCCTCCTGGCTCCATGCCCATTGGTCCTTTTGCTGGGACCGCTGGTGGGGCACAGGCAGTTCAGAGACATGAATATCTGTCTTCTGGAGTCAGCCCTCCAACTCCTTGATATACCCCAATCATTAACTTTTGGTTACTACCAACCTCAGCTAGATTTGATCCTGTATTACCTAGACAGGAGGGGCTCAGAGTCCTATCATCCTAATTCAGAGCAAAGGAAGTTTCAGAGACACAGAGAACCATAATTCAGGCTAGTTCAGAGACACAGAAAACCAAAGGGTAGGCTTACCCACCACTAGAGCTGGACAGGAAATAATTTCCCCATCCCACAAAAATATTTGAAATTTCAGAAAATCTTCTCTGTTCCACAGTGGGAGGAAACCGAGACCTTCAGAAACGTCACAAATATTAGAGCGAGAGAGACACACAGCCATATGAGCCAATAGCCTAGTGGGTTACTGTACTCATCCGGGATGTGAGTGACCCAGTTCAAATCCCAGTTCTTCTTCATTTGTAGCAAAGACTTGTGAACCCAGGTCTTCTACATTCCAGGTGAATGCCTTAGCCACCAGGCTATCCTAGGGCCTTTGCTTCTTTCTCTCTTGTTGTGACCAGAAATTCCACCCTGGACCTGAGGAAACCTCTCTCAGTGAAAGTTTCATCAAGCCAATCCCTTCCTGCAAAAAGTTTTGATTTTGACAAGTCAGCATTTTCTGACTAAAAACCATTTAGTCAAAAAATTCCACACCAGTTCTACTCACCACCTTTGCCATTATATAGCCTGAACTTAAAATAAAAATCCTTGAGTCCAAACAATCCAGCACCCTTCTTTCTTTAAAAAAAAAAAAAAAAAACCAAACAAACTGTGAATTGGATTTCAAAGTCTGAAACCTAGTTTCCAGGAGAGAATGTGGCCTTGTGGCTAGAACATGAGGATGCAGGTTAAGAGTTCTGTTCCCAGCTCTGACACCGACATGTGGCCGACCTCAGAAAAGTCACCGTCCACTTTCCTGTGCCTATATTGGCTCTGACTCACATCTCCCACCCCCTTATAAATATCTGTGACAGCTCTAGAAAGTTTAAGATTCATTCCCCTGTGCATCCACTGCAGAATGGGAGTATAATAATTGGGGTCTTTTTCAAACATGCATGCAGCACAGCTTTATTAGATAGACCCTGTAATGGCTTTGTTGTATCCATGATGAGCTATCATGTAAATTAGTACCGAGACACTTCTTAAAAATTGGTCACATTTGATTCCCAGATCCAGGGGTCAATGAATCCTTTGGGACCATTTAAATACACGGCTTCTTGACAGAACAGACAAAGGCTCCAAAGTGAAAACTGCCCGCACATGTGCCGTTTCTAGGGGAGAAAGCTGCTGCCATTGCCTCCCCATACAAATAGGTTAGGCTACCGTGCTGTACTATGGGCGTTAAAATGGGCATAAATACACAAAGATTGTGAGGTGCTCAGATACTGTGGAAATGGGGTGCATAAATGTACCTCACATAGCTTGAGGGGGGGATTTCCTTTGTTATTGTTAAAGGTAAGAGTCACTTTACCATCCAGTATTATGAGTGTTTTATCCAGCACAACCCTGGTGCATAGTGTTACATGTAAGGTTAAAAATGAGGGGCACAGGGAGCTCAGTGGAATCCAGCCCTGCATTAATGAGTGTCCACTGTGTAGCTGCCAGCTTAATCCTGCCTCGCAGTTGCAGGAGCGAGGCATGGATAAAGGCTTCATTACTATGAAGATCACTTCAGGCCATGACTCCACAGACACATCCATTCTCTGCCTACACCCTGTCCCTTTTATTTTTAAGCTTTGCACTTGTGCATATGAGAGAAGGATCACAGTGGGCTTGATACCACTAATTACACTGGTCTACAATTTTTGAGAAGTCGTCTGCTTCAGAGATAA
>NW_020665189.1:11436523-11601002 GCF_002925995.2 Terrapene triunguis | reverse complement strand
GCACCGCCTGCTGGGAGGGATCCGCGCCGCTCCGGTCGGCGGGGAGGGAAGAACGCGGGCTACCCTGCCGGGCTTGCTACAGACCTGGCACCAGCTGGGGCAGACAAAGCGCGCAGCCCACTCCCAGCTGGGCGCTCCCCTCCTCCGCGCCGCTGCCCCCTTCAGGGCGGCCGGGTCGGCGAACAAAACAAACAAACAAACAAAAAGCGGCCGTGCCGCCCCGTAGAATCTGCTGCCCCAAGCACGAGCTTGCTCGGCTGGTGCCTGGATGCATCTTGCCTTTCACTGCGGCGCGTAGCTACATCTACCCTACACGTCGAACCACATGTAGACAAGTTCACAGAGAAGCGCTTTATGCCATTCCTGTGAAAATCTCCCCAAATTTGGCCAAGTTATAAGCCTATGAAAAACTGCAGGTTGCATATGCTGCCAAGAGTCTTGAGATTTTAGCAGTTAAAGTTCCCAGAAATTCGGTCCATAATGGGCATGCTCTAGCCCAAGGCTGAGCAGGACTTACCCTGCAATTGCAGCTCTGGTCAGTGGTGAGCTATGCCAGAGAAGGGTCTGGGTCCAGGCACCTGGACTTTGAGCAGGGAGAGACTCTCTCTCCTGTGCTTTCAATGCCTCCTCTGCTTGGCCTTGGCAGCGTGGAGAAGGAATCTGCATGATTTGAACACAGAGGGGACAAGAGCCAGACCTGTTGGGGGGACCTTAGAGTGGCAGGGGTTGAGTAGGAATGGCAGGGGTTGAGAGAAGGAAACTTGGACTGAAAGTTGGGGTGTGGGGGAGACTGGGACTGGCTGGGCAAGGAGACTGGGACAAGGAACTAGGAGGAGGGAAACAGATAAGCTGAGGAGCCTGAGGAAGGATTTTGGGCCAGGGTGGGCATGACTGGAGACCATGGTGGGGAAGGGACACACTGGATGGGGACCTGGTGAGTGGAGACTGGATACAAGGGGGTGAATCAGGGTTATGTAGTAAAGGAGGCTGTTGTGTGTAAGCCCCTCAGCCTCATTTGTTGCAGACGTTAGAAGGTGTGTAGTGAATGAGGCAGGGAATTGCAGGAAGAGGAAGGACAGTTTCATGGCGAAGGCAGTTGAATGTGGCCCTGAAGAACTGGAGTCTAGTCCAGCCTCTGACAAAGAGTTCCTAGGGCATATTAAGCAAATCACTTCTCACAGATGGTCACTAATTGTGTGGGCTTTATTTTCTGGGTGACTGACCTGAGTCCCTGGGGTCTGATCTGTAGAAGTGCTGAGCAACTGAAGTCAATGAGAGCTGTGCTTTGAACATAAAAAATGTGCTACATAATGCTAAGTATTCTGAAAAACTGAGTCCCAGGTGTCTCAAATTTGGCATCCAAAATGAGTGGGAACTTCTGATTTTAATCTCCCTGTCCTTCAGTTCCCCGTCTGTAAAATGGGGATAAGAGTAACCCCTTCCCCCCCGCATCATCTCACAGGGGTGTTGTGAAAGTAAATTCATTGTTTGTGAAGCACTCAGATACTACAGCGATGAGTGGCATAGAAAAGCCCACGACACATGTAACACCTGTCATGTGGTGCTTAGAAATGAATGTGGTAAAGACCCTCTTAATGATGTCCCTAAAATGGTGGTGAAATCATTCTGCATTCCACACCCACACTGAAAAAAAGGGGGCTTGATCCAATTCTCTTGCCCCTTTTATATAAAAAGTGGCAGCAATAGGTGGCTGTAAGGCTTAACCAACATCTTTTCCATCATGTTCCCTGCCATACACAAAAAGCAGCTGTTAGAGTCAGAACCGTCTGCAACCCCATCCACCAGTGTCTCCCTGGCAGACACTGCTAAGTAAACCCCTTGTATTACTCACTGAAGTAGCCTATCACTTAGTAAAAGGGCATTTGGTAAAGGTCAAGCAATGACATACAGGGGAGATATTTTTCTGGTGGCTCAATTGCTTTACAGATGCTTCTAAAGCCATTTTATGAAAGTGTCTGTCTATAGGGTTTCAAACAATGGGAAGTGGTGGCATAATCAAGTTTGATGCATGCTTTTCAGGAAAACTAGCTTAAACTGTTTTAAAGAAGTCAATGTTCTCCAATACCGTTTTCTAAAATCCCAGCATATCATGTGGAACAACGCTTTTACTAAAGGGTCTTCAGGTAGGGCAGGAAAAAATGAAGCCCAGCTAACCAGTATGGCTAGAGAATTCTCTGGTTGGAGGCTGCTATTGAAAATCTATATGAGGCAATGCTTTATTATGAACTTCAGGGCACAATTACCTCTCCTTGCCAGACTTTTCATTGCCCAAATCCGGACATCTGAACTGCACCTGTAATCTTACATTCTTATCTTCTGCCAAGAATAAAGCACTGAAGATTTATTGCTTCGTAGGAAACAAACTCTTAAAACACATGGCTGTTTCATGCTGCATTTATGAACAGCAATGCTGCCTTGTCAAAATGCCCCAACTTCTTATAGATCTATAGGCACAAGACGGACAGCTGCTCAATCAGTGTGTATATATATCTCCTCAATATATGTTCCATTCTATATGCATCCGAAGAAGTGGGCTGTAGCCCACGAAAGCTTATGCTCTAATAAATTTGTTAGTCTCTAAGGTGCCACAAGTACTCCTGTTCTTTTTGCGGATACAGACTAACACGGCTGCTACTCTGAAACCAGTCTATTTTAAGTGTCAAATGAAATCAAGGAAATGATCCCAACTATCACATCTCTTATTTCCAACTAAAACATGATCATGTGAGATTTTTTTTTGCAGTTGTATATACTTATTTATTTTTGTAGTGCTATTTACTGTATGTAACTACACACAATGACCTCTACAGGCAACAGGGCTTTGTGAAAATGTCACCAACATTTACTAAAAAGCACCAACATGCCAGCTTCATGGTATCTTTCACGGTGTTCTAGGCTTACAGATATGACTAACTTCCATGTTCTCTTTCAAGCTCTGAGATGCAGGATCGAAAATAAACAGCATCTGAAACTTTGGCGGCCTTCAAATTGACAAAAACGATCCATGCCAGGTTTGTGTGTCAGATCCTGAGATCTTGCATGACTTGAATCTGCCGGGAGATTCCAGATGTTTAGTAACATGTGGAAGTGAAAAGAATGTGTGTTAGGGAGAGCAAGTGTGGTTGGTTGGTTTTCCCAAACTTGGTTTGACTGACCGATGTAATTTTGCTCAGTAGAAACTGTGGATAGGATTTGGGTGAGGGCAAGAGAGTTCAATAATAAGGTCTGATAAGAGCCACTTTCTAAGATAAATTTAAATAGAGCCCATAAAAATCCTTTTATAATAGAGCTCCAATGCGTATATTTGAAGCCATTAATACTTGCAGCAGAATATTTATCAGGAGAGATCTCATATTACTGAATCTCCCAAAATATGACTTATTCAAATATGCACACTCCATAGGGACAGAATGATGCATAGGGCTGATAAAGGGCTACAGAACCATGCACCTCAAAGGCAGCAGCTTTTTTTACTCTACAGAAGATTAGTGAACGCAAGAAGTTGCTCTCATTTACTTCCCATTACAATATTTTGTGTGTAGAATATCTGATACTACCATGCTGCTTGGTGGCCTATGTGAGATACGGCGTGGTCTTAGAAGTTGTGAGTGGGCATGTGTCCACATGACAAAAATCAACAGACTAATTAATACCTTGTTGGCAGTCTCAAGTAAGAGGCAGAGTACAGAATTGGCATGAAGGCTGAACTCCTTTCAGCCTCTATGGGTCATATCTTGGGAAAGATAAGGTGGATGAGGTAATATCTTTTATTGGACCAACTTCTATTGGTGACAGAGACAAGCTTTCAAACTCCACAGAGCTTGTAGAACTTAAAAGCTACTCTTCCACCAACAGAAGGTGGTCCAATAAAATATATTACCTCACCCACCTTGTCTCTCTCACGTGGGATCAACACAGCTACAGCAACCCTGCAAACGTATCTTCGGAAGTAAGGGTTGAAGTACTTGGGACAACATGGGAAGCTTGTGGTGCCATTGCCTGTCCCGTACCTAGTCTAAACTGAGGACTTTGCCTTCCAGGGCTGTCAATCTGACACCTTATCCACTAAATTCACTTAAATTTAAATGGAAAAAATACAGGACATTCTACTATTGCAGTATGGGACTGTCTAAATGGGACTCCTCCCCTTTCTCACAGTACAAGGTAGCAGGGATTATATTACATATGGATACTTATGAGACAGGAACTTGAACTTACATTTTCCTTAGGCTGGGCAGTTTCTTGAAGACTCCAGTAGCTTCTAGAACTGAGATATCATTGTCATTTAGACGGCTGGTGGGAACAAACAGAAAGGCACTTAATGCTTCATGGATCTCTGTAGATGTGTCTCTAAGATTGCTACACAGAAAATTATGACCTTTGTTAAACAAAAAGAAGGATCTCTTCTAAGGATCTAATTTCCTGCCAACCCTCTATCCACCACTTATTTGAGCTCCATACAACAGAAGGCGTTATAGACAAAAAAACATATAAAAGTAACTGTATAGAAAGTTCTGTGCAAATGAGAGGGAGTGGCTTGCAGAGCATTTTCTATATGGCCCCTTAGATCTGAAATTTGCTTCCCATGTTTGGGTCTAAAATAGCCCATGCCTGTTGATCCTCAGAAGTACTGCAAAGACCATTCATTAGCAAGGGCTATTAGGAAGGGCAGAGGACTTGGGTGGGAGGCTATATTGCCCTGATTGAATTTGTACCTGGTTAAATTTAGTTTAATTTTGTTGTGTGCATGCTTTACTACGTATGCACCAAAGGATTCAGATGTGGCTCAGCATCTTTTCTTTTCTTTGTATTAATTGGAAATAAATAAAATACCTTAAATACATGGAAAGATTTAAAGAGGACATAAGCACTATAAGAGGACCAAATCCTGAAGATACTATGTTATATCCAATATTGTCTTATACTCCATTAAATTGGATAATTTGCCTTTCATCTGGAAGGATCCCCAAAAGTAGAAAGCATACATAGAACATATTAGCTCTTTTATATACAGTCACTTCGCAGTTTAATGTGTGCAGACAGTTCTAAGGTGGAATGAATGAACTGTTTCACAGCCTTACACAAAGATTTAGGCCAAAGAAATACCCTTTTTTTTAAATTAGCAGCATTGCATTTTGAAAGGTCCAATAAACAAGCAGTAAAAAAAAAAAAAAGAGAGGAAAAATGTGCAAAGGATGTTCAGAATGTCAGCATTCACCATAACCACCTCTGGAGGGCGTGCCACTTACAGATCGGTAGCATATTCAGGAAGGTGACTCGGTAAGCGGGTGAGTTTTTGATTGGAACAGTCTACAATTGTTCCTTCGCAGCGACACTTTTCAGGACAGACAAGGTCCATGAAGCACTCCCCGGTGAACTTACTTCTGTAATCCTCTGAACCTGCAGGGAAATGGAAATGTATCCAGGTAAACAGCCTGACAATTAACAATCACAGAAATCAGAGATTGAAAGGAAACCCCTCAATTCCTTCTCCATCACCCCCATTCACCCTCCGCCCAAACTCCCCCAGCCAGTGCAGAGCTGCTCCCTACATTACATTCCAAGGTGTTTTGTCCAGCTCTTTTTTCAAATGACTTGAGAGGATGGGCTCCTGTCTCTTTCCTTCTTCCCTTGGGAGATTATTTCATAGTCTTATAGGCCTCCCTTTGAAAACATCTTTTTCTTAATCTTGTCTAATTATCCCTCTGGGGTCCATCCACAGGCCTGCACACATACAGCCTCGCTGCAGTCAGGTTTGCCCATGTGCTCTTCACTCTTGCATCAGGGTGCAATAATGATGTCAGCAAGAAAGATGGTGTGTTCAAGTGAAGGAGTCATTTTAAACAAGGGTGTTCAGAAAGGATTCTTTTACTAGCTATTAACCTAGCATAAGTGAGCCTGGTCAATTTTGCAACAATTAGATATCTTGACTAACTACATTAAACAAAAAGCAGTTGAAAATAACAGCAGTTTAAATCATGTTCATTTTAATCAAGGTAAGGACAGACTGTACTTAGAGAGAATCACTCTCCAACATGCTATTATATTGTAATTGCCAGACCTCTTTGACAAGGCTTTTGACCCATTCTAATGAAATGCTTTTCCAATTAGGTTCAATGAACTACTCAGTACTTTTCAGCTTTTTTTATTAATAATAAGGGGTTTGAAACTTGATCTCTATGCTTCTGGAGCCAAAAGTATTAATAAACGTGTATGTAAATCCAAGGGTTGCCAGGACAGATCTAGTCATGCAATACTTGCCTGCTCACTTCATATTTCATTATGGAACCACCAAAAACTTCTTTGGAAACATTTGTTATGCTCAAATGATCATAACAACCAAAACCATATTTTTAACTTGTCCAGGTCTCCCAAAAGCCAATTGTAATTGTAAAAGGTCTTTGTCACTGCCAAAAAACACTTAGTTGAAAAGCACTAATTCAAACAGGCAATACCTTTTTCAGAGTGATTTGAACAAGCTCGTTTTTAAAGAACTCTGAAAAAAATAATAAAAACTAAAACCCAAGCTGAAATATGCCTTCTGAGAGTTGATGTCATTTTTATTCTAGTTTCCCTGTTGAGGCTGATAAAAACACTACTACTTGTTCTATGATTGCTATCCGAAAG
The DNA here is from genome assembly GCF_002925995.2 of Terrapene triunguis. NCBI lineage: Eukaryota > Metazoa > Chordata > Testudines > Emydidae > Terrapene > Terrapene triunguis. The sequence continues at coordinate 11,594,354 of NW_020665189.1, read as the reverse complement.
AAGAAGAAATGAATCATCCAATGGTACCATTATTTTATTAATTCCTGTTACATATCACCTTACCAGAGGAATCCAGTGAAATCTGGTAGCTCCAAAGTTCTAGCACTTTGATCATCAGACCAGCAGGTTAAAGTCCCATAGATAGACTTGCATTTAATTTATAACACAATGGTTAAAACTACAGTGCAGAAAGGAAAGCAGGTAACATGCTGCTTTGTATAGTACAGATACCAGGGTGATGAATGCTCTGCAAAAAGACAGGTCATCATTCTGTTGAGAAATTAAATTAATTTAAGGTCTGATCTGGCTATTGTTTTCAGCCTGAAGGCACTGGAAACAGATCTTGGAGATATTTAAAACTGAAAATGTTTGTGCTCAACACTTCCTTATTCATTTAAAATCACTTAAAATATTAGGCAGCAATATCCCATTGTATCTTTTAATGTGTTTTAAAAATACCTACTACAAAAATACTTAAATTCTATCATTTTCAGCAATAACAGCCAACTCTCTCCTGAAAGTCCCATAACTGGGGCACAAGTTAAAATGGTGACAGGTGAACACTACTGCATACGATGGACAGCACTCTACATCTGAGTCCATTAGAACTTCAGAATTGTTGTTACACCACCCACATTGAGCAGTTCCCAGGAATTAAGTAGTGATCAGAAACGGGTTTGAGAATATATCAAATTTAACCTCTGAAAAATTCACTTGTACCTTTCATTATAAATCCATTCCTTGAAAGAATAATTGTGAATGAAATAATGTGGTGGCGAGTAACTGTTTATTTAGGCATTCTGTCTACTTTGGACATATATCCAGTGTTCTGTGGGCAAATGAGAGATTGGTGATGGAGTGGAAAACCTAGGAAAAAAGGTAGAAAGGAGCATATATTTTTTGAGGGATGTAATATATTAATTTCTAGACATATTTTTCTCAACCTTCTTGGAAAAGCTAATAGAAAGAAATTTACCACATGACTTTGCAACTTCAAATTCCAATTCTCCCGCTGTGTACATCTCTCATACCTACGCTGCATCAACCATTAGAAACTCATCTAGCCAGGGCATCAGTTCACCACCTGCATGCTTGGAACAGGTGAAAACCCTTCAGAACTCAGCAGGAGTGAAAGGAAGCAAAGGGTTTAAAAAAAGATTTAAAGAAGAGTTATCTGTATAAGCATGGAGTCAAAGTGATAAATAACACACACATCCTCGTCAAGTAGTCAAAGTCATCCATTAGGCTGAAAGACAGCAGGAATCAGCTGCCAAAGATTAGATAAAATTTACTATTTGACTAGAGCCTTGAGATCACTTGGACAGGTGGCTGCTCTATTAAGTTATTCCCATCAGGGAAACTAATGTGAAATGCAGCCATCTGCTTGCAGAACTAGTTAAATGTGTATCCCCATCTCTACATGCAATATTTTATCAGCATATTACCTCAGAGGTTTAGGTGGATATGGTATGATTTAAAAAGCACAGTTAGAGATCATGTGCAAATACTACTTCCTCTATTCTAAAAATTAACCTTAGTGAACCATGGAGAAGAGCTACAGAAGAAGTGCAAAAGATTTTGTTTCAGACTAACCATTAACTCATATTTTTATACCATTTCAGTTGGAAGATATGTGAAGCTAGCCTGAATGTAAAACATGATATGAAACTTTAAGGTAATTTCCAGTATTGAAACATTACTTGAAACATTAATTGAAAAATTAAGTTGTCTCTAAACAGGAGTTGCCAAAGACAGAAATTGGGGAACTGCATTAAACTGAAGTGCCCGTTACTGTTATAGAATTTTTACCTAATAATATCAAAAGCACTGTTACAACAAACAGCTGATAAAGCAACAAAATGTCCTACGGCAGATACAGGTTTTTCCTATCTCACAAAAGGGTAAACTGCAACAAAGTTAAGCACAAAATTTTCGAGACTGTCCATTAAGTTGGAGTGCCTTTTTTCTGGTTCTCAAATTGAGAAATTAAAGTTCTATGGCCAAGGACTTTTTTTTTAAAGGAGTTCTTACTTAAATTCTGAAATACCAGACACCCAGCAGCTCCCAGTGCGTGCTCAGTACTTTTGGGAAATCAGGCCACATATAAGCACCTGGATGCCATTTTAAGCACTCATTTAGTTAAAATTTTGACATAGGTGTTTCAAACTGACCACCCAAAATTAGTGGACAAAACTGAAAATGTAGTTCTAAGTGCTTTAACAAAAGTCAGAGTGGCAGAGAACACAACAAAACAAAACCAGGAATCCTGACACCATTTCTTAAAACTAACCACTAGATAACACTATCTCCGGGTTTATTGGAAAAAATAGCCAGAGCCTGGTGATTCATTAATTCACAGCAACTCTTGTCAGGCCTGATGTATTCATTGCCCCAACTCACTGCTGTCATAATCTGTATCTAAAAGAAGTCATGGTATCATAAACAAGCTGGTAACACGTGGGTCAAGAAAATCATTGTGTGGGGTATGAACAATTGGCAAGCAATGCATAAGCTCAGCCTGCCCTAGACAAAGAAGTGTGTATTTGCTTGTCTGACCAGCCTGGTCGTCAGGCAGAGCCAATGAAGGTACTTTACATATAAGGTGAACAAAGCTAACAAGCAAGGGAGAAGACAGCATGGCGTCTGTACCTCAACAGGAGAAAGAAACTTTGCCTAGGCTTACTTTTCAAAGAATACGTTTCAAAGGTTTATTAGACTATAAAAAGGGGCGAGAACCCCATTGTCATCCTTCATCTAAGGAGACAAAGAAAACCAGGCGCTTTGGGCCCTGCGATTGGATCCTGGCTAAGGACTAGCCAGCCATGCTGGAAGAATTTCTATGGTGAGAAAATTTTGAACAAAATACTCAAGTTTCTTAAGTTGAGTTCCAGCCTCAATAGCTTATTTTCACATTTGTTTTTTTATAACCATTTTTATCCTTATTACTTCTACTTGGTATCACTTTATAAACTTGTTTTACTTACTGTGAATCAATTCAGTGCTGTGATTGAAGGGAAGATTGTGTTAAGCTAACAGGCTGCTGTGTACTGTCTCTTTAAAGGAACAGCAAACTTTTAATGTTTCATGAGTGTTCCAGCGTGAGGGACTGGGCACTACAGGGGAGATAGTTTTGAGGAAACTTGGGTCTGGAAGGGTTGCTGAATTCCCCTACAAAAAGTAACTGGGTGGTGGAAGCCAGGATGTGCCCTGAAAGCTTGTCTGCTGGCTGTTGGTGTTAGGGCTGTGAGGCACAGCAGCATAGCATATAAGACACCCAGAGTTGCAAGGCAGGTGTTCACGGAACTCCTTACTGGCCTGTCGGAACCCCAAAATGTTACAGCATCTCTCAATGTTATTTGATACTAGTGTTTTCAATCCTTACAAATAACTGCTTAGACAATTTAACAGCAGCAAAAATGTTTCTGACATTAGCACAATTTATCAGTAAAGCTTCTAAACAAGATATAGTGCTACTTTACTACTAAGCTTCCATGAGGCTCTCAAAGTACTTTATAAAAGGTAGACATCATTATCCCTATTTTACACAGAGGGAAACTTAGGCAGAGAGAAATTAAGTGACTTGCTCAAGGTCACAGTCAAGGATCAGATCAAGAAAAAAACTCTAGTATGCTCATTCGCAGTCTTCTGCTCTAACCATTAGAGAATATCACCCTCATGTTAGAAAATGTTTTCCGTTTCAGTAGACATACAGCTATGGAGACTATCCTGAAATGTTCTATCAAAGTACTTGCTTTCTAGTGTTAGTTCAGTCCTGAGATTCTGTTAAGTAGTAGACATATAACTACACATAACATTGCCTCAGCTGTGATTCCAAGGTGTGGTTCATGCAATATAGTTCATGGAATAGCTCTAAAAATAATTACTCAAATTACAATACCTCTAGCTAATTAAATTAACATGATTTTTGATCTCACTAGAATTATCACTGAAGCCAGAGCCAAACATAATTCATCAACAAGATGTCCAATGTGTTCACTTTAATATCAATTAATCAAATGAATGATTTAGGGACAGTTATTCTGCATGCAGGCCCTCTGAAAAATCACTTTGAAACACTACTGTTCACTGGGGCTATCACCCCGAAACCTGGAGTCAGCTGCTCAGCTGTAGGTGGGTCTATTTATAGAACACAAATAACCTTTTTATCTTTTCCTGTGAGAATGAGGGAATCTCTCACCTTTTGATGCTTCTGAAAACAGCAGAAGTATCCCAGCATGCCATGCGGCAGGAAAGTATGCAGCCTTCCATGGTGCTTGACAGAACCATGTTCAATTTGTATTGTTCTACCACATGGTTAGATCAAGCACAAAGGAAAACCCCATTAACAGTCAGAGTCAGTGTTAGGCAGCGCCAAAGAGAGAGGAGCGTTGAGAGGAAGCAGCATGGAGAAGCACAAGCTGGAGATTTCACTGAGAGCTGCTGTCCATTTCACCCATGCAAAAAGGAGCTGGAGTACAAGAGGTCATCATTGTATGCTACAATTGCAAGACCACTCTGTATAGGACAATCTGTGAGCATAAGAGAACAGGGACCAGAAGTTTTTAAAGGCAGAACTACTGCAACAGAAAACACTACCAAAGGATTGCAAATGGCTGCATCCAGTAGGTGTACACAATAGACTGTACAGTGAGCATGTGGAGTTAGGAAAACGCCGATATAAAATGCCTGATCTATGCTACTATTTACTGGGCCCCCTTACTCTTCTTTGGTGACTCCTTTCAGAAAATACAGTGGTAAAGCATACTCAACTTTTTTTGTTTTTTATTATACGATCCACTAAAGAAGCCAGCTTGGAGGTACAAAAAGCCAACTTCATATGCCAGAGCACATAGTGGTAAAAATAGGATTCCAGCCTGATGACCAAACTCTGGCTTCAGATGCTCGCACACAACTCACTGAAGTCAATGGGAATTGTGATTTGGGACCTCAGGACAGAATATGTCCCCCCAAATGATCACTCACAACAGTGGGAATATTTACAAGAGAGTAATAATAAGCAGCAGTAACCATTGCTTGATTCCTGTTTTTTAAAACCACACTTCAAAACGAGGACATAGTAGAGAACAATTGCAGTTTAAAAGATAAACGAGTCTATTGCTATTGCTCCTTCTTAGCATAATACCTGTAGTTTTCAATAGGGTAGGCAATGGCTGAAATTTGGCTAAATATTAGTTCTTGTCCACCATGGATCCATACAGTTAACATGGAAAGCTTCCCTCCTTCCCAGATCCCAGGCTCACTTTCTTATAACTCACCCCCGTGTTCTTGACATGAGGGGTGGAACTTTCAAAAGTGCTCGGTGTTAGCCTTACTCTGCTCCCCGTGAAATCTACTGTAAACTCCCATTGACTTCAGGGGGCGCACAGCTAAGCCAACGATGAGTGCTTTTGAAAGACTCATCTCAGATGTATTTACAAAGATGACAAGGAGCAGGACTGAAGAAGTGAAGGCTCTATGCAGCTGGTAGGATGCTGGTAGGATAGCTAGTATCCAGAGGACAGCGATCTTTGTCAGGGTAGGCCATTCACTGCAGCAACACAGAACAGCTTAAAAAGTTTTGCAGAGGCAATAGATAAGAGAGCTGGGTTAACTACTGGGAACAACACATGTAATCGTTTAATCCCTTAATTTTTATAAATTTTGTTTATTAATTGACTAATATATCGTATGATCAAATTTCAACCTGTGGATTGCTTGGGAACTATGGTAACTGAGTGTAATTGCTATGTGGGATGCAGTCCCATACTCTTATTCCTCCTCCTGTTTAACCTTGCATCCACTCAAGCCCTGGATTTTTGGAATAAAATCCCCCCCCAGGTACTCTGTTATGCAATGAGCAGACATATTTCTTATCTACCAAATGACTTTATTAAATGTATCCAACATTCATCAGAGTCCCTGTAAACAAAAAAAAGTAATTTTGATGTGGGTGCACACTTTCAATCATTGTGGAGCAGGGCATGTAAAAATCACCCGGGCAGAGCTTTGGGGAATATTTGAACAAATCTGTGTCCCTCTGTTGTGTTAATTAAGCATTTCTCTTTTTAAAAAATCTATCTGCTCTAGCCATGAACCACCACGAACAAGGGGTAGCAATGTAAAGAGAAAGTAGTCTACCACAAAGGCTAGTTCAAGTCCTCCTCAGACACAAAGGGACAGGCAGCTCAAAAGCAGTTCAATTTTGGGATTTCTGTTCATGGCAGCTGTGGCAAAAATATGCAGGTAAACAGCCACTTTGGGGGATAAATGTGCAAGGGAAAGCAGGAAAGCTTATTGCTTGCACTTTGGTCCCAAACACTTTGCTGCTTCAAAAAATGAATTTCAGTTTGGGCCCAAAACTCATTTCCCATGAGCCTCTGTATGAACAAAACATCACTCATATAAATGTTTGCAAAAAGTAATGTTTAAAAAGGGGTGACTGACATGGGAAATTGAAATTTAGTTGCCAATTCACTGAAAAGTTGCCAGACAATTTCCCCTGCCACTGGCCCAGCTCAAGAAGAACGATGTTAAATATAAGTTACATCAAAGTAAAATGGTATGATTTACTGTAAAAGGAGATTCCAAACTGCGATAATCAGAGGTCTGTTATTTCAAACCAGTGGTTGAACCTGTAGTTTGAAAAGGAGTTGTATATGGTTCACTGTTTTCAGCTCTCTCATTAGATTGCATCTACTCAGCAAACTGTTTAGGTATCAGAACAATTGGATGGAAGATTTATTGATCTATTTCAGGCTCATATGTTACTGCATTTGTTTTATTTAACTGGCTTGTTTTACTTAACATGCCAATCTCTCTCTCATGCTTTTATTTTTTCTATTTAAGTGGCTTTTGGTGCTCATTAAAAGGTGCTAAAGTCACTGCTCCACTGAGTGACATTCAATTTAGCCACAAAACAAGTGCAACAGAGGCAGTGGCACTTATCCCCAAACTGGAGGCACCATCCACTAGGGATAGCGGGTATCTCTGTGTCCATCCCCTTTCTGTCCAGTGCCTCTCTGCATAGACTCCCAATGAGGGTGTTGGCTTGTAATTTTTACAGACAGCTGATGAACTGTTGTCTACTTTTTGTCAAATGTTCTACTTTCATCAGAAGATTAGGCCTTAAAGTAAACATTTAATTGGACACCTTCATATTTTACCCTCTTTTGGGGACTATATTCTCTGGCAAACAAGATCACATATTTTAAGATGAACTTGTGCTTCCTTGAGAAAGAAAGCCTATAGTATAGATCAACAAAGCAGTGTAGGAGACCTTTTATATATCCCGGGACACTCACAGGGTTAGCAAGTGAGAAGCTGGAATGACTGGAAAAAGAAACACATAGAGATCTGAATTGCTTCCAAAATTTTCTAGAAATGAAATAGTAAGATCAGTGTCATGGTTAAATCAACTGTCTTTTTCAATTGGAATATTTTTGGAGTGAAAGGAAATTAAGAGCTCTTATTATTCAATACCAAGTCATATTCCTCTCTCTTTCAAAGTGGCTAGATAACAAAGGAAGTAAGATGCATAGTGTCATGTAAACCTAAGCTTGCAAATGCAGTTCCATTGTGCAAAGACTTCATATTCATAAATATGATCAAATCCAAGATTCAATTTGCTCATTTCTCTTCTCCAATAACATTCTATTCAAACAGATTTATTTAGCTATACTATTATGGCAAACACTCACTTGGACAAAAACTTTTAATTCCCTTTCCCATCTGCTTTCATCCCAGCAAACCTGGTGATGCGCAACAATAAGCAACACCCTAGCCTCACTGTGCTCTCACACCTCTGGGGGCATTTTCAGCTGAGTTTTTGTCTGTCTCTTTCAAAAAAGAGGTCAGGAGACATAAAATGTAATTGACCTTAAAAACAAAACAAAAAAAGTTACTTTTCAGCTGCCCAGATCACATGGCACTATTCCATATGTCTCTCCGACTTGGCTCAAGCAAAACTCTTGCAAGCAGAAGTGCTAGGAGCTTGGCCTCAAGCAAGTTTTTCTGCAAATGCGACTAGGCTTCAGAGAAGTCTATTCAGTTCCAGATAATCCCCACTAGTGTCAAGTATAGTATGGGCTAACATAACAGCTGTCAGGTTTCAGTCTCCACCTCCAGCTAGGAGCTGCTGGAGGCCAGCAGGATAAGAGCAGGCTGAACAGCAAATCCCTGACCAGGTGTTAGTGCAATACTGTAACTAGGCAGATTAGGGCATGGGGATATCTGCATTTATTAAAAGAAACAGGGCTGAATACTACAGGAATATGAATATCCAGTATGTGAATGATGGTCTTTGCTTAAGAAAATGGGGAGAATTTGGAAAGGATGCATCATAGTGATTTGTAAGTTATAGGAACCACTACTAGCATTTAAATAAGACATTTCATGTAGAAAACAGCTGATTACACTCACTTAACTTGCATAAGTTTTAAACATTTAAAGGAATAATAATACTTTGCATCTTTCATCTAAAGATCTCAAATAATGTAAAGTATACATGCATACAACTCCACTGCAGATATGGAATAATTATAACCACTTACTCTAGGGAAACCAAGGCACAGAAAAATTAAGCGACTTGTCTAAGGTATATTAGTAAGCTGGCAACACAACTGGAAAAAAAGGTTCAATTACCAGGCTCTGCTCTCATCATTAAATAGCCCTATCTCTTCATTCATGGAGTTCTCTATGTAAGGTCCAATCCTGAGGCCATGAGAGTTTTGCTTCAGTAAATGCAGTGTGCACCTCAGCCTTGGGCCCACAATGTAGAGGGGTGAAGTTTCAGTCTGGTGTACAGGGAAAGGCCATCACAATCACAAATAATGGGGACTACGCTCTAGTCTGGAGCTCCAGTTCAAGAAGTTTGAACATGTTTACCACCAAAATGGTTGCTTAGAACCCAAATGCAAATACAAAGACAGGGAAAGACAAATTGCAAGTACCATGAACAGCTTTTATTAGAAGCCTTTGATGCAGCTATTGATAAAATACATCATTCTCTAGTCTGATGACAAGGGTTATAGAAGAGATATGAAACTGTCCCTCAACATACAGGTGCTTATGTCTCCATTTTCAACATTTGTATCAGGGCTGCTGCCTTCTGATTGGATTGAATTACTGGGAGGCGGAGTTTGAAAGGATAGATTTGTGTTGGCAGATGGCTCATTGTCCTTCTTAAATAGTTCACCCTGTTTTTGGTTTGCACAGACCTATCTGGTGTTGTAGCAGCTAATTAAATCAGTTAAAAATCACAGGTGCCCAATGCGAGAGGAATTAAGGAGCCAGGTTTAGTAATTAGGGCTTCAAATGGGAAAGAAGTTCATGTTTCTACACTGTAGGAGGGGAAGCTTTTGTGATTTGGTGCTTTTAGAAACAAATATTCTTCAACCATCATCAAAAGTGGAGTGGGGAGAGTTGAGCAGGTAGAACTTCCATCAGTTTTCAAATGCACAAGAAACTGACATTATATATATCAAATACAGGCACTCGTGCACGCAAACATATATACACACACACTATACAAACAAAATAGGAATCTTGAGTGCAGGGAGAGCTCCGTGCAATAGCCATCGTATACAGAGTAATCTGACATTTCTTGAAGTGACAGTGAGCTACCACAGAGGCAGCAAAACCTAATACTGTATCCTTTTTATTCCCCTAAAGACCAGTGCTGCTTTACAAAACAAAGCTTAACTTAGTCAAAAGCTACCAGGCAGAAGAGCTTTTTTTTTCCTACCAAGGATGGGATCCTCCAGTAACATAGAACTGACATGTCCCACTGAAGAAGCACTCTGTGTAAGCTCAAAAGCTTGTCTCTTTCACCAACAAAAGTTGGCCCAATAAAAGATATTACCTCACCCATTTTGTCTCTCTAATGTCCACTGTATCGTTAGCTGAGAGTGAGCAGATGCTGCTGAGGAAGGAAAATCCCATCATGCTCTTGTATTGCTGCTACTGAAAATGACACAACATTCCCCCTTTATGAGCATATTGGAGGAAGCTTGCACTGAATTTCTTTCCTTGACACACTCATAACCCTGTGAAGATGTTGCTGCTCCATCATCATCAGGTACCCGGCAGTAAAAGCTTGCACCACTGGGCTGGGAGAGGAGCGGGGGGAGCTGCCTTGATGATGGAACAGTCCACAAGGAGAATAGAATTTACCTTTGCAAATACTAGCATGAAACAATAGGGAGGGAATGAAGGCAGAAGAAAGTACCAACTCAAGAAAAAAGCCTCCAGAAATTAATTACTGTCTTGTATAAAGTTTATTGTTTACTTATCAAAGCCTGAGCCTATGCTCTTCCGTCTAACCACATATCTCCAAATGCTGTCCTGACACCACTCCTAGATACTGATGTCTCAAACTCCACTGGGCAAAACTTCAATGTCTCATCTTTCCTCCCAAGCCCTTCCCACAACTCCATTATCTTCCCCTTTCGCCCCAAGATGACTTCTGAGTCACCTCCAGAGCTCGCTTTTTACCCCCCCTCCTATTCCACATGACCACACCTTTTCTCATTCAAATCCCCCCTGAAAAGACACTTTTGTGAAACCTTGGAGAATCCAAAGGAAGAAGAATCTGCACATCTTTGGGGTTGGGTTTTGTGGACTTTCTGGGATGGAACTCCATGACATGGAGCCCATTTCTTCCCCAGTTGCTATAATGCTAAGTACAGCGAAGGTGAACTAATTGTGGGTCTTGTACTGAGAAGGGCTGGGCACATGCATCTCCCACAGATTTCAAGAGAGCTTGGCATCCTCCACACCGCTCAAGTTCAAGAACTGTGCCAGGGTATTAAAATGGGGCTGCCCTCCCGCCCCCCTCAAAAATTATTAATACATTGACTACTTTTTTGACTGAAAGACATGCTTACTTCAGGCAAATTTACTTTGGAATTTATTAAGGGGCTAACATAAATAAAATGAAAATACCAGTAGCCCTACATGAGAAATTAATTTTGTAATCTCTGAGCAGGAAGGTATAAACTGTAGATTTACAACAGAAACTATTTTCCCATTCCTCCATTGAGCAACAAATGCAAGAAGCAGATGAGAAGGATCCCTGAGTCAGCAAAGATAAACAGACAGATCACTAAGTATTCTCATCACAGCAGTGCTGATGCAGGACTGTCCCTGTGAAAAGATATGCATTGCACACCTCTGTTTTTGCTTTAAATACATAATGATCCCACATTTTACATCCCTGTCTGAAGACATGTTGTGGCACAGCCCAAGATAATGTCATAGTCCTCAAAAATAAAAAGTGGAAAAATTATATTTTTCTGTTGCATTCTAAGATAGAGGAACAGGCTACGTTCTAATGCTGCCTCCTTGAATGCACTCTGAATCAGTTTACAAACAATGATTCATCAAAATATCTGATGGAATAGTACTTCAAAATTTCCGCCCATATTTTAAATGAATAGAAGAATGCGTAGCGAGCTATGATTCTCATTGCCATTTGGAGCTTTTACTAACAAGGGCAAGGACAAAAACTCTATTGATTTTTTCAATAGTGTTAGTTTTCAACCAACTTAAAGCCATGTTTTGGAGCCTGCACACTGCATGTCCGCCTCCCCTGAAGCACACACCAGGAAAGCTCGAGGTATGCCTTCTCATGGGTGTTTGATATTATTGAATTGATAAGCAAGGCTGGAACAGATGGACTCAGAACATAATGGACTGAAGAAAGAACACAACAGAGGAATCCAGACAAAACATTACTTTCAAGACCATTAGGTGAATTGCTGTCCCTTCTCAACTCTGATCCTTCAAAAATTGTATCAGATGGTCTCAGCTTTTTTCCAATGGCCTGTATCACTGCATAGGATAGGAACATGTAACACATTTTGATTATTGCTTTGCCCTATTAATAGAGTAAAATAAAAATGGCAGATTGGGATAGATTTAGAGTCATTAACTTCTTCACAGTGTTCTTTATTTTGTAAATATCCATGACTTCTCCATTTTGATTCCAATTTTCTTTAAAGGCGAATATTGATGACTAGTTACTATGCTACAGGGATGGGCCTAAACCAAGTCCCTGGCTCAAACACCCCATAATTTAATAATTTAAGATTTGGCTCTAAACTGCATGACTTGAGCCTGCAACTCAAATTACTTAAAGGCTTTAAGCCCTGCCTACAAGACTGTCTGATTGCAAATGAAGTTATCCTTCTTTTATTTTATCAGTAAAGGGCAGTTTATCTGAGAATACTGTTTGCTGAGACATACAATGCAGCAATGTCTTGTTTTGGGCTGCTGCCATTCATTCTCATGCTACATCAGCTTATAGTGCCATCAGTCTTTTACTGTCAGGAGTACAATTAATCATGCTGTTTTTTCGGGGGGTGGGGAGGGAGAGGACAAAAATGATAGTAATTTTTATAGAAAACACTGAAAAGTATTTCATCAATGACAGTCATTTTTCTTCTCAATACATAGCAACAGATTTTCTTACACTGAAATTCTGCCTGTTCCTACAGCATGTCACAAGTACAGTAAATCTGAAACCTATGCTACCAGTACAACACACACATGAACAAACGGAGTCTGCTAAATTAAGCTGCATAAGGCGATATCCCTTTGTTGACATCTGGTCCGGAAGATGAAAAAGAGCTAATAGTACAGTTTATGAGGTGGTGGGGATGAGGAAGAGCTGTATATACTACTTTTCAGATTATTTTCATCATCATCATCATCATCAACTAATTACACATACAGTAAATAACAAAATCTGTGGACCATACCCTGAGGTCAGTTTTGATTCCTTTCTTCCTAAGGACAAAAATCCACTGACTGCAATGGCAGCTTTGCTTGAATGAATAAAAATTAAGGTAAGAGCTTCTGGGTTGGATCTGCAGAAATTAGTTATGGATGGTAAAGCCCTGCTAATTCATATGGTCTATTTCCTCCTGTTCCCCTCGGGGGTCACAATTGTTCCTTGCAGTTTACGTAGGACCTAATCCACAAGGTTATTTTCTTTCTCTCTCCCCTGCGCCTCCCTCACCCCCCCCCCCCCCCCCTTTTTTTTTTTTTTTTTTTTTTTGCTGAGTACTTACTCAGGCAAAGCTCCCATTCAAGCCAGGATTTGGCCCAATGTACATCCAGGTTTCTGCCCTTCCCAAATACACCATTTGGCATATGAATTCATCTGTATCTCCACTGGTTTTCATAGACATTTTATAACCCAGCATTCTTTAAACATTAAATGTCAAGGATTTTTTAAAAAAAGACAAGCTACAGACTGGGCTCTTTTTTAATCCATAAGGTAATTGGTTTTCTGGAGGACTAACTGAATTTCCCAAATTTAATTTTAAAAGATGCTCCACAGTATCCATTATAGCAAACACTGTCCTGCAGATTTGATTAGCAGGCTCTCTGGACCTGCTTATTTCTGAATTGAAAGTGCAGTACAGCCTGGATAAATGAATTACCTGAGCAGCGGAACTTCTTGCTCTTGATCTGGCTGATTCGTTTGTTGGCAAGGCGACGTGGACTGCTGCATCGAGCGCCGCTGGTTTCTATCGGATTATCCTGCAGGTAATCAGCCAGCCACTTCAAATGGCAGTCACACACAAATGGATTCTGAGCTAAATGTCTGCAAGAGGGATGGGATGTTTAATCAGAAATGACCTGTGACTCTGTACTCCATCATTGTTTTTCACAAACGCAAACCTGAAGAGTAGAGTAATTGAATAAGCTCCCAAAAACTCAGGCCTGGCGGAAGCCACATGGAGCTGCACATGAATGGGAAAATTCTGTGAGCTATCGTATGTCGTAGCTCATTAAGCCTGCTGCAAGTCCTTTCATGGAGGAAGCAAAAATTAATACAGCAAAGCCTGATTTAAAGGATACAGATCTTCTGTCTCCAGTGTTTTCACTTGGAAGCCTGACATGATGTATTGTAATAGAAACGCATCTTTCTAGAAACACCTGATTTGAGAGAACATTTTGTGCCCTGGTTTCAAAAGAAGTGTTATTGACAAGCTCAGCTTCCTAGGGATAAAAATCTGGATAAGTAAAGGAGAGCACCTTGGATCAGTGGGCAAAGCCACAAATGAGCCACAGGCCTTCACTCAAGAGTGAAATTAATGTTGCATATCCTATTCAGGGCTAATAGAATTTTTTTGCATTGATTTTTCCTCAATCTAAAATTTTAACTTTTCAGAATAGACAGCTGATGCAAACTAGGGCCTGACTAATATAATTCAGCAAAAGCCTGTGTGAAATACACCAGTCTAGTTGGAAAGTTATTTCACCAGACATTCAAATTGTGGTGATAAAGTTCCTCTGGATTATCTACAAATATTTCAGGTAGAGGCCTCTTCTGCTCTGCTTAGGCTCCCAGAGGTTAAGACAAAAATTATTTCTGCAGTTGTTTTGGTCCTCTTTGTTGGGCTCAGTGAGGTATTAAATAAAGAAAGTTTGTCAGGACTTTCTCTCTGAGCCTGCTCCCATGGAAATCAATGACAAAACTCTCACTGACTTCAAAAGGGAGCAGGATGCGGACCTCAATCATGAAAGGTCCATTTGTTGGAGAACTGGATGTGGAAAGATGTTAACTTGTGTTTATGAGCAGAGGTATAAGGACATATTCCCGGAGAGTTATGGTCCTACTAGTATTTAGGCATATTTTTCTCTCCAGCTCATATTCCATCCACACTAAATTTATTTTGTTTCCTTGTTCCAGGTATGTTTAGAGGTTGTGGCTTAATATAATGAAAATAACATGCCACCCAGTTGTGATGGCAGCACCCGAGAGAGTGGAGTCAAATGAGTGTAAAGAGTGTGTGTGTGTGGGGGGAAATGTTCCTTACAGAGGTTACCCAAAGAGGCTAAACATTGTTGCTGCATTGAGCCTGTAAAGTAAAGCCACTCCAGTACTGGAAGGTCCAAATACCAAACTAAATCAACAGTATGTGATGGCAGGCTGTGCTCCATGCTTTAAAAAAAAGCAGAAACTGGAAATCAGCTACAACATCAAACTGCCCATGGAGAAGTGTCTCAATGCGAAGCAATGAGGAAAGCTTGATGTACACTCTAAGTAATGGCCCCAAGCTCTGTCTAGAAAAAACATGGAACCCAAGAAGTAACTTTTATAGCTTAACATTTTAAAAATATCGTTTCACTTGGTTTGTTGAATTCATGCACAGCTAGCATTTGCAACAGAGTCATATTAGCAAACTTTTAGCTTTATCTGAAACTAACTCTGGTTTATGCATACATGTAAGTTTTATATATATACACGCACAAATCAGAGCCATTTATACATCACAGAAATATTTATTTTAATGTCTGCTTGGATTGGTGCACCAGGTGGTGGCCAAATATTTGTGGCAAATTATCTTCATGATCCCAGCCTCTTGAGCTTGCTTGTTGCTAAAAATAACAATTGTACATTTTCTTTTAGATGAGCAAACATACACAAAATTCATTTACATAGTGCAGTGCCTGTCTTGCAGCGTGTGCATACAGACACATACAAAGTTTTAGGTCCTTTTTTTAATGAGTTTGCCAGTCAGACTCTGGGAAAGGAGTATTATTCTTTCTTTGGAAGTTCTCACAGCTTTATGATGAAAAATCTTTTTTTTAAATGGAGATATCCTATCTCTTAGAACTGGAAGGGACCTTGAAAGATCCCTAAGTAGCCCCCTCAAGGATTGAACTCACAACCCTGGGTTTAGCAGGCCAATGCTCAAACCACTGAGCTATCCCTCCCCCCCTAAAAGTTTATCCTGTAAAATATCAGTTATGATATATACTTACGTATCTAAGAAAAATAAGGGGTTTCTGACCCCTTTCCTAGTCCTAATGCTTTAATATCTTCTCACACTAAGACTCAGAGAAAACACAATAGATCCATGTTTTTTTTTAATTAATATTTTTACCTGGACCAAATGAATAGCAACTTACAGTGATACACATTTACCCCGCATGCCTAGAATGTCAATTAAAATGTAGCTTCAACTCTTATGAACTATGCAGCAGGTCTCAACGTCCAGTAGGGATAAATAACAAATATATATGCTCACAGAAAACCATTATGCACATATTTTTAAATATAAAAGTCTGCTGTGCATATACCCTACATAGAGTCAAATGCACATGCCCAGTATCCTTCCTATTTAAAACCACTGAATGTCCCCGAATGAAATATTTGTATTCATTAATAAATTTATTATATTCATAAGACCTCTGGAAAAGAGGTAGAACCTTGTAGAATTTGGCAGTGCTGAATTTATTCTATACTTTTCTTTCATGTTTTTCTTTTATTTCTGCCAAAAACCGGAAGCTACTGGCCTTGGGTTTCTTCAATATTGTCTTAATGCCAGATGCAAAGGCAGTGCAAAGATAGGGAACATCTTTGGGGAAAAGGGAAGAGCTGTCAGTTGTAGTGTGTCTGCGTACTCACAGAGTCTGGATCGATTGGAGAGGTGCAAAGAGCCCCTTGCTGATGGTCTGCAGTTTGTTGTCATAAAGAGATAGCAGGTTGAGATTATGAAGATCTTGAAACGTGTTTACCCTGAGGCAGTTGATCTTATTGGCATTGAGAAGCCTGAAAGCAGAGGAAAGGTTTATAATTCACTAATATTGTAATTACCAGATAAAGAGAGACTGAACTTTGGGGTTAACCTAAAAAAAATGAAACCACTCAAACCAAATCATTCTACATTAAAGGTCCTTGGTCTGCCTGTTACCTTAAAAGCAAAAAACCCTACAGTCACCATTAGAGCTATCAAACTGAGGGACATATTACAGACATGGGTATAACAGAGCTAGATAAGCAAAAAAAAAGTCCTGCAAATATATTTTTGTGCACATAATTTGTACAAGATAATTCCAGAGGAATATTGCATAGGGGTCATGGAGAGAGCTTTCTCCTTAATAATGGTTATATAATTTAAAGAGATGGTCAAATAGTTGCCCTCCCCCACATAGTGGCTATTGTATGGAAGTCCACTGTAAGAGGCAGACAGGGCACTTCTTTTAACCCCCAGTCAGCAGGTGTTTGAACCCTGCATGAAGCTGCTGAAGTTCTGACCACCTCATTGCAGTTGTTGTGGCTAGTTAGTTCTATCAGAGAACTGAAGAAGAGAGAGAGTCTCCTGAGGGACAGGAAACTAGGGCAGTAGGTTCTGGAACAAAAATCTAGGGAGAGCCAAGCTCTCTTGACAGTTATGCCTGTTACAGGTTGAGTTACTAATAAAGCCAAAACCCAGGAACGGGGTGAATTTGAACACTTCACTCAGGGCACGCTTACATGAGGGACACAGACTGGCAGTTCACCGTACATAATTGCATACAAAGTATTATTATAGGAGAATATTCCATTTAGCTTCCATAGACCCTGAGCTATTTAATGCTGGCTTGCAATGATATGCAAAGATAGACCCTTTACATTTAGTGTAGTCCATAGATATCACAAGCAACATGGTTTCTATGATGACCATAAAGAGATAAGAAACAACAAAGTCAATCACACTTCTCTATTACCTTGTACATCCCATCAATCTATGTTCTGTCTATGGGCTGTAAACTCCGAGGGATTATCTATATGTGTGTACTGTACAGTGCCAAGCATATAATCATTGCCAAAAATGTACATTAGTAACATAATAAATAAATGTAATGTGAACCTTATTTAAGGGCAGGTCTACACTAACCCCCCAATTCGAACTAAGGTACGCAACTTCAGCTACGTGAATACATAGCTGAAGTTCGAAGTACCTTAGTTCGAACTTACCTCCGTCCAGACGCGGCAGGCAGGCTCCCCCGTCGACTTCGCGTACTCCTCTCGTCGAGCTGGAGTACCACAGTTGACTGCGAGCACTTCCGGGTTCGACTTATCGCGTCCAGACAAGATGCGATAAGTCGAACCCAGAAGTTCGATTTGCTTGCCGCCGAACTACCGGGTAAGTGTAGACCTACCCTAAGTCTCATTGCTTCTAGTTTCACAGGTTATCCACCAGCATTAACTAATTGGAATGATCATTTTGGGGCCAGGCTGTAGCTTTCAGCTACTGGCCACATTAGTGCAGAAGGGTGAGAGAGGCCATGTAGCAGTGAGAGTTTCAGGAAGAATTCTGACCAGCTCAGCCAAGATTTCTCCAGAGGCTTTGGGGAACACATGTCAGAATGGGAGTTTCACAACCCTTATGAGGTGCAGGTTCACTCACCCCTTTGAGAGAATAGTACAAACAAGCATAGTGCCTGCCTTCTCCACTTCAGTTATGTCAGTCTCCTGTGCAGGTGTGCAAGGGGAATAGTACAGAAGAAGGCATCTCAGTGCCTCTCCCACCTTGCACATCTGCACAGAGGACACATAATAATCCAAATTTAGTCCATTCATCCAGAAAATCAATACTGAATGGATAGCACCAAGGAAAGCTTTCCCCTACCACCCAGTCATGGTCCCATCAACTCTGACATGTATGGATAATCTTCACCAGTAATAAGGGAGTGAAGTCTTCATTGCCCATTCAGGCACAACTTTCAAGTACTACCAACCTGAGCCATACTCAAGACTGTGGCCTACAAAGGTAAGACCTCGCACCAATCTAGACATCTTCTTTTTTGTGTTCTACTGTAGTTTCTGAAGCGGCTTATGTTTCTTCAGGACCTCTGAAGTGTCTTGGCCTAAAGCTTTTTCCCAGAGTTGTTTACCTAAAGAATTCTACAATATTTTATTTTTTGAAGGGATGCTTATCTTCGTTGAAACGATTCAGTAAATCTGTCATCAAACATATATGAAACTTCATTTAACTTCAGTGATCCACCAAAGTTATCCACAAAATCCTTAACTATCTTTGAGCTTTCTGAAACTGACAATGGACTTTCACCAGGCAACAACTTTCTAAAAAGGAAATCTTATTCTAGCTGGTAAGACTGAAACAGTAAGGGTGAAAGTCTGTTGCAATGGGACCTGAATCTGATTGCTGCTTCTGTGTGCTGCCTCAATAATAGTAATAGGGTTGTGTTTGCGGGGAGAAAGGTATCTTTGCTTCCTGAGCAAACTAGCATGAAATCTTAAATAACACTTGAGGGTGTATTACACAGGAGTATTGTCTCCTGCACTAGCTTGCACCTCTAGCCCTAAGGACAATAGGGCACATTCTGTCAGGTAGAAGCACATGCCAGCTAGGGTCATGTCTTGCTGCTCCCTTTCTCCAACAAAGCATGCCACGCAGAGCTTTCTTAGTGCTATCCTACCCTTCAACTACAAGAAGTCTTTCATACAAATTAAGGCCATCACTACTCTGTACTCCCCATTTTATTTGGGGGGTGCCCCAGATATTGCATTAAAGTGTAACAATAGTTGTGCTAGTAAATACTCAGTTGTAATACTTGGAAACAGAGGGTCCTTTTCTCAAGGATTTACAGTGTATAGATCTTTGATGTAATAATGTGTCAGAATACAGCTTCCCTGCTTAACCAAGGGGGGAAAAAATCAATATTAATTCACCTGGATTTTCTTCATGATGCCGTGCAGCAGGCTACTGGTCTATCATGGGGTAAGGTCCAATAGAGGGCAATGAGGGATAAATGTGGGCAGCTCTTGCTTGAACAAACAGCTTACAGCATTTTACAGAACTGAAACCGTTGCCTCAAATACGGGGCTTACAAGAGCACCCTGCCCCCTGGGCAGCTTAAAATTCTGTGACTGGTGATTATGTGGCATGTAACCCAAAATCTTACTGACCCTAGCTGTACTACAGAGTAATTTTCACATTAGGACACTTGAATAATTCCTCCAGTGTATTAGGCATGCTGAAGCTTTGCTTCAACAGCAGGCATCCAGATCATCAGTTAATGACTTGTTCTTATGATTTTCACTGTGTCCAAGACAAAGTAATCACCATTATCTCTGAGTTCTCATGCAGTACGTCTCTCTCTCTCTCAAACTGATACTTCATCTCTTTATGAAACACAGGTCAACACATTATAGAAGGCAGCATAAAAAGGGGCTAGGTTTTGAGCTGTTCCCCCAAACAGGCACTTACGAGCCCTTCAGCTATCACCTCTCTTCTTATCTACTATCCCCTTTTGCTATTTCCCTCTTTTAATGTAACATTCACTAACTGCTGTGTTTCAAGAGGACTGTTCCATGATCATATTAAAAACACATCGTAGTACTGATCACAGTGCCCCGAACCATCCTCCAGCTGTCACTTGCTCAGAGCTGGATGATTTGTTTCAGACCCAGACACTTGTACTGACGCACCAATGTTGGATGAAGTAAAGCGCACCATCTGCAAACTGAAAAACAATGCACAGCCAGTGCTGATGGCATTCCCTCAGAGCAGCTAAAATGCACTATTGGCCCTGTAGTAGAATCACTTCTGGCTGTCTTTTGCCTGGTGTGGAAAACTGGAACTGCCAACCGCCTGGAAGGACAGTAATGTAATCTCACTTTATAAGGGTAAAGGACTGTGCAGCGAATGTAAGAGCTACAGGACGATCACCTTGTTGTCCATACTAGGGAAGATGTTTGTGCATGTTCTGCTGGTGTGTTTTGAGCCCTGCTGCATCAGAAGCGTTGCCCCCAACAGCCAGGCTTTATGAGGAACAGGTTAGATGCCATTTTGGCCCTCCGCTTGCTGTCAGAGATACATCATGAGTTCAAGTAGCCCCTGCACGTGGCGTATGTCAATCTTAAAGTTCTGTTTGATTCAGCTGACTGAGTCATGCTCTGGAAGGCCTTAAAGGGCGTAGGTGTCTCAACCACTTGGTGATCTCTCGCTCTCAGACCTTGATTATGTGGATGACGTCGTTCTTCTAGTACAGAGCCCCGACAGGTTTTGCAAGGCACTCCAGCAAATGGAGGAGGAGTCAGCTAAGGTTGGCCTCCATGTTTCGTGGTCAAAGACAAAGCTGCAAAATCTAGGGATCAGGTCCACCCGTGACCCCAATCTCTTTGACTAATGAAACTGTCAAAGCAGTCTCCAGCTTTTGCTTTTTGGGATCTGTACTCACCAGTTCCTCACATGGGGGTTCTTCACCGGATTGGCATCACAGTATCTGCCATGGGTCTTTTACAATGAATATGGAATCAACATCATCTCGGCACAACCACCAAGTTCAGGATCTATTTCAGCTGTATCCTCTCCGTACTGCTGTATGGTTGCGAAACATGGACACTATGGCACTCAGACTGGGCAATTCCATACAAAATGCCAAAATTGACATTGGGCATAAAGTGGAACAACTTCATTTGTAATGCAGACGTTTACGGTTGCTCCGATCTACAGATTACTGGGGCCACTGTCCACAGACAGCATCTTACGCTTTTCGGACATGTCACAAGAATGCCACAAGACATTCCAGCAAATGCCGGTCTCCAGGTGGCTTGTAACATCCGGGATAAAATTCCACCAACCGAGGATGGAGGGGACCCGGAGGCAAACCCCTTGTTACATGGGTGTGTCAAGTCTGTTCCGATGTTGGACTCTTGGACTGTCTAGCCCTTGCTACCACATAGGAAAGGACCAAATGGTGAACAATCACTACGGCCAACCATTCAGCTAAGTGTTGAAGAAGAAAAAGTAGCACTGATGCCATATGAGATTACAGCGGCACATGCAAATTCCTTCCCTTTGGGCTTGGAGGATAGATTTGACTTCACATCCAAATTGGGAATCTTCTCCATTGTGCCTCCTTTTCTGCTGTTCCTCCAGCTCTCTCTGGATCTCTCCAACAACCCTCTAACATTCCCAGTAGCTGTTGCCAGTGATTTATGGTGCTGCTTTTGATACCCTTTTAACCACTATCCAGAAATGTAACCCCACATTATAATGCAATCTCTCTCTCATTTCCATTTCCAGCCCCATACTGATCACATCAACAGGATCTCTGACTTCAGCTCTGGATTTGAGTATCTGAAAGGATATTTTTTATTTGAAGCCAAAATGTTACTTAATCTTCACACATGCCTGTACAGGATTGTGCACCACAGTTTGAATCAGAATCAGCTTCCAGAGTTCCTGCACTATACATCTGAAGGAAGCATTTTCTGATATTCTGCACCACTAGCTCTGTTTTTAATGACTGAAATTATTATCTCGCATTAATGTGTGCAGATATAAACCATGCCCTTCAGTTCAAACCGTGTACTATGGCAACAACAGCAGAAGAGGCACTGAACACGAGACACAACAGTAGCAGCACTGGGAACAAACTATTTTAGAGTAAGTACTCCCAATTCTTGGAATAAAATAAACCACTTTCTGTGAACCACACCCTGACAGAGGAGTGATTGCTCAATAGAGTGCACCCAACCCACCAATCCAGGAAAGAATTTAACAGAGAGAGAGATACAGCAGAACTTCTACACCCAAGACTGAGAGACTCATTGAGTGGCTGAATTTTACTAGTAAGTAACAGAAGTAGAACTTTAGGAAAATGCAATACAAAATGTGTTTTGATATTTCTTGCCAGTGGTGGCACTACTAGCTCATGCCTATGGGCGGCTAAACAAGATGCACGACAATAGGAATTTAAAGAGTGGTGCCCCTTCCATGCTGCACATCCATCACCTGAGGTCTAAAAACTATAAACAACAATATTTATAATGTCATACACGTCTACCTCGATATAATGCTGTCCTCGGGAGCCAAAAAATCTTACCACGTTATATTGAACTTGCTTTGATCCACTGGAGTGCGCAGCCCGCCCCCCCGGAGCACTGCTTTACCGTGTTATATCCGAATTCATGTTATATCAGGTCGTGTTATATCGAGGTAGCGGCGTATTTATAACAAAAGGGAAAGAAGATATCCTTAATAGACTACTATAGTCTCATAGGAAACAGGCAACAGGTGCAAGAGCAGAGTAAGAGACTTACTGATCATATAAGTACCGTACATACAGAAATATCTCTAAACAAAATGGTTTTCAGAACTGTCCCTGAGGCATTTTAAAAGTAACTGTGTGTTAACTATAAAGTCAGCATTTAAATAAATAATAGCAAACAATTAGGAAAGGAGGAGTAAGAAAAACTCGAACACCCATTCTGAGCAAATCATGAACATCCCCAGTATTAGAAACCAGAATTTACAAAGTTTGACACTTTCCTGGTAAATATTTGCCACTATTTGCAGTAATACAACCAGAAACAACATTGTGAGAGGTACCACTGCTGTGAGAGGTACTACAGAAATACAAATCTGGAGCGACTGAGTCTATATATACACCCAAGATCTATAGGCATACTTCCTACTTTAAGGATAACAGAAAGTAATGAAAAAAGGGACTTGTTTATGTGAACTAGAATGAGAACTCACATAACCAATTAGAACTGGGAGCTCAGTTAATACACAACATACTTCTGTAACCCGCAGTTGCTGTTCTGTAGAGGATATATAGTACCCATGAAATATACCTCTAGTACCTGAAACTACACAGGACGGATACAGAAAAAACTTAGAGGTAGAGCAGGTTGGAATTTTTTTGTCAAAACATTTCTGATAGAAAATGTCAGTTTTTAAAATTCAAAACATTTAGAAAATGTGTAAATTTTGATGAAAATTCCCACCCAAAAATTTTTTTAAAGAAAATTTTCATTTAGGAAAATACTGGAGGTTTTTTTTTTTTAGATTTCTGCACTTAGTTTAGATTTTTTTTCATTTTTGTATTGTTTTAATTATTGTAATTATTATGTATTATTGTTATTATTACTGCATTACTGTTGTAATAATCCAGTTGGACACTGATGACAAACAGGAGATAATTGTATCTAGTAAAGAAGATAAGTTGGTTGAATCAGTACTATTTAGCAGCTGATCTTAATTTTAAAATAATAAGATAAATTACAAATATTTCAGTGATTATATTATGCCATATTAAATAACATAAATGAACCAGGAAGTAGGCATGTATGGAATAGACTACCCTTCAGGAAAGTTTCTTCCTACCCCCCTTTAGTTAGAAGTTGACTTATTCCCTGAGGGATGAAGGTTTATATCCCTTCCAAAGCTCTTAATTACAGTTTACTCCTATTATAACAACTTTGGATATTGTTTTAATCCATGTAAATGTCCTGTTTTATCCTGTTAAGATCCTGGCGCAAATAATTACATCAAACATGTGCATTAGGTAAACCCATGAAATAAATACTGATCTCAATTCCTCTAAAATATTATAGATGAGAAAGCCAGCTATAACCTCAACAAGCAGAAAAATGGATTCTGTTTAGACACTGCACCTTTTAAAAACGGTGCTCGAAAAAATGACAAGAGTTTCATTCTGTTTAGAGTGTTTTTGAAAGAGGGGATAGTTAGCAGTGTATTTTGCAGCCTTATCTTAGCAGGACCTTACCAATATTTCTCTTGCAACAAATTATGGTGAAAGTAATTTCCACTAATTTTTCTCATTGTGTTATCAGCCTAGTCAGATGTGATTTATACACTGGTTCCACATGGTACAGCATTCAAAGATAAGTTAAAAATTCAAGAAGAAATAAAACCACATGCTACTTAGAGGGATGATGGATTATTAACTCAGCTCTCTGTTTTCATCCATCTGGACATGTTAAAGAAGTGTGGAAAAGATCACTCAGAAGTCTAAGAGCCCATGTCTCCATAGTGTAAGGGAAAGTGACTAAAGACCTATGGTTTGCACTCTGTTAAAAGCCCTGAGCAGTACACAACTCTATTACAATACTATGATCGCGTTACCTGAAAGAGCGAATTTCTCCAGGCACGCTGTAATAATAATGTGTTTCAGCTAAGTCCTTTGAAAGAAAGTGTACTGAGTTGGCACAGTAATGGTATCAGATGTTCATAAGTTCCATCTACATAATTAAGATGGTCTCCCAATTGAATTATATACACAAGCACAGTGTCAAGTAATTAACATTTAAATAATATTTTGAACTTCCAAAACAAAATGATTGAAAATAATTGGTTTTTAAGAGTAAAGAGGGATGCTGATGAGGCTTTCACCCCAGTAGCATTTTTATTTTCTGCTCAGTGAAGACAAATAATCAAACTATCAGCAAATAACTATATAACTCAAAGTTTGAAACAGCAGCCTAGCAACCTTAATGTACTCGGAAGACTGCAGGTTGCTCTCTGTTGCTAGTGGATGGATCAGAAATCATTCTAAGTACATTAATAAGCTGAGGGAAAGCAAAGGGGAGAAAAGCTGCACAGAGCCACTGTGAAGCTATTTCTTCTTCCTTTTAGTTAGCTTTGTATTATGATAACAATGACAATACAGCTAGAATTAAAACAGCCAATATTCTGTCACTTGACCGATGGGGCCGTTTGGGGACTTCTTTGGGGAAAATAAGAACATGATGGGAAAGAGCAGGCTTAAAATACATAGGAGATTTGTAAGGAGGTAGGTGACTGAAGTTATTTGCATGGATAACAGTAGAATTCAAATCAAATGTGCACAACTCTTATTAAATACTTACAGCAAAAGGCTTAATCTACATTCAAAGTCCCTGTGTGGGAGATATTAAGGTATGTCTACACTGCAAACCTGTGTCAGCTGACTCGGGCTCACAGAGCTTGGGCTGTTGGGCTATTTAACTGCAGTGTAGATGTTCTGGTGCAACCTGCAGCCTGATCCCTGGGACCCTCCCACCTCGCAAGATCCTACAGCCTGGGTTCCAGCCCAAGCCCAAACATCTACATTGCAATTAAACAGCCCTTCAGCCCAAGCTAGCTGGCAAGGGTCAGCCATGGGTTTTTAACTACAGTGTAGTCATACCCTAAGAAGGGAAGCTGCATCAAGACACTGGGAATCAGGACTCGGGTTCTATTGACTTGCTCTATCATAGAGCAAACCACAACCATTTTTACTCACCCATATCTCAAGGGTGATGTGAGGCTTAATTAATGTTTGTAAAGGTGTTGGATCCTCAACTAGCTGGTTACATCATCATTAAAGCCAGAAGTTAGCGTAGAGTGGTACCTAAGATTCAATACAGATAGCTGTGGCCACAAGGGTGTCTATATACAGTATTTTGACACCTTTACAATTTCTATCTAGGTGGAGCTTCCCAAATGCTGCTGTGATCGATTTGAAATATGGCCACCAACTGTTTGTATACAAATTGTATATTTTTTTCTTCAAGTATTCTCCTCTTGAAAGGCATTCCAAATATTGATGTCCTGAGCTAAAAAGAGTCTCCCTCTGAGAAAGATGGAATACATCTAATGCCATTTGTTTATCAGGCATCAAAGTATTAACATATCAGTGGATTTCACTAAAGAGACTATATTACAGATTAGTTGAGAAAGCAATGAGAAATTAAATGTCATTATTTCCAACAAAAACTAAGCACTGAAAGACCTACACTCTTTCCAGACTTAAGCCAGTATAATCCTCTTTGTAGTAAAATGGTGTGGAAAAGGCTAAGATTTGAAAAGAATTCGCCCCCCCCCCCAATAAACTCTTAATATGCATCACTATGATACAGTTAGAAGAAAAAAAAGTGCTTGTCATTACCAGTAGTTGGCATAACTACCAATAAAAAATATTACAAAACTGTGATTAGCGTGCTATGGAAGATGAAGAAGGCTCCTAGCAGTCTGATATGAAGAGCACAAAGCTTGCTACCTGTCATCTGCCTCAATATATTTAAAAAAACACTGATGTATATCTTTTTCCATATTATGACTGACCACCAACATTTCTGCCAGGATTCAGCTGACAATGCCAAGAGCTAATTCATTATCAGTTTTTCTCAGCGGTTTAGAAAAGGAGGTGAAGACAAAGAATTGTTTCAGTGGAATTAAAAAGGGAAATTCCAAAAGGTACAATTTAATTATTCATGTTGGAATTGAATCATGGTGCAGTCTAACATTTTTTACTATGACAGATTTTAAACACTTCAGTTTTACTTCTCCTCCAAAAGATGGCAGCTCAAGTTGAACAATGACTAACACTATACTGGGGTATTTGTGACTGTGAGGAAAGAGAGCAGTTGAATTACCAACACCTCTTGTCACAACCCCTGGGCTTCCTGATAGGTTCTCCAATTTAGATACTGACCCTGTTCAGCTTATGAAAGCTAATGAGATCATAGCTGATGTACAGCCACATCACACATCAGCTAAGTTTGTAATATTACCACAAGAGTAACATAAACACAGAAAGCTTGAAAGGGAAAAAAAACACTGCAAGCATTATTTAAAATTATTTAAAAATAATTTTAAAGCTTATTATACAGATCTATACAGAGAACCTTCTTCTCTACTCTGGATTAGACACTGATCTGATAGTCCTCCTGTTCTCCCCAGACAACAAGACAAAAGTGTCCCATGTGATTCTGCTAAGAATTGAAGATGGTTACTTGTTCCATAAGTAAAATGCTGTGATTGGTGCCACGGTAAGCAATCCTTTGTTTAGAAGTGACAGGATACACTGTAAAGCGAAATGTTCAACTGTTTGTAAGGTGCCCAGTAAGGCCCAAACTCACAAGGTACTCAGCTCCCTCAACTCCCAGTAAAGGACTGGATTCTGGGAGATGCTCAACGCCTTCTAGGACCACAGCTTCTCCAAGGTATAGGTTCCTCACAGAATTTAGTAAATGAAAATCTTACATGGCTTTCCAGCAGATGCTGTTTATGTATGAGATACAACAATCCAAATAAAGCACAAGAAAATCTGACAAATTTTAGACCTATACAAACATCTGCTCAGTCAAACACCATATTGCATTCACTGAGTCTGCCTGTTTCTAATGTAACCATTTAACCTGAGATACAGAGCATCTTAATGGAACATCACTATCCCCTGCAGTGCTTCCAAGCTTGTTTAATTTGCAGTGAGAACACAAGTGCATGGTCTGCATAGCTTTTTCAAAAGAAAACAAAAACATCCCCGCTTTTTAGAGGGATTGGAATAAAGGCGGTGTGGAATACACATATTTCTATTTGGTTTCGATTCATAACCATTGAATTTTGCTTTGTTCTGGGTTTGCTCAATTCAAAGCAAAATAAAGTAGAAACCATAAATTATTCTTTTAAAAATGCAAAATGATGACATTGACCCAGATTCACTCAGAAATACAAGTGGCTTAAGTCCAACAGTTCGGATGCATTCGCTCAGTCAGAAGTGTACTGAACATTTATTGTGTGTTCTGAAACAGTTAAAAAACTGATCCAGGCAAGAAGGCACATGGACGCACGCACGCACGCACGCACACAGAAAACCCTCACCGGGTTGAAAGACAATTAAGTATTTTCAAGAGCAAGAGAGTGCAAATTCATTTTAAATGATTTTTCATCAATACCATGAGATTACAGAATGTTTTGAAGACTGGACTGCAACTGCATCTAGTTGTGAACAGAAATTGATGCTTAGAAAGTGGAAAAGCTCTAGAGTCCTAGTTTTAAAAGACTGGGATGTCAGCTTGGCAGAAATTGCTTCATCCAGGCACCTTATTTATAAGACTAAATGACTAAACAGAAGAATTTCATGGGATAGGAAGAATTTATCTTTTATCGGAAGGGAAACACAGGTGTGCTGATGATAGGTAACATGAGGTCACTAGGAAGTGTTGGGGGCAAGCAATGAATGGTGTGCAATGAAGGATTTTGTTATGGAAAATTATTGTTTGTTCACAGGTTTTGATATTTTTATATATAATTTTGTAGCACTGGTTAAAACTAATAAAGATATGTTACTTCAAAGATTATATTGGAGGTGCTGGACACAGTGGTGCAGAGCTTGGTGCTTTCAAGTTTGCAGAGAGATTGTGAGAACTTTTCTGCCTTACATCACCTTGGGTGGGTTAGCACCTCTCTACATTCTCTTTGAGCTTCAGATTCTAACTAACTCAAATCCAATGGCTAAGCATCGAGAATTTGGTGGAAACGCTGTGCGATAACTGAATTCCATGTGGCACTCATCTAGAATTATAAATCAACTCACAGGCTAAAACTGGCACATAACCTCACCCAACCCTCTCTGGAGCTTCTCTAAGTGGTCTGAATGGCTTGGTGGTGCAAAACTGGGCTGGAGATGTTGTGATAATAGCATCTCTTGTGGAAGTACCGGAAATCTCATTACCAGCCAAAACCCACAACACAGAAGCAGAGGAAAATGAAAAGCAATAAGCGTTAACTAAACAAAAGTTTGATTGGCTTTTAGAAGGAAAAGGCTTGGGAAGAGTGTTCATTTGCACCAGTTTTCAAATGTCAGTGTAATTTCTCACTCTGTATAATTGTATTTTGAATAGACACGGAATGTTAGTAGTTAACACCACACATCACTAAAATTAGTGGCTTGGAACTGGGGTTTTGGCTTGAGCCCATCTCTAATTCTGGAACACCTTTAAAATGTGTTTTATCTGTTTATACTTCAGTCTACAGGCATTAGTATGTTTATAGCTCACTCCCCCTTCAATGCACACATTTAACTCTGATGCTCACTGAAATCACATACATATATAAAATGAGAAGAGAACCGTAAGCTTCTTGTGGATTGTTATGGAGGTGAAGCTACAAGAAGCCCATCATTTTCCAGGTACAAGCTCTCCAGCACACCGGCGTATGGAAAGAGTAAGTACAGGGCTAGATACAAAAGAACAGAAACCACTCTGGGAAACTTTTCTTGTGCATAATTGTCCAACTGGCCTTAGCGAGCTCAATCTCTCAAGATTTAAGATCAACACATCACAGCACTAGTATGACCAGTGACAGTGCAAGGCAAATTTCCTTAAGGAACAAGGTTTATTGAAAACTGATACATGTTAGACACTTGATAAACCAGATTACATTCCCTACTTAGGTACCTAATCTCTTTAAACAGAAAATGTTATGATATCCTTTTGGCTCCAGGGACGAAGATACCTCAAAGCATGTGGTGTTTGACGGCAATAAAAACGGTCTGGAAATGTTTGTTTTAATATGGCTGCATAAAGTGCATTGTTCAGAAGTGAAAAGGACAGTTAGACTCTATGTGCTTTATCCACAATTCATTGGCATGAACCATTTGAATCATAGCTCTGTTTCGCTGCAGGATGGTGTTGCAGATTTAGCCATGAGGGGGTAAGCAGAGTACCGTAGTCATAAAGCTTATCTGTCAAACTGCTGCAGAGAAAGAACGAGCCGTGGGGTTTTAAGTTTTACCTACTGCATTGTGATTGGCATGTTATTTGGGAAACTCAGGAATTCTTGAAAGGTCTTGTCCATGTTCCAAGAAAATTGAAACACAGATGACTAAATTGCTTTCATTTTATTCCAGCCTCCAGAAAGACCAAGAATAGTTTAAAGCCTCCTGGAAAGGTAGTAAAACTGACTGTGGCTAATATTTACATGAAAACATCCATCTCCAACTGAGGCACTTTCCATTTCTGTAATATTCATATACATGTCAGACATGCAATGCTAATAAAGCAAATGCTGTTCTACAGCTGCGTTCTCCTTCTATAGATTGTTGCCACAAACTGGAAACGCAAGTTACAGGTCACTAATGAATTCACACTCCAGTTCTCCTTCCTGGAAAATAGTATACCTTGCTACAGGAAAATCTTAGTCCACTAAAACCCCGAGAGGCACTTGATACAGCCTGATAAGCTGAGTAGAAAGAACATGATCATCACGTCCATGAAAGAAGTTGAGGGTGAAGAACAACCACCCAGAATCTTTACTATTTGGGCTACAAGAAGTTCAGAACGTGACTAGTTTGAGCTTGATACAGTCCAAGAAGAGAGGTCCCACTTGCTCATTAGGATGCTAGAATCTGTATTGTAACTGGATTCCATGGATATTGCTGGTTTCACTTGTGTATTTATGGAACAGTAAAATCTGGGAGAGCAGCATTCTAATTGAAATCCAATTATAGGGTTATTTATAACTATACGTTAGGTCAGCCAATCAGTAAATTAATCATGGCACAGACTTAAGAAATTACATTTATCCTCCAAATTTTAAATTAATTCAGGAGGGTAATAAAGTTAAATTTAAAAAGAAAAGATGGATACTGTCTAACTATGCCTTACTGCCGATAGTATATATGCCTCGCCCACAGAATTCTAACCACCACTCTAGGTGGTCTAAAAGTAGACTAAAATTATGATCTTTCCCACATTCAAGGGACGGACAGGATTGTTAAAGATACACCTCTACCCCAATATAACGCGACCCGATATAATACGAATTTGGATATAATGTGGTAAAGCAGTGCTCCGGGGGGGTGGAGCTGCGCACTCCGGAGTATCAAAGCAAATTCGATATAACGCGGTTTCACCTATAACGCGGTAAGATTTTTTGGCTCCCGAGGACAGCGTTATATTGGGGTAGAGGTGTATTATGGGTCGGATTCTACCATCCATACTGAAGCTGAGCAGCACCTTGCTGTAAAAGTAGGCCACTGATTTTAGTAGAACTACTTGCAGAATTAAGATACTATTCTTCCTAATTAAGAGAGGTCGCATGTGGCCCTACTTTATTATTTTATATACAAAACACAAGGATAGAAAAGTTTTTGTGGGGCTTAAAAGAATAGCGTAATTGAGAGCAAACAACTGAGTAGCATCTGCTGTGCAATTTATGAGATTTTCCTCCTAAACCAAAACCTGAAAGCTCTGAGAAGGACCCATGCTCACCCTCCCTTCCTAACAGCACACACTGCTTTACAATGTACCGATACATTTTCAAAAATGGTCCAGTTCAAGCTTAGAAAATTACATTGGCTACCAATGTATTCTAATCAGAGCATTTTTATCAGTGTGTCTCCAGACTAATAAGAAGAAATCCAATCTAGAGCTCACTGAATGCTAAATCAGATCTAATCAGAGGGCAGTTTTCCAACTGTTCAACAGCAGGACTAAAACCAATCCATGCCATTTATGTTTTAGGGATCCATTAAAATATAACAAACAAATATGTAATAGCTGCTTCAAAGCCACAGTCAGAAAAATGTGCAGACATTTGTTTGCATTTAAGCATGATCATTCAACTTTATCTTTGCCAACAGCTACTTTACATTCCAAATACCTTCAAAAAGTCATTTAAAAGCCCCCAAAGTAACATTATCCATGAATGCCCTAACTCGGACAATCTTTTAAGATTTATCCATTTAGATCTTCTCATCTTGATGCGGCTCAAATGGTTTAACAACAGTATCTTTGAACTATTTCCCATTACATGGATTTTGTCACTTTAACAAAAAAGTGTCACTTTAGCTAATCTCAGTAGTAGTATTACAATATTTGGGCTTAAAGAAGTAACATAAAATACGGTGTTACATACACAGAAGGACTATTATATAAATATAAGTGCAGTAAGTAAACCTATCTTTATGTTTCATTCAGAGGTTCTACAGACACATTTTTACAGGACACTTAGATAGCCATATGTTAAGTGATCTTTCTTTTTGCTACTGAGAAGGAACCCATCTGTAACGTGTCCAGCTTTGAATCCAATGACATAGCGTCCTTTTAAATTCACAGCTGTAAAAGGCACCGTGTGAACAGATTTTGACCAAGCTGAATTCTTCATATACTTTCTTCCAACATAACAAAAACAAACAAACACACACACACACACCCATAACTAGATTGAGGATTATTTGAGTTAAAGGCTCTTTTTGCTTGAAGTTCCTTCACTGAACTGTATGCTGCTGTTAGAGAACTACAATAACTAATGTGCCTCTTGTATCAATTGGTACTGCATCCAAGTTTCAGAATACTTCAGGGTCTACTGTCCTCATGCATAACAAAACAAAAAAAGCCTGCATATTTATTCCATACCTAGTGCACATTCTGGGACCAAAAGTAATTTAAGATATAGAGGACTTGCTGTGAATGGTGCAGGCTAACAGGAAAGGAGTGTGCAAAGGGCAACGGGAGGTAACTGATTGCCTGAAGTAGAGGAACAGTTTGCAGAATTCTCTCCTGAAGACTTATAATAAATCCACCTCGTGTGCTCTTTCTCATCTTGTCTCTTTCCAGAGAAAGGTGATCCAGGTTTGCAACTGAAAAACCTATTGACTAAATTACACACATGAAGTGAGAGGAGAATAATCCCCTGTGGATTATCGCTTATAGCAAAATTACAAATATTTTAACTCATTTTAGCTTTTTGTCTGTACCAAAAAGTTTATAATCCAAATCTATCTCTGTCTTTGTACAGCCTCTAGTGCAATGGAGTGATGACACAGCTTGAGGCCTCTGAGTAATACAGTACTATAAATAATAATAGTTATTATTTGGATTTTCAACTCAGTGTATGTTGAGACAGACTGAGACTTATAAATAAGAAGTCTTTTGACTAATTTTGTTGTTTTCCACCTAGAAATACTTGATTTCCCTATTTTCCATTGCATTCCCTGTATGTGTTTTATGTGATGCTAACCTATATGGATCAACTTCATCTATTTCTTCGTCTAAGCACATCTTCAGGGATGCAAACCCGAGCTCCGGGAATACAGTTTAAATCAATTTAACTTTTGCCCCCTCTACTGGATGGCTGAAATGGTGGCTGATTTCTCTCTCTCGAGATAGGTTCAAGGTGCTAAATTTTGTTCCCACAAAGTGGAGAAGGCTTGGATCTGGGATTTTAATTCTGTTCCATCTGTATTTTTCCCCAGTGGGTTAATGAAAAATGAATATATTTATAATCCAGAGTAGATCTTTCCTTAGATCATGACATTGTTTTAGTGTAAACCAAATCTGCATTTTAAACTACTTGACTATGTAAATATACTAATGGCACGGGACAGACCATTTGCATTCAAATGGATCCACAACCAATGTAATAAAAATAATAAAGATATGGAACTAGACACTGCAGGTAATTGCAATATCCTTAAATATTACTATTTTGCTTATGAGCGCAGGCTATCTGCAACATGATTGTCAGTGAGGATCTACACATTCACCCACACATGTTACAAATAAATAGAAAATATGAAAAGTAGTATAAAAATTATAAACTGGCATCATCTTACTGGCACTTGGTGGTGACTTTCAGATCTTGAGTTTTTTCATTCACCAACAAGATACTTCCCCTCTTAGAATTAATGTGTTCTTCCTCTTCCTCCCGCAAACTTAATCTACTGTATCAGCTGCCTGATACAGTTACCGAGCTGAAAAATCACACTCACCTTTTCTCTTTTTCTCCTCTTCACCCCATTGCTATCCTAGTCAGTGAAGTGTCTCAATGAGTTTTCAGTGCATAAGGTGATGGGCCAATAAGGGATTTTCTGAAGTTAAAACTAGAAGCTGAAAAAACTAAAAATCTGATTAGGCTGAATAATAGTAAAAGAAGAAATCATACTCACAGCAACTGCAGAGAGACAAGTCCATCGAAAAGGCCTTTGGGAATCTCAGTGATCTTATTTCCATAGAGCACTCTGAAAGATACGGGAAACAAAAGAATAGTAAGTAACAGTCCAGCTTACTATCCACTCATCCCTCTCTGAATTATCATTTTTATTGATCTCATGCACCATGACCACGATCTGTAGCCATTTCATTTAACTACTGATCTCATTTTCTTTTCAGGAGGGCACATGGTATTAAATGAGTTGTTATGATTCAGACTTTGTCTGGTGCTGAAAAATGTCTTTAATGCAGAAACTGGACATTTTCCAAAAACTGTATTTCACTATTTTTCAGCCTGTCTTTTTTCCTTTCTCCCTGTATGAAATGTTTTAACCATTAAGACCCGCTGTTGACGATGCAAAAGTATAGAATTCAGCATGGTGATGTTGCACTGTTAATTTCTAACAATCTTGAAATACGAACCAGGGATGTGTACATTTTAAAGGAGCCTGTCTGGACGAGGTCTGAACGTCTTATGACAGCTGAATTGGGCACAGAATATCACACAAGCAGCATTTTAGGAGGTATTCTGCCCCCACCAGTTGCAATCTCAGCCTGACCCAGTAAGTGCAATGGAGCCCAAGAGGGGAAAATAAGGATATATGAATATTTCACAACAACAAACATGATTCACTTATGAAACTGAGAAAAGATTTGGGAGCATAGATGGGAGTTACTTTGTATAAGCTGGTTCACTGAAAATGCCAGGTGCCTCGACGATGTTCAATATGCACTAATACTGCAGTAATATCAGAAAAGTTGCAAAGGGTTTCCCTCAACCCAAGCCAAACATACAGCTGTGGAAAGCAGTGAAAATCACCACCACAGATCAATGGCCAACGTATTAAAACAAAACTTTAGATTTTTAGAAGCCATAAAAAGAAAATAAACATTTCCAAGTCTAATGGGGCCTGCACGTGTGTGGCACATTAACACTGGAACAAATAACTGACTAAACAAAAGTCAGTATGAGAGCTCAGGCACCCATTTGTAATTCATATTAATGTTCAATGCTACACTGAGCCAAATTAGCTAATGTCATTGTCTGCCCACCATGTCACAGTGGAAGTCAAACCTTCCCATGCAGCAACAGAGAAACGCAGGAGAAGCACATGACAATGCATCTGATTTTCCTACATCCCACATCTCCATTTATTGTTTCTAATTGAGAGCCTGGAAACATTTACGCAGGAGCTGCTTTGATTAAGTTTGAGACAGGCAAATGTTCAAATGCCCACGTCTGCCTGGCTGTTGTCAGGTCCACACTCCAAAGATATTTTGCCTTTGATATACTGTCAATGGCACGCCTGAAAGTACTGCTGCTAGTAGTTACTTACGGGAGATGCATCTCCATACTGGCCAATCTCACGCTCCATTACCATATCCCCAACCTTTCATCTTCCCGCCTCTCCTGTACAAACCCACACACACCACAGTGTTTCTGGAATACCACCATTTAAGTCAGAA
Source organism: Terrapene triunguis (assembly GCF_002925995.2). NCBI lineage: Eukaryota > Metazoa > Chordata > Testudines > Emydidae > Terrapene > Terrapene triunguis. The sequence goes on along the minus strand of NW_020665189.1, from coordinate 11,558,593 downwards.
AAACACACCAGAAAGTACGCAGGAAGACCCAGCTGATCATTTCAATGATTCCACATACTCTCAAAGATGTCTTTCGCAACAAGGGGCCTATTTTTGGCGGTTTACCTACAGAAATAAAAGCTGTAAAATGCATATGCATTTGCTTCCCTAGCTTGAGCATTAGTCATTTCTGCTTTTAATGCATGCAGTTTTCTAGTTATGTGTGCAAATTTGGCACATAAATGTATACATTATTGCATCCCTCAACACCTGAAAATCACACCCAAGATATTTTGCATTAAAATTATAGTCATACCAAGTAAAATACACAATAAAAAAAAGTAAATAAAGGAAATGACTCTATCACACAATTAGTGAATCAACAAAGACACTTCTACCCTTATTTTTCCCTCTCTGAGTCTCATTAATGGTTCATTTCCTTCACAGGCTATTTGGAAGAATGAAAGGATGGCTTTGTAGGGATTTATACTTGTCATTTAGTGTCAGGTAAAGGAAGAGATTTACAGATACCATCTCCCCTTGCGGCAGGAGGAGGAAGATGATTTCTGGCTGAATTATACCTACAGTACTCTGATCTCTATGCTCTTGATTTGGAATTTAAAAATGAGTGAAAAGAGAGTTAAAAGGGACTGCAAGACTGCTTCCTCTTCTCTTCCCTGCTGCTCCCTTCCCTCTCTTCCAATACATACCCACAGTGGTGGTCTCTGTTCAAGACAGATACCAATCTGGATGTAGATGAGAGCCATGAAAACAAACACACAATCCTATGTGCAAGAGTGCCCAGTGCATAAATTGTATTCTGCTCATCCCTGGTACTTCTAACAAGGCTGTTTCTTCTAATGCCAGAATAATTAATACTGAAGAATCATTTGCTATCTATCTGAGTCAAGCAAACTTTTCACAATACTGCAGGTGGCTTCCTAATGTTAGCGAGTTGTTGTGGCATACGTACAGTTGATGCATTCTTAAGAGCAAGTAGAGTCATCAGCCTGCCAGTTCACAGCTAAATGCTTTCAGCATGGCTGCGACCCACATGCTGCAAATTCTGCAAAGCGCCGGGCAGATTAGGTGGATTTCAGCTAGCAGCAATTTCCTGACTGTCATCAACCTTCCAAACATTGGTAAGAACAGTGCATGAAAAACCCAAACTGCCAGCTGCAGTGCAAACATTAGAGCAGAAGCCTGGGAGAATCACCCTGTTAAACTGATGAGGAGATTCTTCACTAAAAACGATAAAATAAAAGCCCCACAGTTATATTCAGCTGTTCATGGAAATTAAAAGTGCTCCTAGAAACAGGCCAATTTATTTTACTGATCTAACTAATTGCTTGGATTCAGAGAACTGAAAAAAGGAGTAATTTTTTACATATTCTTTCCCCTTTATTATATTTAACAAACGATGCATTACAGAAAGTGAACCTTGTTGTTCCTTCACTATTCCAAATAAAGTAGCTTATCTTGTTAGTTCTTCATAGCAAGAAAGACAACAAGCAAACGAAAAACCTAATGAAAGAGGTCAGAAATGCCTTCAAATGTACCATGCTCATCTGTTTCATATTGTTTGGTCACACACTTTTATGCTCTTATATTAAAGGTGTTATTTATTTGTTCCCATAATATAAGAACTAGGGGCCACCAAATGAAATTAATGGGCAGCAGGTTTAAAACGAATAAAAGGAAGTTCTTCTTCACACAGCGCACAGTCAATCAGAGGAACTCCTTGCCTGAGGAGGTTGTGAAGGCTAGGACTATAACAGGGTTTAAAAGAGAACTAGATAAATTCATGGAGGTTAAGTCCATTAATGGCTATTAGCTAGGATGGGAAAGGAATGGTGTCCCTAGCCTCTGTTTGTCCGAGGGTGGAGATGGATGGCAGAAGAGAGATCACTTGATCATTGCCTGTTAGGTTCACTCCCTCTGGGACACCTGGCATTGGTCACTGTCAGTAGACGGTATACTGGGCTGGATGGACCTTTGGTCTGCTCAGTATGGCCATTCTTATGTGTCTGCCAAGAGATGCCATTAAACTTGAAGAAAAGTTTAGCAGAACATGATATTTTGTGGGTTAATTTCACTCAAACTGGTGACAAAATACCACAGTTGCTGACACTCTGAGCAAATATTGATAGATTAGATAAAATAATTAGACAGAAATAAGGAAAGTTCTCTCCACAGTTTGGTGTCTTAGCTTCTGGACTAATCACCTAATGTAAGTGGTTGAAGCAGCACTTCACACCCAGCATTAGAATATACTCTACAGAACCCTAGAAAATATTAAACATGAAACAACCCTGCACTGGCAGGAACTTGGACCAGGAGGACACTAATGCCTTTACTACAATCTCTAGAAGTTCTGAACCCCTTTAACAATCACGAGATTAAGGCATTTGGGATCACATGATCAGCATAATACAGTATAGGCCTTCCATAAGCACCGAGGTTTAGTTGTCTGTTTTTCAAGTACCTGAAATAATGGGTGCAGATTTCTCTCTATTCTCTGACACTTCTGCATGCATTCCCACAAACCTAGTTGCAACTTGCTCAGTTGAGTCAGAGTTCCAGAACATAAAGCTTTTCTCCTGAAAGTTGACCCAGAACTTGCGGGTATAAAAGCCCAATGCTGAATCCTTTACGCTGTACCATATGTTTTCCAGCTAACAGTTCCTTTATTTTGGCTTGGTTATAACATTCTTAGTGAAGTGTCAAATCATGACTCTGTGCAATAGCTTTTTCAGCCCTCAAAAGCCTTTTAACTACCTTTCAGACTGTGAAAATGATTCTTGTTATGAAGAATTATGTTTCCAAAATTATGAGGACAATGGCATAGGTTCAACAGGAATAAGAGCTCTCAAAACAGCAGCAAGGATTGTGGGTAATAGCAGCATTAAATTTCTGATATTTTAGGAAAAACTTGCACTTTTTTTGTACGGTATTTCATATTTCTGCATAACAATTAGGCCAAATAAATCAAGGTAAAAATACTGGCTGCAATTTGTTACTCTAAAATAGATTCAACATTTATTAAATAGATAGTGTTTTAGCCCAGGATGACACCAGATACATCATCACACGGCATGTGATGATGTAAAATATGAATGACATGCCAAACAGTAAGAATAGTCTGTATGCCAGCTGATCTAAACTGATAAATCACTTGTGAGCCTAATTCAGATGGGGAAGGATTTCTCATCTTACACAGTTCTGAAATCTACTCCTTCACAACTGAAGGGCTTAGGCTGCTTTGCTGCATCATACAAAATGTCCCCAGACTGTCTGGATAAGGTCTTCAGAACTCTGGTACAGCCGAATTAAATGTGCAGAAAGTCTACTGGCTCCCAGAATCCTCTTGTATCTTTGGTACTATGTACAATAAACAGACACTAATCCCTCATCCAATCCCCTCTCTGATAGTCAAGCCAGATGTTTCACTGGATGAACCAAAAAATAATTTACTTCAGAAAGTCCATGTGACAGCTGAAACAGAGTAGAAACAGGAAAATATTCTAAACTTATCCACAATTTCCAGTCTTGTGTATGAAACTTGTATTTTATTAACAGTTACCTAATAAAGGCAAAATAATACTCTAGTTATACAGGTTGTAAATCTAAAATAAAACCTAGCGGTTTTCAAATGTTTGCTTAACACTGAGACAGTGGAGCCCCTTCCTGTCAATCTTTTCTGCTTCCACGTTTTCCCTACAACAACATTATCTCACACATAAAAAGTAATATTAGGATAGTATTATGGAGGCAAGAGAATAACAAGCCTTCTAACATGAATATAGCGGCTGCATTGTTACCACTTCTTTTTGTATCTGTGTTGCTTACTTATCCTTAGGTTAAGGACTTTGCATTTACTTCTGTGCATCTTAAAGACTTATATGGACCCCAGTACTGTAGTATCTGGGCACCTCACAGCGTCTAATGTATTTATCCTCCCAACACCCCATTACACAGGGACGTGCTTTTATTCCTATTGCACAGATGGGAAACTAAGGCCATGTCTACACTTACAAGCTTACAGTGGCAAAGGTGTAACGATACAGCTGTAAGATGCCACTGTAAGATCGTAGTGTAGCCACATTATGCCGACGGGCGAGAGCTCTCCCATCGACATAATAAATCTAACTCAACGAGCAGCGGTAGCTATGTCGGCAGAAAGCGTCTCCCACCGACAAAGCACTGTGCACATGAACACTTATGCTGGCAAAATTTATGTTGCTCAGGGGGATGTTTTTTCACACCCCTGTGCAACAAAAGTTTTGCTGATATAAACGCTAGTGTAGACATGGCCTAAGACACAGAGAGACTAAGTGACTTGCTGAAGGTTACACAGAATGGGAATTAAAACCAGGTCTCCAGAGTCCCTCTATCTCCACACTTGATGGTTGCAGACCTTCACTTCTCTAAATCAATGTGCACTTTGGTTTGATCCTCTTATGTGTTCAGTGTAGTTCCAAAATAGGATCATGGTTGAATTTATACCAAACATCCACCCAAACACATGAAAAGAGCCTGCAGGGATGTGTTTGTTTTGGTGAGCATTTTTTTTAAAGTGCAGCAAATAAGTTTCTGGAAACTCCAAGGGAACTCTGAACTCTGCTACAACTATTGTAGCAGAAAGCTTCATAGCTTGAAGACTGACAGGAGGATTCACCACTGTAACAAAAACAACTCCATAAACTACCCAGAAGCATGGACAATCAGTGACCGACAGACCAAAGACTGAGAGCAACGTTATGTGGCAGAACAAAGTGTCATGGGAAAGAATGGAGGCACTTCAGGGTAAAGTCAATGCTCTTTATCAAATTATATTTATTCTCCCTGATTCTGGGCTCAAAGGGAGTTGAGGGAGGGGCCGGAGCGCCCCTTTTTCTGTGTATTCCCTGGATTTTCTTTCAAGAAGAAAAACATCCTTACCGCAAAGACTGATTCCAGACATGGCTGGAGAGCAAACTTCTGCTGAACACATGGGTTAGGAGAAACCAGCTACTTAATTTCCTTTTTACAGGACATGCTGGCAATGGAAGGAGCTTGGGGCCTTATACTGGATAAGCTCTTCTCCCTCTTGGTTTGTGCAAAAGAAATCACTGCCAAGACAGGAAGTGCTGTTCTAAGGAGCTGGGATGTTATAATCAGTTTGAGTCTGAGCACTAAGAGATTTCTTGTTTGAAAAAGATATTTTATTTTTTTAAGAAAAAGTCTGGTGACCCTGTAGGGCATGGGCCACTAGTCACGTTTAAGAGATTGGATTTTGTATAGTGTGTGCATCTGCTGCTGTAATTAGCATCATTATGTTTAGAAACTACTGCACACCTATTTTCTTCTATTCTACTGTAACTATGGTGGGCAGAGTACCCTGCCTCACCACTGGCAAAATGGTACCATTTTGAGGCCTCGTACCACTCAACTAATTACAGGAGAGTTTGGATTGGGTAAGCTACTATATAAGGGGCATCCACTGGTCAGTTGTTAGAAAAACATTCTTGACAGCTTTGCAGATAGGCACTTTCACTCTCCTGGAAGCAGAGAGCACCACAAGTGCACTCAGCTAAGAAGGAGCAGACAATGGGGGCTATGGAAGAAAAGGAAAAGAATTCAAACAGTGTTTATTTTTTAATGGGCACAAAGTTGCCTACTTTCATTTCTGCATTAAATTAAATTATAAATTAATGGAGATATACTATCTCCTAGAACTGGAAGGGACCTTGAAAGGTCATCGACTCCAGCCCCCTGCCTTCACTAGCAGGACCAAGTACTGATTTTGCCCCAGATCCCTAAGTGGCCCCCTCAAGGATTGAACTCACAACCCTGGGTTTAGCAGGCCAATGCTCAAACCACTGAGCTATCCCTCCCCCCATTAGTAGGGGTATGTCTAGACATACCCTACTAAGAGACATTAGTATGTCTCCTTCCTTTATCATGGTTTTAACTCTGAAAGCTACAAGACCAGCTGTACCATATGCAGATTTAATCTCAATGTTGGCAAACATTCTTATCAGATAACAACCTAATCACATTCAATATAAAGATAAGAAAAATTACTCAGCTAAGACAATGCACTGTAGATAAAGCGACCATTCAGAAAATGGAGCTGAATAATGTCACTGGGTCATCAGGGCTCCAAAAATGATGGACCACTTAAAAAAAATAAAAGAGTGAATTCTACCTTGTTCCCTCTTGTTCTGATCCATTTGGTAGTGCCATAGGATGGGGACTGGCCCTTTAAGGGGAGTTGGCTTCAGCCCCACTTATGCCTAGTTATCTGCCTCCCAGTTGATGGGCCTGGGCTGGTGTCTGGCTCAGGTGACCATGCATCAGATATTAATAGCCTAGGGGTAGGGCTTCCGATAAGAGGGAACCAGCTTCATCATGGAGGAAGACCAGATGCAAGGAAAGACCTGAGGGAAATCTTTCTAAAGATGCCCAGATTCTGGAGTGGGCCTGGTGGAGCTTCCCAGCTCAGAGAGAGCTAGAACCTGATGCACAGAAACAAGAATAAGGAGAAGATACATCAGCAGGGAGGTACCTGCAAGGGAGCCAGAAGAGACCCATGGGCAGGGAGTACCAGGGAACCAGCACTCCCTACCAACCAGACGGAAAGGCCTGACTGCAGTGACCTGCGGAGAATGGCAGGAGCAAAACCTTAAGAGAGAGTTTAGAGCCCATGAAGTGTATAATGGACTAGTGAGTCTCCAGGAGAAGGCCAGGAATTTCTAGTTTTGAATTTGAATACTTTTGTGTAAATAATCCAGTTCCTGCAAGGGGATAGCAATTAGAGCACCAGCTGTAGTGGTTAGTTTGGCTATAGATGGAGGCAAACTGAGGCAGAGGCAGTGTCCAACACTGGATGAGGAAAGACCCTGCTATAGGCAACTTCCCTCCTTTTATCCTCCTTTTGATGCTTCTGGCCAAAACTATCCCTATCTCCTTGATGAACTACTTCTGCGTTAGGCCTCACCTATACTGTACCTGAACTGGTCTGGAACAGTTTTAAACCAATTGAGGCTCATTCGGTTTAAACAGAGTTTTGGATGACAAGCCAAAGAATACCCAGTCCCCTTACTGGTTCTGGGGGAAGTCAAAGTGTTATTGATGCATTCCAGCATGGTTTTGATTCTGGCTTCCTTCCTGTACCCCAGTGTGCCACCCCAGCCACTGAGGCCAACTTGTGGGCTTGTGTCAATTCTACCTAAACTTGAATGCCTTTGAGCTTGGCAGGGCATTAGCACTGGAGGTGCCTTGACTGAAAGTCACTTCTATCTGTTTGCCTAGAGCACAAGCCCGTTGAGCAGTGCTAGTCTAGTACTGTGCCAAATTACATTATTCAGTGAACATCCCTTTTTTTCACTGAATCATTTGCTAACACTTTTGTGGGATTTGACAAGATCCATAGCAGGTTGACTGGCAACAGAATACTCAAATCCACAAGTTACTCAATAAATACTGGTAACAGTATCTATCTTTGGCATTCTACCATGTGTGTTTAGGACACAGGATAAAGCCCATCTTTTAGGTATTCTGCCTCAAGGGCTTAGTACAGCCTGACCCCAGATGCACAGTACCTTCCCTCTTAACTTGTGTATATTTAATTTTAAACATTAACTTTAATAAAAATTTTAACGCTGATAAGTCTTTCTATATTTGCATTGATCAAAACGTTACACAGGTTATTTACTAATGCTATTCGGCATCCAGAAAATGCAGTGATGGCAGCATTTGTAAAGTGCATAAACTCTGTTTAAGCCAACTCCGTAATGGTTACGCTAGTGGTCTCTAATTCAAATTAATCTGAATTGTCTTAAAACCATATTTCATATTAACTCAGGTAATGCCTTTCCAAAGCTTTAGACTCCTCTTCCTACTAGGACTTCTTCCCAACACTTTGTCTTTGGTTCATTTTCTTTATGCAGCAAATGACTTTGTATTGCTCCGTCTTTCCTATTACAAGCTTCAGTGTTTTAAAACAGAACTTAAATAGAACTAGTGGTATGAGCTGGCTAAAATACAGCAATATTCAAACAACTGGAGACCGTGAACAGTTTCGATTTTCAAAAAAGAAAATATTAGTTATTGAGATTCTGTTTTCCCCCTTTTGTTTCTCTGGTAAGTAATATTTTAGTCCATGTACCTTGTTGATAAAATAGTACATACAGGTCAAAAATATGAACATTTTCTTGATTGGTTGAGGTCTTTCATTATGTAATTTGCAAAAAGGAAAACAGAATCTGAATGCTGCTGAGAAAATGGAAGAGGGCGCTGGTGTAGAAAAGCTTTTTCCCCCAAGATCTTTATAAAAGCACCACAGAAAAGTGACCTTGAGCTGTGGTGTGTTTTTGGACACCAAGATAAGGCAGGCAATAAGCCTACATAACCACATACAACACAGTTACAGAAAGAATACACTCATTCAATGGCTTTGGAGAAGTAAACAAATAAGTAACCTTCAGGGTACTCATCTATAAAGGAACTTATTAGAGTTGTGTAAACTGTTCCCTCTTCAAGTCTGCAGGATCAATTTCTCATTTACGAAAGATTAGGTTCTTCACACTAGTTGATGACTGTGCACAGAAACAAAGCATCACCAGCCACCACTTACTCTATTTTTTTTACATTCAGATTCTCCCCAAACAGCTCATTCAGCCTTACTTACAACGAGGTGAGAGATTTCAAGCCATGGAATGCGTCAGGAGCAATGTCAGATATTTGATTCTTGCTGATGTCTCTGTAAAGATACGGGGGGGGGGGAATGAAAGGTTACTTGTAAATAGGAATTTGTTGAAAAAAGGTAGGTTTTTTTTCAGTGTTATAAGCACTTTATTACTTATTTCATTATTATTGTTATTTATTTGTATTACCCTAGCATACTCACCATGATCACATTGTGATAGGCATTGTACAAACACAGAACAAGAAGATGGTTCCTGATCCAAAGAGCTTACAACTGCAGTTTAAGATAAGGGACAACAGACGGACACAGACAGATGGGGGAATTCAAGAAAACAATGCGACAATATTGGTCAGCATGATAGGCCATGTTATCAGCGCAACAGTACTCTAAGTGTTGTCAAGCTTTTAGCAGGCATCATGGCAAAGGAGAGTTTTAAGGAGGAATTTAACAATTAGGTGGCTTTGAGGATGTTTACGGAGAGCACCTCCCAAGCAGGAGGGGCAGCATGGAAAAAAGCACAAAGATGCTTGTTTGAAAATTTAACAAGTGGGGAACTGAGGCTGGTATCATTAGCTAACCAGAGGCAGGTGTCGATATTTCCAGACTGAGATGATAGGTAGGATGGCAATAGGCCATGAAAGGCTATGAAAGTGGAGACAAGTAGTTTATGTCTGATGCAGTAGAGAAGGGGGCACAGTGGAGGGATACAAAGAGAGGGATGACATAGTCAAAGCAATGGGCTAGGAAAATGAGCTCTACGGTAGCATGCTGAATGGATAGGAGCAGGACAAGACTGTATTTGTCAAGGCTAGAGAAAAAGATGTTGTGGTAATCAAGATGCAAGATAGTGACAGCCTGGGCAAGAATTTTAGCTTCATAAACAAAACAAAATGTGTTAGCCCTGTTTAGGGTTAATCATGGGTTAGAGTATATAACCATCCTAAGAAATGTGAGTACTGTGTTAATAGATAAGTCTTTCCTGTGCCAGATCTTTGTTTGGCAGCGGAGTATGCTTGTATGGGGGAATAGATCAGCCATTTCTCTGATTTTAAAGACCAGCATTAGTGCCACTCAGAACTGGTGGGCAGTAATATATTGTGCACTGATGTAAGGTTCTTAATGAACATTCTTGCCCGTTGCGGATGAGCAGAGCACATTCTACTGCACCCCTCATCCGAGGGGAACTCTGCTGGGCATTTAAACCTAGATTATGACCTTATTCTGCCACCAGTGTGGTGTAAAGGGGCCATAAATCACTACAGAATCTGGTCAAGGCATTAAGTTTCAGTAAGGTCCCCTTCCCACTCCCATTACAGCTGTGCTGGGGCATCTAGTCACAACATGCTTTCACTGTTTCAACAGGAGTTTTGAAAATGCTAAAGACCCAGTCCATCCTTTATTACAGGTAGGATAGGAACATGTTGTGCTGGGTGTCCCAACATGGCTATGACGTCAAATCATCTTCTCTAAGGTACTTAGTACATGCAGAACTTTAAACATATAAACTGTCCCATTGTCTTCCTTTGGAATGGTACCTGCTTATGTCAACACTGACTCTGTTCCATGATTGTTCAGGCTAGTACAATCAGACACACGTAGTATTTCACATACTACATTTCCATTGTCACTCCATTTCTGCTAGAAGACATGTTCAGAACAGTGGATGGGCTTATGCAATAAACCTCATTTGAGTAGCAGCATCCTAACATCTCTTTAGGAATCTACAAGGAATAAGATTTTCTCACAAAGCTCTTAACAAAGTGATTGATCTAATAATGTTTCCTTCTATAGCGTTTTGCTTCACTTTTGTCCACTGGAGTTTCATTTTTGTGGTTTTTCTTTAGCTACACTCACTACAGTCAAGTCTGTGGTGAGTATAGCTAAAGAAGAACCCCTTTCATGCCCTCTGAAATCTGTTTAGGAAATCAGTTAACATTGACTGCACTTTGTGTCTAGACAGTAAGATGCAAATAGCAGCCTTCATAGAAATAGCCAAATTTCTTGGCACAGTGTTTATAGTATGGCATCTATTCAGGAATATTTTTCAACCCATTACAATGGAGTAGAGCAATGTGATAGATCAGAACCCTAACATCTGAAAGGGGAACCTTAGTTTTGGAATCAAACATCTCAGTGCAGCCTGTTTCTGTATATGTCACATTTTGATTGAAACAAAAGATTTTGTCCCTCCACCCCCTCTCCAATTTAGGATGTTAATCTGGGTATAACTAATGGTGCCTGAACTTGCATAAATATCATGCTGGGAGATGACATTCACCCACCTCTTGCGGATGTGGTATGATCAGCATTAGAAGATAATTAGACACATTATTTCCTTTCCATTAGAGCCAAGGCTCCAGTGCTGTTGCTTAGATAGCGAGGCTGAATCTCCTCCTGCCTTTTTTGAGGCACAAGGATTCAATTAAGATTTTGCTTTTCTTTTTGTTTCCTTTCTATGGCCTGCTGCTTTGTGGTAAGTTCATTCCACTCTAGTGCTTGATTTACATCAGGAAAGAGCGGATACACGCTTTCCTAACCTTTCATTACTAAGTCAGTTTAGGTCACAGAGCACAAACTTCCATAGTTTTGGATATCACTAGAATCACTGAGTGGAACTGCAGCTCTTTAGCTGGGAATTTAATAGACTGATCAGGATTCCATCCAGGCAGAGAACTCATTAACCATCTCAAAGTCTCATCTCCTTATGCCCATGACAACACAGAAATGATTTCGTTTTTGAAAAGTCTGGTAAACACACTCTTGAGCAGTGGTGGGCAACCTGCAACCTGTGGGCCACACGTGGCCCGTCAGGGTAATCTGCTGGCAGGCTGCGAGACAGCTTCCATTGGCCGGGAACGGCAAACTGCAGCCACTGGGAGTTGCGGGCGGCCATGCCTGCGGATGGTTAATGTAAACACTGTCTCACGGCCTGCCAGCAGATTACCCTGACGGGCCACGTGGGTTGCCCACCACTGCTCTTGAGGGTGACTGCACGCAGATGCTGTGTAGGAGTGCAAATCGCTTCTATCTCTGCAGCAGGGAAGAAGGCGTATCTTGTGCTTCTTGTATAGCATATGAAGATGATTTAAGTTTCTTTACTGCCCTCTGTAAGAGCTTTTGAGACAAACTACTGAATAATGTTTAGAGCTGGTTGAAAAATGAAAAACAAACAAACCCACAATTCATAAAAGAATTTGAGGAACAGTCATATTGCAACATTAGTTGGATGGTTGTGAAACTTTGTGACCTGTTTATTGCTAAGATGAAAGGTGTTAACGTTAAATATCAGAAAGAAGTGCAGTTATATTGTTATAGCCACACCTTTCTGGGGGCTGGAGTCCTCAGTCTTGTGCCCAAAATGCACCTGAGAAGCACAAGTAAAATAGTAGGAGATGGCTTAGTGATGTTTCTATAAATTTTTAAATCCCTAGACTATGCAATCATATATTTGTCTACTAGAAGGGTGAAATCTTCCTTCTGAGCTAGATAAATTGAGTTGCAGTAGTTAACCATGTGTGGAGGCAGGAATAACTGTAGTGAGGTCCATGACAGATGAAAGGTTGCAACCAAGAGAAGATGGCATAAGTTCTCTTGGATACTGCTGCTACCTGAACATCCAGTGGCAGTTAAGCATCCACTCTAAATAGTGAGTTTTAACTAAAGCAAGCATAACTTCTCAACCCAGGGAACAGCTATAACTTCTTCCCTCTCCTCAGGATGTTGCCCTCATCCCACCTGTCTCATTTAGTTGGAGCCTCAGCTAACCAGCTCTAACTCAAGGTCTAAGCTCAGCCACACACTGGGAAACAAAAACTTCACCATCTTTTAGGAAACTGAGCTAAGTACCATCAAAATATTGAAATAACATCCTAACATCCTCACATGTAGACTGAACAGCAGAAGTAGTAGGATACAACCTTCTGGTACTCCACAGCATTGGCATAATATCACCCTCTGATTGCTTTCAGAGAAAAAATGGAGGAACTTTTGTTCTCCTTGGTATACTCCTGTTAGGGCCCCCAGACACGTTATTAATCCCTCTGATATCAAAGGCTCCTGCCATTTCTAAAGAATCAGCATGAACAAGTGCGCTTTTCCCCACACTAGAAGGTCATCAGCCAATGAAGCCAGCACAGTCTCCATGTCATACCATAATTAGGTCTAACAGCAGAGAGAAAGGAGCTAAGAAAATCTGAAGACTTCTGATGATGCCAGAGCTGTCTAATTATAATCTTCTCAACACTATCTCCCAAAATATTAAGATTAGAGACAACATGGTGAGCCTTTTAGTATTAAGAGCGAGTTTCTTGACCACAATTCATGCTTGCATTAGTAATACTAGCATCTTGCAGTCCCAAAGGGAGATGGCAATAACCACCAATAGTAATGGAACAAATAGATCTCCACTAGATTTCACAAACCCTGATGAGCACTGGTCCAGATTACAGATCCTCACCGTCCCACAACAATTCTGAACCTCACTAAGGAGACAGAGAAATGTCACATTTATCCTGCCACACACTGACAAGGACATCTCTTGATTTCCATAGACGCCATCTCTTCAGTGTCAATAAAGTGTCTGAAGCACTTGGGGATTTCCTTGCTAAAAGTGGATAAATAATGTAAAATTAACATCTGGCATAAAGGTTTACTGTTTCACTATCATGGCAGGAATAGTAATAAGGCTGTGTAGAATCAGAACTGCAATAAAGGCTGTCTTTCCCATATCTACATGTATATACATTTTTAAATTGCAAAAACCTATTTTTAATAAGAACATAAGAACATAAGAATGGCCATACTGGGTCAGACCAAAGGTCCATCCAGCCCAGTATCCTGTCTACAGACAGTGACCAATGCCAGGTGTCCCAGAGGGAGTGAACCTAACAGGCAATGATCAAGTGATCTCTCTCCTGCGATCCATCTCCACCGTCTGACAAACAGAGGCTAGGGACACCATTCCTTTCCCATCCTGGCTAATAGCCATTAATGGACTTAGCCTCCATGAATTTATCTAGTTCTCTTTTAAACCCTTTTATAGTCCTAGCCTTCACAACCTCCTCAGGCAAGGAGTTCCACAGGCTGACTGTGCACTGTGTGAAGAAGAACTTCCTTTTATTTGTTTTAAACCTGCTGCCCATTAATTTCATTTGGTGGCCCCTAGTTCTTATATTATGGGAACAAGTAAATAACTTTTCCTTAGTCACTTTCTCCACACCACTCATGATTTTATATACCTCTATCATATCCCCCCTTAGTCTCCTCTTTTCCAAGCTGAAAAGTCCTAGCCTCTTTAATCACTCCTCATATGGGACCTGTTCCAATCTACTAATCATTTTAGTTGCTCTTCTCTGAATGTTTTCTAATGCCAGGATACCGTTTTTGAGATGAGGCGACCACATCTGTACGCAGTATTCAAGATGTGGGCATACCATGGATTTATATAAGGGCAATAAGATATTCTCCGTCTTATTCTCTATCCTTTTTTTAATGATTCCTAACATCCTGTTTGCTTTTTTGACTGCCGCTGCACACTGCATGGACATCTTCAGAGAACTATCCAAGATGACTCCTAGATCTCTTTCCTGATTAGTTGTAGCTAAATTAGCCCCCATCATATTGTATGTACAGTTGGGGTTATTTTTTCCAATGTGCATTACTTTACATTTATCCACATTAAATTTCATTTGCCATTTTGTTGCCCAATCACTTAGTTTTGTGAGATCTTTTTGAAGTTCTTCACAGTCTGCTTTGGTCTTAACTATCTTGAGCAGTTTAGTATCATCTGCAAACTTTGCCACCTCACTCTTTACCCCTTTCTCCAGATCATTTATGAATAAGTTGAATAGGATTGGTCGTAGGTCTGACCCTTGGGGAACACCAGATACCCCTCTCTATTCTGAAAATTTACCGTTTATTCCTACCCTTTGTTCCCTGTCTTTTAACCAGTTCTCAATCCATGAAAGGATCTTCCCTCTTATCCCATGACAACTTAATTTACGTAAGAGCCTCTGGGACCTTGTCAAAGGCTTTCTGGAAAGCTAAGTACACATGTCCACATGTTTGTTGACCCCTTCAAATAACTCTAATAGACATAACATAAGACATGTTTTCCCTTTACAGAAACCATGTTGACTTTTGCCCAACAATTTATGTTCTTCTATGTGTCTGACAATTTTATTCTTTACTATTGTTTCAGTTAATTTGCCCGGTATTGATGTTAGACTTACCATCTGTAATTGCCGGGATCACCTCTAGAGCGCCTTTTAAATATTGGCGTTACATTAGCTATCTTCCAGTCATTGGGTACAGAAGCTGATTTAATGGACAGGTTACAAACCATAGTTAATAGTTCCGAAATTTCACATTTGAGTTCTTTCAGAACTCTTGGGTGAATGCCATCTGGTCCCGGTGGCTTGTTACTGTTAAGTTTATCAATTAATTCCCAAACCTCCTCTAGTGACACTTCAATCTGTGACAATTCCTCAGATTTGTCACCTACAAAGAACGTCTCAAGTTTGGGAGTCTCCCTAACATGCTCAGCCGTGAAGACTGAAGCAAAGAATTCATTTAGTTTCTCCTCAATGACTTTATCGTCTTTAAGTGCTCCTTTTGTATCTCGATCATCCAGGGGCCCCACTGGTTGTTTAGCAGGCTTCCTGCTTCTGATGTACTTAAAAAACATTTTGTTATTACCTTTTGAGATTTTGGCTAGCTGTTCTTCAAACTCCTTTTTGGCGTTTCTTATTAAATTTTTACATTTCATTTGGCAGTGTTTATGCTCCTTTCTATTTACCTCACTAGGATCTGACTTCCACTTTTTAAAAGATGCCTTTTCATCTCCCACTGCTTCTTTTACATGGCTCTTTTTTAGTTCGTTTACTGTGTTTTTTAATTTGGGGTACACATTTAAGTTGGGCCTCTATTATGGTGACTTTGAAAAGTGTCCATACAGCTTGCAGGGATTTCACTCTAGTCACTGTACCTTTTAATGTCTGTTTAACGAACCTCCTCATTTTTGCATAGTTTCCCCTTTCTGAAATTAAATGCCACAGTGTTGGGCTGTTGAGGTGTTCTTCCCACCAAGGAATGTTAAATGTTATTATATTATGGTCACTATTTCCTAGTGGTCCAGTTATAGTTATCTCTTGGACCAGATCCTGTGCTCCACTCAGGACTAAATAATACTTCTTAACAGTATTTTCAAGAATAATCTCAAAGCCTATGCCAACAGTGCTTCAAAAGCCTATTAATGTAACTTGCTAATGGAATTCTTGCACACAAAATCTTTAGCGTTATCCTTTTCATAATAAGCATCACACTGGGTCCTGAATGATTAGGAAAAAAAGCATCATTTTCTATATCTTGACAGTTGGAAGGCACCAATCATGAAAACAGAAATAACAATAAAGGATCATCAAGTTTTAATATTACTAATACCTCAGAAAAAAAATAGTAACAAAATAGTAACAAATAATGACTGTCATTTTTCACAAAAATTACTGACTTGTGCGCTAATACAGTAGAGCTTTAAAAATACATACAGCTATACTGAAAGTGAGAGAGAAGAACAGAGAAACTATGAGATTGATGACTTGATCTTTTAAATATTGGGATCCGAATTTACAATTCCTCGACTCTGGGAACTTGATGACTCTGGATTGGTGGTGCAGTAACTTCACCCAACAGCCACTGTTCAACATAGGATCATTCAAAGAGCATTAACTATTTGGTATTTCAGTTCTTATGTGAAACAATTTGACAGGATCAATCTTACTCGTATCGAGCAGTTGTTCACATAAAAAACTCCACTGTCCATGGTGCCTTCATGAGCAGCCTCAGCAAGGGGCCATGGAGACTGAATTAGTCCTCATCCCCCGAGGTGTCTGGTGCAGAGGAGTGTTGAGGCACATTGATGGGATGGCAAGGCAGTTTAGGAGAAGCTTGTTTTACCATGATTTTGGGTTGTAGTACTACTGCCAGAATCAGACAACAATTTTCAGTGCTGTGTCAGTCCAGCATCTCTCATATGAGCCTCAACTTCACTTCTGGTGAAAAATATATATATCTCCAAATTCTGTTATTTTACTATTGATGTAAATCCAGGGTAGCTATATTGAACATAATAGATTAGGCTTCTTTTAGATTTATACAGGTGACTGAAAAAAAATAGCCTACTATATTTGTTTTGAAACCAAACCTAATTTGGGTACTTAAGAAAACAAGGGCATACAATATATTGTTACAAACATTCAAACGCCTCTTGTAAGAACCATCTCTCCCGCCTAATCAGTGGCAACTAAATTAAAGTGATGCATATAGATAGGGTGACCATATTTCCCTATGCTGAATACGAGACACGTGGTAAAATTACTCGTATGCAAGCGAGTTCAGCGGCAATCGACTAGAACTAGCACCATGCACTACAAACACTCAAATTAACACCTGGTTGACTGAGCCTCTGTTAAAAAGAAATACTATGTAGTTGGATTCTTTTTATTTACCTTATCTTTAAGGCTTCAGGGTTCACACGGGGAGGGGTCATATACACACCCCGCACACACATGGGGAGAGGTGACACACCCACACTCCCGTACACCTCTCTCACACGGGGGGGTGACCGACCAACCCAACCTTCCTTGCCCGGCGCTCTCCACCCTCCATGCCTGGCTAGGCCCCCGGGATGGACCCACCTCTCTTAGTACCTGGCTCCGCATCTTCCCAAGGCAACATGTGGGGAGGGGGCATGAAGGGTCACATGCCCCCCTCCAGATTTCTGCCAGGCTCGCACCAGAATGTAGCCAGCGGCAGCCTTTTGGCACTGTGTCGGAAGGAAGGGACAGGAGCTGCTTCCAGCCACAGGGGAAGGTGGGGGATGGATGATCTGGCCTGTGTCTTTGCAGAGCTCATCTCTTTCCCCCTAACCTCCCGTCACTGTGATTGGAAGCAGCTTGTCCCTTCCTGCCCACACAATGTCGAAAGGCAGCTAACACCTCCAGGCTGCTGCTGGCCACTGACATAACCCAGCCGCTTCCTGTCCCCCAGCTACAGCTTGGGCAGGAAGGGGTTAAGGCCTAAGGATGCATTGTGCACCAGGGCCCAGGGAACCTGACTGCAGGGGCTTCAGTGAACCTGGCCAGAGAGGTGGCTCAGCAGGGGAGGGTGCCTAGGAGATGGAGCAGCCCCACACTCCCTGGGGGCAGGACCCAGGGTGGCGGGGGGCAGATGAAGAGTGTGCTAAGCCCTTGCCTGGGGGGCTGCTGTGGAGCCTGCAGGGTTGGGGCGCGAACAGGCTGGAAATCACTCCCCCCCTCCAGAGCTCAGCTGAGGGGCAGAGAGGCTTCCCCGTGCCAGCGCTGTGTGTGGCTCTGGCACACACAGGGCTCAGCTCCTCCTGGTCAGTGCCTGGGCCGGAGGGTCTTGGGCTTTCCCGGGGCGCCGACCCAGCCAGAGATAATAGGGGAAGGAAGGAGCCTGCTGGCCAGGCTGTTGGTGAGCTGAACACCCCAGTCAGGGGCTGGTTCTCTGCACAGCGCTGGGAATAGGACGTGCCCTGCCGGGGAGATATGGAGGAGCAGCGGGGCTGTGGGAGGGTGAAGGGGCAAAGCAGGGAGAGGACAGCGAGAGGGGGAGCACGTAAAGGGCTGATGGGTGGGCAGCAGAGGCGACACATAACCAGCCTCAGCCTGACGCCTGCCTGCACTCACCAGCCACCGCAGCTCGCAGCGCGCAGCCAGTGCTGGCTGGAAACAGGACGGAGAGTGGGGCCCTGCTGGCCAAGAGCCGGTACGCAGCAGGGGGCTGCGCTGATGGACCAGCAGGAGGATCAGCCAGCCCCATGTGCTGCAGCTTTGCCCCACCTCCAGCCTTGCACACCCATCCCCATCATCAGCTACTGGACCCCACACTCACCGCTGGTGGGTGGGCGGCTGGCGAGCAGGGATCCGGCCAGCAGCAGGACCTGCCAGTACTGATGGGGGGAGACAGAAAATATGGGACAATTTGCCCGTTTTTAAAAAAAAGTTGGGACACCTGCAGGAGGGCTTAAAAACAGGACTGTCCCTTTAAAAACGGGACGTCTGGTCACCCTACAAATAGACATCTGAATGCAGAAGAGAAAATAAGTATAACTCAAAATCTTCTCTGTGGAAAGGAATTCAATGTGTAGAAAGAAATAAAGGGGGCATCAATTAATTACCTCATATGTTACACAATAGAGAAGTGAATCTGCATGTTATTAAGGATTTCGTGCACTGTTAAGCATCCTGGGCCAATTCCATGCTGCTTTATACTTTGAAAAAGAGTTTATCTATACAATCCTCAGTAGTTTCAACATTTGAAAAATAAAGAAGATAAAATTCAAAATAGTACAAGCTACAAGTATAATCTTCCATTTTAGTCTTATTTTTAAACTTACATTCTCTTAAGTTTCTTGTACTGGGAAAAAGCTCCAGGGGGAACTGTTTTGATGGAATTCTGTTCCAAGCGTCTAAAAACAAACAGAGTAACATAAACATTAAATATAAGATTGTAACGCAGGAATAACATTAAATGTTATAACTTCTTTTTGTACAAATATATAAAACTATATTTGAAACAGATTTTCTTTTGAAAGCCACTAAAATTCAGCAAATGGCTTTTTTAGGAAACAAATTCATCTTCCTGACTAATCAAATTTCTACCAAAACTAGTTGGGTTTTCCTTTTTTTTGGACAACTCCCAATATAGTCACTTATCTTAAGATAGAATTTGGTCTGCAATGTCAGATCACTAGACCATGTTCTCTCATGGATAAGTAGATCTGTTTGTAAAGCATGGGGGTAAAAGCAAGAAACTCTTAAATTCTAGACCTGGCTCTGTCATTAACCAACTGTGTCACTTTTTTAGACAAGGCCTTAAAATAACTTCTGTATCAGTTTTACCATTTGTAATTTGGGGATAATAATGCTTTATTATCTACCTCACACAGGTTTTGCAAGGATTAGTATATATTTGTGATATACTTTGAAAAAAGAAAATTCTATATACAAAGCATAAGGTTTTTTGCCTCTTCTGATGCCACTCAAGAAATAAAAGGAGAGGTCCCAAGAGATTAAACAAAACACCTTTTTCACTACCTCAGAATACTAGGGTCTATTTTTTTAATGCCATATACAGAGAGGCATCCCATATAAAACACTATGGATGAGATTAACTGTAAAATAAAACACAAAAAATTGCAAGATTGATTTAGGAATATAAAACTTAAATAAGCTTTTAAAATATTTTTTCATAAAAAAGTTTCTAAGTAGACATTTTAAAAGGTTCCCATAATCCTCAAGAATAGGCCGTGTGATCTCCCTGGTTAATAATAAAAGTGAATCCCAATAAGCTAAACTCAAAATACTAAATTTATCATGTTATCAAAAATTCTTGTATCCAAATCTGACATTGGCATTGAAATCTACTAAGCCTCTATTTTACAAAAAGAACTTCATAAAATCCTGAGTTTTAACTGTGTTAGCATGGTCACCAATCACTCTTGTTGGAAATGATAGAGGGTTGAAATACAAAAGCACCTCACCGATCCCAAAGGGGCCAAGGCAACCCAACACACTCCTTTCTTTAAAAGCAATCGTGGTGATAGGTACTTAAGAAAACAACTCCCTGAGATGACATGGAGTTAATCAGCATTGATTACTGCTGCAACCACATGGAAGAGAGAAACAAAAACGTGAAAGTATGAGTATGGAGATAAAATGCAGTGCAGCAAGAAGGTGAAGCATGTGTGTCTTAAAGGACTGCAGGAGAATGAAGAGGGAGCTTATGAAGCCTATAGCTCTTTGCTTCAGAGAATATCCTCCAAATGATCTGTGCCTGCAATGAGTAAACAAAAATCCCACTTCCCCCAATACATTTTCACTATTTTGGCTGTCTTACAGGAAACAGTTTAGTGGAACTGAAGAGCAAGTAAAACAATGCTTATGTAGTCATTGCCATTAAGCGTTACTGTTACCATTCCTATTTTGTGGATCCATTATCTGATTTAATTATCTCAATTATTTTGTGATTTGAGTCTCTCTACAAGATTTCCCTCCCAGTTAGTCCTAAATAGTATGGTACGCACATGCACTGTACTGCAGGGGAATGAGCAGTGAAATGCAAATTGCTGCGAATATCAGCACACTGGTGTTTTAGTGTGTATGTGCTTCCCAGAGTTACAACAGACTTTTCCTAGACATTCGGAGGTCAATTTTTCAGCAAAGCCTTTTGCTTTACAAACTCACGAAAGTTTGCATGTGCACTAATTTCTATGAACAAAGTAGGGAGTTGTTTGCCCAACTACCCACTTTGCAGACACAAATGGGGGTTTCACATGCTTCAGAGGTGCATATCCATTTCCACAGGAGCAATCAATTGAACAGAATTGCAAGATGAGGTTAGGCTGGGTGAAAACTTGGCCCTGTATTAATAATTCTTTGAAGTACACAGGAAAATGTCACACATAAAGAACAGAAGCATTTATATGTAAAAGATAGGAACTCCCCTTCCCCCACTTCCCCAACATGCACACACACAACAAACTGCAATCACCAGGGATTAAAGTCCACACCTCCTGCAAATGTGAAAAATAAATAACCTAGAGGAGGATAAAGTCAGGGGAAAGAAAGAGAAATTAGGATTCCAGAGGGTTGTTTCACAGGGAGTTGGCCAGTAACACTCAGAAGCAGCACTGAGTTCTTCGCCATTCATCACAAATGAGCAGCAGATGGCCTGTGATGAAAATAGATGGTCAAGGGTGGTATCACATGCTGCTGCATTTTCAGCTTAGTTCTACAATAAGCTCTTGATTTTATTTAATTTTTAAGAAGTCCTTTCTGTGGGGGACTAGGCCGAACAGATGATGCTTAGTGGGCCCTATCATGATAATGAGGTCAGGCAAGTAGATGCATGTAGATTCCAAACTTGCCACAAAGCACAGTCGACATTTACTGTATAATATTAAAACGAGTAATTGGAAAATATGAAGAAGAAACTTGGGCTTTACAATTTCTTTATTCATAAATGCACATTATGGAGCGGTGGGTACAGGTTGAAAATGGCAATTAATTTTTATATTATTAGAAATGTGAACAACATAAGTGATTCACATTACTAGTTAGTACTACTACCCTGCCTAACCTCACTAGCTAAGCAACATGCATACAGGTCAGTATTAGATGGGAGATATCCAAGGAACAATTAGGTTCTGCCAGAAGAGGTGCTGATGGTTCTGAGAGGTCACTCTTCATTCTGAGTCAGTGCTGACTCACCACTGAATAATGGGGAACAGTGCTGCTAGAAGAACAATCTTTCAAATGAGATGCAAAATGTTACTAGATCATGTAACACTTTGCAAAAATAAATAAATAAATAAAAGAAATGGTGTGTGGTAACCTGAACATCTTGGTTAAATTCTATTTTAAGAGTAGAGCTAGGCAGAATGAAATTGATCTAATTTGCATCTTCAGGTAGGCAGCATTCTTTAGCCCGTGTCCTAGTGTGTTGGATGGTGTTGCTGTATGTTGTTAAAGAGCAACTATTGTTCTATAGCAGAGGTGTCTGAGATTTCAGTGGTTGATGAAGTGATCCATTATGTACCTTTTACTTGCCTCTCTGGAATATGAGGAAACAATTTTTGAGAGACATTCTGAGATCTTCTGATGAAAGATGCAAGCACAAAAGAATAATCTGTCTTGGCTATTTGAACCCTTTCGCCCCTGTTCTAGATTTCTGTACAGTTTGGATTTGAAGTGAAAATGTAAAAGTAAATAGTTGGAAAATGAAGAAAAAAATTCAGGAAAATTTGTTTCCATTCTTCATCCAAATTTCATTTTCACTCATATTTTGCAACCAGCTGTATTTAACAGACACAGCACTGAACAAGTGGAATCCATGAGAACACACTGTAAATAAATGACTCTATATGAAAGGTACTGTTCAACCTTCTCATGGGCTTTTGCTCGTCCATTCAGTTATCCTCTTCATTCTGCCATGTCAGCTGCTGCCTGAGAGCACAGTTCGTACTGCCCAGATGTATTACAGATGCTGCACTTCCCCCTTCTGATATGAACAGTGTTGTGTCTGCCTTTGGAAGTTTTACTTTTAAAGCTTCAATGACAGTGGATGTCAAAGGACAAGAGCAATTTCCTTTATTCCCCTCTAATAAAGTATCAGAGCCTGGAAAATGCAGAAGGCCTGATGGATTCAAATATATTTTTCTTCTAATAATATGACATGGGAGATCTTTTTGATTTTTAAATGACTTTGTGGCACTAAGAGCAGATAGTAAACAAAACAGTTAGAAAAAGCAAGGGGGAAAGGACGCACTTAAAGGTGACAAATGATCCTCTGGCAAAGAATAAGCATTCAAAATCCCATCCTAATCCATCTCAAGGTTCACTGGGGTGCAAATCTTTTCGTCATCTCCTCAGCTGGTGCTTACACTACTCAAACACATGCAGGAAAACACAAAAAGATAAAAAACAACCACCTAACGCAGCTTTCTTAGCGCCAGATCACATTCTTTGGAATGACAAAGCCATTTGTCTTGAAGAGTAATGCCCATAGCAGAGTGGGGGAGACAGCCATATTAATTTGGGTCTCAGCTATCTCTTTTTCATTGGGGGGAAAAAGAATTTGTTACTCGGCTTGCTAATGGAGCAGTTTGCTAGCAATTTTCCCATTTCAAACAACATCTCAGCTGCTAATGCGTAATGGTTTGTCAAGCCTACCCATAACACAGACAAATCACTAGCTTGGGAAAAAAGAGAGAGAGGGAGCGAAACATCAGTACTGATAATTCTTAGCTGTCAAATGAATAGAGTCTACAAATGAGACAGCCACGGTCTATTAACAGTGTTGTTGTGCTGTGCTTGAGATGTGTCAGAAAACGTCCCTTCCGCAAGAGGCAGCCATGAACGTCCCTGCTGGGAGAGGGTAAAGTAACGTACAACAGCCAGTCTACTCACTGGATCA
Organism: Terrapene triunguis; assembly: GCF_002925995.2. Taxonomy (NCBI): domain Eukaryota; kingdom Metazoa; phylum Chordata; order Testudines; family Emydidae; genus Terrapene; species Terrapene triunguis. The sequence goes on along the minus strand of NW_020665189.1, from coordinate 11,534,925 downwards.
TGTTGCTCTGCTTAAATGGCCAAAGTTCTTACAGGCTTGCACCATTTGGGTGGCCAAAAAGAAATATCTGGTAGAAAGAGGGACATCAGTACCTTGCTAGTTCTCATTTGTCTGACAGGGTACACAAAGCCTATTCAAAGGTCATCGGGATGGTGTTAGTCCTCTGTCCCTGGCTGGAGGAAGGATAGCCTATCCTGCGTGTAAGGATTTGCAGGGTCGCAAGTCAAGGTCAGTGGTGGGAAATTACTTAATTCCTCCCAGTGCAATGTGCTCTGAAGAGTTGGGGATTGGGAATAGCGGTGTCAGGGAGGAAGGTGGGGGATCTCTAGGAAGCGTCAGAGACCAAATGAGAAGTGTGATTCTTCCTGATACTTGAGTAAGGTGAGCTGCATTTTAAAAGTTGCCACACCTTATGCTTTGGGACTTTGATGAAGGAAGTCTGCTGAATTTGTTTGGCCGTTAACAGGAACTGGTCAGGCATCAGATTTTCTCTTCTCTTTGATTACAAGTTGCCTCAAAGAGGTGTTGAAACCTGACCTAGGTCTACTGAACCCTTTCCTGCCTTGAATGGCCTGTCCCACTCTGCAACATTAGTTCCATCATAATTACACTAACGTATCCCTAGGTCACTGTATCAAAGTATGTATCAAAAGGTAAGCACTATGTAAAATGCACTGTGGTTACGAAAAAATACTGCTTTGCATTTACCCAATCAGTACCAGCTTCTTACTATGTAATTAAAGGAACAAAGTAAAATTCTATTTGTACTGAATTACTGCAGTGCACAACAAAACAATGCCAATAAGGGATTTGGACAGCACTATGTCAACAAAGTCTGAGGTCAAAATGCACAGTCTTGTTGCTTCAGAAACTTTGTGGGTTGGCACTGCTGAGTGGTGGCCTTTGTATCTCTTCTCTCCCTTCCTCACCCTCCTCACCCAAAAGACAACAGAAATGCTTTAATGGCTGTGTGTTTTGGGATAGAGGAACACCAAATATTCTAAATATATCTCTTTGCATTCTGCTGTTTTAAGTAATGGATATTTAAAGCTTTCATTCCCTTCCTAATTGGAGCTGCTGCTACTACTATTATACAACACTGAATATATGTGGTTCTCTCACTGTCTTAGGGATTTATACTGCCACCATCACCATAGTATCTGAGTGCCTTCCAAGTAAAATCAATGAATCATAATGAAACCATTATTTTTCCACTGCAACCAAGGGAATTTACTTCTTCCCAACAGGACTCAACTTTACCTTCCCACTTCATGGTTTCTTATGGGGTGGAGGAGCTGTGGTCAGCAACCTGCCCTCCCATCCTAAAACAAGAGGGCAGCTAGCAACTCCCCTCCATGTACCAAGTGTTTTGTTACGTATTGTTTTTTTAAGGAACTAGCTGACTATCTCCCATGCCCTAACCTCCATCATCTTTGAGTGGTATTGGAAATCTGTCAGCTTCAAAAATTAGCCTTACAGAACTTGGATCTAATGCGTACCAGAGATCAACACGTGACTTTGGATCAGAAATGATTAGACTGATAAATATCTAAGCAGTTTCCAAGCACATGGACACTGCAGATTCATTCACCCACAAAGTTGGTCAACTTTTGCATAAGGTCTGAAACATTACGGTAGTTTTAAGGAAACATGAGTTAGGTCTCAGGTATGTCCATTAAAAACAAAAGACTGTTTACCTACATGGACTTTCATCCACTTATCCAAGTATGACCACGTCTTCCTAATTACCTTTTCCTTTGGTTTCTCAAGGCACTTGCTCTTCTATGTCTGCACCTTTCCATTTCAACATGGCTGCAGATCTTCAGGTTTAACCCAGAGCCATGGAGCATGAATATGAGTTTTCACCCATCAGTTCAAATCTTCTTTCAAGTGATAATGAACAATTGTTCACACAACTATGGGCTGTAGATTCTTCCAATCCATACTGCATCTTTAAAAAGCTAGTGATGGAATTCTTGACTGAATTTTTAACTATTTATCTAACTAAGGGCAGATCTTTAGCAGCCAAAATTCCCATTGGAATTGTCAAGCCTGAAATGGTCTCTTAAAATAAATCTGTGTACACTAACCTATTTGGATAGCAATGCTCAGCAAAAAGTTCTCTAGTGTGACAGTTGACAACTTTTAAAGTAGAAACAATGTAGTTGCACTTTAAGGGCTTGTTCTGGCCTCTGATATAGCGGCCCCATTAAAAACTCAACAATTGCCACACCATGGTATCTGCAGTTCATTGAGTCCAAATTGATATGTATCAACAGCACTTTCACTACCAGCTTGTAAATGCTGATTTTAGCAAACATTGTATGAATCCATGAGATACAACAGAGTATTTTCCATATGCTAAAGAGGAGAGGCCTCAGTCTGAATCAAGCACTTCCTTGTGTTATGTACTCTCCAAACAGACAGGAAGATGGTCCTAATTTTTCTTTCCTGCTGCTGTGCTCTGCGGTAGCTTTCTGTTTTTGAACCTAGTTTATCTACAACGTGGATGTGTCTTTCTTCATAAGCAGCCGGATGACTCTGACATGCTGATACATCTGAACATGAGGGTCCCAAACTTTCTGCCTCAAAACTGATGCATGTGGCAGACCCTGGATAAAATGCTTTTCCCTTCGCTTTGCTTCTCAATAAATCCATCAGTGTCATTCTCTCCTGCCTCCCTAATCCATTAACCCTTCCACCTCCAGACACCTGCAGGAAACTCAACCCACCATGTTTCTGCCTCTCATGACCTCATTGAGACTTCAATAGGTGGCTCCCCTCCTTGGAGGTTGTTCCTCAAAGCAGCAGCAGTAGTGGGGGTCGCAGGAGTTTCTCTTCTGGCTGGTAGAGGTGGGAGGAAGAGGGCTCCCAACTCCCTCCTAGAACCAGATGTCAGTTTGTGGGCTGGGGCTGAGAAGGAAAATGGGCACGAGTGAGGCAGGTTCCAGGGATTACTGGACTCCCAGTCAGTGCAGCAGAAACTTGGCTTCAAATACCCTCTTCTGTATGCTTTGCTGGAGTGGTGTGGTAAGGGGTGGTGAGAGGGTCTATGTCTATGCAGTTTCTCCCCCATAAATAGCTTCAGGAACTGATGGGGAGCTCAACAGGTGACTGTTCCCCTTATGTTAACTGACATGGTCATAGCAACAGCAAGAGTGCTTAGCAAAGAGGAACGGGGGGGCAAGCGTTAAACAAGGCCAAACACAGTTTTTCTGGGTTGAATGTGGAACAATGTTTTGCTGCTTCCACCATTAAATATAACCCATTTTCTGTCCAGGATCACCCCACTCTGCATGGGGCTGCCTTGCCCACGCTTCCACAGGGGAGTGAGAGGACTGTGTGCATGGGGGCCTCTGTGTATGGATCGGGGAAGGAAAGACTCACTTTGCTTGAGGGGGATATTTGGCTCTTCCCAACCCCCCGCTGCTGAAATGGGGCCTAGAGCTACACATTCCATTCATTGGGTGTGCATTGGTACACATGGGTCTATCCTTTCAAGATGCCTTGGCAAGAAGAGGGGCAAGAAACTTGGGACCACTTCAGCATTAAGAACTCTGCAGGCAGACTCCTGTACCACATGTCACCCCACTAACTTCAGTGGGGCTCTGAATGTGTGGTTCTCAGTGCAGAATTAGGGTCTTAATTTTTATTCTATATAAACAATGCAACTTTTACAGGGCCCAAAGGCTGAGTCTGTTACTAAGAGGCTTGTTAAACCTCTGAGCCCTCTCCAGCTCGGTAGTATTTGAGGATTCTGGTTTTATGTATTGGAAAACACCCTTGCACCTTGCCAATTTGATTGTAGTTAAATTTCATACATGAAAACAAGAAGTGGTTTTCAACTAATCGGTATCAACTAATGTATATTTGGCATTTGGACTTATCTCTGCTTTTTTGTTCTGCTTTGTCACAAGAAGAACATCTAAATCCTTAATGAGCCACATGGTCATCTCATTATGCTCATTAATCCTTAGCAGGCTGACATCCCATCCTCAGTCTCCAGGGCTTACAATTCCTCTATATGTCAGGCATCAAATCTCCAATGTAGGTCCTGAACATTAGCACAGCAAGACTGTTTGGATACCAGAATAACCAATGCCGAGTTTTGAGGCTGTGTGTAAATTTAGAATATTGACATTTCGTTGTATTACTTCCTTGAAGTTTTAAGACAGATAATTCTTTTAGATTTGCTGGAAGCGTTACCTAATAGTAAACTGTTTGAAAGGGAAAATAGTCAGCATATAATCTATTATATAATTTGTGCACAATCCCAGTTTTTTAATATCTATTTGTACTACATACCTAAAACGTTGACAAGGAAAAGGGATCAGAAGAAAAGGTGAAAAACAAGGACAGGTGGGAAAGGTGCAAATACTTTCCCTGCGTGAGAAAGTGCTGTCACTTATAGTATTTTGTCAACAAAACAGATGTTTTAGGGCTCTGTTAACTAGATTCTACATGTTGTATATCCTTTCAGTGAAAACATCCATCAAAACCCACAGGTTCATTTAATAAAACCAGCAGAAAAACAAACATACAAATCAAACATCATAGCACCTGCCTGCAATAATAAAACTGATTAGCACATTTTATATAAAATTAATGCTTTTGTATTCCATATTTATTTTCCCTGATGTCTTCTGCACTTTCATAATGAACTTTCAAGATGCATACACACATGATACAATACAATCTCCTTCCTGCAATATTTCAGCCAACACTGTATACTGTGGCTTTCAATACAAGGTACAATTACAAGTACAAAAAAGACTGTGCTTTGCAAAATACAATGTTAGAAACTACCTTTGAGTGACATTCACATTAGATAAAACAAGATCTCTGAGGTTTTTTTGTTCTGAATGTCCTAGTCTGCATTGCTTGATCTAAAGTTAGTCAATTTGATAACTTGGTATATGTTATTGTCCTTACTGTTCATACAAATTCCCTTTTATTAACAGAGCCAGATTTATGTGTCTGGTGAGCTGAAAGGATGCTTCAGAAAATACTCCCAAGATTACAAAGTCTTACACAGCTTGTCCTGGTGAAATTCATCTGCATACAAATGTCAAAATTATAAACTGGCCAGACCAATCTAAAAAAATGATGATGCAACCATAAAAATGTATACAATTATCAGACTTAGTAAAAACATAATGTACCTTCTTGTGGTTGGAGGTGACAATAGTCACATTTAACAAATCAGAAAATAAGTAAATATCTAAAATACAAAATTTAGCTTGATCTAACAGCTGAAATCTTATGTAGTGATTGCTTATTTGTATCTATTTTAATATCCAAACATCTTCTATGTCAAATATCTCATTCAACAAATCTGGAAATATTTAATTACTGATCTACCTCACTCTCTTCCCTTTAAGGATTTAGCAAATACTATACAAAGCAGAATTTACCTACTAGCAATTTAAAAAGAACCTGAACATTTCCATACAAACTGTACATTTTGATACCCAGACAAAACAAAACTACATGTTCTCCTTAACCCATCTCTGCACATGAAAGTGTTTTTATTCCCACCATTTATCACTGATTTAAACCCTCTCCACTGATTGTTCAGTTCATCTAAAATAGCAGCAATTTTCATGTCCTTGTTCTCAGTGGAAAGGTGGCCCTGTACATGTTTTAAGCCTAGAGAGTAGGAAATTGTTTCTTGATGGTGAGCATAAGCAGTCGATGACAGTTTGCCTGTTGACATCTGAAAGCAGTAGGCAAAACTGACATGTAAAGATGTCCAGAGCCACTTTACAGCAGTGAGTGAAGATCGTATTATATAACTCAAATAGAGTAGACAAACTCTGCTTTCCTACCCTGGGGAGCCTCCATTGGAACAGTCAATAGGTGTGTTCAGAAATACTATACTGGTCTAAGCCACATTATATATTGGAAAACTGATGGGAAAAAATCCATTATTAACTTCTTGAGAAAGGACAATTTGAATTGCTGACCTATCTTTCCTCTGCCCCCAAATTCAATGGGCATTACTTTTATTTAAAAGGAAATTAATTTTGAAAAAAAAATCTAAAAACTCTCCTCCGGTTTGAGATGTTAAAGCCAAATTTCAATGCAGACTAAGTTCTTATGGTACACGAATAAATGACTGAAAATAACGGATTTATTAATAAGAAATGCTTCACATACTTCCTATTTTAAAGGATTCTGTTGGTGTAATTTAATATATGCAAAATCAAATTTGTAAAATGACATCATAGAAATGTCTATTTAGAAAAGACAATGGAAAAGACAAGTATTTTGCACTTCTATAACACGTTCATTCTTACAATCACACAATCTTCACTCAGAATTAATTATTTAAGTCTCAACACCCCTCTGAGGTACATTCTGTGGGTATACTGATCAACAAGAACTTCCCCAAAGGGTATCAATGAAGCAGCAAGAGCCCCAGAAATAGAACCAAGAACCCTTGATATTGAGTTGCCTGTTCTACCGACTGTGCAATAGTCCCCACTGGGACTCCCTCCTACTCCCTGTCACAAAATCAATTCCCTAAAATGTAATGGTTTGGCAAAGAAGCACATTTGCTAAAGGCAGAATGAATAGAAAGTTAAAGTTAAAGCTGTTTTCTCAGGGAAAGCAGCTTTGTTTGCTTTTCCCTAGGTAGTCAGAGGAGATAATGAATATTTAGAAGTGCAATAACAGATATTTCCACAATGTTAAGTGAATATCTCTTATTTGTCTCAAGCTATAAGAAGCCATTATTTACCAAAATGAAGTATATATTCTACATAACCAACAATGTTGGCTGGCAATAAAACAAGTCAGTATTAAGAATCGGTAAACCAGATACTAAAAGACATCTGACCTGAAGTTCTCACTAAACTTGAAACAATCCCAGACTCCGTTTTGAGGTTTGAAAAAGTTTGGTTCAACTCAAATATTTGGAACACCTGACTAGTTACTTGTACTGGCTAGTGCTGGAAGTGCAAAAGCATAATCTCAGTGAAAACAGTTGCTCTTACTGTATTACTGAGCTGATCGAAACTAGAACCCCCTGATGCGTTTCCAACTGGTTTCTCAATATAAAAGGTTCAAATCAGCATCTAAATCAAAGTCCCAAACTTCAATGTTCAGCCATTTCTGATCCAGGCACATCAAGTTCGATTCAACTCTGCATTACTCCAATTTTATGCAATTGTGCCTCCATTCATTTCAGTGGAGTTATTCTAGTGTAAAATTGGAGTGACATATTGGTGAATTAAGTACAATGTAGGCATAGATTTAAAACCTCCAATATGAGACATAAGGATAAATCTACTACAAGTGTACACCTTAATAAGGTGTTAATATATTGCGCATATACATTGGGTTGCTGGAGTGTGATGCATGGTGGTGATACAAATTTGGGTATCATCCTGGGGTTCGTAATCTGCAATAGAATCACATGTGAAGGATGGAAGAGACCTAATATTCTTCCACCAAAATTGTTCCCCTTTATACATGTTTTTAATACTCTATTCTATTTTTCATTTATACCCAAAAAGCACTATTAAGAGGACATTATGAAGGTTGCAAAATCAAGCCCTCAAAAACCTGCCAGAATTAAGGTTGCCTGTGCATATGGATTAAGATGGTTCTTTAATGACAAAATCACATACTATTTTTTTTTAAGAGGACCCCTGTGTCATTCATTGCACAGGATGGATGATGCTCACTTCATGTGCAGTTAGTCAATATTTTTTCCCCTTGTTCAGTGTATGGCCCCATTCCTTATTTGCAGCACACTATTCAAGCCCTGCTCTTAAAACAGAATTTTAATTTCCTCATGGACCTTTCTATGGCACTCATCACTATAGTCTTTGAGTGCTTCACAAACACAAATATATTTTTACAACACCCTTGTGAGAGGTGAGATTTTACAGATGGGAAACTGAGACACAGAGAGAATGGGGTCAAAGTATGTAAAAACTTAGGGTGCCCAATTTGAGACACCTATGTATGGCCAAAGAATAATATCAGACTCCAGGAAACTTCATATTAAGTTCCTCTCCAATCTGTGACTCTAGCTGCTTCATCCACAGAAGATCAGTCAACCCATGGCAACTTCCAGGTACAAGAAACAAAAAGGATACAGGTCAAGAAGTTGACAGTACCCTTTACTACTGAAAATGGAGCCTTAATGGAGCATTGCTCTAGCGGCGGAGCGAGCTGAGGCCGTGGGGGAGGGGGAACAGCAGGGGAGGGGCCGGGGGCTAGCCTCCCGGGCCAGGAGCTCAGGGGCCGGGCAGGAGGGTCCCATGGGCCGGATGTGGCCCGCAGGCTGAAGTTTGCCCACCTTTGCTCTAGAACCATACACAGTACTCTTCTAGAACTTCCCAAACAGATGCTCATAGATGCATCCTTATTACCTCAGCAAATCTTTCATATCATTATTTAAAACGTTCATGCCTACAGCTCTTAAATCTATCATGTTATAAAACATTACATATGTACAACCATATCCCTATAGGGTATATATTGTTTGGAATGCAAATTCAAGAGTAATTTTTAGTACTTCAGATATAATTTATACTGTAAATTTCAAGAGTAGAAATAGATTCCTAGTTGGCATGTTGTACAAGATGCTGTAATCCCAACAGAAGACGGTACATGCCTGAACTTTTAAGGAAAGCAAGTGTTCAGAGTTTCTGAATTGTCATCAAGCATGTGACTATTTTTTCATTTCCAGTAAATTAATTTACATGCCCAGGTTATCGTGGGCAGTATAACTTTAGAGCATTGTTTACATCCAACATATTTGTTCAGTGAACTTGCATGTTTAAAATATCTTTTTTGATATGAGAGTTGCAAAGTCCACACAGAACATGGAAACTGATTAAATTAAGCATAGTGAACTACTTTATAATGTGCTGAGATAGTAATCACATAGATTTTGAGCTGAATCCTAAATTATAAAAATAACCAGTGTAGTGACAGAGTACACATATAGATCAGAGCACCAGCGAAACCTATGGTTAGAACATTTTGGATAAACAGTAACCCTCAAATTGCTGGGAGTCAGATATTAAATTGCAATGGGCCAGCATATAAATGAGAGAAGCAGCTAAACTTTGTCCCAGAAAGTCTTGCAGTCTAGCAATATTTCTGCAGAGATGAAAAGCTGAATTGTTACAGTAATTATATGGATATGATTGAATCCATAAAGTTAAGGCTCTTAAAGCTCGTTGCAAGAGGGATACTATCTTACAACAACCATTCCCTATGGAACAACCAAAAGTAATTCTGTTTTATTTCACACTAATCAGGACTGTGGTAGATTGTGAACTGCTGTAACAGACAAAACTAGTAAAAACAAGTACATCTGAAAACCAATATCTGATATGATGATACAAGAAAGTGTTGAGATAAGTGTAAAAGATTTGGGATAAATGAAATATAGAAGTCAGAAAAGAGGACTTCTAATGTCAGACTTTAGCAAAGAAGAAACCCCCGCCCTCCCACCGCAGTTCACTCTGTCTGTCTAACATGAGATACTTCCATTATTTTGGGAGAAATCATCAAGGTAAGTTGAAATGTGAAAATAACTCTGTTAAGGAAAATGTAAAAGAGGAGCTGATCTATTTTCATTTCCTGGCCTCTTGATAAAAGTGACCATACACCATTTTTTGGGGGTAAATATACAAATTGAAATGAATTTGATGAGTATTTGATCCTGTTCTCAGATGGGCAGGGGTATGTTGCACAATATCTCATTTTGCATTTAAGACCTGGATTGAGCCCTAAAATCGAAAAATGTGGGGGATAATGGCAATGTGACTGGCAAATGGCCATGGTTATCAGCTTAAATGGTTAAAAATTGCAGCTTCCTGCCACAAGTTAAGTGGACTAGATCTGGAATGACATTTGGAATGAGAATAGTAAGTTGACACTGGCACTTACATTTCCACAATGCCCTCTGGTAGGTTAGATGGAATTTCTGTTAAGCCCTTGCCTCGACAGTCCACAATGTTGTTGCTGCATGTGCAAGCGGATGGGCAAGTGATGGAATTAGCATTGCAGGATGGAGGTTCAGAGTGGGAACCTGAGAAGGTAAAGACAGTACCAAAAATATCAAGATTAGATTTGCAAACTGATCACTTATTTTAACAATGAAAAATACAGCAGTCAGTGAATTTTCAATTCCTGTTTACATAATAAGTGGCAATCCCTTTGGATTAAATTCATGTATTATTGTGCCAACTTCAGAGAAAATGCACAGAATATTATATTTTTACTATTACACCATCTCCATTTTATAAATTTATTGTTCCCCCTGACCTTTTTTACATTGGCCACATATTTCCATTTATTATTTGAATCTAAATTTGGAAAAAAGAAGGCTGAAGATCCAGGAATACTTCCAAATAATGAGATCTATTGGCGTACTGAAAAAAATTTTTTAGGAACATGATATGGGAGCTCAGTCTCTGGGGTCCTTTAGGTAAAGACAGGACAATGAGCTCAAAATATACAGTATATGAAGGAACAATCCTGAATTGGCTGAGGAAAAGGCTAGCAGACCCAGTAGGTCTTTGCTTCTCCAGTTTCTATGAAATTTGCAAACTTTTGAGATTGCACATACTAGCTATGAGATGGAACCATTTTATTACTGATTAAAGTACAAAGGATCGGGATAGTATGCTAATTTTCACAATACGAAGCAATGCAATTGATGGAGAGAAAAAATATTCATAAAAATTAAGAGCTCTGTCCTGCAAACCTTTACTCAATCCAGTAGTCCCACTGGAGCTAAGGAAGAGTAGGGCAAGGCTCACCCCAGAATTGCCACTATCCCAGTGGTTAGAGCACTTTCATGGGATGCAGGGGACCTGGGTTCAAGTCCTTCCTTTGAAGCAAGAAGAATAGGGACTTGAACCTGGTCTCTCACATTCCTGGCTACTGGCAGGTCTCACTCTCTTGCCCATGTTTTTTCAAGAAAAAATGTGAAAGGTCTAAGTATTAGTTCCCACGTGGAATGAAACCAACTGTCAAAAGCTCAGTTTCTAATTCTTATTTTCTGGCCAATCCTAGATGAGATACAAAGAGGCAGTGACAAAATTTTAACAAAGTGATGAAAAGCAGAAGAACATGCTCAGTAGACAAATTCCATTCCTCTGGTTATAAACACTAAATAAACTCCTTAGTGTTTAAATCACAAATTACAGATGGCATGTGGAAAGTCATAAATGAAACTCTAAATTCTTTAGGTTTGTGTTTAATTAGAAACATGTATGATATTAAGCCAGAGATTGGAACTGTAGCTGGCAATATGGTCAAGAAGGTCTGAAAAATTCTGTTCTTATCAAATATGAAACATTATTATAACCTGCTTCTTTTGACATACATCTACATGCCATCCAGATTATAGCAAAACCTTAACTGTGCGAAGCCTCCTAACTGGAGGATAGCTAATGTGACACCAATTTTTAAATAGGGCTCCAGCGGTGATCCCGGCAATTACAGGACGGTAAGCCTGACTTCAGTATCGGGAAAACTGGTTGAAACTGCAGTAAAGAACAAAATTGTCTGACACATAGGTGAACATAATTTGTTTAGGAAGAGTCAACATGGTTTTGTAAAGGGAAATCATGGTTCATCAATCTACTAGAATTCTTTGAGGGGGTCAACAAGAGGGATCCAGTGGCAGGGCCGGCGCAACCCATTAGGTGACCTGGGCGGTCACCTAGAGCGCTACAATTTGGGGGGCGGCAACCGCGGTGGTATTTCGGCGGCAGGACCTTCCGCCGCCGCTGTGGGGGGAGGCATTTCGAGGCGGGACCTTCCGCCGCCTAGGGTGGCAGAAAAGCTGGCAGCGCTCCTGTCCAGAGGATATAGTGCATTTAGATTTTCAGAAAGCCTTTGACAAGAGCCCTCACCAAAGGCTCTTAAGCAAAGTAAGCTGTCATGGGATAAGAGGGAAGGTCCTCTCATGGACTGGTAACTGGTTAAAGCTGAGAAACAAAGGCTAGAAATAAATGATCAGTTTTTAGAATGGAGAGATGTAAATAGTGGTTTCAGAGTAGCAGCCGTGTTAGTCTGTATCCGCAAAAAGAACAGGAGTACTTGTGGCACCTTAGAGCCACAAGCTTATGCTAAAAGCTTATGCTGAAATAGATTTGTTAGTCTCTAAGGTGCCACAAGTACTCCTGTTCTTTTAGTAAATAGTGGTGTCTCCCAGGGGTCTGTACTGGGACCAGTTTTATTCAACATATTCATAAATGATCTGGAAAAAGGGATAAACAGTGAGGTGGCAAAATTTGCAGATGATACAAAACTACTCAAGATAGTTAAGTCCCAAGCAGACTGCGAAGAGCAACAAAAAGATCTCACAAAACTGGGTGACTGGGCAACAAAATGGCAGATGAAATTCAATGTTGATAAATGCAAAGTAATGCCCATTGGGAAACATAATCCCAACTATACATATAAAATGATAGGGTCTAAATTAGTTGTTACCATGCAAGAAAGAGATCTTGGAGTCACTGTAGATAGTTCTCTAAAAACATCTACTCAATGTGCAGCGGCAATCAAAAAAGCAAACAGAATGTTGGGAATCATTAAGAAAGGGATAGTAAAGAAGACAGAAATATCATATTGCCTCTATAATAATCCATGGTATACCCACATATTGAATACTGCATGCAGATGTGATCGCCCCATCTCAAAAAAGATATATTGGAATTGGAAAAGGTACAGAAAAGGGCAACAAAAATGATTAGGGGTATGGAACGGCTTCCATATGAGTAGAGATTAATAAGACTGGGACTTTTCAGCTTGGAAAAGAGACAACGAAGGGGGGATATGATAGAGGTCTATAAAATCATGACTGATGTGGAGAAAGCAACTAAGGAAGTGTTATTTACTCCTTCTCATAACACAAGAACTAGGGGTCACCAAATGAAATTAATAGGCAGCAGGTTTAAAACAAAGAAAGGGAAGTATTTTTTCACACAATGCAGAGTCAACCTGTGGAACTCTTTGCCAGAGGATGTTGTGAAGGCCAAGACAATAACAGGGTTAAAAAAAGAACTAGATAAGTTTATGGAGGATAGGTCCAGCAATGGCTATTAGCCAGGATGGGCACGGACAGTGTCCCTAGCCTCTGTTTGCCAGAAGCTGGGAATGGGTGATGGGATGGATCGCTTGATGATTACCTGTTCTATTCATTCCCTCTGAGGCACCTGGCATTGGCCACTGTTGGAAGACAGGATACTGGGCTAGATGGACCTTTGGTCTGACCCAGTATGGTCATTCTGATGTTCTTAACTTGAACACTGTGTCACAGCCTACAACCTTCCCCAGTCCTATGTGTGTGTGTTTATACACAGACACCCTATATGCCCACTGTAGGGAAAAGAATTTGAATGCAGTGTAAACACCTAATGGAAAAGTTATCTTGCAAAACATAGCACAACACAATAAAACGTTATTTCAATGACCAATGGGGTCAGGAGGCTCTCTTGCATCTGGGAAAGAATCATTTCTAGACACTGCTGGTTCAGAGCTCTGCTAATTGCAAATAAATATATATTGGAAAGTTCTGAGAGATTTGGATGAGTTCACAAGTGGCTGAAAGACAGCTTCAAACATCTCCACTATCCAAATTTGAGGTGGAGGTTAGGCAAATACCAGAGTCTTTTCATACTACTCACAAACATCACCTAATTTCAATGATGGATAAAGAAATAGCACACGGGTAAGTAACTTGCATCATATCATCCCACATCAAAAACATGTTTACATTGATATGGCTATAAATGTCATGATTTTGAAATGTAGATCCAGTTCCCAATAGCTGCAAAATGAAAACTGCTAGTGATTGGCCTTACACATCCAGGGTGGATGTCTCTTGACAAAAGGAACAGAGAATTACTGCAAACTCGTGCCTTCTGTCTGAGAAATGTCAGAGCTTCCATTGAGAATTGGTATGTGTGTGCTTGAATTTCCATTAGCTCAAACAGATTGCATCTGATGGTCATCCCTCTTTTGATCTGTCAATATTATGTGGATAGGAAGTGTCAGAAAATAGGGAAGGAAAGACAATATCAACGATGACTTACACTTTGAGGAATGAGAGTCTTAAAAGTGAGTCAAAAAAGTGTTCATCCAACTTTTGTAGTGGTTTCAATTCCAACAGAATTAAAGTAGGGTTTATTTTAGAGACTTCCTCTGAGACAGCTGTGTATTTCACATTTTCTCACATTTTGTTTTTTAAAGGAACAGTGACAATTATTAACTAGCCTTTCCTGAGTAATAATTACACATCAGACTATTTAAGATGAAAGAATTACATAATTGTAATTTAATTTTCACTTTTGAATATTATCATTATTGGTGGACCAGGTAGCACTGCTTATTATTAAGGTTGCCTGAAACTTCAGATTATAAAACCCTGTTTTCAGTCGCTCATAACTTTGTCAAATGTTAATCATTTGGGATAAAATTTTGCGTGACAGGTGTCTGCCTTGGACTGATTTTTTTAGAACATATATTGCCTTTACATGTTCCAAGCAAAGATGCCATTGATTTCAGATGCTGCTGTGAGTAATCAACACTTCTGCAAGTCAGACAAAGGGTCTCAACTCAGGTACTGAGAAAATGAGGAACATACAATAAGTGTCCACCCATGAAAAGTTTGGTTTAAGTGATTTGACTAACATCACACAAAAACTCTGTGGTATAAGCTGTGATAGACTCCATTATCCACAGAAGTATTCAAGTGCTTTAACTATGAGATCATCCTCTTTCCCTTTCTACAATTCCCTGCCTCACTCACTACACACTTTTAAACTTATGCAACAAATGAGACAGCCAGTGGTCTTACAAAGTCTCCATCACTACACAATCCTGATTCATACCCTGAGCAGGTGCGTCTGTGCAATGAAGGAGATAGGGGCCCTGTGGAAAAAGTAGCATGTGATCATGTAGTTAAAGACTGTGCCATATGCACATGCAAAAGCGGGCTGAATTAAGGTTGCACAGGCAACCTTAATTCTGGCATATCCTATGTTCTGAGTGCTTGGCTTTGCAAACTTAATAATATTCTTTTAACACAGTGTTTGTGTATAATAAACTATTTATATTGCAGTAACATCTAAACACCTCAAACACATTGGAGCCTCATTGTACTATTATGTCTAAACATATAGTTAGAGACAGTTCCTGTCCCAAAGAGTTTACAATCTAAATTTAAGACCAGACAGAACAAGAGTCCATCTCTCTTTGGCCCGTCTTCTGGTTTAAAAACATGGGGCCGATCCTCTTCTATGGTGAATCAATGTAATCCTTTAAAGTCAATGGAGTTATGCCAAGTTACACCAGCAAAGCATCTGGCTCTAAACGTGTGTCCTAAAAATATCTGAGGCTAGGTCCACACTACCCGCCTGATTCGGCGGGTAGAGATCGATCTTCTGGGATCGATTTATCGCGTCTCATCTGGACGCGATAAATCGATCCCAGAAGCGCTCCCCCGTCGACTGCGGAACTCCTGCTCGCCGAGAGGAGGAAGCGCTGTCAACGGGGGAGCTTGCCTGCGCCGCGTGGACCCGCAGTAAGTAAACTTAGTTCGATCTAGGAAACGTCGACTTCAGCTACGCTATTCTCGTAGCTGAAGTTGTGTTTCCTAGATCGATCCCCCGCCCCAGTGTGGACCAAGCCTGAGTGTCCCTGTAAATTTTTGTATCTCTTTTGCATATTGAAGGTTTCCTGAGCAACTTTTACTTGTTTCACAGTGGGGCAAAGGTCTTAGCTATTTTTCCATCAGAACAAAATGTTTCAACATTGAAAATTCACTCTATCACACTCTATTTTTCTCCTTCCTTGTTTTCTGTCCACACTGATTGTGATGTTCCAAAACAGACCCACGACCATGAAAATAGGAGGCAGCAGTTGATAGTCTTCAGAGACAGGCAGAAGTGCACACATTAAGAAAAAGAACTTTAGAGAAATGTTTGCTCCCTATGAGGAAAAGACAAGTTGATAGTTAGGTCAAATTTAGGTATGGATGGGGACCACAAAGCAAGTTTCCACAGGGAGTGAGGAACTTTTCTGAGAAGCACAAAGCAGAGTTTTCTGGCTAGATGGGGATTAACCCACCACAGAGTTACCTGGACATGAACTAGAGGGAAAACGATGCCGTGCCTTTATTCTCAGTACAAATGTAACAGAGAAGTGGAGGGAAAAAAAACACTATCAAAGTTTTAAGCATACAGAATCCACTGAGTTTTCATTAAGGAGAAAAATGTCCAAATAAATGAAAATGCAAGAGAAGGAGGATGGCTGTGCATGCCCCTCCAACCCCCGCATATTCTAGATAATTGGTAGCAATGTTTAATTTTTCCCATTCAATTAAAAATACCCCCAGAAACTATAATTTTTTTTGTAAACATAATATTATTCTATGTTTGGCTTAATATACTCTGTATTGGGTTTTTCAAAAATGTTAAGACCTATACTCTGTTGCAGCACACATTTTTGTGCTGGTTTGTGTGACTATCTAAATCTATCATAGGTCTTTTGAAGTCAATAAGTTCTTCATTTTTTAAATGAGTGGCAGCAGATCTTGGCTGTTGGTTTTCAGAGCACCTTATTGGATCAAAAAGACTTCATGCATAAATTGCAGAATCGTTTCAAACAAATGAGTGGGGTTTTTTTTTGTATTTTGTTTTGTTTTGTTTTGTTTATTTTTGGCAGAAGACAAACATTGCTTTACATGCAACAGAATTTTATTAATCTGTGTATTGTACATTCCACCACCATTTCAGTCAACATTCATCTGCTGATCTTAAGGTTTCTTTTATCAAACTGTAAAGAGACTCTGAAAAATTATTTGGATTAAATAGTTCCACCTAAATGATAGTTTGTGTTACTTTTACCTTCACGCCAGGTCTATGTGAATCTTGGGTGTAAGCATATTGACAGGACAATGAAACACCATGGAGACAGAGTTTAATCAGAAATCTTCACTGTTGGTGGTCTGGAGGAGATATGTCCATACTAAAAAGATGACTAATCAAGTGTCCAAATCTAGAATTTGGAGTACTAGAAATCCAGATCTGGATCTGATTTTCACACGTGACATTTATCTTTATAATTATACACCAAACCCCTGGTTCAGATCACCATCAAACTAAGGATGTTCAGATCAAGCACTGAATTTCCCAGCTTCTGGGGTTACCCTAATCCAAAAAAAAGAACCCACCAAGAGACTATATTTTAGAGCTCTACTACTTGTGGTAGCTAATAGTTTGGTAAGCTACATACCAGGTGAGTGTTACCAAAAGACATGGCCATGGCATTCAGAGCTGTAACAGGGTAGTTCACCCCCAAGTACTATCGGGCCCAGCTTTCCTGTTCCAGTTCAGGTGTTCCCCAGTTTGGTGTAATGAGGAGTTACCCTGGGAGTTATAAATGGGAAGCAACCCAAGAGTAAGCGTTCAGAACCCAAAATCCAGGGAGGGAGAGAGCTCAGGAGAAGAGAAGAGCTGAGCTGAGAGCTTCAGGGAAGGGATGACTCTGAGGGAAGAGAAGTGAGAGCTCCCTACTGAGCAGTGGAGCCAGATCAGGCTGGTGAGAGCAGAAAGCAGGAAGGTAGTTGGGGGGAGGGTCACCTATAAACTTCCCAAAGCCAGAGAAGGCTGGGGCAGGGGTGTGGGGTGGTGGCTGAAGGCTGACTGCAGCGGAGGGAGATGCCTACTTGCTCTCTGAGCTGGAGAGCTGAAGGCTGGGTAATGATGGGGGGGAGGGGAAGAACTCATTGATGTCTCAGGGCAAGATCTGGAACCATACAGGAAAGAAAGAGGGTAAAGAAACATCTCAGCTAGAGGGGCTGGGGTGATAAGAGACGCCGGAGCTGCACCTGGGAGCTGGAGCTTGGTGAGAAATACTGGAGCTGTATTGGAGAGTTGGAGCACAATGAGAGACTCCAGAGGTGTAATGGAGAGCTGCAGCATGGCAAGAGACTCCTGAGCTGTGCTTGGGGTGCTGATGAATTTTTTGTAATAAATTAACCCAACAAATGGCTATTTATACTCTGAAACCTTATGTGGCGTTACTGCCGACTCCAGAAAGAGAAACTGAGGGAGGTGCCCCAGTCATGCCCCAGCCTGCCACAAGAGGGCACCCCAGGAAGGGGTCGCCATATGACGGGGGGTTCTCACTACTACCTACAATTCAGAGAGATACTGCAGCTCCACTTCTCCAAGTTAATTGCATATTTAACTTTATAAATAATAGAACTCACTTCATTCCTTTATATATATATATACACACACACACACACGCACATACACATCTATCTCTTTCTATACATAGATAAATCTGAATACCCTTTGTGCCAAAATATGCACAGTTGGATCAGTCATCAGGCTGACAAAAAGGATAGTTCTCATCTATCTCTCAAGAAACAGAATGGCATCTCTAATAATTTTAGTATTCGGTATCTTGTATGCTAAATTGCAGCATTTTGTTTTAGAATCAAAGTCCATAGACTATGGAGGGAGAGAGGGGAGACTTAGGGCCTTGGAGTTTACTGAGAAAAGTTAATTTCTGTTTTCAAATTAAATATTTCATTGGCCTCTAGCCTTTTAAGGGTAGCCAATAGACTGAAATTGCAATTAGAACAGAACAGTTGTAGATTATAAATGGGTGATTTAAATGCCAGGGGCATTTAAATTAAGTTTTGAAATGAGTAAATAAACCAAATAATCTCATTCCTATTGACATCCAGTTACGGCGCTTTAATTAAACACAGTAAGTAGGTCTCAGTTTAGTCCTGCTTCACCTAACCAATCGTTTTGATAGAAACCTACAAAATACTCCTTGTTTTTTCAGACGTTCTGCTGGCTTGAATATAAACCTGACAAGATGAATTTACTGGGTAAAGATCTATGACAGGTTTAAAATAATTGTAAGTCTGATGGATGCAAAGTTACTGATTAATAAACAAAATGGTACATTGCTGCAACAAATGTTTGGATACGTTATGAAAACTGTGGTCCTTGACCACTTGTGAGTAATTAAAATGTCTCTATGGTATTTTTCACAAGGGTAGGGATATCAGTCCTGGTATCTGGGTTAAATACAACTACATGATCTGTATTACAATTTTCACTAAATTTGAAATGAATAAATTTGTCTCTTGTTGCTTTCTTAAAACAACTATGTTGATGGTTTTGAATGGCCACTGCTTCCTAGTGGTGAGATGTCACCCCTCCATGTACAGAGCAAAACAGACAGAGCTGGGTGAGCCATTCATCATGAACATGGACAGGGTTTCTTCTCGATTTCTTGATGCTTGGCTTTTCCCTCCTACTTACCCAGTTGGGATTTTCTGTGAAAGTCCACTTTCCACTTTCACAGTCTGCCTCTTCCACAATTTAACTATTCTGAGCTTTGCTTGTATGCACTCTTCTGGCTGAGAGAGAGTACAGACAGTTCCTAATGAGCATCCATGAGCCAGGTGGGGCATTTACTCTTCTCTGAGTGTTACACTTCCACCACTCTGCCTTGTGCTGCGTAAGCCTGGATTGTTGTGCCCTTCCAACACAACACAAGTCCAAAGGAGGTACTGCTACTGCATGAGGGCCTTAAACGGGCATATCTTGTTCCTGGAGTCCCCAGTGGAATCAGTGTTGAGTAATCCCATTAAAGCCAATGCAACTATTTGAATGAGTCAGGGTGACAGGATTTGGCTCATACCAAGTGAGAAGTCTATGACATCACCAATTTCCTACAAGTATCATTCTATACTTCAACCAACGGTAGCAGTAAAACTACTCCCAATAATACAGTTTGAGTTTTAAAGCTAATTTAAATTCAGAGAGAGCGGACACAGATTCCATGTAACTCAGTGTGTCAGTCACACATGCATTAGAATTTTCATGTATTTTCTTGAAAGCAGTTTTTACCTAATTTCCTATGCATTATTAAACATTCTAAATTAGCAGCAGAGGACACAAACGGCAAACAGAAAATTGATTGTCAAGTCAGGAAGACAAAAATGAAGAGGCTGTCCATGGGCTTAAGTCAAATGCTTACAAGAGTTTGAAGTCCAACTTCATTCTTCCCTACTCAGCAATATTCCTGTAAGTGAACTACAGCTTCAGAATGGCATTCCATTAACACGAGTAAATGTAGCACTTCCACTGTATACTGAAATACTATTAGTGTATTAGTAATAAAACAAGCCATTAGGCTTAGACACCAAGACAAAAATGTAATTACATTAGCACTCTTGAAGTAATGGCTCAAAAGCTGACTTCCTGTATGATTATACTTCAATCCAGAATCATTAAACAAGCAGTAACACTCCTTTTACAGAATTCTGCTTAAGGGGAAAAAAATCCATGGCAAACCCAGTGAACATAACAAGCAGAGAGAAATAAATAAGAGGGAGTACTCTGATGCTGCTCCATTCCACATAAACTTACTATAGTTTAAGGACAATTTTCAGTCATGATCTCCAGAGAAATCATAGTAACAGAGCTAGTAATGGGAGCTACTTTGGACCAAATTTAGCCCTTGATGTATGAATGGGGCTCACAATTAGCTTCTTGCAGAGCTTGGCCAGCCAATTATGGATTACATTGACTTTCTTGCACAGAAACCGGCTTTGCTGTATTTAGAGTAAATATTCCTATTGTTTCACACATTGTAGTGCAGTGTCCCTCATAGCAGAAAAGAGGCAGAACTCTGCTGTCATGAACGTACAGGAAATTAATTATTCAGGCCAGGATTGGTGCTAGTACTTTAGTGCCCAAGGCTGCTGCTACCCAGTGGTGCAACCTGGGCAGAGCAGTCCTAGCTGGTGTGGGTGGGGTTGCCAGACTGCAGCCTCCCCTAAAAATTAGGCACTTTGGCCTTTGCCTGTGTAGCCTACCTGAAGCACTGATCCTGATTCAGGCTAGAAGTCAAAGATGAAATCTTGCAGTTCTCCCTTTTACTCTAGATTCCCAACTTATCATTACCACACAGGGTCTCACTAAGTCTTGGACTAAGCAGTAACAGAATTGATTGCTGACTATTCTACACATGTCAATGCATCATCTAGATAAAGATGTTCTTGCTAAAACAACAACAAGTTGAAACAGGTCACCTTTATAACAGATGAGGGGGCCATTGGCACTGAAATTTGAAAGCTACTTGATAAGCACTGATACGTTTCTCTAGCAGGGTTTTGATCCTCTAGGAGGCCATTTAATTTTCTGTTTTTGAAAAAAAAAAAAAAAAAAAAAAAAATTACACTTATATCTGTTTACATGGGCGAAGGTTCACTGTCCAAAGTGCTATGTACTGGCCAGGTTTCTAGCATTTCTGTCCAGGTTTTCACTTGGCCCTAATCAATGAAGTCTATGTGCTGTTTTTATTAAATTTTGCTTTCCTTTTAAATGTGCACCTTCCTAACAGAGCTCCCATGGTACTGAGAGATCTCTTCACTTTGCAGGTTAGTAGGGATAGATCCTGGGAGTAAGCAAGAAGCAACAGGGTGAGATTTTTTTTTAATATATGTTTTTTCTACCCCAGAACTTAGCTCTACATGAAGAACAAGAAGTAGAAGTCATCTGACACTCCAGCAACAGCCTATCGAAAAGGATCCTGCAGACACAGTCTTGTATCTTGCATAAACTTTGCACCTGAAACAGTTTTCACATGAGAAAAACTTCACAAGTTTTCACACATTTGGTCAAGGCCAAATTATTTAGCATTTTACCCACCTGCTAAAGAAGTCTTCCCCCACATCAACTCCCGGTTTTGCCGGTGATGCCTCCCCACAGTCCTCTACATAAAAAGTCTCTATCATCATCCTGGGTCAACCACAACCAGGACTTCTTATTCTAAAACAGTATGTCTGCAACTGTTATTAAAATTAGCAATAAGAATGCAAATAGGGATGCTTCAGAAGGTCTAAACAAGAACACACTTTACTGATCTCAGTTAAGTATTGGAAAGTATGTTGGTGTATGATAAACGGCTCCAGAATGCTGAGTCACACAGACACACACACACATCCAATTTGTCTTTTGGCTTTTACTTTTTACTACTTCTGGATGGTTGCTTAACTTTTGTGTGTGGGATTAGCATTAATAAAAATGTGAGTCTGACAGACTCAGAAACAGAAGCCCTCCATTTAACCAAAGGAAAAGTTCAGTGTAGACAGCAGTACTGCAAGCATTCCCAAAACATTCTACCAATTGGGCCTTATTTTAGAGAGCCTACCTTTAGGAGACTTTAGGTAAAGAATAGTACCCAATGAAATGTTTCTTTAAACTAGATCTCAGTTAAAGTTGGTGGTGACAAGAGTTGTTTAGTAGGAGCTGAAAATCCTTTTGAAATGTCACTGAAGGGCACTAAGAATAGATTCAGACCCTGATTTTCTCAAAAGGCATTAAGAGAAATGAACAAACACAGTGTTAAGTCCTGCAGCTTTGCCGAGAATCCAGTTTAAGAATGTTTACCAGTACTCTTGGGGCTCTCAAAGGGGCTAAAACCCTATCTTAGAGACAAAAAAGGTATTATTGGCTAATTTAACCCACAAGTCACTCATATAGAAACGGGCAAAAGTTGGAGCAAATAGTTAAGTTGATAAAAAGTTGGCAAATGATAAAAATACTGAGATCTGGTATTTAGTGGTAAACTGAGGAGAGCAAAGCAGCCTGAACTGAAGCTTTGCAAACCAACCAACCAAACACAAATACAAAAACCACATAAAAAAAAAAAACAAGAAAAAACTCTGACTCCCGTGACCATTAAAATCTGGACAGTTGTAGGGCGCATTGCTACCCCCATCCCTGCAGGAATTGAGATCAATCGGTGATGGGGGAAGGAGACAAAACCTTCCCTGCTCCCTCAGAAATTATTGTTGCTGCTCAGTTAGAGCAAGGCCTGCATAATTAAGTGCATCACTTGATAAGATGTCCCACTCATCTCCTTCTCTTTATTTTGCTTTAATCTACATTCCTTCTTTTTTCAGGGGTTTACCACTTTTACCAGATATCAGTACCTCCAGATAACATTTTGTAAGTAGCAGACGATTCTATAGATATAGATATATAGATATAGATGTATTACTGCATAAATGAAATATAAGCAGAGTATTTTCCCCTGCTTTTCCCTTGGCATTTTTTGAATGTTCTATGATGATATCTAGCCTATGAGTATTATTTATATTAGTTTTTCATTCTTTTTTTTCTCCTTAACAACATTCCATGAAGTAAAAAAAAAAAACGATTAAATCAGTCTAGTGATTCTAGAAGCCCTGGCCAGAGATTAATGATTTTAGTACTGCTAGATCTCTTTTCAACACCAACCAAACAACCTTTCCTTCCTTGCTCAGGCTCTTGGTGTTGTGCCAAGAGGCAGTAATGGGATAGAGATACTGCATTACCCTCCATAATATACCTCACACAGAGTTTTATCATAGGAATCGGGAACTTTAGATTCCCAAATTAGATTTGTATCAATTCAATGTTTCCTTAAAATCACTGTCAGCTGCATTAGTCAGAACAGATTGGAAGTTTGATTCTGGGACCGATTCTCCTCTCACCCCAGTTTCAGTCTGGTGTAACTCAACTGAACTTCAACTGAATTACTACTGATTTATACCGTGGCAAGTATGTGAGAAGAAAATTTGGCTGTGTGTGAATAGAGGGTGAGGAACAGGAAGCAGAAAAAACCCTCTACTTAATGGGAAAAGAAAAATATTTAGGTAACCAAGTTCCCCCCTTTCAAATTCCAATTTCATTGCTCATTAAAGAAAATCTGTCCTATAGGAAGCACTTCAAAAATTAAATGTTTAAATTTATGTATTGTTACATTTCCTATTGGAGAGTGCATTGAAAGAAATAAGTAAAAAAATCAGCTATGAATTGAAGGAGATTTTAGATACTGGTAGTACCACTTACATTAAAAAACAACATCTTTTTTATTTCTCCCCGGAAACTTATACCTCTGGTAGTCCTACCCTACTTTTATTTCTTTAAATGGTGCCCACTGTGAAGTATCCCAAGTGACTGGTAAAAAATTATGTTATAATATTGTAACAAACCAGTGCCAACCTAGGAGCTCAGGGTCATCACTATGCCGCTTTGTGCCAGAGCCACTCAGAACTTGAAGCAGCAACAGGGACAAGCATACTAGCCAATGCATTACACTATCGTACGACAGGCTCAATTTTCTTGTAATGGAACTGCTTTACACTCAACTGTTTAGTTTGAATGAATATTACTTTATTTCTCCTGAGTCTCTTTCCTCATTCTCCTCATATATGCACTTTAAAAAACACCAGAACTTAAGGATGGTTTATTAAAATATTTTGAAAAAAAATCAAATTGTGATCTAAAATGGGGGCATTAAGCGGATCACCCACAAGACACTGACAAGATCAAGGCAATTGCTTGCTGACTGTATGGCTTCATACACTCACTGCTTTAGACTGCAAGGCATTAAAGCGAGTGACAAAAGGCTTTGTGACTCAATGTAGCTGATCAGTATGTAGATTAAACTCACCTTGAATGAGCAAAGATCAGGTAGGAGAAAAATCAAAGAGCCACAACTCAAATTCATGTAAGAATTAAGTTAGGGGACCTAGGAAGATGAAACAGAACAGCTACCCTAAAGGGGTAGAGAGAAAATAATTTAACAGTGTAATATCTAAACATTGCTTGGGATCTTGTTTTCACCTAAAACCGAGATTGGAAGGCTCAAATAGGTACAACAACAAGCTCATATCCCCCCTCCCTCAACTGCTTCCCTGATACCTAGAAGAATATGAAAATAAAGAGTCCCCTTGCATCAAAGCAAAGCTGATATTTCAGCTGACAGACAAGTCTTTCCTCCGTGTCTTGTTACTCTTTGTTTCCATAATGTGGTTGGGAGTTGGAGAGTTGTGGTGGAGGAAGATAGGAGAAATGTGTCATACTATTTGTACTTCATCGATTGGTATAATCATCCTTTGGTTGAAAATACAATACCATCCTATTTAGTATGGTGCCTTGCATGCCAACTCTATCTCAAAATGTGTTGCAGAGTTAAATAAAGCAGTTTCACAGGGGAAAAGATGTGTTTGCAGATTAATTCAAGCATTAAGACAGAGTTCTGACAGAAGCAGCTGCAGAAGAGAAGACCGAGAAGTGGACAAGTTATGTTAACAGCCAAAGAGAAGGCTCATGATAGATGAAGAGAGGGCTAGTTAACGATGTGGAAAGCTGCCTGGCATTTCTTCACTGCTCTCCAACAATGGTAAGACAGACTACCAAATTATTTTTGTCACCGAAAGCCAGCACTGTTCAGGATCATATAAATTATGTTTCTCTGCTGTCTTCAGTACTACAAATCTGATTAGACATCTTTTGAGCTATATTTGCAAGCCAGTCTCCAGGTTGCTGCACACAAATCTTCCGCAAACACATATGCCTGAGCCAACCCCTCATTTCCACGAACAAATCCCAGTGTATCCAAACCATTCAACTAGCATGTGTAAAATTTAGGTGCACAAATTGAGAGGCCTGTTGAAAACTTAGTCCTTCAAGCTCTTTTATTCTGAATGTATGCATCTTGCCCATCTCTCTTACTATACACATTTACCATGCCAGAGAGGTAGCATGGTGCTTCATGCCAGGCACTAGATATGGCATGTTACAACCTGGGTTCTTGTTCCAGTTTTGCTATGAGAGTTTGGGTGACTCATTGCATCTCTTTGTTCTTCAGTTTTACAACCATTCCCTGTTACGGAGGATTCAGTATTTAGTTGGACCCTTAACACTCATTAATTCAAGTTTTAAAATTTGCTATGAAATGAAAAATGTGTTTTTGGGTAGTGTTCTGTACCAGTCTGAAGTGATTTTCCCTAGTTCAAATTTAAAGTCCATAATATGATGGTAAAAAATAATAATGAAGAAATGTAAAGATCTCTCTCCTCTCCCAAGAAAAAATGCCCATTACTATAAAGCAGTTCTGTTTGAAACCCTGAACGTATACTGAAACACAATGGTGCAGCACATGGTATTCCAGCACTAAGCTTGTCACTAGGAAACATAGAAGCCTTTTAGCACCACTTTGGGGCTTGTTACTGTTGTTCATATCACCTTAAATTATATAAAATACATTCACAGTGAGACAAGGCCTGCACAGCACCATCGTCTTGCACCAGTCTGATCTGAAGTCGCTCTATATTAAGAACCAGTAACTTCATAGTCAAACAATGACTAAACTTGTCTGTAAATTCAGGGAGGAAAAGCTGGCATGTGAAACAGTGGGGCCAAGGTTTAAGATGCTCTTTAGAATCAGGGGCATCTTTTTTTTTTTTTTTTTAATGGAGATATCCTATCTCCTAGAACTGGAAGGAACCTTGAAAGGTCATCGAGTCCAGCCCCCTGCCTTCACTAACAGGACCAAGTACTGATTTTGCCCCAGATCCCTAAGTGGCCCCCCCAAAGATTGAACTCACAACCCTGGGTTTAGCAGGCCAATGCTCAAACCACTGAGCTATCCCTCCCCCCATCTTCAGTAAACTGCGCACACAGATTGTTTTTTTTTTTTTTGTTTGTTTTTTTTACAAGTGGGCATTAAATGGGATTCTGTGCTAAATCTTCCCCTGTGATGAACTCTTATAGATTTCCATTTCGCCACACACCATTTACAATTGGGGACTAAGGAATGCGTTCTCAGGACTACAAAGCTGATGGCTTTTTTGTTGTGTATGCTTTTGTTTGTATTGTTTTGTTTTTTAAATAAAAAACAGGCTACCCTTAAGAGAGTTACCTGATAGGGAATCAGAGAGGACTCCTTAGTCATCCTATCTCCCCCTATTCAACTGCATTTCCTTTTCTCTTTTGGGACAGCATGGCTGCTACAGAACACTATTTATTCTGGCAGGTACTTTTCCCCTAGGGATGAGTTTCTCTCAGTCCAGTTATACCTTAGCTCTCCTGATTTAAACATCTCCTTTTGTTTCACTGCACAGTACTGTTTTTCTGGAAGCATCAGTTGTTGAGTTCTTAAGGAAGGATTGGCGTGGTTACTTCCCTAGTAAAATGAGGCTCTGTCAAGGGCAGTTTCCTTACCCATGTTTTTTTTCTCCTCTTCACTTGTCCCCTTCACCATGACCTGTGGTAGGTAGTCTGTCTAGTCTTATCTTTGTAACTTAGATTTTAATGGCCTGCTTTTCAGAAGTGCTGGGCATCTATAAATCGCACTGAAGTCCATGGTAACTACATGAAAATCAGGCCATACATGATCCTTGGTGCATGGGCCTTGTTTCCTTTGTCTCTGCTACATGCCATGCCCATCTCTAATTTTTTAAACTAACTGATTATCAACAATGCACTTAAGACTTTGATCAACAGGTAGTGATCAATGGCTCCATGTCAAGTTGGCAGCTGGTTTCAAGTGGAGTGCCCCAAGGGTTGGTCCTGGGGCTGGTTTTGTTCAATATCTTCATATCTGGAGGATGGCGTAGACTGCACTCTCAGCAAGTTTGCAGATGACACTAAACTGGGAGGAGTGGTAGATACGCTGGAGGGTAGGATACAGAGGGACCTAGATAAATTAGAGGATTGGGCCAAAAGAAACCTGATGAGGTTCAACAAGGACAAGTGCAGAGTCCTGCACTTAGGACGGAAGAATCCCATTCACTCTTACAGACTAGGAACCGAATGGCTAGGAAGCAGTTCTGCAGAAAAGGACGTAGGGGTTACAGTGGACGAGAAGCTGGATATGAGTCAACAGTGTGCCCTTGTTGCCAAGAAGGCTAACGGCATTTTGGGCTGTATAAGTAGGGGCATTGCCAGCAGATCGAGGGACGTGATCATTCCCCTCTATTCGACATTGGTGAGGCCTCATCTGGAGTACTGTGTCCAGTTTTGGGCCCCACACTACAAGAAGGATGTGGAGAAATTGGAAAGAGTCCAGCGGAGGGCAACAAAAATGATTAGGGGGCTGGAGCACATGTCTTATGAAGAGAGGCTGAGGGAACTGGGATTGTTTAGTCTGCAGAAGAGAAGAATGAGGGGGGATTTGACAGCAGCTTTCAATTACCTGAAAGGGGGTTCCAAAGAGGCTGGATCTAGACTGTTCTCAGTGGTAGCAGATGACAGAACACGGAGTAATGGTCTCAAGTTGCAGTGGGGGAGGTTTAGGTTGGATATTAGGAAAAACTTTTTCACTAGGAGGGTGTTGAAGCACTGGAATGAGTTACCTAGGCAGGTGGTGGAATCTCCTTCCTTAGAGGTTTTTAAGGTCAGGCTTGACAAAGCCCTGGCTGGGATGATTTAGTTGGGAACTGGTCCTGCTTTGAGCAGGGGGTTGGACTAGATGACCTCCTGAGGTCCCTTCCAACCCTGATATTTTATGATTCTATGAAACCCTTGTCCGACAAATACAACTATTTACCTCTCACTTGTGGTCACAAATTAATACAACAATGGGGAAAAGCTTACAGATGTGCCTGCCCCCACAGCCATCACCTGAGCACCAGCCATTTCTCAAATGTTCCTAGTGCAACCACCACAATTACATTTCATACAGCTGACACTGCCCTCTCTGGCACAGCACTGCCAAGTGGCCCCGTAGAAGGTAACAGCCATTTTGTACAAACAAGCACACAAGAACTTGACAAAGTCTTGTCTCCTCCCTTATGTAGTTCTCACATTTTCTCTCCTTGATCAAGCCATATATAAAAATAACTAAAAAACAGAGTTATTTGTATTGTACTATTTAGGTCAGACGTGTAAGTTTTAGCATTGCTTCCTTCTAAGGTCAGGCTTAAAGCACCTACAAAAGAACATAATCTCTCTATAAAATGGGGCTTTTCCTGCTGTTTGACTCAAGCTCTTCAGACTTCTCAGAGAGGCTAAGTACCGCTCTCTGTATGTAATATGCATAGCTGCTTTTTTTTTCTTTAAGTCTGGCTTACACGTCTGCGGTTAAATTGACTGGCAATCTTGATGTAAAAAGGGATTTGTCCTGCACAGATGGTTATACAGCATGTGGGTGGTGGATTTGCCTTCCTCTACATCTCGGAGCACAGATCACACGAATGAGGGTAACATACCCAATTGTCAAAGCGTCCTATGATAGCAGGAGGCGGGCATAAGCGCATCTCTGTCCTTGCCATCTAATACTATTACGGCTATGTATTACTGATGTAAGGGACCAGAGTGACAGCCCAGAGAACATAATGGCCAACACCATTTCAAGCTTCTGCACACTACCCCACTAATGTGCCTCAGTCCTGATGGACAACCTTTAACAGTGAAGGAAAACCATAATCTAAGATCATTCAGTCCTTGGCCTTTCTGCTGACACTGCCAGCAATTCCGGATAATATAATGATGGTTTTCGTAATGCAGGACCTTGTAGTCATATGAGCACAGAGTCAGGAATAAGTGACTGCTGCATTCTACTCCTAACGCTGACAACAGCTTGTTGAGACACTTTGGGCAATTCACTCAGCCTCTCTGTATCTAGTTTCTCCACCTGTAAAATGGGGATAATAATACTTCCTCACCTCAAAGGGACAATGTTACTTAATATTTGAAAATGGGTATAAATATATAAAATACTATGATGAGTAAAGATGATTATTATCTAACCTGAGCTCACCGCATGTTGCATACAACCCCAGTCATCAGGTGGTACAAACACACATTTGGTCACAAAAATCAGTGACAGTATTTTAATAATACACTGATAAAACTTCAATAGATAGATAGATAGATAGATTATGATCATGCCCGTTTTACCAGTAAGGAAAATCAGGCAGAGAGAAGTTAAGTGTCTTGATTTCAAGTCACAAATGAAATTTGTTTCAGAGCCTGGGACAGACCTCTGGACTTATAGTCCATACCTTCATAAATAGACCCGATTCCCACTGGATCACACTCCATTCTGGAAAAACAGCAATGTATACAGATCAGCATTTACTAATCCTTGCCCTTTGTAAACTAGTCAGCTGTAGAGATTAGAGGAATTTTCCCCTGAGAAATGCCAAATTACTACTTCTTAATTGTCCTTTCACATTAAAATCATTTCTACCACTACAGCTGAGAAAATAATTTGAGAACAGAATAATTAAGAGTCCAACACTTCGTATGATATTGAACAAATCATAACAATTTACAATATTAGCAAACAGTTTAGCAGTGATATGACTGAATCAGCACTGGCACGGAATGACATTTAAATGGGACTAATAATAATACTTCATTCACTGGTTTTGTGTGAACTTCATTATAAAAATGTCAGAAGATAGATAAATGAATAATCAGTGTCATACCAGAGCAGACGTATTCCTTTTTCTGAACATCCGCCACATTAAAACCCCGTAGGTGCACGGGTGCCATGCAGAATGTGAACTGCCCAATCGAGCGTCTCTGACGCAGCCAGTCAGACAGCCAAGCCAGGTGGCAGTCACAATACAGGTAATTGGAGTGAAGCCGCCTGCAATGGGCAGAAAGAGTCACATCACATCTGAATGTTTTAGAAACAGTGATTAAACAAAGCAAACTTGTACAAATTTTCAGAGACATTGTACTAAAAACCCTGCACATATTTTCACACAGGAGTAAGTTGAATTATTAGAGATAAATGTTGAGACTAGAGGCTGAGGGGATCCACAAAATTGAAGAGGCTTTCATTTGATCAGATTGACTTTTCTGTTATATTGAAAAGCAATAAGTGAACCTGACAAGAAGCAGAGCTCCAAGTAAGCATCCAAAAGGATGGGTGTGCAATCAACCCATGAAACTGAAAATTTTCCAGCAGGCAGCAATCTTGGGTGAAATTACCAGTGCCAGGAGTACCATAGCAGCTTCACGGTAGTTGGAGGCTTTTACCTTAGGGCGGTATAGACAAAGCACAGACGACCTCCAAAAAGATAATATCTATTAACTGAACTTTTTCTAATCCATGAAAGGTTTAGTTCACATTTAGGTGAAGATTCATCCTTCCCCATCATTAAGTAATTTAATACAAGCTTCACTTGTTGTCATGGCCATCCATTGAGCTTCTAAGAGGAGTCTGAGAAGTATTGTTCAGCAATGGGATGTCTATTTTACAGACTCACAACAGATTGAAATCTTAAATACAAAATACTCAAATTATGAGTACTTGTGCAATTTTGCTGCGGGTTTGTGGCACACATTAATTGCTTCTCCCACTCCCACCCTCAACCATCAGTTCATTTTTAACATGATGCAATTTCACAAGAGAAGATGTAAACTTCTAAGTTTATACTACAGACTCCCACCCACCCCCGCCAAAGACTGAAAATCCTGTAAGATACAGTTAGACAAAGCATTCTTAACTGCAATGCAGTAATATATCAAGTATTATATGTAAAAAAAAAAACAACAATTGGTGTGCATACTGGATTTAGCCTTGCCAGCTCCAGAAGAAATTAACCATCAATCTAGAGATATTCATATTACACAGTGGCAGTTGAGATCAGTGGTGGCGCCCAAGCTGACAGTCCCTAGATTTGTATGTCTGGGGGGAGCCAGTGACGCATTTTCAGTGGCTGGACCTCAAGCTTGGAATTCATTTCCATGCTTTGGCCAGTAGCGCTTACATCTGCTGGGTACACTTCAGGGCACACTGTAAAGTATATCTATTCACCCAAGATTTCAATGAAGGGGCGGGGTGGGGCAGCTGTGTTGTTACATTTTGTGAAAGTTTCAGAGGACACTGCATCAACTAAGAACTTTGGTAAAAAAAATTTATTATGATTTTTTTTTTATTTCATTTTCGATAGGCACAGTATATAAACTGAAAGAACAAATATATACATTCACAAAGCCGAGAGAACACTGTCTAGGAAAAGATCACCCTAATTGCAACAAGGCTGTGTCAACCTATAGATGAACAATTTCATACAGCTAACCTGGCAAAGAATTAGCATCCCTTCCCATCACAACATTCAAGAGCATCCTATGATGATATTCAGAATTATACTTTCTAAAGAAAGTAGGAACATGCCTTTTTTTGTTTTCAGACAGGGTTCATATGATAAAAATTTCACAAGAACTGCTTCCATATCTCCTATTTGTTTTCTTGCTAGATATGTAGAACTAGTTTCTGGGTTTATATATTTTAACAGTGGGAACAATATTACTCCTCAATCCGCCTGCATTGTCCCATGTGAGCCCTATCTTTAGACTTGATAATGTTATTTGTGTTGAAATTCTGCAGCATGCCATGGGTGTTTGGGAATTGCTCTTGGTCCATTGTAAACAAGCCGTCAAGCTTAACCAGGTAGCCTGTAGGAATATGTCTTTGATAAACAAATTAATGAATACAATAAGAATGCTTGAAAAGGGCTTCCATTGTGGTTGAGAAACACAGCACAACAGTCCCTTGTGCAAGTCAGGAGCACTGCAGCCATTTGGTGGGTTTTGGTTTTTTTTGTATATTTTACATATTTTTTTAAATGTAATCATTTACCTCTGCAGTCACTCAAGATGCAGAGACAACAGGAGACTCACCATTAAATAAATTAATACAGAGGACATGTTTAGCATAAATAAAGCTGTTTCATGCAAATGAAAGCAGATCAATACAAACGAATTCCTGTAAATTCCAATCAAGAGCATACAAAAAAAAAATCAATAAAACAAACAAAAAACAACGGAAAAGAGGAGTTAGGTTGAACAGATCAGCATAGAAGAGCTGATTTATTTATTTTATTTTTAGAAAGGATTCTTAAGTGCTACAATTATATTAATACATTTTTCTTTCCCTTCAAGGTCATATTGACTGGATACTCTTAATTTTTCCTCCCATGTTCTTCATAATGGAATGGATTTTTTTTCTTTTAAAAAATTCACACAACTCTTGTCCTTATAAAAAAAAGCTGGATTGAGAGCACTGAGAATAAAATTTTTAGCTACAGAACAAGTACAGTACAGGCAGATTCCCCAACTGCCTGTCCATGGACCTCAGCACTCACTATAAATAATTACATCCAGGGTACTCTACCTAGGCCCATTCAATCTATGGCCTCTCTAGTAAACCTGCTAACACAATGGCCATGTGTGATGATATTTTTGTGATGTGGACACCTAGCCAGTGGGAACTAAACGAAGACTATATTCATTCTACATAAGGTACTGCACAGCCATCAGATGGCTGGATTTGAACCATTGACTGAAGGATCAAATACTACATCCTACCTCCCCAACCCAAGTCATCATGCCTGCAACAAATTCTATGCAACATGCTTTCTCTCATAGATTTTGCCCCTTATGAAAGCAGCTTTTTTGAGGTGTGTATTAACATGGAAGAGAAAGAAAAAAAAACGTATGAAGTAAAATCAGAAACGTGACATGAGAGAAGGTATTGCCGTCCCAACCCCCAATAATATCTTTATATGAACATTTTACCTAACAGAACAATAAGAGACCTATTTCTAAGTTGATTTGTGCAGAGAGGCATTACCTGGGCAGTTGCAAAGGGGCATTATTACCTACTTCAGCAAACCACGTTTAATATCAAAGCCACATTATCCTGCAATATGTACCAACAATGGTCAAGTGTGGTTCTAATAATTTTTAGCTATGAAAAATAATGTTAATATTTAGACATCATCTTTGTGAGAGGTGATGGTGATGATTTGAGGAGAATGAAACAATTCCAGGAAGGAGCAGTGGAAGAAGTCATGAAATATTTGTGGTATCTGTGTTTATCTTACATTTATTATTCTTTTGATGGCTTTACTATCTCTGACAAAGTAGGGGGAAGGTAAAATGAAAAATTAAACCACAGTATTACAATTCTACCCTTCTGCATGGGGCTTTTTAAAAAATAATACTGAACTGTTTAGAAGGGATGTAATTTGGCAGTCTTTGAGACTCATACATGCCACTTGCTATTGATGAAACTACCTTTGTAGAACATAAGGTGAATAAATACAAATGCCAGCTTTTAAAGGTGCCCTTTTAGCCAAAGACTCTAAATTAAATTTCCAGCAAATCCTTTTAGAGTGGGTCAGCATTCATGTTCTGTAAAATGTGGCTCTCAGAATTCAATATAAAAGCTTCTCTTTATAAATCCCATTTATGACTTCCTTCCTTTTTTTTTTTTCGTTCCCTTTTTTTTCTTCTTTAATTACAGCGAAGGGGGATTAGTCAGTGTAAGTCTCCAGGGAGCGATATACAAAGCCATCTCCGAAATTAAACTAAAGGGAAAATGGCAGCAGGCACTGAGCTCTGGGAACAGACAAGACTGATTGATCTGAAGTAGCCAGGCAAATATTCTGGATCGTTAAGGGAGAGAAATATCTTAACCCACCCTTCACCTCCCCCGACAAAAAGACAAAAATATAAATTCTCTTTAATCAGTTACATTAATGCTAGCATCATGCAATGTCATCCTTTAGAGAAAAAAAGAAAGTAAATATAAATCAGTAGTTATCACTTTACAGAAAACAGCCTATCAGTATGGACAGATAAGAACCATTTTTCTTCAGTTCACTTAACTGGCCATCTGTGATTATATGAAAATATATATCTAAACATAGCATTCTGCTT
Organism: Terrapene triunguis; assembly: GCF_002925995.2. NCBI lineage: Eukaryota > Metazoa > Chordata > Testudines > Emydidae > Terrapene > Terrapene triunguis. The sequence continues at coordinate 11,500,390 of NW_020665189.1, read as the reverse complement.
CCCACTAGTATGAACAGGCTGCTAGTATTTGGCTTGCTGAACATTTTGGAGTAAGCACATGTTGGCTTGTTTTTATATGCTGGAGTAAAACCAAACAGGTTTTTCTTTAAAAAATGACTTCTGGAGCTGTGTATTTATTTAAAGGGAATGATTTTGGAAATGGCTGGGTGGGGTAGAGCTGCAAAGCTGATGGCATTACCATTTGGAATTTTACCTCTAAGCTCTCAGTCTAAATTCCACAAAAATTACACACAGGTCAATTTAATTCCCTTTGTATAAGGTTCTCCTAGAGCTGATTGGAAATTTTCCAGAGGAATCTTTTTCCATTGGAAAAAGCAGATTTCTCACAAGAGAAAATGTTTTGCAAAAATGGGTCAATTTCTATTAAATTTCATTTGGAGAGAAAAAATTCAAAACAAAATATTTTAGATATTTTGGTGCAAAATGACTTTTCATTTTAAAATGTATGTTCTATTTAAAAAATAAAAGTAATTTAAAATGTCAAAATCAGATTGCAACATTTTGACTATCAAAATTAAAGGTTTTGACTGAAAAACAATTTTTTAATTAAATTTTGTTTCAAGGAAATTTTGAAATTTTTGGGTTTGTTCCATTTTGGAACAACTTTTTTTTTTTTAATTTATTTTTTATCCTCACAGAATTTCCCACTAAATGAAAAATCTTGTTTCTGCACAGCTCTGACTTCTACATTATCCTAGGTGAAACTGTGCATGCATTTAAAAGCTGTGTGACCCCAATGTATTGAGATTTGCATAGGCTGTAAGGAAGGGTTCAGTTTGGCCTCCAAATATCAGCTAAATAACAGAATTACATTTCATAATCAGCACGTGATGACAATTAGGCTCAACTGGTAGATTTTTTTCTCCCAAAACTAGCTTGAGCTGGTTACCTTGGGGAGAGACTGAAATATGTTCTCACCCAATAAGACTACCTCATTCCTGTTTACAGGGGGTTAATATTTACCTATTTACTGTCCTTTATTAAAGAAAAGTGGTTTTAAAAACCTTTATAAAAGTATTCCTTGAATAAAGACAAATATTCAAAGCAAAGACAGAGTTATCCAGGCTGCTACTTATTTCTGAATTTAGTACTTACAGAGTCCTGATCTTTGGCATATGGTTGAAACTGGTAAGAGGGATGCGGGTGATGTTGTTATTGTTGAGAGTACTGTTGAAAAAGAAAGAAAGAAAAGAAAAACAGATTGATCAATTATTTACATTGCTTTACCAGCACACTCTTTATAGAAATGAACTGCTTCAGCAACGGGTAATAAATCTATAGTGCTGCAAACAAGAAGACGTGCTGACAAATATCTCAGGAGCGATTTGTGAGTTGTCAAGAAGGATATTTTTATGTCAAAGTAACCAATAATTGTGCACAAGTAAACAAAAATTGCTATTTAACATGCCATGCCCTGCATAGCAAGTAGCACAAGATTTCATCCACTAGAGTATTTGTTTTCAAACAAAAGGGGAGATGTTGGCACTTAAAGCCTCATTAGCACAGCCTGTTTGCAATAAGACATACAGCTCAAATTGCTCCGTTAGAAACACATGGATGGATGAGGAATTCTTGTTTGGTTTCCTTAGGAAGAAATATATGGAACATGGAATGTACCAGAATAAACATTTCCTGTTCAAAGCATATAAGGGTTTCAAATGGAAACGCCATGTTGTGTATTTTATTAGAGCTGGTCTTAGAAGAATGGGACCCCGGCTGCCATTAGGGACCCTAATCATGTTTTTTATGATAAAATGACTAGTTTAGCATCAACTGGGGTAGGTTGCCCTCATTTATGTTGTTCCTAATTATATCAGTGACTCCCTGGCAAATTAGAAGTTATAAAGTTTATCAATGATGGCCTGGGAAATGGAACACACACACCAGGAGGGTATACTTGCCACATTCCATTGCTCAGAAATTGCAACTACTGCAGCCTACTGTGTCAAGAGACTTGATCAAACCTAAATAAATAAAATAAATTAATGGAGATATCCTATCTCCTAGAACTGGAAGGGACCTTGAAAGGTCCTTCACAAGCAGGACCAAGTACTGATTTTGCCCCAGATCCCTAAGTGGCCCCCTGGGTTTAGCAGGCCAATGCTCATTCCACTGAGCTATCCCTCCCCCCCTGACTATTTGTTACCTACCATGTTGCACTGTCCATCCTCCTTCTAACTGAAATGGTTAAAGCTCTTCAGATTTCCCTTATTTAAAATGCAAACACACAGCAGTTGTTTATAGCAATGGCCCAGCAGGCTGTACGTTATAACATCCATAGTGCAGTGTTTTGGGCAATTACTGTAGAAACCAATAGCTTGGCCTTGTTTTAAATTAAGGGCTGTAAGCTTTGTGCAGGTGATAAAATAAACAGCCACCTCAAATAATACTTTAAAGCATTACTACTGTTACTTACACCTGATTTGTTCAGTAGTTGTGATATTATGTATTTGTGCAGGGCATTTCATAAAAAGATTTTCAAGAGCTTTAAAATAATTAACTAATTAACCTTCTAATTCATCTGTAACTTCCTTCCAACAGATGATTCGTTTTCTGTATACTAGAGATCAGCGTGTACAACAGAAACCTCTCCGTAGATTCCCAGTTTGCTCAGTGTTAGTGTACCGTAGCCTACAACACAATACATTGCTGTATTTTAGCTCCACTAGAAAAACTGGTAATGTCAGATGTTGGCTCAAATCAGAAATCAGAACACTCTCAAATATGGAGGGGATAGGATGTCTGAAATCCAGACCTGAACCAAAATACACATTTCACAATTTGAGCCTAATTGGAATCCCAAATTCAGAACACCCCAATTTCATTGGGAAGGGCAAAGAATTAGGGAGGAAAGTACTGTCAATATCTGGAGTTGAATCCTGGATGCATCACTCATGGTGCAAACTACTCAGGAAAAACTGCGATGCCTCACAGTGAACTTCTCTGAGGCTGAAAAGCTGCTTCGTCTGTACCACAGAATTCCCTTCTTAAGGGCATCATAATACCAAAATGAATTTTCCACTATGCCAGTTTGTATTTTAAAATAAAGCTCTCTTTATATGTAATTATTATTGCTAGATTATGGTATCTAGCAGATGGTGCAGGAATGGAAGTCGTAGACAACTAGCCAAAAGAAGTGTGTGGCACAGTAAACTTCATTCAGACAAATGAAACACTCTGTAGGAATAAATGACAGCAAATATTGTCCAGTGGCTCAAGCAGAGGATTATGATTCAGAACTCCTGAGTTCAATTGCTATCTCTGTCACTAATTCTGCCTGTAATCTTGGACAAGTCACTTAGCATCGGCCTCCGTTTCCCCATCTGTAAAATACTTATCTACCTGGCCACAGAGATATTGATGCTTAATGTGTGTAACACACTCTGGATGAACCACTTTGGATGAGGCTATAGAAGTGCTAAGCATTATTACTGTTGTTATACCTGTGTTCTGATTTTGTTCAGTTGTCCACCAAAAGAATAGAGGTGAAGTGTAAATGTGTGTTAGTTTAAGTAGTATATATTACAGAAAGCATTAGTATAGGAAAGAACTCTACGCAGGGGCTGGGATCATAAATCACCAAAGAACAACCATGCATATAGTCAGTTTTGAAAATTAAATCGTACACAAAGTTGACAAATGAATATGTCAGTGAGGGCACTAAAGGATCCAATGCAAGTCAAACTGAATTCAGTGGAGACTTTCCATTGACTTTAACAGGACACAGAGTGGATTCAGAGAGTGAGAAGTGACAATGAACATCTTTCCCATGTAACTGAGAGATACATTCTGTACACTATTCCCAGCACAACTGTTGAAAATTCAATCTGTACTATCACACAGACTCAGATATAGCTATTGTAAAAAAAGCCACATATTTAATAGACAAAGTATCTAGTAACCCAAATCCTAGCTTTGCTACTTACACATTTCCAACATTAAGAGCCCATTTGTTGCTAGAAATAAGCAGGAAGATTTCCATAGGTCTCCAATAAATAAATAACAAAGCAACAAATAATGAGGAATACAGTTAATACTGAATTAAGCCCTATTTCATTAATCTACTAATTAACTACAAAATTTCAAGTATAATCATAGCAGATAGCTACTGCACAGAAGACTTATTAATGCATTATTACACTGATATTTAAATGTTAACCATTATGAAGGCAATAAAGCATTTATGATTATAGCAGTATTTCAACACAAAGAAGGCTAAATACAGCTGTACAGCTTCCATTGCTCCACAAAGGGTACTAATTGACAGTGAACTGTCTGCATTATTGGTCACAATTTTAGTTGTGTGAAGTTAACCCCTTTGCAATGATTCTTCAGCATGTGGTAGTCTAATGTAGCAGCGTTCTTATATAGGCTCTTGCAGGGGAGCCTTCAAGGTATATGGAGCAGTGCTAGAGAGGCATTTTGGAAACCTGAATACCAAGTACATGAAGCAGTTGCCAAGTGTCTAAAACTCATCATCCCAGTAACGATTTTTAAGCCTGTGTGTTGTGGTGGAGTCAAAAGACCATAATGCACTTATATATGGAAGATGAGGGGGAACAGAGAAAAAACACTCCCCCCAATTTTCTATTAAGTGCTATGAAGCCCAGTAGATATTTGAAACAGACTAAGAGCAGAAAACTATGTGAGGTCCTGGACTCTCAGAGCATCCAGGTTCCCTCCGCATCATATGCGGAGACTGGAGATTCACATCACACTACACTGTCATCAGGATCACACCTCTAACCTGTTGCTTATTTTAGAGCCAAGTTTACCCTCACCCCTCACAAACTCACTGTTATCATTGTAAGGTGTTCACTTCCAAAATGCTCAATCAGTAACCTGTGGTTACAGAGAGTGTTATTTATGGCTGCAGACCTGCCACCTTGGGCTGTGATATTGTCAGATCTTGCAAGCAAAGCAGGCTCAGGATGCATCAGTACCTGGTGGGCTTCCAAGAACTACTTGGGAGCTGCACAAAATGGTGTTAGCCACCTGTAGGTGGCACTTCCCTCTCTGAGGCACATCCTCAGCTGTGGTAAATTGTCAGCTCCAATTCCTTCAATCTATACCAGCCGAGATTTGCCCCCCGGGGCAGCGTGCTGTTAAGAGGTGCTCACTTTCCCATAAGATATAAAACTGATCACCTAGCACTTTTTTCCAAAGTAGGGATGTTGGCTGTGGAATCTTGTACATATGGATGTATGTATCCCATGACTGATTTTCATGACATTTCAATGGCAAGTTTTTATTCTGACATTACCCATCTCCTCTCTGGGTCTGGAATCCTAGTCCAGTCCCAAATCTGGTAAACACAATCTGCCTCCTTCCTCACATTTCCCATGCAAATTCATTTGCATTCAACATTCTTACATACTTCCTAGTGGCACTAAACTGTTGTGCAGCATTGCAGTGTGCTGATAAAAAATTACTGAATTCCACCCTAAAGGTGGCTGCATTTTCTGGTGAATGACATGATCCTTTGTATTTCCACAGTTGCTAAAGTGCTGAAAGGTGCTATATATATATATATGTAAAATCATTATAACATGTGAGAGGAATTAATCCCACATCATTAAAATATTTCTACTCTTGTTTTGTGGTCTCTCCATCATTTTGAGTGGGAAAAGAGGTGCTCATGGGTGACTGATACTTATAAAGATTAGTATATCCCAAATTCTAGAACAAACATAATAGCTTCTAGGCACAGCCCAAATGCTCTGACCAAAAAGTGAAAAGATTACATTACTAATCTTCCCAGACTAACTACTCAGTTTGAAAGACTCAACCTAGCAGTCTAACTATCTCCCCCAAACCAGCTGGACTGATTAGGAACTGAAAAATCCTAGGACCTTTGCTGAATGGCCAGACGAACTCTCTCCTCTCTCTTACTGCTTCAAGCTACAGGGAAATATTGTGGGTTTTGTTCCTCTTTGTTGTGTCTTTGCACTGCCGACTTATAAAAAGTATGTGTGCATATTAAAATTTCCAGCCGCTTACATATCTGTAATAAAATAATAATAATTACAACACATCCACCCTACCTACGCCAGTTAAGTACTGGAAATATACTGTAAGACCAAAGATATCTTCTGGCAATGCCATCAGAAAAGGTTGCAAACCAGATGTAAAAAGATTATGTTAAATACCTATATTACAACAAGTAAAAAGGTAACAATATTAACCGCCTTGCTATTTTTGCAGTCAACCACAACTTCAAGTGAGAAAACAGGTGGGCTTTTTTGGGTTTTTTTTCAATGAAAGGGTCCTATTATATAACAATGATTAATTATCATCCACTGTACCCCAGCTAATACAAGTTACGGCATTCTATTTTATCAATGCTATAAAGAAAAAGACCCCATAGCAAAATCTAATTTTCCTCCTCTAAACAGTACACTTTTTTTCATAAAAGAACACACACAGGAAAACAACTATCAATACAATATCCGCAATGATTTTTTTTTACACACAGGATTTGAATGGATGTAAATGACAGAAAAATCTACATGCAACACTAGGCCAGCGCTGAGGGCACACTTTGGTTTCTGCATATAATAGGGACTCTGATTTTCTTTTACATCCCATTTCTGCAGCTGATTAGCACAAACAGCTAATCAAATTGAGAAATTATATGGTAGATTATATTTTTGATTAGCACTTTTTTCCAAGCATTAATGAGCATCTACCATAGTTACCAGGGGTCTGCTAGCCATTCAGCCTTTGATAAGCACCAGGCTTCTTTTGGGTAGCATTTGGCTCTGCTGATCAAGGGGGTTTGCAGCATTTGCTATGAAGAAACACTAAGGCCCACAGGAGATCAGCTCCATCAGAGGGAGAATAACAAAATGTATAGACATAGATTAATTGCCATGTTTAACAAACTACTGGTAAGAAATATACTTTCAAGTGGTGAGGGGTAAATGGGAAAAGAGAAAGGAAACAGGACTAGCTCATTTTCTGTGTTTCTGTTGCTCTTTGAATTTCTTCTTCTTTTGCTCACTAGAGATTAATAGTCTCTGGTTCGCTTGCCAAAGTTTTGTAGTTTAAAAAGAATTGTTTGAACCCTGGAAATAACAAGCATCATTTGGCAACACACAGCTCAGGCCTATATGGACTACAACTTTAAACTGAACAGACACTATTTTAATTTTCATTCTCCCCTCTCCCCCCAAAAAAGACCAATTTGCTTACTTTTCTAGTTCTGTGGTAAACCTGTTTTGAATGTGTCTCTTTGATTTTCATGATCCGGGCCTGGAGTTGAAAAGCAGACCTCCGAGGCTGGTTGGAGCAGTGGCAGCTGCTGTGTTGCTGGTAGTGCTAACAAGTCTAACATTTCCCTCTGTCTCCTTTGATTAGACCACTGCTTTATCACAGTGTCCTTTTTTGGCTGTGTGTGTAATTTGTGTGTTGTGTGTCCATAACACCATGTAATTGGCCCTAATGCAACATTATTATCTGTATGCATGCAAGGACTGGATACAAATGGTGCATATGCCAGCTTACAACATTCCCAGGAGTGAGTTACTCACCTGTCATCCTCCCTGATTATTGCCTCTACCATAACTGCCATGCTTTTCATGTTGCTTGTCCCCAAAGCAAATGGACATTCAATTCAAAGTGGAAAGGTAAAGGACGGTAGAATTCCAGACACACACACGCACATACCCTCAGTTAAACGAAACTGGAATTTTTAAACTAAGACTTTGTCTAGGAATGTCCAAGCACAAGGAAAAACATAATTAAGCCTCAGAACACCCTTCACATAAACAGTATTGCTAAGAATGTTATCCCTATACAGGGATGGGTGAATTGAGGCAAACAGAAGTTAAGCTATTTACCCAAGGACAGTGGTGGAGCTGGGAGAAGAGCCTTGAGGAGCCCTGATATATAGTCCCCTGCTAGCCAGGACCAGTTAGACAGCACTTTCCAGATAGGCAAAAATCTCATGATTTCAAAAATCATGAATCAGGCACTCAAATCATGAGAGATGTTTTAAAAATGTGGGTTTTTTTTATTTGCCTTCTGGTTTTTGGGCCTTTGCGGTTCACATTTTCAAGCTTCTCTCCACAACCAAGTGTGACAAAGTTTTTAAAATGAAAATGAAAATTCTTATCTAATCACAGGATCTGGGCCTTTAAGAAACACGCCAAATACCTCAAGACTCATAATAAAATCATGAGAGTTGGCAATCTTTTTTTTTTTTTCATTTGATCACCAGACTCCTCTTTATTTCAGACTTAGCTGACACCATTTTGATGCAATACCACTCCTGGAAAAATACTGTAACCACCACAACATGAACAGTAACAGGGTTCCTATGACTTCATGTTTACAGAACTGGAGGGCAGGAAATCTTTTAGTATTCTATGTGACTAGATTGCAGAACCACAATGCTAACAACTCTGTGTCTTTATGCATTATATAGAGATTACGTGTGTCTTGGCTTCCAGTATTTTTCCTCTCTATTTCCATAAGGTTTATTAGAATTACCTTTTCTAAAGCATCAATCCTAATAAGAAAGCCCCTTTTTTTGGGGGGGGGGGGACAAAAATTAATAAGACTAGATTTAACACAGTGGGCAAAGGTATCATTCTGCCACTAATACATTCTATGGTAATGTCAGTTATGGTCATCAATGGCAGCACTACCTCTGAGTCCCTTGCCTACATTGACACTTTAATCTTGCAAGTAGAACTGGTTTTAAATGTGGTTTAAAACCAGTTTCTGCTAACAAGGTTTAATCATGTTTTACTAGGTCGCTGTAGACCAGACACAGCCATTTACAAACCTACATGCAAGGTCTTGTCCACAATGGTTAAATAACTCCATTTGGAAAAGGTGTTTTTTATTGTCCTGATTCATAAGGGCACTGCGCACCTACAGCTCCAACATACATCACAGGACTTAATACTGTTCAGCACCTCTGAAAACCAGGCCATAAATCTGTTTTCAGTAGTTCAAACACAGTTTGTGCACTTGTATTTTGTATGCAGGCATAATTAATCCACGTAAAGAACATTTGGATCCTGGGATGAAAGTCACTATATTTTCATCAGTTGTAAAAAGGTTATATTTAACATAAGTCAAAATCAATCAGCATTAAATAAAATGCATAGTATTTCTCAAAGAGGTGAGCTCCCTCAACAACCTCACCCTCTACTTTCTAAGTGGGCAAGCAAAGGAAGACCCAGTGCTCCCATGGATTGCTTTCAATTTTTTTTTTCTTTTCCAATTCTGGGTGCCTCTCATAGGCAGTTTCTTGATCTCCCCACAGAGCATTTAAATTAAAGCCCATAACCGCTGTGTGGGCATATAATGAAAGTAACTGATGCTGCACTGATTAATCCATTATTCTCAACTGTTAGAAAACATAATGATCTCACAAGGGGCCTTATTCACTGAGGTATAGCAGTTGAGCTGTAATCTGACACCTTAAATTAGCAGCAAAAGCAACAACAGCTGGGTTTTTGTCTCAATATTTGTACCCAACTCTAAAGTGATTTGGCACCATACAAGTGTTATTTTTAAACACAACGTTAACACAGCCAACTAACGTTTTAAATGGTCTCCAGGTGTCATGTAAAATCCACAGAAATAAAAACAATCAGTTGCCAATTTGGTTTCTATTCTGCTTTTATCTTAATAAACAGATTCACCATTAAATCCTAGGTGATTGTTTTCTTTTTTCAAATGTGTTATCAAAGATATGAGAGGGTCTTCTATTGTTATCTCAGGTGTCTGGCAATGGAAATTTAAACAAGCCAAAGGAAACAGGAAAGAGAAAATGTCCTTTTTTGGAAATGTCTGAGTGAATAAGCTTCATGTGATTAACACATGTATATGCTATGCAGAGCTGGTAGCACCACCTATTACTGAGGTTGCCTGACACTTCCCACTATAATACCTTGTTTTCAATTGCTTTATATTTTTTCCAAACTTACCATTTGGACTGAAATTTTCCATGCTGGGTGTCTGCCTCGGGGTGCATTTTTTCAGCCACTGGTTCAGCTATTTCCAAGAATAAGGCTAGGGAAAATTACACTGTTTTGTCCCATGTTAAAAAATTCTGGCAACCTTTTCTCTGCAATGCTCAATTGCTCTGAATGAGGCAGGGGTCCAGTGGAAAAAATAGTATGTTATCATGTAAATAAAGAACATCATAATTGATATGCACCAGGGGGCTAACTTTGGCAGGCATGAATTTGCAACCATAATAATGCTCCTTTACCATAGTGTTTTTATGTGCCCAATGTGTGTGCATACGTGCACGTACTCACACATGCACTGAATGTATTTTTCTGATTACTGCAGATTTATACTTTTGACATGATATTTAGGTTTCTCATGATCTATGCCCTCCCAAATATGGGGAAAAATAAAGCGAAACAAAGGAGAAATGAAGAAAAAAAGGCTTCTAAAAGTAGATCTTCACCACAAGTTAACACAAGTTAGCTACACTCAACTTTCTCCACTCAAATTAGCCTTGCTCGCGTAAGAGTGGCCACACTGAAAAATAACATTCAAGCTGCCATGCTGCACTCACTCTCATGTGTGGCACTAAGATGTCTAAGGGCGTATCCCAGAGTTCTTTGCATTGCAGTAAGCTGAGCCACTCTGCGAATTCTTTCGCAATGAAGAATTTGTCAGTCCTTTCTGGGGCACAGGGGGGAATTGTGGGAAGGCATTAGAGGACTTGAGTGGTACTAGCCTGAGTCCATAATGCAGAGTGGTCTTGTTAGCAGCTGAGTTGTGCTATCTCAAGCTTCAGCCTGTATCCCCTGACCGGCCAGCCAACTCAAGTAAAAAGCTCCTCCACATGCTAACTAAAGGTTCTGTGTGAGGACAGGACTCAAGTTACAACTTGATTTAACTTTTCAGTGATGATAATCCGTAACCAAGTCTCAGCTGTCAGGGGTTTTCTGGAGAATTATGTTCTATTTCAGCTGGTTAACTGAAATTCCTGAGAGTTTGTAGGTTGGTTTTGCATTTGATTTTTTCATTTAATATACTGAGCAAACAATGTTTTCAGCAATGAATTTACAAGAATTATTGTCTAGCCATTTGAACAGGACTTGCTTTTTGTCTTATATATATATATATATATATATATATATATCCAAACAATTAGATCATAAGCCCGTCAAAGCACAGACCATGTGTTTGCTCTGAACCACCTAACACACTGTGGGTGCTACAATAACAATATTATTAATAATAGAAATTATTTTTATACATTCCTTCATTCTGATATATCTTCTTTAACAGAACTTAGTTTTCCTTGGTGATTGTTGCCATGTTTTAGAGGGTTTTCTTAACATAGGAGATCTCTTGCAATAGGGGCTGTCATTTTCATATTAGCCATAAAGTGCAAATTTACAAAGAAATAGTATTTCCATTTTTGGTGCACACAGATGAAGCTGTAAGTAAGAGACAACAGTGACATCTCAAGATGGATCATTCTTTGCAGAGTCCATAAAAAGCTACTAAAACATAATTAAAAATTCCTAAACTTTTGAACTTAGTAGAAAGAGCTTTAAAATACAAGAAAGCAAGCGATCATCCTCTGTACAGGCCAATTTAATCCTAAACTGTATATTTTTGTATTATGAGAAAGGCCTTCTTCCAGCTCCAATATAAAATATTTTCATTTAGTATGTGATAATGTCTAGCACAGGAGATCCAATGGGCTGGAAAAGCATATTTGCCTATCAAAATAGAGAAACAAAAAACTCTGCAACAGGATACTGGAAGATGTTTGATTTAAGACCATGTAAATGCCAGTTTCTGGGTTTGCAAACAACAGAGCTCTCAACTCAAATGAGCTAGCTGATCGTCACTGAGATATCTAAATCCTAGGCACAGTCATTACAAATGAAGTTCAGGACTCGAGGCATAGGGACAAAATGACCATCAATACTGCAAAGCCTGTGGTAGAAAAGGTAACACGTAAAAGTCAGTGCTCCTTCAACACAGTTCACTATCTCAGATCATTATATTTACTATGTATATTCTATTATATTTTTACTTTTGTTTTTAGTATACAACCAAGTGGGTATATACTGGCTACTAATAAATTTATGGTGGAAATTAGAAGACAGTTTCTAATCAACAGAGAAGTGAGGCTCTGGTACAGCCTTTCCACAGGAGTAGTGGGGGCAAATAACCTAATTAGTTTTAGGATGGAATTTGATGCATTTCTGAATGGGAATCTTCTAGTCCTACAATCCTAAACCTTTCTATCCTTGAAGAGGGACTTCAGCACAATACCTCTCTCCATTTTAGACCTAAGCATATGATGCCTTGAGTAATTCTTGTTCAAAGAAAAAGATGACTGCTGAATAGGCAACCTAGTTGCCTCTTGTTGCAAAAGTATTTCAGTGATGACATTTTCCCATCTTCCACCCTAAATCATTTGCTTTCCCCATTGTCAAACACCTTCAATCTTTCAATACAATGCTACATCCAAAGGCAGTGCAACTCCACTGAAAGTGTTCAAGTTGTGTGTCCCACCGAATTTCATGTTTTAATTTGGGGTAAGAGTATTAGAAGTGCAGTTATTTTATAGACCCTTCTCCTTCAGGAATAAAGTCACTCTCACTCAAGCAAATAAGACAAGAATGGGAGCTAAAATAATTGGTTAAAAGTAGATATCTTAAATTATTGGTGGCTCCTTATGCACGTAATACGCTTGTCTTTCATCGAAGGACCTGAACATACAAAGTAAATGATAAGCCCATGACACTTCTGTAAAATGGATTTTACAACTATTTTACATGTGGGAAACTGAGGCATGGAGAGACTAAGAGTCTCATCTTGCGCCGATTAAAGTCAATGGGATTTAAGCATATGACGTGCTGTTCTGAACAGGGATGGATTTAAGCACATACATGAGAGTTTTCTACCAAATTGAGGCCTTACGTGGCTTGCTGAAGGTCAACACAACATAACAGTGAGCCAGAAAAAGATCCTAGGAGTCCGGTTTCCCAGTTCTCCTCTTTAACCATTAGATATCAATGCCCATTTGATCTATGTTTCATTCCTGAATGTGCTTCACTTTTATAAGGCTGATGCTTCATTAGTCTCCCAATTCAGCTTCATCAATGGGACTGATGGCAGCAGCGCTGGTGTAGCCAAGGCTTCACAGCCACCAACATTTTTACTACTCTGTTGTCTAACCCTCGCACCAAACAACATGATGATAAAAATACCGAAGGCCATTGGCACCATGCTCACACTAGTGCCAGCACCAGTGGAGCTCAACTGGTGGTAGCAACGGTATATACTTTTGGGAGAAAAAGACAAGTGAAGACAAGGCTTAAGGGACTAAATCATTCTCTTTCTAGGAGATATTGTTCATTCAAGCATTTATTCAATCATGGGTCTCTTTTGAACAAAAATCACCAATGGTGCTGAACTATGGTGTTCACGCAGGATTATTTTTTACATCCATTTCATCAGGATCCTCTATTTAAAGTCAAAGCTGCTTTCAAGTTGTGATTCCAGAAAGTGCCTATTAGGAGCTGTGCAACTAATTCCAAGTCATTATGTCTGTAAAAGCAAGTGTCTTAGGCATGTATCCCACCTTTAATTTCACTATGAAAACAAGAGTACCGCCTCTTTAGAGGACTCCACTATTCTGTCTAGAATGCTTAATGCCATTCATTGCTAGTTACCTCAGCAGCAACTTCATGGTACACTATGAAGTACTTCACAAAGCCTCTCTCACCGAGTGAAAGTAGCTCTGTGCTTTCCCCTCCATACTGTTGCAATCAGTCAATACTGCATTCTTCCCTAATACCTGTACCCAAAGATCTGCAGAAATGCTGGTCTTATCTTTGCAAGCTTCTACACATCACATCCAATTGCTCTCCTAGACAGAAAGTGCAACTTCACTTAAACAGAAAATCCAGTTGTAAAAGAATCATTGCAAAGGCAAACTAAAGTTTCAATGGGATGTGGGCATCTCAGTCCTGTAGGCTCCTTTAAAAATCCCAGACTTGATCAAGAATATGCACTTATCAATAATTATTTTGTAGATCATGTTTTATGTAACACAGTGATCACCTGTAAAACAAAGCAAAACAGAATTTACCAAATGGTGAGCTTTCAGCAGTGTCCACTGTACATTATCATTCATTATATATTACAGTTCATGGGACTGATTTAGCTCCCACTGAAGTTAATGGAATCTGGATCAGGCCCTATATGCATAATTCATTTAAAGCATACCTGAATACATATTCACAAGGAAGACCAGAAAGAAGAGATGAGCTGAAGGAGACTCATGTGAATGCCTAGTTCAGAGCCACAGTCTCTGGGCAATGTAGAAGAGAATCTCAGTTTCCATTTTAAAGAGTTATTTATACCCCTTTCCATAGCAGAGACAACCTTAAAAATGTAAACCAATTCAATGTAATGCAATCCAACTGCTAGGGTTGAAAGGAACAAGCAGCTGGACTCCACTTCTGCAGCGAGATGCTGGGGGAATTCAATGATCCACATGCCGCAGCTCCCAAATAGAGAAGTCCTATAGTATAAAATCTATTGAGGTCTATCTATTCAATCGGGTTATACAAAGAGAAATTCTAAATAATAATCATAATAATTTTCTAATTTAATTCAGAAGAGAATGGTTTCATGCTTCCAGTTATTTTTGTTTTATTTTGCCCCATCCTAGAGGATGGTTTAAAAAAAACAGAATGGAAAAGTTATTTCCCATTCTATTCTGTAAGACTTCTCCATTGATGCGCACACAATTGTTTTGGCAAAACAAGTCAGTTGAGTAGTGGGGAATCTCCCAATAAAACGTCTCCCCAAAATCCTCAGGCCAGCTCTATGCATGGTAGTGTGATGATAGTAGACACAAATTGTTTGCCTTTTCAGGTATAGAGAAAGATAGCAAAAGTTGTCTTGTATACCCACCAAAAATGCTATGATTGTTTCTACTTGTTAAAATGTTCCCCCTCTCCAAGGTTCGCCCTGCACCAGCTGCTGCCAGTTGCCGCAATGCGGCATTGTCTGCTATAACTGAGGTAGCCTGCATGCCCCACTTAGGCCACTAGGAGCATAGAGGGACAAACTCTCAAGCTCTATATACCACATTGCCAGCTACTCCAAAAAGCATAAGGATAACAATGAGTAGGAGGTGGGGCCAAGATAGTACTCCATTGAGTGATATGGCTGCAGCCCACCTCTTCCCCCCACCATTCTTTTCCTATCAAGCCTCATCCCAGAGTTTGAAGAGGAGGTTTGGGAGGAAGTCTAGAACCCCATTCCCATCTGACCCTCCATACTAGTGACAGAAGATTGGCTTTCCCCAACTACCTGCTATGATCTGCACCCCCACAATAGATAAGGGGGACATGAAGAACCAAACAGTGAAATGATGGACAGATATGAAATGGGGAGGAAAAAATGACACTGATTTTTTTGAAGGGACTTGAGAGAGGAAATGAAATGCGTATTTTACCCAGTGAACACCACATGTATTGCTAAGTAAGACAGAACATTTCTCAGAAAGCCGTTAAAATTTTAGGTTCTAAAGGAGTATGTATAGCCCTCATGGTGAAGTTACATGCATTGTAAATTAAGGTTGATATGTACACTATTATAAATACATACTAATGGATGGGGCATGTGTCTCACACACAAACTGGAAATTTAGAATTTGCATGTTCAAACATTCACATTGGAAAAGTTATCATTTATATAGTATGGGAAACTGTGTAACAGACCTTTGCCAAACCCAAGCACAGAGGCAACTATTTGTGCCATACACATTCTTTTGGGTGAAAGGTGCAAAGAAGTCTGCACTTAGATACTAAACTAAAAATAGATTGTTTTTGTAGTAATGATGCTTTAGGCAAAACGTGTCTAATTTAGAAAGTACAAAGTTAAAAATATGCTAAAATATCACCTCGTCCTGACTAAATTTCCCTAAGGTGCAGCTTGCCCAATTGCCAGAGCCAGGAGGCTTCTTCAAGTCCTAATGATTACACAAGTTAGTTAATTTACTATCATGTGCTACGCGCAAAGAAACCAACACACCTTAAATACTGAATACTCACAGTGTTCCACTCATATTCAGTTCACAAAGTAAATACTTGCAAAACAAAATAGAAGCTTGAATAAATATGAAGCAGTCACCTGGTGGTGAATATTCTGCAAACATGGAAAGAAGCTAAATAAATGGAGTCAACTATTCCTAGTAAATTATTTGCTCAGCTCTAATAGCTATACACATGCACAACAGGGTACTAACTCCGCTTTGGATGATTTGCATCTCAATGTTGAAATGTAGCAAGTATTAGCTCAAGCACCTCACCTGATTTCAAATGCCATCACAGTAGATGGGAAGAAAGGTTGTTTCTGAGATAAAATGGATCCAAGCCTTATAGGATTTTATAGATCAACCTATCTTGAATTATATCCACGAGCCAATAGGCTGCCTGTGCCGTTGGAGAATTGCTGAAATAAACTCCCTGCTGGTGACTCCGCCCAGCAGACTGACAACCTCATTCTGCACCAACTGGAGCTTGTGAGTGGGCTTCAAGGATAGTCTCATGTCTGCTGCATTGCGGTAATCCATGGATTACTGTGGCCACGTCCAACTCTGAGACAGATGGTCACAATCACCCTCACTAGACAAAAATGGAGGAAGGCATTTTTGGTGACTGACACCAGCCAAGATTTCAGAAGTAGAGGGTGTGAAAGCACCTCCAAACTATGCATCTCTAGACAAAGGGCAGGTAGACGTTTTCATTAATAAGTGCACAAATCCTTCCTCTGTACTCTCTAGAGCTTTCTGCCAACCCATCAGTCTCACCTCTACCTTGTTTGGATTAGAACAAGATACCTCAAACTCAGTCCAAATCCCAACCTTTGCCGGGCACTAGGAAAGTGCAGACACAACGTACCATCTCGGTGTGAGGAAAATGAGACGGAGATGCATATTTGCTGAATACTATTGGTGCTGCAGCTCAAAATGTTCTGCTATCTCCCTCAGTGCCTCCTATGAAATAAAAAAGCCTTGTAGAACCTCACTTAGTAAATCCTATGGGACAGATTATCAATTGTCCAAACCCACACTCCGAGCTCTCTAAAAGCAAGGAATGGAAATACGCAAGAGCAATACAGTCTATCCCAGCTAGGGTCTATGTGTGATCCAACAAAACCTTAAAGTCAATGGTATTTAAAGAACATCAACATAACCATTTGTCCAATGTTAGCACACACTGAACATATGTTTAACAATAATTCACCCAATAATGTAAACTCCTCCAATTTATATAGGATTAATAATATTAATTTCTCATATTTTGATGTGTTTCCTTCCTTTATTAAGGCTGAAAATTACAAAAAAAAGTGTTCTACCAAAATTAAGTTTGTGATAATGTTATTTTAAAATTAAGGGTCATGCTTCCATCCTTAACAAATCCTCTTTCACCTTCCTTTCTTTTAATAAACAAAACAGCACATGCTAATTAAAGAATTGAGCATTTTCCTTTCTGTATCCTATCATAACATACGTGTGATTGTCTCATTAAAAAAATTATCAGTTTTTCCTCTCAATTTCTTGTGTGCATGTGTATATATTATACAAATATATTTTTAGATCTATTTATGCTAAACATATATTTATATACAAGTACAAAATTAAACAACAGAAAAATCTGGGATTGCTGTCTTTTAGATCAAAAGCAGCCTAGAATTCTGCACTTGCAATTTTGTGCTGATCAATTAATTGAAGAGACCTTTTTCAGGCACAAATGAATTCAGGCACAAATGTACCTGATTTGCAAGCACAATTTCTACCTACAAATTAATTTCTTAAATGTCTATGTGCTACCATTTCAATCACCAATTGGCTGGAGATGCAAAATTATTGGCCTATCTGGAAATTTTTGGAAGCTTTAATGTCAAACATCATACAGAGTTCGGAATCTCAGCAGCTACAGTTTAAAGTTAAATATTCGGCATGGTAGATGGTGCGCTGGACCCACAACTCTGCTACAGGGAGCATCCTAGATACATTCTTTTCCACCATATTCAAAATTTGAACTCAAGAGAGTCTAATTTGAGAAGAATCAGGGTTATTATGGACTAAATGGGGGAATGAGTCCCAAAGCCCTCATGGAGGTGCCAGCAGCACTCCCTCTCTTATAATGACTGGGATCCAGGTCAAGCGCTTGTACTGTCCGCAGCTGTGGCAGTATGGCAGATGGAAAATGACAAAAAGCAGATTCCAGGCCATTTAGAACTTTATAGGTCATGACCAACACCTTAAACAGCATCCAGAAACTGATAGGAAACCAGCATTGATCCCAGAACAGTGGAGTAATGCACTCCCAGCCACGTGCGCCACTCAGTGAGTGCTGCTACATTCTGTACTGGCTTCAGTTTTTGAAAGGTTTTAAGGCACAATGCTAAGTTGAGCATGTTGCAACAATCTAATCTTGAGGTGACAAAGGCTTGAACAAAAGTAGCAAGGTCTGCATCAGAAAGGAGAAGTTCCAACCTGTTGGCCAGGCAGATGGTAAACAACTGACTGGGTTACTGCTGTGACATGATCATCCAACAACAGCTGTGAGTCATAGCTGTGAGTTCTGGTAACTAACAGCAGATCCATTCCCTCCACTAAGGGATTCATATTTTACCTTCCCTAGCTACTTCCCCCAACACCACCTCAGTCTCATCTGGGTGGCGCTTCAGCCAGCTCACTCTCACCACCACTCTCCCTCAACTACACATTAGCTAAGATGTTGAACTGCATGGTCCAATTCAAATGAGTGAGAGATACACAGCTGGGTGTCTTCAGTGATAAATTGGTCACTTACATCAAGACTGACAGTCAAAGTTAAAAGCTTGCCCTATGTTTCCTATACAACTGATGAAAATAGTATATCAGACAGAGGGGAGGAAGGAGTAACAAAGTAGTTACAAGATGAACAGAGCCTGCAAATGAAACAACTAATATCATGGGAAAGCGAGTCTGGCAGAAGTCCCTGACAGGTCATAAAAACAAGTCCCTCTCAGAAATGTATTTTGTTCTTGATTCATGAATATAATAGTTCCAAATTGGGACTGCTCTTATCTTGATTAGTTCTGCATCCCTAAGGGCTCCTGGGTATTATTAGCTTAAAGGCGATAAAAACACCATGATAGTGGGGGTAGGTGGGAAATGAGCACAGCATTCAAATACACTTCAGTAAGTCAAATCCATCTTCTGTAGATATAGGATATAGTTAGGCATCAATATTGATTTTTCATGGACATGGCTAGAATACTAATACTAATAGGACTAACAAAATTACTAGTTAAAGTACTTATGTGAATATACTGAACCCATCCATAAAGCAACTACCATTAAGGCCGAAACAGGCATCAAAGACTCTTACAGAGAGCCTCTCTTCCCCGCTCTTATTTTGTTTCTGATATAAAACCTGTCACCTTGGTGCCATCTGGATATTGTTCCTTTCACCATACATTGTACTTCCTCAAATTTTTGAAATATGTTATACAACTGAGGTTATCTCACATTTTATTTCCATATTGTTAGCAATGACCGTAGATGTCTCACTGAAAAGTTTCAACAAATAAAAACATTCCTTATTAAACATTAAAACATTCCACACACACACACCCCAGCCTGCCCTGCCAGTGCAGAATTCTTCATTTCCAATTGATAAAACATGCTAATCGCACACATCAGGGTTTCAGTATATTTCAGAAAGTTCCCAGGACTGGAGTGAAAGTCCTCTAGGGCACAGATTTTCTGTTCCTCTTATCTCCAATTTGATTCCTATAGTGGAAAGTGCAACAGCAGCCATGCTCTTTGGACACATTGCTCCCTCCTTCACTATAGAGATCTACAATGAGACAGAAACTGATGGGGGAAGGACAGTTACTGGGCATTCTCTTAATGCTTATCACTGGAGTAGGTCCAGATAGCTAATGAAGTAGAGAAAAGAGGAACTAGCCATCTGTCCAGTGATACCTCTATACACTGGGACAGTGGTACTTCGCCACAGCCAAGTCTACATTTGTTTCAGCTCTGGCTGTCCTGTGAGAGTAGCTTCCTGTCATAACACGGGGGGAGGGAAGAAGCCTGGCGATACTGTTAGAAAAGGCATAGCTTGTATTCCAAATTATTTTGGATTACATGCAATGGGATTAAACCATGTAGTCTGATTACCCACACCTTGCCACTAGCAAGCCCTTTTGAATTTTTGTTTTCATCATATGTCTTATGTGCACAATTACTAGTGAAGAAGTTTAATAGATTTTTAACCCAAATTCATTATCAGCCCAATTGTATTATTTTCCATTTATTTGTTATTTTAATTCAACTGCACACAAGCATGAATGACTAAAGCAAGAGTTATACACACAATTTATTGTGAAATCTAGTTCCTACTACAATATTCTGACTGCACTGTAGCAGTTAAGAATGCACCTCACACAGTTCAAATTTAATCTTGATTGCCAGAACTGATTGTAATTTGCAGAAAAATAGAGCAAGAAATCATTCTCGTGGCATTTTCAGGCTTTCATTAAGCAATGACATCTCATATATTTAGAATTATGTCATGACTTTAACGCCCTGCCTCTCAAGATAGCTGAAGCAAATAAAATATTGAGACATGCCTGGCAAAGCATTTTGTAAATAAGTAAAACTGGCTCTCTGTGTGTCTACACGCACACACATATATATATGTGTGCATAATTTTATATGTGTGTGTGTAATTATAAGCAGTAAGACTGTAAACAGAAGAAAACTGGAAGAAAAATTAAGTTATGCTATATCTGAAGACCCTGATTCATGCTCACAAAATTTTTTCAAGTTTGTTCATCTGAAAAATCATTCACTGTGTATTATAATCATACATCTGATAGTTCATTGTCATAAGGGGCAAAAGTTATTTAGCAGGTTATTGTGGAATACTGTGTTATTTTACATGTTGGAATATTACCAATGGTAACTTGTAATTCAAGGTAAACTGTTGAATTCACAACATAATCTGTGGCAACAGAAATGGACTGAAGTAGAAAGTCTGACTAAGACACCACAATAATATATCCCCCATTCTGCTTGTGAAAGTTTCGTTGCTTGTCAATGGGTGTTTTACACACAGTCCAAGGGAACCATACTATCCGAATTTAAACTGTTCTAGCAGACTCTGATGTGTTCTCCAGAATACAAGCTTCCACCTAAAGCAAATTTTAAAAAGCCAAGTGCATGATTTGCATCATATTGAGATCTCAGTATTTCATAGTCTGCATAGTGAATACGTTTTGAGATATCAGGTTCCAGTTCATAATCTGAGTCAGAAAGAAGACAAGTTCAAACTCCAATACCCCTTTTTTGAATTTTCATTTTCAAATTGTGTTTATTTATTTATTTATTTATTTATTTATTTAAAGTTTTTGATAGTCCCGAGCACTTTTCGCTAGGTTTGAGCTTTGGGACCTGGAAAATATTTTTTGTAGTTTCTTTTTCAGATCAACACCTACTTTTCAGACTCTTACAAGCTAATGAATAGAACTGAGGTTCTGAGTTTAGTTTTTGGTGCTCAATTCACATATTAGAATTTCAGGCATGATTTAGGTTTGCTTTAGAAATCTGGCTGCTAGGGTTGGGATTTTTTCAACCTTTGTGAGTTTACTGTGGATGCATTCCACCCTAAATGTCTTTTAATGCTGAATGCCTTTATACACAGTTTGTTGTCCATTAATTTAAACAACATTATTCACACAAGTAGGAGTACTCATGGCAAAAGGATTGGAAGGTTTAGTTCATAACTTGGAAAGCCTCAGAACTCAGGATGAGAGGCATAAGATGAATGAGTAATTATAACAGTAATTAACACTATTAACAACGTACCAAGAACAAAACTGTGCATTATTAGCACTGCACAATGACAACAGAATGTGTTTGAAATGACACTCTTAGCACAGTTTTCTTTGGGAAAACTCTTGGTAATGTGAACTGAATTGAACAAATATGCTGTGGTCTTTTTGTTCCTTTCTATATTGTGAAATCTGCAACATCCAGAAAGTTTTCAAGCTCCAATTTTCAAAGCTATTTCAAGTAACGGGATCCTCAAAAATCCCAAGATTTTAAGCATTTCACTGCTGATGGTGATAGCACAAACACCCAGCTAATATTCATATTAGTTTGTCCAGTTTGGCTGGACATACTGAACTCACCCTGACATTCATTCCTGTTGAAAGGATGTCCCACAGAAATGAAGATGAAATTCTGAATTTTGAAATAGTTGTGTCATCTATTCAATATTCTTTGGATTACTTGGCTAATCAAGATGTCTGCTAACACCTTTATAAATAAGGATAAAAATGGCACCAACTAAAAAGTGTTGGACTCCTGGGATATGGATTGGAGGATGTTGAGATTTGTTTTGTTTTTTTAATGAATCCTAGCCTGTCGACAGCTAAGCTTGTTCAGTTTAATAATCTAATAAATATTTCTGAATGGTGCCATTGTGTCGTATGGTGATATCTGGCATTATAAGCTAAGGACTCAGTGGAGTAGAAAATAAAATAAAGAAAACCTTCCTATAGCAGAAATTATACTTTTGGTTGGTGGGAAATTCACATTAATTTTGCTTGTGTTTTCACTTTACAAATGCATATCAGTTTTATATTTTATTATGATTTTACTCATAAGATGCACCCTCCTTTGAGGCTTAAATTGTAAAATTCACTTTTGAGTCTTCCTAAATTTTATCTAATTGTAGTTCGTATGGAATTACTAATATATGAAGCTTCCTGTACTATTGTGTCATAACAACAACAATCCATCCACTCCGATATATTTCTATTTTACTTCAAACCACTATGCTGGCACATTATTAGTAAGGCTTTTGGAGATCCAACAAAAGCCACATGCAAGAACCAGTGAGGCTTACTGATAAACTGGCACAGGGCATAGTAACAGCAATGCAACTTGACAATTTATGCCACAAAGTCTGAAGGGCACACTACTATATGTGCCAATTAGAAGTCTGTAAGCATCCTAGTATATACAATCACATTCCTTAACTGAGATATAGGTATCCCAGCCATTAGCACAATACTGTATAAACGCACATTTTGGGTAGTGCAATTAATTGCAGTGACAGCCCAATTTTAACCTTCACTCTGCCCTGTTTGGTGCTAGTTTATTAATGAAAAGAGTTTAATGACAAGTTTACTAATGGCAGGAAGAACTGATGTTAAATAGGCTCTTATACAAGCATCAGAACCTCTCTCTGAGAACCAATAACCCAAAAAATCAGATCATGGGGCTTTCTATTCTCAGGGACAATTGAATAATTTCCCTTCCCGTTCCTAAATCTACTTGGAAAAGCTCATCAAATTCCTCTTCTCCTCTGATGAGTTTCAATTTGGGAAGCAAATGCAATAAAGAGATGGAACTGCTAAAATTTAATATAGTAATTTATTTTCTGTATAGCGCTAAAAATGGGCTAGATATGTTAAGCAACTTGCAAAAGCACATGGCCTCTGCCCCCAAAGAGTTTATAATTTAGGCAAGGATTTACCATGTAAACAAATCTGCATACATTTTGAGAAAGACTGCAATATTTTAGTTTGTGAGAAAAAGAAAAATGAACAAGGCTGCTTCATTTGGTATCACTGCAAATTGTTCTAGTGAACAGTATTTGCCAAAATTACCGTGTCTCCATTATGTGATGGATTATAGGTGAGAACATATTTGCATGCAATTATGTAGTGGTGACTGCACTAGGGAGTGGTCACTTGATGGTCTTCTGGTTCCATTGTTAACATTCTTTCTAAGCGTTGATAACTTTTTGATCTTTGACTCTTTGTAACAATATTCAGGATGAAGGTGTGACATCTCTTGGGAAGTTAAGCCATTTGTTTTGTTTCACAGACTTGAAGTGCTCAAAATTGCTTTGAAGAGCTTAAATAAAAATTTTAAACTGGGAAGGCAACATAATACTGAGGATTTTGTGCCTGTAAGAAAGATATCTTAAGAATTAGTTAGCGCCAACCTATTTTCTCATCTCATAGAATTAAGACTGATTTCTCCCATAAAATCATGCCTATGCTGAAAATTAAAACTGCAAAGAATAATTGCTATTGGCCAATTCTAAACACAGAGCAGGTTAGAACAGATTCTCCACCTCAACAATTATATTGATTTGGGAATGGTTTAGAATCAGGCCATTACAGACAGACAGACAGGTAGATAAACTAATTCAACATTTGATCGGCTCTCATAACAACGGGGAAGAGAAATATCTCAGAGCCTACGGTTATTAGAATATTATAGTACAAATATCATGTAATTTGCTAGTCAACATACTTTGTTGAAAGTAATAGCACGATCTAGTGTCAGCGGATGTCTGATGCATCATCCTTGGATAAAGAAAACATATGCCATCAGAAAAAATATTAGAATTGAACTTATTCATTGTGTAAAATTGGATCATGTTTATGGTAGCTAGTGATGACTTTAAAAAAATCACAATAATCCTTTCAATCTGGCAGAGAAGGAAAATGTAATTGTGGGATGTCATTACCTTTTCTAACAAATGCTATTAATTCAAAAGAAAGGTTCTGTCTTTCTAACTGTATTCTTCACAAAACAAGTTTCCAGCTAGGAGATCCTTCAAATACCTAATGTGAGCTCAACACAAGAGATAAACAGTATTAGGTCAATCACAACATGTTTATTATACATCATGGCTTCAAAACTTGACAGACAAAGACAATAAGTATCTAAAATGACTATCCTAGACAAACAACCATGGAAACTAGCCTTAGGTCATTTAGAGTCTCATCCTGCTTCTACTCAAGTTGATGGCAAGACTCCCATTGGTTTCAGAGTGAGCGGGATAGGGCAAGAACCCCGTATTCAATCTCCACACTTGAATTGTGAGGAGTTTGGTTATTATTATAGGCTCTCCATGTACTGTCCTTTTGTGTGCCTGTCCTCATAATTCAAAAGGCTCTATGTTGATTCATCTCCAGTTTAATTTGCCTGCACTAGGCATGTGCACAGTTTAACCAGCCAATATTCCACTGTTTGCTGTCATCTAGCTAAGCAAAACCTTTTCTGGTAGGCTGGATGGGGCCTTCTCTGTTGTAATTCACTGCATATAGTTAGTACACTGGACCACTGTTACCGCCACTTCAGGTACTAAGGGGTTTGGTTTTCTTTTTTGTTTGTTTTTCTTTTCTTTTCCGCCAAAGGGTTACACATCTTCAGAAGTGTTAATGCTTTTAGTTTGGAAGAATTAATTTTCCAACCACAGGAAAGCCTTTGTCCCTGTTTGTTTAGTTAAGCAGTACACTAGAAAATGCGTCATTGCTCAGATAAAGTAACTATGTTAGCAATAGTCAAATTATTCTATGCCTAGATACTTAACTCTATGTAATATCTGATTTTACAAAAAAAATTAAAGGCACGCATAAACATAGTTTGTAAGTTTGTAGCTCAAAATCAAGCTTCATTGTTGAATCCAATTGAAAAGGTAGTAGTATTCTGCTTATTGTCATTCCGCTATTTCACTAAAACCATTCAAAGGATGCACTTTTACCAAAGATTGGGAAAACATTAAAGACTGTGGTATTGCTGTGCTGCAGCTTTAAAAGAACAAACCTTGGCATGATTCTGGTTCTCCAACTGGGACCTTCCCCATAAGCTAATGTTGTGAGCAAACATGTCAAAGTCCCCTACAACCCTCCTCCCACCTTTTTATTTTCTATTTTATTTTACAAGTCCTTTCTGTCTAGATCAATTGTGAGATACTTCTAAATATTCTTCTCTCCAAACCTGTTACCCATCCTCTACTCCACATTACACATATATGAATAGGTTTCTGGCTGTACATACTGTACATTACATGGGCTCTGGATGTTATTGAACCCCATCTGTTTCACACAGTAACAAATATGGCAATTTCTATGCTCCTCAGGAGCATCAGCACAGAAGTCCTCTTTTGTAGTTTAATTAGCAGTAATCCCCATCTGGGGGAGGTGAGACATTTCACTTCGCTGGTTATAACACTTTGGCCAGGGTAAGGAGACCAAAAAAACCCCCACCCTCTACATTTAATCAGCACTGCAGCATGGAGAGAGACAAACACACACAGACATACAAAAGAAATCACAAAGTCAACTCACAGAATCTCCAAGTCACGCAGGGCTCTGAAGGCTCCATCTTCAATGCAGCTGATCTGGTTGTTGTCCAGTTGCCTGCAGGAAGGAAGGGAAAGTATGAAGGTTTGCTGGGTAACTAAGCTGCCTTAAAACACCGGGTTCCAATCTTTCCTGTCACTGAGGTGTCCCTCCACCCCCTTGCAGTCTTTGCTCGTCCCCCAGGAGGAGGCTTGCTCATAGCCTGCCACGCTGCTCTGTCTCTTCTCACTGACTGTCTGAAAGAACTGCACAGTACAGCACACTGAAGCCTGTCAGGTCTCAGTAAATATTAATTGCGCTTTTTTTTCTTTCTTTCTTTTTTTTTTTTAAGGCAGAAGGGAGTAATTTCATTACATTAGGGCATCCAATCCATTATGAGCTTTTACCGTCATGTCACTGAAACAATTTCATTAAGCTAAAGGCCTGTAAATCATTGGAGGTCACTGCACTGCCCTCTGCGACCTCCCAGAATGCCTTTTTTTCTTTTACTGGAAGTTGCAGTCCTCTGTCCTGAAAGTACTAAATCTCAAGGCTTTATCTGCCCAAGAGCTGCAAGAGTGCGTGGGGAATATACCAATTCCAAATTAGACTCAACTAATCTAATTTTATAGTCTTTTTATTATTCTAAGCACCAAATGTCTGTGGTGTTTGAGGCTTCTCTCTATTGTTACTGGTCCCATCTGGTTGGTCATTCTATTGAAAGATTTTTCACTAAATACAGGTTCTGCCTAACTGTATCAGTGAGAGAAATCCATTGATAGAAAATATTCAAGAAATTGTGTGCACGCACACACACACACACACACACACACAATTACAGTCTTAATAATGTAGTACTTTGCTATGAAACAAGTATAATTTAATACACCTAAGATTGATTTTTCACATTTATTTTACCCAGATATGCATGTTTAAATATATTTTACAGTATTTGGGAACATATGGGTACATATGCATACGTGTGCATTTCAACTAGAAAATTATTTTTTTTTGCTCCCAGTGCTTGAATCAAAATGTACAATTTAAGTATTTAAGTCCCTATGTATCTGATAATTTACATTACACTCTGTAAAAAAATCTGTATTATATGATACTGTATAAGCTATACATACATTTAAATACAATACAGACATTGCAAAAGATGTGAATACACACCCCTTGTTCTGTGTGGTCCTTTGCCTAGACTACAAGGTTGGCGGGACTGTCTGTTCTGCATGTCTGTATAGTATCTAGCACAACGGTGCTATGATCTTTTTGGGGTTTATAGGTGCAACTGCATATTAAACAAAATTATTATAACTATTATATACACAGTGTACATACACACTTGCACCAGTACAGATATGATCATGTGGTGTGGTAGAAAAATCATCATCATCCTCTGTGCTCTGCACTGTACAGACATTTAAGAAACCATGCATTGCCCCAGCAACCTTCCAGTGAACGTAGAAATAAACCATCAACTAGACACAATAATAACTATAATACAATAAAAGATAGTTAGCATCTTTTTAGGTAGAAAGCATGTGTTAATTTAAAGTTCTAAATGACTGTAGCATTCATTTGGAACTTCTTCATGAATCACCATATAGGTACAAATTGAGCCTACTGATATACATTATGAGTATGTATATATCTAAAGCCCAAGTGTCATTTACCCAAGCTGATGTGGTCCTATCGTAATGGACCAGGCTCAGTAAACGCCAAGCTTTTTATGATTTAAAGTGTATGAAATATCATACTGATTATCATGGCTACCAAACAGCTTACAAGCATAAACCCAGTTTAAGTTTCTCATAGTTCTCATAACTTAACAAAACATGCTGAATTTGGCAAATCTTTGAGCAGCATCCCTCATGCTGAAACAAAAGATGTAACATAATCTAAAGGGGATCACACACACACACACACACACACACACACACACACACACTTCTGCATCTTTTGGGAGTAGAAGGAAGGAGTTGCTAAGGGGCTACTTTTTGGATCTTTATTTACTGGTGGTTTCTGAAATGTTAACATTTGTCACTTTACTGGAACGGTGTCTAAGTGATCATTTAGGTGTCAGGATTGCTATAACAAGCATTAAAAATGGAGTAAAACACATGATATCTCTTGTGTGTGTGTTTAAGAACTTTATATTGCAACTTGCTTCCTCAGGTACATTATTCATCTAATTCACATGTGCTTTGCATTTGATGTTAAAGAAAAATCATGTTAAAGAAAAAGCAGGAGCCAGCGATTAGGTGAACACGGGTACCACCTATTTCTTTCTTTTCAAACTCATTAGGTTGTGTTGCCTAGTTTTAATTGAGGTATGGGATGCTATCTACTTTACTGCCAAATATGCTAAGATCTAAGTAAATAGGCCCAGAGTGATTAATATATGTATTCAACATCAGAAAGCCTTCTGTTAGTCATATAAGTCTATGTAAACAGCGTAATTTTTTTTTTTTAAGAATGCTGTTCTGTTGCTTGGATTTTATGGTAAAATGTATTTAATAAATCATATATAGTTCTCTGTGGGCCCAATACTGCCAACAGTAACTACCAAGCTTAATGCCTGAGGGGTCTATTAATCAATGGGACCATTCACAGCAGTAAGGTAAGCACTACATGCTTTGCAGAGCTAGTATATTCATAGGATCGGGCCCCAAATTATTAAGCTTTCTAGATGGATCTCATTTTGCATTAGTTACACCTGCCCTTTAGGACTAATTTCAGCTTCCTAACAAACAAGCTATAGGAGCACGATGTCTGAAAGACAGCCAGGTTAAGCATTTAGGGAACGCAACAGGGGGCCAGTGTCACCTGAGTTTCAGTCTTAGTTCTGTAAATGATTAAGGCCCCATTTCTGCAAACACTTATGCATGGGCTTAATTTTAAGCATGCAAATTATCACTCTGAAGACAATGGGATTAATCATCATCTTAAATTTAATCGTGTGCTTGTTTGCAAGATTGGGGAAACAAATCATATGCTGTGATACTCAAAATGGACAACTTGTGCTTTAAAGAAAAAATAATCAGGATCTGAGAAAAGCTACAGCATACAGGGAAAAACTGAAGAGTCAGAGAAAAAAAAATAGAGGACGCAGGACTACATTTCCCTGAGGTACACATTGTACCACAACTGTCTCCACTTATCACTTAGCTCTGAATGTAGTGTTCAAACATGCACATAAAAGAACTACATATCCATTTGTCAGCTATTACTATCTTTCAGGTAAGTTTAAAAAATGGCATCCGTTTTATGTGACAGTTTTGTGTGTCAGTTTTCAGACATTTGTTGAAGAGATTTTTCTCCTCGCTATTGCCAAAATAATATAACTAAGGAAGGCTGCATCTCTGATGATTAGAGCAGAGGACAGGAGGACATCAGTCCTGGGTTCTGGTATTCTTCTGCCACTCAGATGATGTGTGATCTTTGGAAAGTCGCGCTTTACCTGACTTTCTCCCCACCTATGAAATGAATACAACACTGACCACATGGGGATGTTTTGAGGCTTACCTAACACTTGAAAAGTGGTTGGATTGCCTCTTATGAAAGGCACTATAAAATGTGCCCACTGCAACCTTTATGAAAGTGGGTCTTTTTATAGCTGGCTGGAAGAAAAGAGGGTTTAACCCTGTAGAGCTCCCTTATAGCAAGTAGGGAGAAATGGGAAAGTTCATAGGGATGCACGGGAAGGGCAGGAAGCAGATGGGGCCAGATTAGGACAAAGTCACTGCATTGTCCTTCATGCTGACTAGAAGAGTAGGAGGGTATTTATGTCCCAAGCAACCTCTTTACCAGGACTGGGCTACCCACACATGTACTTGGCAAATGGGTTCTCTTTTGACCCACTGTGGGAATTATGCTAATTGCCCTATTCTTTTCAGGGCTGAGAAGGAATTTTCCCCTTACCCCCGGATTGGCCGAAGCCAGCTCATTTTTTTTCACCTGCCCCACAGCTATTCTGTGACCTTATGGGGTGGAGTAAGGGGATTAGGTTATACTGTCACAATTTACTACATAAAACCTGTGGTGGATTTCCAGTGCACGTACTTGGTATAGAAGGGATACAGTTATGGGACAAAATGGATTGGGAAAGGATTTAGAGGAAAGCATTCCTTAAGGAAGTTAAGTAAGGGGGGGTTGGGGCTCCTACATCTCATCAGCAGGGAGCCAACCCCCTCCTTTTCCTGTCCCCCTTGAAGGGGTTAAGGAAGAGGGTTTGGGGCTCCTAGCTCTTGTCAGTGGGAAGCTGACCCCCTCCTTCCTGAGCTGTACAATATGTTGCCTTGTACCCCTGGATATTATAAGTGAATAAAGTTGCAGCTAATTAAACCACATCCATGATCTCCTGTCTTTCTTCCACACAGACGGACAGATACAATGTATTCTTATGATTAATAATAAGGAATATGTTTGGATAAAATTAACAATTTGAACTACAAAAGAAAATAACAGAGGAAACAAACTGCATCTTTCTGCTCAGGCAGTCGCTCCTGGGGTATTACTGGAGCCTCTGAACAGCAGGCAGACTTACAATATGCATCATGTAGACTGTGATAACTAGAAACAAAGGTGGTGGTGGGGCGGGGGGATATCGAGGAAGGAGTGCCAGATTTAATTTTGAACCTCCAGGCTTTTGTCAGGTTAAGATGGATCCCTAACATTAACAGGAATTAAAGTATTTGTGTAGGTTTAAATGGTAAACCCCTCATGAATAATTTCATACATTAGAGCCTGGACTTGGGTCCATGGCTTTTGTCAGAAGTGTCTCTTGCTTTGACGTCAGCAAACATGGGAAACCCTGCAACATATGTGTGATTAAATAGCTGCTCTGACTTCACCCAAGAGGCTTCAGGGAACTGAAACTTCTATGACAGGCAATTAAATCCTACTAGACAATAACAACAGCTACAGATATATAACAAAAGAAGTCAGAAAAAAAGAATAAAATTGGATATCAAGGAAAAGATGTATTAGCTACTTAAGATAAAGGTAATGTTCGAGACAAGAACACTTGAAGCTTGTAAATTGTTGACTGAAGAAATGAAATATTTCTTTTTAAAATAAATCTGCTCTTGCAGATATAAAAAAAAATCATAGAACTATAGGGCAAGAAGGGGACAACTAGTCTATCCCTCTGCATTGAGGCAGGATTAACTATACCTAAGATACACCATGTATTTGTATAATAATATGGTGTTATGTATAGTATAATTTCATGTCACCCATTTACTACTCAGTGTTTTCAATAAGAAGCATAGAAAATATAAATTATAATTGACCAAGAAATTATGTGACTGATGGATAATTATTGGTCTTTAAAACTGGCATTTTATAATACAAAATTAAGATAAAACATCTTTCGTTAAAATTGAGAAACAATGCTGCACCACTATAACTATTAAATCCTTGTATTTCAACTGTTATTTAATCCAAGAGATGGAGCTAAGTTTTAGCACCAAATTCCCATGATACTGCAACACTTTGGCTCATATATTGGGATTTGCATATTATCTACCATAAGGTGAGAGTTAAATTTCAAATTTCATTCTAAGAAAGAATAGGATTTCAAAATGTTGATTTCCTTTTGTCATTAAAAATTCTTTAATATTCAAAAATCTAAATTGATCATTTTGATAATTATTCTGCAAATAACACTGTTCCTTTGTTCTATAATCAGATAGCAAATGCAACAGAATTAACTACCTTTTGTGCAACTAACAAGCCTATGTACAGAAAGAAAGAGACCATCAAGCACTAAGCATGTTGAAACAACAAGCTAAATTCTCACTTTGTTTTACTATATTTTGTTTATTTGTAGTATAGGAAGATATTTTTTAAATGTAAAAATATTAGTCAGGACATTGTAGAATCCAAATGATCTAGTCAGAGAACAGACAGAATACTAGTTTAATTAATGTCTTCACTTTGTATGCCCGGTCTGGAGCCTGGTTAAAAATTTAAAGATTAATCTGTTTTAACAAGGACTATTAGGCATACTTTGCAGTTATTTTCATTTAATACATTTTATTTCCTGTATTTTATATTACTATTTAGCATACATGTTTCTTAAGTGGAAGAATAGTTTTACATTCTAATAGTTGTTCATTTAAGAGAACTCCACACTAATACAAATGCACATGACAGATTAATATCTCAAAATCATGTCATGTGTTAGCTAATGAAAAAATATTTCACACATCAATGGGAAATGTCAACAACAAATTCATTTTCACATTAAAATATTTTACTGCATTTTAGACTGAGATTTTTTACGGATATTTAGTGGGAAGGTGCTTTGACTGTACCCTTTTTTAAAAGAACACTGCCAAGGAATTTAGGCCAAAAATTAAGATATACTCATTTTGATAGATGTGTTCATAGGAACTTTTTCTTAAAACTCTAGAGGAAACAACTGTTTGGATGTATTTCCCCTGCAGTGTATGCACTCCGATAGTGCAGCACTCAGATTGTTCATAAGAACCAGAAACAGACTAGTCTACATTTGCTGTCCAAATCTAGAGTCTGATCCTGCAGATGCTTAAGCACAAGAATAATTTGAAGAAAACTGGCCCAACACACATAAGTAAAATTTATCACATGCCTAAGAATTGAAGGATTGGGTGCTTAGAGGGGTTTCATACATAAAGAAACTCCCCAGAGGGGGCCCAGAGGTACACATTTTTAATTCTTTCAGTTTCAATAATCAACAAGTGTATTAACAAAAGAAGAGGGAATTTTAAAAACAGTGGTTTTAATCAATTTTAATTTTTCACACTTAATTTTACTCATCTTTGAAGAATTGCAACAAAACAATTAAAATCTCTGATAATATTTTAAACGTGTAGGTTAAATAAATTGTTTTTAACATTAAAATACAGGTTGAATGGGGTAAAAATGCTGGAGCAGTCTATATGGGGGAAGAGCTAAAGTGATCAGTCTGTAATCCAGCTCTTACATTTTGAGCCTTACTCCAGAATTGCATCTTTTTATGACAGTATGGTTTTGGAGACAGCAACAGTCAAAGCACTATGCAGAAATAGCTCATTTGCATAGCATAACTGGTCAGGTCTGATCAATTCTCAGTTCCCTTCTGTGTTACCAAGGTTGTTAAGTAACAGATTAGGTTTTATATATATATATTCTGCAGACTATGAAGTTTAAAGTTACCAATATTTGCTCTCTCTGTATATAAAATTACCTGGCTTTGTTGTTTTGGGGGCAAGCAGCATTTTATATAAACATCACATCAATTTAAAGCAGTACTTAAATAACAATTAAAAAATTAAAACCTTCCTCCTCTCCCCCACATCCAACATCCCCATTTCAATTTCATGGTATTTACAACATCGTTATTTTACTGTCCCCCATTACTGATGTAAAGAATAGTGCATACCAAACACACAAATGGCTGTCTCCATAGCAATTGGGGCAGGTTTTGTGGTTGCCCTAGTTACTCCTGACTGATAACCATCTGTTGTTCTTCACTGCCATAGGCCCAACAGGAGGGGAAATCAGAAAGATAAAATCGGTGATTGTTAGATAATTTGAAAAGGTATCTGTTGTATAGTTTTTTAACCCCCGGGAAAGGATTTGTACTTATTCGGGTTCCAGTTTGGTCTTGTACTTTCAGTAAATGTGAACGAAATATCTTTGTGTAGAAGAAGACTTTATTGCCAAG
The DNA here is from genome assembly GCF_002925995.2 of Terrapene triunguis. Lineage (NCBI taxonomy): Eukaryota > Metazoa > Chordata > Testudines > Emydidae > Terrapene > Terrapene triunguis. The sequence continues at coordinate 11,466,501 of NW_020665189.1, read as the reverse complement.
CTGGATCAAAGAGGGCATTACCCTGAGAGCAAAAATTTGCCAGTCTTTCACTGAATTGATACAATTTTACACCCATTATCACACTTTTCTTTTTGAGCTAGAATCACAAGGGTTCTAAGGTTCCATTCACAAAACAGGAGGAGGAAGAGGTGGTGGTGCTCTTAGACCCAATAGTCCAGTTATTTGGGTACTCACCTGAAATGTGGGAGGGAGACCAAGGTTAAAATCCCTGCTCTGAAGTAGGAATTTTAAACCAGGTCTTTCCCACTCTAAGGAGAGTGCCCTGACAACCAGTCCATAGGCTATTCTGGGATGGATCTCTCAATCTCTCCTGCTGAAGCCGTTCCACTTTGTATACATATTGATTGACAAAGGGATTTGAACTTGGGTTTCTCATGTGAGTGCCCTAACCACTATAGCTATAGAATCATTCTCAGTCACTCTCTCTCTCTGGCCCAATGACTATTCAAGTATTTTATACAAAGTAGAATGGCTTCAACAGGAGAGTCTGAGAGGCACACAACCCAGAATTGCCAATAGTCTGGTGGTTAAAGGCATTAGTTAAGGAGTGGGACGATTTGAGTTCAAGTCCTTGCTCTAGGGAAGGGATTCAAACCTGAGTTTCCTACATCCCAGACGTGTACCCTAAACACTAGGCTATTGGATATAATGGGATTGCTTTGTCTTCCTCCTCCTGTTTTGTGAATCTAGCCCTTCATTTCCTTAGCTTTTATTAAAAAGAAGTTAATAATGCCCAGAAACTAAACGTTTCATGTAAAAAAAAAATTGTTCAACCCAAAATCCATCTGTCAACTTTTTGATTCACCAAAAATTCTGAAAAATGTAGCTTTTGGTTTCTGTTGAATCAAACTTCAACCCCCCGCCCCCCAACACTGTCAGAGAACCAAAAAGTCAGTTCTTTGTCCATCTCTAGCCATGGTGTAGCAAAGCAAGATTATTTAACAAGGGTGCTTGGCAGAAATTATATGTTTCATGTATCATTGTTTGCATTATTGTTTTAATACAGATATATTTTTTAAAAACATGTCTTTGAGGGAATACTCAGGTTTCTAACCCTATAAGAAGGCATGTATTCTCTGGAGGACTTGAAGGGAGATAGGATGGAGTGGTGATGAAGAAGATGGGACACATGACAGATCTTAACCACTAAGATAGCCTGTGAGCTCCCTGGGGGTCAGTCACCCATACTCACTCATCTAAAAAATCAAGAGGAAGATGGAGCAGGTGGCAATATTGCTGCTGAATCTCCAGGCATTTGTCCACTCAAGTCACACCAGTTCCATTACTTGAATTTTTTGGTATATTCCATTCTACCACCTTGTAGTCACTATCCATTTAATTTTTATGGATGACTTGAGAAAAAACCAAATGAGCCAAAGACAAATGAGAAGATTAAAAATGAGGGATACATAATACCAAAGTAATAGTTGTTCTGAGTTATAGCATTATAGCACCAAAATCACCTGGACATTTAGATTTTACTTTAAAAGGGAAAAAAGGAGAAAAGTTTGTGGGTGGTTTTTAAATTAGAAACTGAAGATTCATGCTACACTGAAAATATACTGAAGAATATCCAAGATGAGGGACAACTAGTGTATTGACTACATCATCTTAGCAACATGCCACTGAATTATTAAACTGGACCTTTGTATAATAAGCCCACTAGATAGTTTGTTGAGTTGCAAACTGGGATCAGCAGCCAACAAAAGTATTCCAGTAAGTGATTCTGGTTTACCAATATTCTATTTTTTTCTTAAGTTCCAGCAGTGCCAAGGAGGGGGGAGGGAGTTTTAAATATCTCAGTGCATCCCTTTCTACACACAGTTCCTCTAGACCCCAAAACTACTGCTCAATTAATAATGATTTGACTTGAATTGACAGTCACAGTGGCATTTGTAGTGAAGGCTATAGATTTCAAGCTGATGCTTTAGCCTTAAATCATGCTATTATGACTAGTAATAGCCAGGGTTTCCCCAATATGGACCATTCTTAGCGTAGGCCTAGTCCTCATAGGCTTTCCTAAGGAGCTGTACAGGGCAATTACAGGAAAGGTGTGGGGGCAGGTGTTCAGACGATCAGGTGCTGCATATGACTGGAGCCAGCTCAGAACACCTACAGAATGCAGCTATCTGTTAATATGCTGACATGGCAAAAGTGACTCTGCCCTTGTGGCACTGGGGTTAGATTATTCTAATGAGCTTTATTGTGGGTCACTGAAAAATTAAGTAGTGCACAATAAGCCTCCTTGATTGCTCTAAGGGAGTGAGTATGGGGACACAAGGTATTCTGTTTTACTATTGCTTTCTTCTCTTCTCTATCTGTCTGTCTGTCTCAGTATGAAGAGAGCTGAAGAATTGGGTTTGCATATTTAAATGCCCTGGGTCCCAGATACTAGGTCCCTCACCAAAGGCTCTTAAGCAAAGTAAGCAGTCATGGGACAAGAGGGAAGATCCTCTCATGGGATCAGTAACTGGTTAAAAGGGTAAGAATAAATGGCAGTTTTCAAAATAGAGACAGGTAGATAGTGGTGTCCCCCAGGGTTCTGTACTGGAACCAGTGCTGTTCAACATATTCATAAATTATCCTGAAAAAAGGAGTAAACAGTGAAGTGGCAAAATTTGCAGATGATACAGAATTACTCAAGAGATCTCACAAAACTGGGTGAGTGGGCAAAATAATGTCAAATGAACTTCAATGTTGATAAATGCAAAGTAATGCACATTGGAAAACATAATTCCAACTATACATACAAAATGATGGGGCCTAAATTAGCTGTTAACACTCAAGAAAGACATCTTGGAGTCATTATGGATAGTTCTCTAAAAACATCCATTCAATGTGCAGCAGCAGTTAAAAAAACTAACTGAATGTTAGGATCCATTAGGAAAGGAACAGATAATAAGATAGAAAATATCATAATGACTCTATATAAATGCATGGTATGCCCACATCTTGAATGCTGCATGCAGATGTGGTCACCCCATCTCAAAAAACATATATTAGAATTGGAAAAGGTAGAGAAGGGCAACAAAAATGATTACAGGAATGGAACAGCTTCAGTATGAGGAGAGATTAAAAAGAATGGGACTCTTCAGCATGGAAAGGAGATGACTAAGAGGGGATATGATAGAGGGCTATAAAATCTTGACTGGTGTGGAAAAAGTGAATAAGGAAATGTTATTTACTTCTCCACATAACACAAGAATTAGGGGTCACCCAATGAAATTAACAGGCAGGAGGTTTAAAACAAACCAAAGGAAGTACTTCTTCACACAATGCACAGTCAACCTGTGAAACTCTTTGCCAGGAAATGTTGTAAAGGCCAAAACTATAACAGGGTTCAAAAAAGAATTAGATAAGTTCATGGAGGATAGGTCTATCAAGAGCTATTAGCCAGGATGGTCATAGCCTCTGTTTGCCAGAAGCTGGGAGTGGACAACAGGGAATTCCTGTTTGTTCATTTCCTCAGAAGCACTGGAATTGGACACTGTTGGAAGACAGGATACTGGGCTAGATGGATCATTGGTAATGGCTAGGTAGGCAGTGATGTGTGATTGGCTAAAAATTGCACACACCCTGTTATTTTTGTCTTCTCCACACACGGCCAGTCCAACACTCTTGTTTGCCTCATGAACTTATGTTGTTTAGAACAATGTTGTTTAGAAATGCCCAATGTCTAGCAATCATGGCAAATGACTTGATTTATACAATACTGTTAGAAGCCCCGCCATTCTGATAAGATGTGAAATTGAAGACATTCCACTACAACTGAAGACAACTGGCTACCCAGCTGAAGATCTCATTGCACTTTTCTAAAAGAGCAAGCATTCTGTTGTTCACTGCTGTATGTATAGTACTATTGAGTGTGTAATACCTGCATGATTTACCTAAGGTGTTATTGCAATACCTATACCTGTATCTAGCAAACCAAGTTGTAAAAAGGTGCGGGATATTTAGTGAAAAAGAGGTGCTAGATAAAACCAAATTGCATTTTATTGTCTATTTGCTTTCTTTTTTAGGATGAAAAATGAATATTAAAATATAAATAAAATAAAATATATGGAGATATACCTATCTCAGAACTGGAAGGGACCCTGAAAGGTCATCAAATTAGTTAAATTCAGTGGGACCCAAAGATGACCACCAACAACAGAATTACTTCTGACTTATTACAAAAAAAGTTCATATTTACCAAACCAACAATTATCTAATTGCCTTTTTTCCCCTTTCTGGGTTTTCTCTTGATTTACTTTTTTTTTTTTAAACTAGCTTTATATGTGTTGTATACAACCGAAACTCAATGGGTGCTTTAGAAATGTACATTGAAAATTAAATTAAATTGTACAAAGATTAATATCAAAGACTAAATGCTCCTTTAGGGATTCAGCGAACATTCATTTCATTTGTGTAATAGTTACTAAATAAGCTACCACATAGATTTAGTTTTACAAGCATTTTGTAACCAATATTTTTACTTGATATTAATCTGTCTCTCTCTGATAGGTCAAGATCACAGTACAGGTACTGAATTTTTGTTAGCAGCTCACTGACCTTGTGAGCAGCACTCTACTGAATCTCTCTACCACAAGGATGTCCGTGTGGTAAAAGTGCACACAACATTTGTGATGAATCTTGCACATATTCTTTCTTTCCCCCTAAATTAAATTGTGTGACCATTTCACTTAATTCAAAATATCAAATGGCATATGTCTATCGTAGATACTTATCTGACCTGCTTCACCAAAGTTTTTGAGTCTCTCACAATCTTTCATGTATTTATCGGTCCAACTTGCAGATACCCAGCTGATAGCCGGATGAGGTTTTCTAAGACCTCAGGAATTCCATCTCCAGAATATCTACATTATTTTTTTAATTAATTTTTTTTTCTAATGTCAACTGTTAGCCCAGAGTGAAGGAAACTAGAGATTTTACAATGGAGAAGCAGAAAACCTAAGAATGATGATACAATGGATCTTTATTGATAATGTAAGCATCACTGCACAGTACAGTTATAAAGATAAAAGGAGAAAATTGTACACATGATATTACAGTATTAAGGTTTTTATTGAATCAACATATCTCTAATTAGTAATACTATCAGGAAGCAGTATTGGTACCCGATATCATCATGTAAGCCTAGTTCTTGTGTAGGATTTAAAGCAGTCAAACAGACACTAATACACTTCATTCAGCTTTCCTTCTGGAGCTCTATTACCTTTGAGAGATTAGCTGATACACAAAGAATATCTCAGCTCTGGATCTGAAACATCATAGTTTAGAAATCTAGATACAAAGGGGCAACCATAATCTCAAAGACTGCATATGTTACCAAAAACAAACCATGCGTCAGTTCCAGGTGGGTTTATTCCTCTGTTTTGCAGAGGGACACACTTCTAATATGACAGTTAGAAAGTCTCAGTTTATCTCTAGGGGAAGCATTTCTAATTAGGGGGATGGTGAAAGAATTATCCCTTACAGAAGGTGATAAAATGTTTTTTAAAAAAGCAAACAAACCCACTCTCTCCAAATATAAAATAATCTTACTCCTGAGTGACAAATAAAGATTTAGACAGATGTGGTCTATTTTTGTGAGACATGTGGCTAAATTATTTTTAACTTAAATATTTTTTTAAACAGGAAATATTGAAGATATAGGTTTACGTTCAGATATTTCTTTCTATAATAGGAATTAATATTTTTTCTGTGGAATTTGTGGCTGTTTTATTTTGTTAATGAAGTAATTTTAAAAAGTAAAACCCTCAGGCCCTCTTAGGCAACTTTATTTGGCAAATGTAAACAGCCATATATCTAACCTGATCATCCATATTAATTATTAACCATTAACTAATTATTCAAAGAGCTTCATGAAACTGGAGTTATCGGCTAAGAAGTTGAAATGTAGCACACACAGTCAAACTCAATCTGCAAAGTAAGACTTTCAACCATTCTTTCTTGCTTCCAAATTCCTTTATAAAGATTTTCTTCATCAATATATCCATTAAAGAGACAACTGCTTTTCCCTCACCAACCAAGTAATCTATAGGAAGTCCAACACAAACACATGTTTGAGTGTACAGTATTAGCTGCTATTCCCTAACAGGTTCAGGTAGCAGTTTGGGTCAGAACGGCCCTGTCAGTAATCTTAGCTGACTATTATAACCCAACTTCAAAATGTCTGAATCATAATGAAAGGGGAAAGCACTTTCATAAAATATACAGAGACAAGAACTGTCCCAAAATTGTTTTTTTAATTTTTTTTTATCTTAGTCTTGCTACTAAAAAAACAACAACACTTTCGTACGTATGTAAAGAAGATACCTGTACAATCTTGGCTTGATAGTACATTTCTCCAGTCCTTATCATCTTCGCCAATCTAATACAGAATGTCTGCTTGCCTAAATTATTGACAACAGGACCTTGCTGCTTAACCCCTTCAGTGCCTGAAGGTTAACACCTAATTAAGCTCTATGGTTACTCAAGAGAAAACATATAAGCAACACCCTTAAAAAAGCAATGTGAGTTAGTGGTAGCAAGGAAAAGGCTTGGAAAGCAGTCTGTTCAACTATATTTTAAACCACTTTAAAAAAACAACGAGGAGTCCTGTGGCACCTTAGAGACTAACAAATTTATTGGGCATAAGCTTTCGTGGGCTAGAACTCACTTCATTGGATGCATGGAGTGGAAAATACAGGAGCAAGTATAAATACATGAAAAGATGGGAGTTGCCTTACCAAGTGTGAGGTCTCGGGTTCTAGCTCACTAAAGCTTATGCCCAAATAAATTTGTTAGTCTCTAAGGTGCCACAAGGACTCCTCGTTGTTTTTGCTGATACAGACTAACACGGCTACCACGCTGAAACCTTAAACCACTTTGGCTCATTGTATCATCTTGGGCAAATCACTTGGCCTCCCTGCAACCGTCATCCCAACTGTAAGGAAGGTTTTAAAAGCATTTCTCAGACATCTGGGATTATGACGGAGATGGCTTATAAAAACTTCACATTTGTATTGGAATGTTTTTATGTGCCATGTCTTAGCCTCATCTTGTGCATTGTCCATTATTCTCACCATCTACTTAAATGGGAATTAAACGTAAGTATTGTGATAAAACGTGTTTATTAAATACAATACAGTATTATTACATTTTGACCTTTTAATATTCTCAGCTTTGACTGGCTGGCTATTTAGAGCAAAAATTTCACAGGTAAGTTACCTAAGTCATTTTAAGAAGATTAGTGTTCTAAAAAAATAAAAATGAAAATGTAAAAAACAAAAAACACTTCACTTTGTCCACTAGGATACTAATTTTTTTTTTAAAAGATTCTAGTTAATGAGTATCACACTCTGCAAACCTTGAACTCAAAATTATCATTGAATTATTGTACTACTGTTTGTGGCTTGGAAAACAAATTTAAATGACACTCTCTCCGATTAAAAAAAGATATCACAAAATACTGGGTCAAGGATCACATTCACAGAGGGACCAAATTCTACCATCTGTTAACACGTGCATCCCTATTGATGTTAATGGGACTAGAAGGGGGCAGAGAAAAAAGCAAAATTTGGTCCCACAGGCTCTTACTAGGGAAAAAGTGAGGAACATTTTGTTGTGGATATAAACTGTGTAAAATTAATTTCTTTCTATTGCTCTCAGGAGGGCACATTCTAGTGTCCCCTCTGAATGCTGCTATATCACATTTTTGCGCCATATTCTAGTCTAACACTGAAGAGTTTTTATCCTCTGTGTCCCAGCTATTTCACAGCAACTTGCTCCCAGATTTCCATTTATCTAACCTACCCCCCAGTATTTATATTAACCACATCTCTGATATCTAAGTGCCAGAGGATTTGTGCTGTGGTTGCCTTAGATTTTGTCGCTCCATTTTAATTTAACTAGAGACAGACCATTCCTGACACAAGCACAATACCCACTCTTATAAGAACTTCCTGAGATCTTTAATGTCCCTGCATGGCCTGTGGGACCTGAGTTTGCTTTGATATCAGAAGCAATCTGTTACTGCTCCTCCCACATTGCTGTACTATAGCTTTTAAAAGCAAATGGACAGTGTCCCCTGTTGTATTAATAAAGTACAATGTACATATAAGAGCCATAAATGATGAAAAGTTAACAAGAATGATTAAGGCATTTAAGTTTCATACTTTCTTTTCTTATGAAAATAGTTTCATTCCAAGGAATAGCAATCTTGTCTTGAAGACATATGAAAATGGCTCAATTTTCCTATGGCCACCCCATATCCCACAGAATTCTTTGCTTACAGGATGGCAAATCCATGCAACAGTAGGTTGATAGATGTGAAATCAAGAACTTAAATTTTCATTTCTGTGTACAAATATGGGTAAGAAACTATACCCACTTTATATGTGGTTCTCTCCTCACAGACAGTGCTGGAACTATGTTTAGGTTTCCAAGAAGCCTAGAAGTCATGGCATAACCTTTGCCTTTTGGGCACCAATCTATGGTTTTATGGATAAAGCATAGGAATGGGAGTCAGAAGAGAGAGAGAGAGTCTTTCTATTCCCAGCTCTGATATAGGATCTCGTTCTGTTATTGAGCAAGGCATTTACCATCTTGAAGTTTGAATATTACTGCTCACTGTTTTGAAATTGTCAGGTTAAATCCATTAATGTTTTTAAAGCACTTTCAGATTTTCAGATAAATGATTATTAAATTTTCATATTGTCCTGAAAAAGGCCGTCTTCCAATATATTATTTTAGTGCCCAGAAAGTGGTCTGTGTCTTAAAAAGTGGTATAAATGCATGAACGATGCTGACTATTTGAAAAATTCAATTTCAAAAGTTAATACCATTGAAACAGTGGAACAACTTGGCTGCTCAGAGACCACAGTATCAGTGTCTAGATATTACATTCCCTCTTCAAAACTTTGATTAAGCAATACCTAAGTACTTCTTTATAGTTCCCTTGTGATACAGGCATGATATCCATATAGAGATAGGAAAACTGGGGCAGTGAAGGAAATCACAGAGCAAGTCAGAATCAGAGCCGGTATTAAAACTAAGGAGTTCATCCTATCCTCTAACCAATAAACTGCAACTCTCTGAGATTAAAAAAAAAAAAAAGATTAAAATTCTATACTTACCAGGGGCTCTACGAGTGGCGATTGATGCATCGGTGGTCGATTTAGTGGGTCTAGTGAAGACCTGCTAAATCAACCGCAGATCACTCTCCCGTCGACTCCTGTACTCCACTGGATCAAGAAGAGTAAGGGGAGTCGACGGGAGAGCTTCTCCCATCGACACTGCGTAGTACGGACCCCGCGGTAAGTAGATCTAAGCTACGTCGATTTGAGTTACGCTATTCACGTAACTCAACTTGCGTAGTTTAGATTGAATTTCCCCTGTAGTGTAGACGAGGTCTTGGTTTTCTTACCAGAGCCAGACATGGGTTTGGCCTTTTTTTTTTTTTTGGACTAATCACTGCATTATAAGACCGGGGTGAAGCAGAGAAAAACAAACAAACAGCCCTATCACTTAACTTGGTTCAAGTGGATGGGTCAAATACAAGAGTACTTATTCTGACAGCGCTGGTGGGCAATATTTATAACCCCATTATTCGTGGGGACTGTGCTGAAATTATATTGCTATTCTGTTTTGGCTAAGAGAGTATGCACTGACCCTGCTATGCCCAGCACAGCACCAGAATAATTCTGTGCAAAAGGTTTGCATTAAACGTAATGAAGCAAATGACAAAATCAATAAACCAGGGACGGTGTGGCTATCATAAAAATGATGTAAATTCAGAGTTCAGGGTGGTTATGCAGCTATTTAGAATTGTAATTAAAACCAGCACCATTTTTTCCCCAGGATAAAAGCCCCTTTGACAACCACAAATGAATGCTACAGGAAATTTTCAACAAATGTATTCAAAATTAATGTATGGCACAAAGATGGCATAAATTATCCAAGGATAACCTGTAAATGTCGACTTCTGATCAAGTTTAAGAATACAAAATACAGGGAATTTGATTTTACATAAGATTTTTCAAGTGACTGTCTTCCATTTTAATCAAGTTTCATATTAAAAGGGAACTATGGTTGCAGTGTATCCCATTTTAAATTAATTGTACTTCTGAAGTTACTCTCCGTCAAAGAGACTTTTTAAAGTCTATTAAAACTGCAAAGAGATGACCAAATTTGCCATTCACTACACTTCCCTCAAACCTCACTGATGCTGTGTTTAGCCAATCCTAACATTCAAGATAGTATTTTATACCATATCTATATTTTATTTAAACAAAGGAAACACTGAACAGATGAGTGATCCTTGCCAAAATTAATAGCTCCATTGACTTTAACATTTCTTTGACACTCGCCCATACACCAGATTCAAGCTTAGCAGACAAGAGATGAGCAGGTGTAAACAGATGTGTTGACTACTTTTATTTGGGTGAGTTATCACTACTAACAACTAGGGTTGCCAACCTTCCAGGATTGTCCTGGAGTCTCCAGGTATTAAAGATCAATCTTTAATTAAAGATTATGTCATTTGATGAAACTGCCAGGAATATGTCCAACCAAAGTTGGGAACCCTATGCAACACCTGAACGCTACCCCAAACCTGCTCCTCTCATGCATAATGCACGAGTTACTCAGGAGTTCAAATTGGAGGGCATGCATAAATAACCTGCAAATACTGATGGCATAATCCTACAGCACATATATTTCCTACCAATCAGCAACTCTCGGCATTTTTAGCTGCAAAGTACCCCACATTTCAAGTGGCTCTCAATGTCAAATTGGGGATGTGCAGCATGTGGCCTCATTTAAAATTCATACCAAAGTGACATTTAGGAAAGTTCAATACATAAAGGTTTAAATAAAAGGATTCTCATATCTAGTTTTTAATTGTTAATTCCAGTTTAATAAACTGGATAAAATCCAATATAAAATAAAAAATAAGATTTAAATTTGGGATTTAACCTTTTACAATGCCCTGATGCAAACTGGTCATATCACAATGCTGTAGAGGCACTGCTTGTGAAGGGTACTGTCCATGCCATTCTTCAACACACCCATTGCTGGGAAACTCAGTAGGCTGCATTAATGATACCTACAGAAAAAGCCATTCTTGTGCCCTCTTAAACAGGCATGACAAGAGTAAACTGTGCAAAATGAAGAGAGTAGATCACGGCAGGATAAGATTTAAGGTAGAAGGAAAAGACAACCTGGGCCACATGATATTACTTTCTTGGCACAAGGCCTTCCCACCCTATCCATACGATTTCACCTTGTGAATCAAGGACATTAGAGTCCATTTAAAGAAGTTTGAGAACCTTTAAAAAACATCACCAATATTTGTCCCTAGTTAAACAATCAGGAAAAAATGAAAATTAATGGGAAGCCAAAAATATGACTATTGAAACACTGTATACATTAGAGGTATAAAATAAAAACCATTAAAATTAAATCAAATTATAAATTAGCCTTGTTGCAGTGGGATAGGGCTTAAATTTCATAAAAATCGAACAATAATTAAATATCTGTAATTCTCCAGTGAATCTAAATATTAAAGATTTTTAAAAACATGAAAAGGCCATTTTTTAAGGCTGAGATATAGGCTGAACTAACATATACTGTTATTTTAGTTATTTGTATTTTGCAGATTGAATACCTTTAAATAGACAAAGGAGATATTGTAGCTTTATCTAGTTGACATTTTATGCAGCAGAGGGGAACTAAGACCAGCTCTGCAGTAGGGAAATTCATTTTCCAAGGGTCACAGGTTTGGTTTCTAATGATTTATTGTTGAAAAATCCCTCATGGCTGGTCAAGCCCACCGCTATGGACGGCCACAGAATACAAATACTTCCTCTAATGCAAATGGATATTAGGAACCACATTAATTAATATGGATATGCTTATGTAAATTTCAGTGATATCATTCAGTTACTCACAGATAATCACAGGGAAAGGTTCATATCAGGGATGGATGTTCTTGAAAGATTTAATATTTTTCAGAAGTGCTAGTCAACTGACGGTCTATTTAGGAGAAGGAACATGGAAGACAAGATCACAAAAAGCAGAATAAACAAAAACAACAAGCAGTCTTTGCGGCACCTTAGAGACTAACAAATGTATTAATTTGTTAATTTATTTAATAATATTATTTATTATTATTTGTTAATTTATAAATTTATTATTTACAGATTTATTAATCTCTAAGGTGCCACAAGGACTCCTTGTTGTTTTTGCTGATACAGACTAACACGGCTATCACTCTGAAAAAAGCAGAATGTGTGTAATAAAGGAAAGCACCAATAGGCTAAGCAAGCAATAAAAGGAGGCATGAATAAAAAAGGATGGTGTCATAGTCCCCAATCTTCATGTAAGGCTACTTGGAATTCTGCCATGTCTCATATATATCCCCTATATCCTTAATACTCCCCAAGTAGTTCACAATTCTTATAGCTCTTCCTGCTGCTCTAAAAAAAACGTTTCTTTAAAAAAAAAATTCCCTTTAAAATATGGCCAGGTGCAGTCTTTGCATTTTAAAACCAACCTCTTCAGCTCCCTGGGGGGTACTGTCATGCACAAAAATAGCTGATAGGTGTTTGTCCAACCCGTTTTTAAAAACCTCCCATGATGGGGATTCCACAATCTCACTTGGAAGCCTGTTCCAGAGCTTAACTACCCTTATAGTTAGACAATTTTTCCTAATATCTAGTCTAAATTTCCCTTGCTGCAGATTAAACCCATTACTTCTGGTTTTACCTTCAGTGGGCATGGAAAACAGTTGATCCCCATCTTCTTCATAATAGCCCTTAACATATCTGAAATCTTATCAGTTCCCCCACTCCCCTCAGTCTTTTTTCCTCAAGACTAAACATGCCCTGTCTTTTAACCTTTCCTCATATGTCAGGGTTTCTAAACCTGTCCTCAATTTTGTTGCTTGTCTCTGGACTCTCTCCAATTTGTCCACATGTCCTGAAGTGTGGTACCCAGAATTGGACACAGTACTTCAGCTCAGGCCTCTCCAGAGCCAAATAGAGCAGGAGAATTACCTCCCATCTCTTATATGCAACACTCCTGTTAATACACCACAGAATATTAGCCTTGTTTGCAATTGCATCACATTGTTGACTCATATTCAATTTGTGATCTGCTATAACCCCCCAGGTCCTTTTGAGCAGTACTAGCACAGAAGGGGGAATAACTGACGTTTGATTTTTCCTTCCTAAGTGAAGTATTTTATTGATTTTCTTATTGATGATTTAAGACCAATTCTCTAATTTGTCAGGATTGTTTCGAATTCTAATCCTGTCCTCCAAAGTGCTCACAACCCCTCCCAGCTTAACATCATCCACAAATTTAATAAGCATATTCTACATTCCATTATCCAAGTCATTAATAAAAACATTGAATAGTACCAGACCCAGGACTGACCCCTGTGCAACCCCACTAGATAAACTGGGAGGGTGTGACAGCAGACCATTGATAACTACTCTTTGAATATGGTCTTTTAATCAGTTGTGTACCCACTTTATAGCAGTTTCATCTAGACCAGTGGTTCTCAAACTAGGGCCGCCGCTTGTTCAGGGAAAGCCCCGGCGGGCTGGGCAGGTTTGTTTACCTGCCGCGTCCGCAGGTTCGGCCGATCGCAGCTCCTAGTGGCTGCAGTTCGCCGCTCCAGGCCAATGGGGGCTGCGGGAAGCAGCAGCCAGTACGTCCTTTGGCCCGCGCTCAAGATATCTCATCGTGGAATAAGGATTATAAATTCTAATTCTATAGTATGAGACAATATATTCATGTAATTTTTGTAAATGAGTTCCAATAGCTGTTTTGTGAAAATATTATATGTTTGCTGTTGAAGAAAGAATCCAGAATACATAACTTTGTTGTTTTAGTTAAATAAAACAATTTCAATATCTATCTGGCGATGTTCTCCTCCTAATACAGCATGGCAAGAAAATCCTCCAAATATTAATGATTAACCTGTTGAATTGGAGATAGTTCACCTCTCAATGACTTCATAAATATCTGCTTCAATTACCTTTGGTAAATGAAATAACCAAACAATCATTCGTTTTCTGATATAGCTGTAAAACTAATCTGAAAAGTTTTCAAAATAAATCACTTTAAAAAAGTGTACCTTCTAAAAATGAAACCTATATCTATCTCTGAGTTGTGAGGAATATGTACTAAGGTTATAATAACCAACAAGAATGCACTTTTATGTAGAAATCCATGATTAAATTGAGTCTTTCTGACTAGTGATTTAAATCAAATCCACCCTGGTTTATATACAGTATTTTAAATTCAGAATCTCAGGGATAAAAAACACTCAGGAAACAATAATGCACTAATATCTCAGGTGCTATTTTCTGAGCAGGTAATTGGGTAGGAGAGGTGTTTAAGGGTATGGGAAGGTGATAAATATGTGTTTGTGGCACTGCCAGTTGTCCTCTACGTGGAATAGGAAGCCAGAGTTTAAGTTTCAGTGGTAGCTCTGTTAGTATGTATCAGCAAAAAAACAACAACAACGAGGAGTCCTTGTGGCACCTTAGAGACTAACAAATTTATTTGGGCATAAGCTTTTGTGGGCTAGAACCCACTTCATCAGATGTATGAATAAAAGATACAGGAGCAGGTATAAATACATGAAAGGATGTGGGTTGCTTTACCAAGTGTTAAGTCAGTCTAACAAGATAAATCAATTAACAGCAGGATACCAAGGGAGGAGAAATAACTTTTGAAGTGGTAAGAGAGTGACCCATTACAGACAGTTGACAAGGTGTGAGTAACAGTAGGGAGAAATTAGTATTGGGGAAATTAAGTTTAGGTTTTGTAATGACCCAACCACTCCCAGTCTTTATTCAGGCCTAATCTGATGGTATCTAGTTTGCAAATTAATTCCAGTTCTGCAGCTTCACAGAATTGCTACTTTGAGGTGTATTATTGAGTGACAAGAGAGATTGGTTTTTGAATGTTATGATTCCTGATGTCAGATTTGTGTCCATTTATTCTTTTGCGTAGAGACTGTCCGGTTTGGCCAATGTACATGGCAGAGGGGCATTGCTGGCATATGATGGCATATATCACATTGGTAGATATGCAGGTGAACGAGCCTCTGATAGTGTGGCTGATGTGATTAGGCCCTATGATGGTATTCTCTGAATAGATATGTGAACAGAGTTGGCACCGGGGTTTGTAGCAGGGTTTGGTTCCTGGGTTGGTATTTTTGTTGTATGGTGTGTAGTTGCCTGTGAGTATTTGCTTCAGGTTGAGGGGCTGTCTGTAAGCGAGGACTGGCCTGTCTCCCAAGGTCTGTGAGAGTGAGGGATCATCCTTCAGGATAGGTTGTAGATCCTTGATGATGCGCTGGAGAAGTTTTAGTTGGGGGCTGTAGGTGACGGCTAGTGGCGTTCTGTTACTTTCTTTGTTGGGCCTGTTTTGTAGTAGGTGACTTCTCGGTACCCTTCTGGCTCTGTCAATCTGTTTCTTCACTTCACCAGGTGGGTACTGCAGTTTTAAGAATGCTTGATAGAGATTCTGTAGGTGTTTGTCTCTGTCTGAGGGATCAGAGCAAATGCGGTTGTATCTTAGAGCTTGACTGTAGACAATAGATTGTGTGATGTGGTCTGGATGAAAGCTGGAGGCATGTAGGTAAGTATAGCGGTCAGTAGGTTTCCGGTATAGGGTAGTGTTTATGTGACCATCGCTTATTAGCACTGTAGTGTCTAGGAAGTGGACCTCTTGTGTGGACTGGTCCACGCTGAGGTTGATGGTAGGGTGGAAATCGTTGAAATCTTGGTGGAATTCCTCAAGGGCCTCCTTCCCATGGGTCCAGATGATGAAGATGTCATCAATGTAGCTCAAGTAGAGTATGGGCGAAAGGAGACGAGAGCTGAGGAAGCGTTGTTCTAAGTCAGCCACAAAAATGTTGGCATACTGAGGGGATATGCGGGTACCCATAGCAGTCCCGCTGACTTGAAGGTATAAATTGTCCCCAAATCTGAAATCGTTGTGGGTGAGGACAAAGTCACAAAGTTCAGCCACCAGGTTTGCCGTGATGGTATCGGGGATGCTATTGTTGTTTCTCAAGCTTGCAAGTGTACACAGTATAGTGTCATAGTAAAGATGGAAAAGGTTTATCCTGACAATCCCACCCTGATTCCCTGGTGGCAAACACAACACACTAAATTCTCAGTGCAATCCCTCTTTATAACACTTTAATTCAACAAAATTCTGTATCAAGAAATGCCTAGTACCAAGACTTAACCTCTCTCCTTGACTGCTTTGTGCATTATGAGAAAAATCATATTAAATGCACAATGCATTGTTCAGGGAATATGCACGTGCATTTCAATCAATCACATCTTTTTAATGATGTAATTGTGAAATATTTGGTTTTTGCATTAATAATTAGGGGTGGATCAGATGGTGAAAGTTAAACAACATATTCATTAAATTAACAAGAGTTAAGTTGATAACACATTATTTTAATAGTACAATAATGCTGCATTACCATGGAATTTCTCTGAAAGTGAATGTGACAGCCACAGGGATACCTCCTGAATACATTATGGCCAATATCACAATGAATAGCAATTACAGGAGTTAGAAAGATTTAATCCACTGGAATACTTAGAAAGTAATTGTGAATTTAGAGATATGAAGAAAACTTTTAAAAGATTTTTAGTTATAAATAATATGATCCATTCATCCCTCAAAGGATACATGAGACTTGTCTCCAGAAAAAAATTCTCAAATAAATGGTTATACTTTATCTCTGAACGGTTAGGCACCTCTGAAGATGCTCAAGAAATATCAATGTTCAGGATCAAAGCAATGTGGAATCCATTCCAAAATACAACTTTATTTGCCTTTTAAACTCTCATATATTGGAACATATTTAAAATATTGTGTGTCTCACATAGACATCAGAGAAAACACTTGTTAGTCAGCCTCTGTGTACACAAATACAAAAGTATAAACATGCAGGACCCAACTTCCTTCTCATTAAGTGGTTTTATATTGGTGTAATAATTGACTTTAATATTTATTCCAGATTTTACACCTTCTTAAACTAGTGGATAATCAGACCACTGATTCATTTTCTCTTCCCCAAATAATCTTGTGCAAACTCCAATATTAATGTACTGTTAAATTGGCAAATTCAACCAGACGGGAGTCAAGAAATGAAGATTGGGATTTTCAAAGGGCCTAAGAGTTTAGGGTCCCTTGAAAATCCCAACCTAAGGTTAAGGTTTCTAATGCAACATTAATTAAGATGTGCTGCACATTGTAATCAGAGCTCAGCAAATAATTCATGATCACTTACCTTCTTTCTGCTTGTGAAATATCTGCAAGCATATTGTCATTTCCTCAGATTTATTCATTATTTTAATTAGACTATTTCCTTCTCTCTCTCTCTCTCTCTCTGTGAATGGATCATGAATATTGTCAATAGAAACTGTGTTGCTTAACTGTGATAGGTAAGAAATGTCACACAACATTGTTCCTGTTCTCTGCTTGTGTGAGTGCACAAGCAACTGTTCATGTTAACTGAAAAATTCAGCTTTTGTGAAAACTTGACTATGCAACTTGGAAATTCATTTTCTGAAAAAGCTAATCTGATAAATGTTAACAGAAAGTACATACAAAAGGGGCATGAGCATATACCAAGAGAACTCATTTAATAAGTAGAACCAATATTCACAGAAATGTTTTTGCATGCTATAATGTTCTAGATATGGCGGTATGTATTTAATAGCAAAATAAATGTACATTGGTTTACAATGGTAGACCATGCTATGTAAATGCATTGGCAAGCGGCAATGTAAGCATTGGCAGTGACACTCAAACAGTGTTGTGAAAACAGCTGGGTTTATTAGTCAACTGGAACACAGCATAGGAAGTCCCTAGGTTAGCATAAAGAAATGAAGGTTCAAGCATAGAGCATTCTGGATAGCCCAGAGACCAGCCAAGCTGTAGTGAATCCCATTATCCAGCCTCTGCCTCTCTCAGTCTGATCTTGGTCACTTCCCAGGTGAGAACCCTGACTCCTTCCAGCAGTCAACTCTTATTCCCCCCACCTCACACCTTCCCAGTCCTTTGTTTTTAAGCTGGGATCTTTGCTCAGCTTCCTTGCTGAGAGGTGGGGGAATCCATCTCATTCTGGGTCATTGGTTGCTAGGTGTTACTGTCCTGGTGACTGGATTTGCCATTGTCTTCTCAGATTCTCCAAATGATATGCCTTGGCCACTCCTTTTCAGTGATTCATTCAGACATAAGCTGCTAGGCGTCATTCACACTTATGTTTCTTTGCCTCACCTTGAGAGCAAACAGTCCTCGTTCCCCCTCCCCCCCACACCCGGTAACCACACAAAATATAGGGAAAACTGAAGCACATATAGGCTCACAGTGGTAAATAAGTTGAGAACCACTGATTTAAAGATATCACTTGAGAGAGGTTTTAACTTTTTATCCAGTGGCAAGTTGGCTTATAAACCTTAGCAATATTTCTCTCAGCAACCGTAGGGACAGCAATCTGTGTCTGGAAGCAGTCGCCATCTTCTCTAATGGACCATGGTAGACACACGATTCATACATTAATTATAAAGGGAAATTGACAGTAGATATGAGAATAAACTACTTATCCAACTCCCTAAGTATATTTTCCATCATCAGTATTGTTACCTCAAAACAGCAGAATTTCCTGTATATATAAACCAAAGCCCCTTGTACCATGTTCCAGTCTTGTAACATTAAAGATGTTTGTAGAAAGATGTAAGTAGGACGTTTGCTATGGAGAGGCACTTCAAAAAAGAGTGTTCCCATGGGGTTTACAGTAAAAATACCAGATTGAGAAGCTAATAAAAGATCTATTATGTAGCTAAAAGTGCTGTAGTGCGCTACTGGAGCCAGCTTCACCATCAAAGCTGCCAACCCGACCATGTCCTGGGACCCTGGACCTTCATCCTCATCATTACATCACCCCCACCTTCACTGGCTGAAACCTTACCACCCCTGGGATTACAGACAGTCTCTCATTTCTCTCTCTTCTCCCCACTCCAGCATATGCCCTTTTCTTTCCCCATCTTATTTCTTCTCTTTCCTCTCTCTTTTTGTCCTTCTGTCTAATAACAGCTTGGCTTAGCCAGCCAAGACTGCATATACAGTGATGTAAGGCTATGACTAGAAAGAGGCAACTAAATGAAATGCCCTAAACAGCCTGAGACTGGTACGTTTCCAGTTCCAGGTCTCAGAGTGGCCGATAAGACTATGTGGTGTGCCTGTGTTTTTCCAGCCACAAGATTGCAAGTAAAAGGCAACACCAGAGACAGAAGCTGCATTTTCTATCTTGTTCTCTTCACTCCCTGTTTCGTATGCTTGGCTTGTTTTTCTATTCAGAAATCGGATCAGACTAACAGAAGCAACAGCTCCAGCCCATCTCTACTAACTTCTTCTCTTTTCCTCAAAAACATAGTTATTAGTATCTTTGATACCATCTAAGAGAGTGTCAAACAAGGAGGGTTTCCTTCTAAAAACTCTCTCCAGCGAACGGGAAAGGGAACAAGGGATGTTGTTAAAATGGAAGCCTTGCTTCTTAATTTACATTTAAAATGATTTAACTGTTCTTCCTTCTTTTCTGTATCTTTAATAAAAAGGTTAAAGTGATGTTTAATGGTGTGTTTGCCATGGTACCAAGCAGGTTGAAATCTCTATATATCAAATCCTGAACTTGGTTTAACACTGTTTAATATTGGACAGTTACTGGGTTATGTTAGCATAGATTCCATCTTAATTAAGACAACATTTTTTTTATTGTGACATTTTATTAACTTTTATGTACTTTTTACAGTTGTGCTTACAACTAGAGTAAATTTGTAGGCCCGATTACTACAACATAATCCCTTCTTTAATTAACTAATTTTGATTAGGATTGGACATTTGTTTATAAAATTACAATTATAAAAATACCTTTATTTTAGTATAAGCAGATAGCAAAAAGTAAAAGAAAAAATATATGATTATATTTTAAGGTTTGTAATTTTTTTATTTCAAAATTGGAATTTATAAATTTGACTTGATTAAAACCACAGTTATGTCTAACAATTATATCTTATATTTAATAGTTAAAACTGTTAAAACAGTTTTTAGAAGTTAATAAAACTTAAGAATTTATAATATACTTTATTTTTAGTTAAAATAAAACTTAAAATTTCTGCTGTTTGTAAAATGGTTAAGAATAAACTAGTCTTTTCTTTGGCTGTATGTTTAGGATGGGTAAGGATTTTTTTTTTTTGGGCTTATACAATTAAAGCTTTATATTTACATTTGTGATAACTGGGCCTACACATTTATCCTAATTGTAAACTCAATTGTAAAAAGTAGGCAAAAGCTTACAAAGAGTCACAATAACCTATAGTAACAAATGTTAATAAAAAGTGTAACTCCCTCTCTCAAAAAATTAAATTAGTCCAAACAAAGGAAACTATTAATACAACTCAAACACTGTGTTACAATCATGCTTAATAAACAACCAAAAATAAGTGAACCAAAATTAAGATATCAAAAACTATGCCTAATTAATAAACAAAATAACACAAAATGGGTTATTCCACCTGTGACTCCCCGACACCCCAATATTCACCACTGTCATGTAATTAGGCTATGTGTTACTGAAACATTTTGTGAGGTTGAAAACACCCACAAGCAGCCTTTCAGGTACAACAGTAAAAAGGCCAAACAATGTTAATGGTTTACTGAGGAAATGCACACCACAATAATGATAATAATAAGTAAAAAAAAGTTTTTGTGGTTTGTTCAAAAGCATCTGGAGGTACGGATTTGGCCCGTGGTCCACCTATTGACTATCCCTTCCCTAGACTGATGTGGATGGACAGACGTGTTTTAAG
Organism: Terrapene triunguis; assembly: GCF_002925995.2. Taxonomy (NCBI): domain Eukaryota; kingdom Metazoa; phylum Chordata; order Testudines; family Emydidae; genus Terrapene; species Terrapene triunguis. The sequence continues at coordinate 11,445,580 of NW_020665189.1, read as the reverse complement.
ATTAGAAAATAATTCAATTTCCTTAGAAATCAAAAGATTCTCATTGCAGATGTCCCAAACGAAGCACAAAATATCCATAAAATGGGGTAATGGAGACCTATGTCTGTACTCAAGGCAACACTAAGCTAACATCATTCTGTTCACTTGAACACTCACACAATCTAATGTAGAAGGGGAGCTGGTTTATTGCATGTACTTTAATTCAAATTACACTTCTATTTCATATCTACGGATACAAAGACACTTGGTAATACCTAACCATCTACTATGCTGTGATTGCTGCTTATTACATAATGCTTAATAGTCTCAGTGTTAACCTATGCTCCCCCTCTCTGTTTGTTATATCCATCTATTATCTCTTTGGAGCAGGCTCAGGGTTTACATTATATGTGCACACAGTGCTTAGCACAACGGGGTCACTATCTCTGACAGGGTCTGTGCGTGGCTACTGCCACAGCCATCCTCCTGGCCAACACATTGGGGACTGAACCAGTCACCTCCAGAGCTAAAAACATGTGCTACTACACCAGGGGTAGGAAACCCATGGCACGCGTGCCAAAGGCGGCATGCGAGCTGATTTTCAGTGGCACTCACACTGCCCGGGCCCCGGCCACCGGTCCGGGGGGGAGGGCTCTGCATTTTAATTTAATTTTAAATGAAGCTTCTTAAACATTTTAAAAACCTATTTACTTTACATACAACAATAGTTTAGTTATATATTATAGACTTATAGAAAGAGACCTTCTAAAAACGTTAAAATGTATTATTGGCACGCGAAACCTTAAATTAGAGTGAATAAATGAAGACTCGGCACACCACTTCTGAAAGGTTACCGACCCCTGTACTACACCTTGTGCTAAAGAGTCAAGGCTCTGTAACTGGGGACTGTAATAACGCATGTCCTCATGGCACAGAGGAAGACCTATAATACACACTTACCAGAAGGTTACACTATCACAGTGCTAATACTCCTATAACATGACATATGTTATGTATGTTACACAGTTTTACAATGAATTTGAGAGACTTTTGCCTCCCTTTCTTAGTCTAGAAAGCAGCCTTCCTCAGGGGAAGGAGACCAGGTACTGAACCTCTGCCTCACTGACAACCTGCTGGCTATCACCAGGCTTGTTTCAAGATGGCCCTATCTTGCCTCTAACAGTAGCAATGGAGTGGAGTTTTGTGATACTATCATAAGACAGTGCAGCACATATGGCCTCTACATAAGGTGCAGCCATGGGAAGGTACAATAGGAAATCTTTACATAACCGTATTCCTTTGTTGTATGTTTACAGAAAGCCAAGGGCCAAACTAATTTAAGGTAATTGTATTACCACAAATAAACAGATTTTACTCTTAAATGGCTTTTATTAGAAACACAGGACAGGAATGCAAATGTCAGAAAGAAAATAAACCTGTTCATCAAGTTAATTTCTTCTGCCTAGCAAAAGTCATACCATTTTCTCACTTTCTTTTCTCTGAAATTTGTGCTGGATCTGGGTAGCTCTGACCTATGCTCTCTAATATAATTACCTGCACTCTTAGAATGAAGCTGTGGAATGAAGAACAAAAAAACCAACTTCAGCTAACATCGTGATGCTGTTCCCTTTCAACTTCTTACTGATCTACTGTATTGTTTCCTTTGACTGCTACATAGTCTGTAATTTAACCAAACTTTGCAAGGTAAGATTATGCATTGTTGGCATAGTAGGGTCTCCAAATTTAAGAATATAATCTGCACATCTGTCTTTGTTCAGAACTCCTACTGATGGATGGGAATTGTTTTTGTGGACTGAGGGGAGCATATAGGTTACAATCAAAGAACATCTTTCTAGGTGCAGGGACCATCTTTCTATGTGTGCTGCATAGACCTGAGCCCACATCTGACGCTCAAATAAATAATAGCAGTAGCACAGAGAATATAAGAATGTAACAACTTAAGAACGGCCATACTGGGACAAATCAATGGTCCATCTAGCCCAGTATCCTGTCTTCCAAAAGTGGCCAGTGCCAGATGCTTCAGAGGGAATGAGCACAATAGGGCAATTTATCAAGTGGTCCACCCCCTGTAGTCCAGTCCCAGCTTCTGGCAGTCAGAGGTTTAGGGACACTCAGAGCATGTGGTTGCATCCCTGACCATATTGGCTAATAGCCACTGATGGACCTAACCTCCATGAATTTACCCAATTCTTCTTTTAACCCAGTTATATTTTTGACCTTCACAATCCCTTAGAAAAAAGTTCCACAGGTTGATTGTGAAGTGTGTGAAGAAGTTCTTCCAGATGTTTGTTTCAGACCTACTATTAATTTCACTGGGTGATCCCTGATTCTTGTGAAGGGATGAGTAAAACTTCCTTATTCACTTTCTCCACAACATTCATGATTTTATAGACCTCTATAATATCCCCACTTAGTCGTCGCTTTTCTAAACTGAACAATCCCAGTCTTTTTAATCTCTCCTCATGTTGAAGCTATTCCATATCTAATCATTTTAGTTGCCCTTCTCCAATTCTAATATTTTTTTAGACAGGGTGACCAGAATTGTATGCAGTATTTGAGGTGTGCACATACCATGGATTTAAACAGTGGCATTATGATATACTCTGTCTTATTACCTATCCCTTTCCTGATACTGTAGTTCATAACATTCTGTTTGCTATTTTGACTGCTGCTGCACATTGAGCAGATGTTTTCAGAGAACTATCCACGATGACAGCAATATATTTTTCTTGTGTGGTAGGGTAATAGCTAATTTATACCCCATCGTGTTGAATACACTTCACAACAAACAACAAATAAGGCATCACTTACAGGTTCTTCACATCAGTAATTCCTCGAAAGGCCTTCCTTGGGATTCCTTGAATTTGGTTTTCACTTAGATCTCTAAACAAGAGAAGAGGAAAAACACATCATATTAACAAAGAGAACACATTTCCCTAAACTGCATTACGATAATAGAATATAACCAGTTTGGCAACTACAGACTTGTTACACTTTGGCAAAGAAATCCCAATATTTCCTTAAAAAAAAAAAAATGGTGGCATTTGTTAAAAATGGCTATACAAGTAACAGAACTTCTACCATATGTCTAAATGTGTTTTTTATGGGCTGTCATATCGATCAGTGCATGTGACTCACTACCACGATATTTGTAGCACAAAAGTGCACCTCAGCTTTCTAATCTTTTAATTTTGGTGCAAGTGAGGCTTTTTCCCATTTCTCCCATGACATGGTATTGATCTACCTGTTTAAAAAGCAAATAAAATTGATACATTTTCTTAATAACATTTTAAAATGCTGGGCTTTCCTATGATCAAATCTTCAATTTACGTTGACATTGATAGCTTAACTGGATGAACAGAATCATAGAATCAAATAATTTACTCAAATTAAATGCAAAATAAAACAAATAAAAATTCGACTAGTTTTGCTCAGAAGACATGCTGCGTATCAATTAGAAAAATGACATTTTTAACCTGCTGTACAACACTTTAAGATGTGTTCTTCACAGATCACTCTCAAATATCTTTGCTCTTAAAATGTTACAAAACTTTTGTAAGTTAGAATGTTAGGATTTGCATTAGAGGCGGCACAGGTAGCAATGCCAATACTTCAGGTTGCCAAACTTCTAATATAGGTATGTCTACACAACTACTGTGAGCATGTTTCATGGCCGGGGTTGACAGACTTGCGCTAGTGGGGCTTGCGTGCACTAAAAATAGCAATGTGAACCCTCTAGTTCAGGCTGGAGCTTGGGTTCTGAAGCCTCCAAAAAGGGGTGAACTTCAGAGCCAAAGGTCCAGCCCAAGCCTGAATATCAAAACATCCCCACGGCTACTTTTAACAGCTAGCCTGAGCCCTGCTGGCATGAGTCTGTTGACCTGGGCTGTGATACTCACTCCCAGTAACTGTGTAGACATACCTTATAAAAACCCATATTCATTTGCTTATTATTTTGCCAAACAGTTTGTGTTGAAATTATTCATGCTAGGTGCCTGCCTAAGGCTGAAATTCTGAGGGATGTTTTAGTTAAAATTGTTCAACCATTTACAGGAACAAGATTAAGGGGAAATAAGTTTTTTGCACATGATTAAAAATTCTTACAACTGTTTTGTTGAGAAGGTCCAGAGCCTCTAGGCTTAGCAGCAATAAGCTGGAAATATGGAAGGGGTCTTCTAGTGTCAGAGATCTGGATGTCCAGAAAAATTCACCCAAATGTGGCCAACAAGCCATGACCCTCTGAAAACTACCATTCACACATTCTCAGGAGAGGTTTGTTAAGAGTCTGGCAGCTACATTCTCTGAAGATTCGATCTGCATGGAGCATGCTCCATTCCCTCACAGCTATTACATGCAACTGGACTGTGCATGCACCATCTCCAGACCGTGACTGAGGTTGGCTCATCCCGGGAACATAAGGCTGAGCAAGACTTCCCTGTGAGATTGCTCCTCCTGGCAATGGGCGCTGGCATTGAGAGCAAGGAGACTGTCTCTCTGGTACTCACAATGCTCCCCATGCTGGCACCCAATCAGCAAGGAGAAATAGGCAACTTGATTCAAATGCAAAGAAACAAAGCGAGGCGGGGCGGGGTGGGGGGGGAGAGATTAGGAGCAGATGAATAGGAACAGGGGAGAAGAGGGGTGGGTGAGGAGAGGAAAGGAATGGGAGGGAGGGGTTGGAGAAAGTGCAGAAGCAAAGGGATTGGAAGAAAATAGGAGCAAAGGGAGGAGGGAACATGGCCAGGACAGCATACTACAGATTCTATCAGTTTGTGCGATCATTATGTTGTGTTAAAACATTCGTTATGATAAAAGGAATTTGCCCTGGCATGATACCAGAAGTCTGGTTTTCAAATGATTATTAAAAGTAAGTGGCAACAAACATAAGATATGCCACTAGATATCTTTTTCTTTTAATAAAAGAAATTGTGTATTGCTGTGAGATCCCAATCCAGTCTCTACCAAATTGGCTTTATTGAACGTCAGTCTTGGAATCAGAGCATTTCACAAAAGCCCATGCTGATGTTCCAGGTCAAGCCATGTCACTGAGGGCATTCTTCTGTTTGCTGTCAGGCAGAGAGAGAGAGAGAGAGAGAGAAAGGGGTGGGGGGCTATGTCCTTGACATCAGACTAATTCAATTTATACCAGTCATCTAGTCTACATCAAATTCTTGTAGTAGACAATTGTTCACTCAGACTCTCACCATCGAAAAGATGTTGTATACAAGAGACTCTTTTTCAAACTAGATCCAAATTCCTTCCCAATTTGTCTGCCACTGATCTATGAGGTAACCCTTCCTCCCCCTCTCCTTTCTTCTGCTACTTGCCAATGACAAAAAATCAGTTGTTTGAGGATGGACCTTCATCCCAGACAAACAAATCCGCAACCACTATAGATAGAAGAACAAAGCAAAGGATGTTTCAGACCCACATGAACGTAAATCTTGTAGAAGACTGATTTCACAACACCTCCCCTAGAACAATTGGCTTTGGAGTGTGAAAGACACATGGGAGAGCTATTGCTGCTGGTGAAAGAGTGGCAAAGTGTGATTAAGACGTGGAAAAAGAAATAAGGGTTGAAAGCAAGAGAAGGACGCAGAACAAAATAAAAAGGGCTCGGAGTCGTGAAATTATGAGACCAAATCAAATACATCCAGAAAAAAAACAAAAAACCCCGTAATTCATACTTTAATGTTTTGTTCAACATTTTATTACACATTGCCTCAATCACCTTCAAAAACAAAATCCTGATTTCAAGCAATTCTTCTAACAATATTAGGGACTAACCAGGCTAATTTATGCTATTACCTTCTGCTTTCTCCCCATGCCTAAGCATTTTCTGCAGACAAGTAAAAACAGGAGACTGTAGGAAATTCATCCATTTTCTATGACAATCTGCTTGTAAATTGTATTAATTTTATTTTCCATTGAGACTCTCCTCTGGCTAACAATACTGCCTCTATAAATCTCTAGGATTGTGTATTGATTTCATAAATACCTCCAGTGATCTGACAAACTGACAGCTTTAATGGTGTTACTGATGCAGCATGGAGAAAAAGTTCAGTGCTGCATGCTTCATTTTATGTAACTGCCCTTTCACAATTATAAGCTTGCCTTTTTGAGATGGTTACGAATAGTGTGTTTATCTCTGCTTGATAGCAATATGCCAAATTATTGTTAAGCACCTTTCATAAGGAAGTAAACTACCACCAGATCCATCCAAAACACTTTACAAAATCTGTCTATAATGTATAGAAGCTGAGTTCTAGCCAATTGGTCTCACAGTTTATTTCGTTTCACTTTTGTCAGTCTCCACTGCTGTTTTGTTCCGTAGCGAAGGAAGCATCGAAAGCTCTCTTGTGAATATTAACCCAAAACAGAAAAAACAAAACTAGCAAACAAAAAAATGAATAACTATTTGTTAGCAGAAACTATGGAAAAATAGTTAAAATGAACTATCACAAAATAAAAGATTGATTAGAATTTTGGAATAAAAATAACAAATAAATTATTAATCATAATGCAGTCCTGAATCCTTACACAGTAGTTTTTATCCACCTATCTCAAAGAGTGTAACAGAGGGTATGAACCAGAGTCTCTAATTTATAATTTATCACCAAGGAAGTTAAGTGAAATGAATTTCATCTTTAGACCAAAACAAAACAAAACAATCCACACCGTGCAGACAACACATACGGCCCATCAAATATCACTCAATGTGATGGTTTTTGAAACGTGAACTCTAAGATGTGCTATTGAGCCTCTGAAAGCCAGCTATTAAACAGCGTATCCTCAATGGGCCATCTCAGAGAGAAAGCAGCAAGACCAAAACCTTAGTGTTTCTGCAGGTAAGACGAAAAAACTAGTTAGGAGAATGAGGCGCTTCCCTTAGATCAAGGGAGAAGTGACTGGACATGCATTCTGTCCCATACAGGGGCAGGTTGTTTAGGAGAGAAGGTCCTGGACTGCGTGAGGTAGGAATTCAGAGGGGACAAGAACACAGCCCGGACTTGTTCTTGGGACATGTAAGATTGTTTTTGGCCTTTTGTACACAATGCAGGAGTGCACACCACTGGGCGGTGAATTCTAAATGTGCACCAACGTGTCACACACTAACTGGCCTATTTAGACCCTGCTGGTGCATACTAAATATTCCTGAGTGTGCATTTATGTAGTCCTGTTTCAAACAGTATATTAACACACAGTAGGGAACTTTTAATGCACACCAGCAGGGTCTACATGAACCAGCTAGTGCATGACACATTGGTGCGCACAAGAATTTACCCCCTCTTGGCAAGCACTCCCACACAGTGTAAACAAGACCTTGGTCTGTAACTAAACTATCTAGGTTAGATTATAAGATGTATAAATTTAGACATGTTAAGCAAATTGTTTCTTTTTGTTTTACTCCACCTTCTCTGTTTTTAATAGATCTTGGTTTATTAGGAGATCTACTGCTGAATGTGAAAGTTTCACCTGTCGATCCTCAAGAACAGTGGTTCTCAACCAAGGATCCACGTACCCCTGGGGGTACACAGAGGTCTTCCAGGGGGCACATCAACTCATCTAGATAGTTGCCTAGTTTTAAAAAAGGCTACGTAAAAAGCACTAGCGATGTCAGTACAAACTACAAACATGAGACATGTTTATACTCCTCTATATACTATACACTGAAATGGGAGTACAATATTTATATTCCAATTGATTTATTTTATAATTATATGATAAAAAATGAGAAAATAAGCAATTTTTCAGTAATAGTGTGCTGTGACACTTTTGTATTTCTATGTCTGATTTTGTAAACAACTGAGTTGAGGTGAAACTTGGGGGTACACAAGACAAATCAGACTCCTGCAAGGGGTACAATAGTCTGGAAAGGTTGAAAGCTACTGTTCAAGGAAACAAACTCTGCAACTTTGAAGGAAAAATGCTGAAGAGTAAAGAGTTACTGGAGCCAAATCAGGGCATGGGCGAAACCATCTTTTCCCAGCAAAGGGTGTTGCTAAATGTTGAGTCACACGTGCCAGGGGAGAAACTATGAAACCAAGGAAGCAACAAAGGTTGACACTAGGGTTAGGTAACTAACAGCTTTTACCAACATTAATTCTAGCAACACACCCTTGAGGAACTCAGGTATTCTCCTCATTTCGCAGATGGGAAAATAGAGGCACATTATAAAGCTGCTTGGCTAAGGTGCACTGTGACTCAGAGGCACAGCAGCTAGCTGACCAAATCCAGAAGTCTAGACTAGACTCAACACTTGGCATCAATACGTTTTTATTTTTTATTTTACTCATAACTTATTAAAATGCTTTGGACACAGATTTACTCTATTTGCAAGCATAATACTTGAAATAGGAAATGCAAGGGCTTTAATAAAAGGATTGGGGAAAACAAAAACAAAAAAACCCCACTAGCATCACTAAGTGGCTCTATAGCCTTGACTAAAGTGCTGTTTTCTAGGTTCCTGCTTTAACACTCCCTGGGTGCATCGAAAGTGAGATTTCAAGTGCCTTCCACAGCAACAGATATCAGCTCTCTCTTTTTATTTAATTTACTTGCCAACAATAGAAGAATAAAATAAATCAGTAAATTGAAACAATGGCTCTTCACACACTCATACGACAAGATTCTAAACTTAAATTGAAGATCTAAAAAAATCTAACTAGCTGCTTAAAAAGTAGCATTTAAGTTACAATGTCATTGTAAAATAGATGCATGCTGATGAAAAACACATACATTGACATGCTTGGTTTTTCTCTCTCCCTTTTGTTATTTTAATTCTTTGCATGCCGAAGAGTTACCTGCCAACCTTTTCTTGTATGTACAGACCCTAACATTAAAAAGACTCATTTTAAATAGAGAACTGACTGAGAAGAAATTGGATTGATAAATATTTATTTAATGCTGCTCTTTTACGATTCCTCTTTCTAAGCTGAAGTGAAGGACCCCACAGAATACAGTAACATTTAATAAAGCATCTGATTTGCCTCTTCTGCCTAGAATGCATAGTTAGATATGCACACACTCTAAGTGTATGTCTACTTAATCCAGCAA